>NC_060130.1:138705810-139322477 GCF_021461395.2 Schistocerca americana | reverse complement strand
ACCTATCAGCTGACTTCAATCTAAAAAAGGTGCAGCTCTAACACCCACTACAGCACGAATTTTCCCATGAGTGATCCCACCAACCCCACCTATGCTGTCACCCATAAGCTTTGCCAACCTCCCCTTCCCATACCTGTTGAGGTGCAGGCCATGTCTAGTGAAACCCGTCCTGCTGATAGACTCCACTGACACCACTGAAATGTGACCCATCATTAGAGATAGAACATAAGTTTGGATATGAGAAGGACAGTGAAAGAGCTGGGTCATGTCCTTTACAAAGGAACCATCTTAGCATTAATGTCAACTGATTTTCGGGAAAACCTCAATCTAGATTAACAGGAATTTGAGTTTTATTCTTCTCAAATTCAAGGGTAATGTGGGAGAGAGCAAGAAGGGCAAGGCAGAGAGGAATAAGATTTCAAAAGCAGCAACAATTCCAGACTTCACTTCAGGAGAAAATGTACTCAGCTTTTTTTCCAAGTTTTACCACTCCAGGAATGATATGGACTGATTAAGGTAAATGTGTGAAGCTTTATGCACTCATGCATGCATGTACCATCCCCCCCCCTCCACACACACACACAAAAGAGAGAGAGAGAGAGAGAGAGAGAGAGAGAGAGAGAGAGAGAGAGAGAGAGAGAGTGGTGTGTGTGTGTGTGCGTGTGTGTGTGTGTGTGTGTGTGTGTGTGTGTGTGTGTAGCCACTCAACTGTCTTTCTTGTTCTTCTCTGCAGACTTTAACCAGTATCTCTAATAGCAATTGGTAATGCTACAATGCTGTGGAACTCAATTTTTGTTTCTGGAAAAATTCATAAACACAAAAAAGTAGGATTATTTATAACTGGTGTGTTTCCTTAATGAATTATGATAAAAAAACAGGTGTCAGCACACACGGATTAAAATGAAAAATCACGTACACTGAAATGCATGCTATGCATAGAAATAGCAGATTACATTATTTGCTGACATGTCATGTGGACCATTGTGATTCAACACCGTATCTTAAAGGTGAGTGGTGGTCTGTCCTCTTTTAATATATATAGTACTACTCTTTGGCCCAGTCATTATGAGCTTGTGAGAATGTCTACATTCAACACATGAGCCGAAGTGAGAGGGACGTATCAAGACTTGCATTTACATAAGTAAGCCAACATAGCAGAATAATCCAAATTATTAGAGAGTGCTGCAGAATACGACAATGTTCATTTCTTTTTCCAAAGGGTTACTTATATTTAATATGAAATAACGAAGGAAGATACTAAATTTTGACAGAAAAGTTTACCTCATTACTTGCAGGTCCATTACAGAGAAAGGGTGATCTGTATGTTGTGTCCATTCCTCCAACATCCACAATTTGCAATACAAAAGCCCATTTAGGAACACAAGAACAGTAAGAACCACTACTAACGTCCAAGCCAAGAAGTCTGGGCCACTGCTTCGACCATCACTCAGATATGGCCCTGTAATCATAAATATGAATATAATGATCACTCCTGTGCTGTTTTCACCATAGAAAGAGCATTGCTCGAAAGGGAGAGGGGTAAGGGGTAGGGGTAGGGGTAGGGGTAGGGGTAGGGGTAGTGGTAGTGGTAGGGATAGGAATAGAGGGAGGGGGAGGGAGAGGAGAGAGGGAGAGGGGGGAGAGAGAGAGAGAGAGAGAGAGAGAGAGAGAGAGAGAGAGAGAGAGGGGGGGGGGGGGGAGGTGAATGGAAGAGGGGGAGGTGAATGGAAGAGGGGGAGGGGAATGGAAGAGGGGGAGGGGAATGGAAGAGGGGGAGGGGAATGGAAGGGGGGAGGGGAATGGAAGGGGGGAGGGGAGGCGGAGGGGGGAAGCGGATGGGGGGGAGACTGAGACGGACACGGAGGGGGGAGACGGGCACGGTGGGGGGAGACGGGCTCGGAGGGGGGAGACGGGCACGGAGGGGGGAGACGGAGATGGGCACGGAGGGGGGAGACGGATGGGGGAGACGGATGGGGGAGACGGAGACGGAGGGGGGAGACGGAGGGGGGCATACGTAGACGGAGGGGGGGATACGGAGACGGAGGAGGGAGGGGAGTGGGGGGGAGGGGAGTGGGGGGGGAGTGGAGTGGGGGGAGGGGAGTGGGGGGGGGAGGGGAGTGGGGGGGGAGGGGAGTAAGGGGAGGGGAGTGGGGGGGAGGGGAGTGGGGGGGAGGGAAGTGGGGGGGAGTGGGGGGAGGGGAGTGGGGGAGAGGGGAGTGGGGGGGATGGGAGTGGGAAGGGGGAGACGGAGGGGGGAGATGGAGACAGAGGAGGAGGGTGAGACGGAGGGGGAGGAGGAGGGTGAGACGGAGGGGGAGGAGGAGGGGAGTGGAGGGGGAGAGCGAGGGGGAGGGCGAGGCGGAGACGGAGGGGGCGAGGGGCAGGGCAAGACGGAGGGGGGGGAGGGGGAGGGCGGGACGGAGGGGGAAGGGGGAGGGCGGGACGGAGGGGGAAGGGGAAGGGGGAGGGCGGGACGGAGGGGGGGAGGGCGGGACGGAGGGGGGGCGGGCGGGACGGAGGGGGGGGGGCGGGCGGGACGGAGGGGGGGGCGGCGGGACGGAGGGGGGGCGGCGGGACGGAGGGGGGGGCGGCGGGACGGAGGGAGGTGGGCGGGCGGGACGGACGGGGGTGGGCGGGCGGGACGGAGGGCGGGACGGAGGGGGAGGGGGAGGGCGGGACGGAGGGGGAGGGGGAGGGCGGGACGGAGGGGGAGGGGGAGGGCGGGACGGAGGGGGAGGGGGAGGGCGGGACGGAGGGGGAGGGGGAGGGCGAGACGGAGGGGGAGGGGGAGGGCGAGACGGAGGGGGAGGGGGAGGGGGAGGGCGAGACGGAGGGGGAGGGGGAGGGCGAGATGGAGGGGGAGGGCGAGACGGAGGGGGAGGGGGAGGGCGAGATGGAGGGGGAGGGCGAGACGGAGGGGGAGGGCGAGACGGAGGGGGAGCGGGAGGGGGAGGGGGGAGGGCGAGACGGAGGGGGAGCGGGAGGGGGAGGGGGAGGGCGAGACGGAGGGGGAGGGGGAGGGCGAGCCGGTGGGGGAGGGGGAGGGCGAGCCGGTGGGGGAGGGGGAGGGCGAGACGGAGGGGGAGGGGGAGGGCGAGACGGAGGGGGAGGGCGAGCCGGTGGGGGAGGGGGAGGGCGAGACGGAGGGGGAGGGGGAGGGCGAGACGGAGGGGGAGGGGGTATGGCGAGACGGAGGGGGAGGGGGTATGGCGAGACGGAGGGGGAGGGGGAGGGCGAGACGGAGGGGGAGGGGGAGGGCGAGACGGAGGGGGAGGGGGAGGGCGAGACGGGGGGGGGGGGGAGGGGGAGGGCGAGACGGGGGGGAGGGGGAGGGCAAGACGGGGGGGAGGGGGAGGGCGAGACGGGAGGAGGGGGAGGGCAAGACGGGGGGGAGGGGGAGGGCGAGACGGAGGGGGAGGGCGAGACGGAGGGGGAGGGGGAGACGGAGGGGGAGGGGGAGAGGGAGGGCGAGACGGAGGGGAGGGGGAGGGGGAGGGCGAGACGGAGGGGAGGGGGAGGGGGAGGGGGAGGGCGAGACGGAGGGGAGGGGGAGGGCGAGACGGAGGGGAGGGGGAGGGCGAGACGGAGGGGAGGGGGAGGGCGAGACGGAGGGGAGGGGGAGGGCGAGACGGAGGGGAGGGGGAGGGGGAGGGCGAGACGGACGGGGAGGGGGAGGGCGAGACGGAGGGGGAGGGGGAGGGCGAGACGGAGGGGGAGGGGGAGGGCGAGACGGAGGGGGAGGGGGAGGGCGAGACGGAGGGGGAGGGGGAGGGCGAGACGGAGGGGGAGGGCGAGACGGAGGGGGAGGGGGAGGGCGAGACGGAGGGGGAGGGGGAGGGCGAGACGGAGGGGGAGGGCGAGACGGAGGGGGAGGGGGAGGGCGAGACGGAGGGGGAGGGGGAGGGCGAGACGGAGGGGGAGGGGGAGGGGGAGGGCGAGACGGAGGGGGAGGGGGAGGGGGAGGGCGAGACGGAGGGGGAGGGGGGAGGGCGAGACGGAGGGGGAGGGGGAGGGTGAGACGGAGGGGGAGGGGGGGGGGCGAGACGGAGGGGGAGGGGGAGGGCGAGAGGGAGGGGGAGGGCGAGGGGGAGAGGGAGGGGGAGGGCGAGGGGGATGGCGAGACGGAGGGGGAGGGGGAGGGCGAGGGGGAGGGCGAGACGGAGGGAGAGGGGGAGGGCGAGACGGAGGGAGAGGGGGAGGGCGAGACGGAGGGGGGGAGGCGGAGGGAGAGGGGGAGGCGGAGGGGGAGGGGGAGACGGAGGGGGAGGGGAAGACGGAGGGGGAGGGGGAGACGGAGGGGGGCGGAGGGGGAGGCGGAGGTGGAGGGGGAGGTGGAGACGGAGGGGGAGGGGGAGACGGAGGGGGAGACGGAGGGGGAGGAGGAGACGGAGGGGGAGAGGGAGACGGAGGGGGAGAGGGAGACGGAGGGGGAGAGGGAGACGGAGGGGGAGAGGGAGACGGAGGGGGAGAGGGAGACGGAGGGGGAGATGGAGAGGGAGACGGAGGGGGAGATGGAGAGGGAGACGGAGGGGGAGATGGAGACGGAGGGGGAGATGGAGGGGGAGACGGGGGGAGGGGGAGATGGGGGGAGGGGGATACAGAGGGGGGGTGATACAGAGGGGGAGGGGTGATAGAGGGGGAGGGGAGACAGAGGGGGAGGGGGAAGGGGGAGGGGAGTGAGAGTGGGGGAAAAGTGGGGGAGAGGGGAGGGAGAGGGCAAGGGAGGGAGAAGGAAAGGGGGAGGGAGAAGGAAAGGGGGAGGGAGAAGGAAAGGGGGAGGGAGAAGGAAAGGGGGAGGGAGAAGGAAAGGGGGAGGGAGAAGGAAAGGGGGAGGGAGAAGGAAAGGGGGAGGGAGAAGGAAAGGGGGAGGGAGAAGGAAAGGGGGAGGGAGAAGGAAAGGGGGAGGGAGAAGGAAAGGGGGAGGGAGAAGGAAAGGGGTTGTCGGGAAGGGGCAGGAGGAGGCAGAGTGTGAGGGGGGAGGCAGAGTGTGAGGGGGGAGGCAGAGTGTGATGGGTGAGGGAGAGGGTGAGGGGTGAGGGAGAGGGTGACGGGTGAGGGAGAGGGTGACGGGTGAGGGAGAGGGTGACGGGTGAGGGAGAGGGTGAGGGGGGTGGGGGGGGAGAGGGTGGGGGGAGAGGGTGGGGGGAGAGGGTGGGGGGAGAGGGTGGGGGGAGAGGGTGGGGGGAGAGGGTGGGGGGAGAGGGTGGGGGGGAGAGGGTGGGGGGAGAGGGTGGGCGGGAGAGGGTGGGGGGGAGAGGGTGGGGGGGAGAGGGTGGGGGGGAGAGGGTGGGGGGGAGAGGGTGGGGGGGAGAGGGTGGGGGGGAGAGGGTGGGGGGGAGAGGGTGGGGGGAGAGGGTGGGGGAGAGGGTGGGGGAGAGGGTGGGGGAGAGGGTGGGGGGGAGGGAGAGAGTGAGGTGGAGTGAGAGGGTGAGGGTGAGGGTGAGGGTGGGGGGGGAGGGTGGGTGAGGGGGAGGGGGTGTGAGGATGGGGAGGGTGAGGGTGTGGGGGAGGGGGAGGTGAGGATCAATAGTTCTCAAGTGAGTAGCCACAAATATTCTCATCAAACACACACAAAATTTCAGCAATAGAATGGGGTGGAAAAATAGAACATGTTAGTCTACTATGCAGATTCACCATTGATGTGTACCATGAAAAAATGATTAATCAATGATTAAAAGTGCATAGCACTCATAGTTTAAATTTAACCCTTTGTGGATGGCAATTGTACTGGTACAGCAGCGGCCATATTGTTGCACCAGCCTACGACTGGACAGGTACATTTTTGCTTTTCTGTCTTGTGTATTTGCCACAGCAGCTGACAGGCACATAGAATAAAATGATTATTTAGTAAGATGTCAGCCTTTAAACAAGCACACACACACACACACACACACACACACACACACACACAATTTTCTGTAACTGTGGCACAACAGGCCAGTGTCATTGTCTAACCAGAACAAAACGAGAAACAACAAATAATGGGAGAGAGAGAGAGATAGTAGAAAGACGCATGGGGCACACACATAGGGAAAACTGTTAAAGGGAACAGAGTGAGTGAATGCAGGACCAGGTTCATTCACTGCAATCAAATGAATTACACTGTAACCTTCTAAATATGTTAATAGTTATGCGAGGTCACACTGACAGACAGTAATTCCTTGTCAACTATAATCACATCAGTATAAGCATATCAAATTTATTGGTGGGATTAAATGGGGAACCGCTTAAAATGATAAACATTATCTAAGTTGAAAGATAACTTCTCATGTCAGTTCTTATGGAATGCTTGTATCTATATCTAAATCTACATTTGTATTATGCAAACCACTGTCAAGTGCATGGCCAAGGGTATTCCCCATTGTACCACTTATTACAGTATTATGTCTTCTTTCCTTTCCATCTGCACCTGGGTTGCAGGAAGAATGACTGCTGAAGGACCTCTGGAAGCACTGTAATTACCGTTGTCTAATTTTGTTTTTGTTGGTCCTAAGGGAGCAACTTGTGATTGTAGGACATTCCTAGACTGCTCACTTATTGCTGGTCCTTTTGTGGGACAATTAGTACCTATCTTCACACCTCTGCTAGCTCTGACCTCTCAGCATCTCCAAGCAAACTTTGCTGCCTTTATCTGTATATTTTTAATATCCCCCATTAGTTTTATTTGTCCCTCTCCTTAGCTAAGTGGTTAGCACAACTGACTGTCATGCAGGGGACCGGGGTTCGATTCCCAATATTGCCAGGGATTTCTCCTAGGGGGACTGGGTGTGGGCTGTACTCAGCCTCGTGAGACCAACCAAAGAGGTACTTGACCAATTAGTAGTAGTTCCAAGGTCAAGTAACCCAACAATGACTGGGAGAGTTACACGCTGACCACATGTCCCTCTATATTGCATCCGATGATGCCCTGGCAGAGGAAGACATAGCGGCAGATTGGGCTCAACTGGCCCATCTAGGGCCAGAACACACAACTTTACCTTCTTTACCTTAATTCTACTTGGTATGGGCCCTTAGCAATATTCTAGGATGGGTCGCATAAGTGTTTCGTACGTAATGTTGTTTGTCTGTCACCTATTGTATCTACAATAAAATGGAAAACAATTGAGCCTTGGTGAGCATTTCAATAAATATCCACTATAAATTGTTACACACAGGTACTTATATGAGTTGGCCGATTTCAATTATGACATATTGATATTAAAGTCGTCAATTGCACATTTCTGAACTTTTATGCAAGCTACCTATCTTTGCACGACTTTGGAATCCTATCAAGACTTAACTGAATATTTGCGCAGATCTTTTGTTTTCCGACAGCACATCATTACAGATACCTTTATCACGTGTGTAAAAACAGATGTTACAATGCTGTCTGCTAGGTCAGCAACGTACAACTGAACAGGAAGGGAAACAACACACTCCCCAGAGGCATGCCTGACATTAGTTCTACATTTCTTATTGAGTTACTGTACAAGTCTGATGGCACAAAATAAATATTTTGAAACATATATTGCAAAAGAAAAATGTCAATTACAGTTACTCAGTTTTCACTGGGTGCCAACAAAATTATAGGTGTTTAAATACAAGGGGGTATGTATACTTGTTAGTGGGTGTCCAAGTCGAGGTGTGGAATCTTCCAGAAGATTTGGACCAACTGTAGCACCCCGTCTGCGTCTTCTTGTTGTTTTCTTCTTCGAAATGTTGTCATGATCACATTCTACCTGAAGTGCCTTTGCTAGTGATCCATAGAAATCATCCAATCCAGCCCACGTATTCTTTTCAATAAAACCTTGAAATAAAAAGAAGTCTGGGTTGTTTTCAAACAAAAATCAACAAAGTTAAATAATGAAATATGAACAGCGGGTTAAAACAATTAAACAATAGTATATAAGTATATTAGTGCTGTTCCAGTTTATATCCCATAAATTTCATCTTTGCAGTTGTACTATTCACAACTAGTATGAAGTTACAATGTTATGAAAAGGATAATTGCTACTCACCATATAGTGTAGATGCTGAATTGCCGATAGGAGCAACAAAAAGGCTGTCAGAAAGTGAGCTTTTGGCCAACAAGGGCTTTGTTGAAAGTAGAGATCATACGCACAAGCACTCACGCAAATGCAACTCACACACACAAAACCACGGTCTCTGGCTGCTGAAGCCAGACAGTGAGCAGCAGTGCACGATGGGAGAGGTAACTGGGTGGTGGGGATAAGGCCGGTATTACACTATCAAATTTCTTTGTCAAAGATTTGATCAAAGATGTGATCAAATATTCCGTCAAATATATTTGACAAAGATCTTTGACATAGTGCTAGAAGGGGTATTGCACTGCCATCATATTTTTCGTCAAAGTTCAAGATGGCGGACAACAACAACTTGTTATTAACTACAGCAGATGCATGTACCACAATTGCACTGTGTGCACATGCAGAAGAGAAGGGGGGGGGGGGGGGGGGGGGGGGGGAGGGAAACATACCTGGGTGATGCCGTGGGTTTTACGACGACACGATAAAAGCATTCAACAAAACTTGTTATGTGAACTTATAGTGGAGGACGTTAAGTCGTATATCAATTACTTAGGAATGGATGAGCATACATTCCTGTATGTGCTCAGTGAAGTGTATCCTCATATCACAAAGCACAATATTCACTTAACAACTGCTACATTTGCAGAAGACAGGCTCACTGTAACAATCCGATTCCTTGCTATAGGAGAGGGTTAAGTTAGGTTAGCTCAGGTCAGGTCTCCAATCTTCGTAATCTATTTTTGTATTCAGCGTGCCTCACGTTGTAAAGCGCATCAGCTTCATACATCTCTATTAATTTTGTAGTTATCGGCACACACCAATTGTATTTACTGGCGATGTTTATAAAAACACTACAGACGACAGAATGCAGCGATGCAAGCGCTCCATGTGGTAACATGTCACATTGAGTGAACAGAAGACAAGCGACTTCTTTGATCAAATCTACGGTGAGGCCATAGATTTGATCAAATATTGGACGACATTTGACAAAGTTCCCTATTACACCATCAAATATCTTTGACAAAGAAATTTGATAGTGTAATACCGGCCTAAGGAAGGGCTGGGACAGGAAGGGGGAGGGATAGCTGCTTGCAGGAGCACAAAAAAGGGATGAGGTGGAGAGAGGGTAGTACAGCTAGGTACAGTTCGGAGGTTAGACTGAGAAGGCGGGGCTAGTGGAAAAGGAGAGAAGTAGAAAGACTGAGGGTGCTCTGGTGGAATAGAGGGCTACGTAGTGCTGGAATGGGAACAGGGAAGGCGCTAGATGGGTAAGGACAATAACTAAAGAAGGTTGAGGCCAGGAAGGTTACGAGAACATAGGATATATTGTAGGGAGGGTTCCCACTTGTGCAATTCAGGAATGCTGGTGTTTGGGAAGAATCCAGATGGCACAGGCTGTGGACCAGTCAGTGAAATGAAGAACGTAGTCTCGGGCAGCATGCTCAGCAACAAAGTGGTCCCGCTGTTTCTTGGCCACAGTTTGTTGGTGACCATCCATGCTTACGGCTGCTTTGATTCATTGATGACATCTTTGTGATCTGGACTGAGGAAGAGGACAACCTATCCACATTCCTCCAGAACATCAATACCTTCTCACCCAAGCACTTCATCTGGTCCTACTTAATTCAACTTCCTCGATGTTGATCTCCACCTCAAGGATGACTACATCAGTACCTCTGTCCATTTCATATCTACCAACCACTACCGAGACCTCCACTTCGACAGCTGCCATCCATTCCACACCAAGAAGTCCCTTCCATACAGCCTTGCCACACGTTGCATCTGTTATGACGAGTGGTCTCTCTCGAAATATACCAAGGGTCTCCCGCCGCCGTCATGAACTGTTGATTGGTTGGCTGGTTGGTTGGTTTAAAAGAGGGGGGAAGGGACCAAACTACAAGATCATCAGTCCCTTGTTTCGAAGAAAATAATGCCACAAGGGTGAGAATGAGACAATGAGACTTACACCAGAAAACAGAATGTAAGGAAACACCACAACAACGACTGAAGGGCAACAAACACTTAAATGGACAAAAGGGGACAAGAAAACCACAAAGACACAAGAAACAGGTAGAAGAGGTTAAAACAAGAAAGCAGGTTACCATGGCTGGCTGACCATGAGGATAAAAAGGAAAAGCAAGCCACTCTGCAACACATTAAAACCTCCACCCTGAAAGCACTACGGTGGAAGACACACTGGGACAAAGGACATGTGCTAAAACTTAGATCAAATGATAAGACTGATCCTCAAGAACAAAACGTAAAACTAAAGCTGCTGTGGTTATGCCATTCCATCTCCCAAATGCGCTAAACCTTGCAGTGTAATACTGAACGCAGGTCAGTTTCAGAGAAGCCGATCTCCATAAGCGGTTTCCGCATAGCCTGTTTGGCCACCTGTCAGCAAGTTCGTTGCCTGGGATTTCAACGTGACCTGAGGTCCAGATAAACACCACTGAACGACTGGACCATTCCAGGGCACAGATGGATTTCTGGATGATCGCTACCAAAGGATGACAAGGGTAGCACTGGTCAATAGCTTGTAGACTGCTTCAGGAGTCAGTACACAGGAGAAATGACTCTCCTGGGCACGAGCGGGTGTGCTCAAGAGCACAAGATATGGCCGCCAGCTCTGCACTGAAACTGAAAACACAGCAGCCATCTGGTAAGGAGTGCTGTTCTATATGTCCTCCATGGACATAGGCAAAGCCAACGTGACCATCAGCCATCGAATCCATCAGTGTAAACCACTTCATGGCCCCGGTACACATTGCGAATCGAGAGGAAGTGACAACGGAGAGTCGCAGGGTTAACTGAGCCCTTAGGGCCATGTGAAAGGTCCAGGCAAAGCCGTGGCCTAGGTGTACACCATGGAGGTGTTTGTGAATGAACCTCAAGTATATGTGGTAAAGCGAAGGATTCCCGTTCGGAGAGAAGGGATCACACACGAACTGCAATTGTAAGCCCTGACCTTGGCCGCCGATACGAGAGATGAGCCGCCGTGGGCGGAAAAAGAAGACGGTAATTCAGATGCGCAGGAGGAGAACTACAAACATATGCAGCGTAACTGGAGAGCAATTGCGCACGCCAAACCTGCACTGGAGGGACTCCGGCCTCCACCAGGACGCTGATCACCAGACTCGTCCTAAAAGCCCCTGTCGCTAGGCCATCACCACAGTGGTGCACTGTGTCGAGTAAACGCAACTCTGAGGGTGCTGCCGAACCATAAACCACACTCCCATAGTCAAGGCGGGATTGAACAAGGGCTCTGTAGAGCTGCAGCAGCATAGAGCGATCTGGACCCCAGTTGGTGTTGCTCAGGCAGCGGAGGGCACTGAGGTGCTGGCAGCACTTCCACTTAAGCTGACGAAGGTGAGGAAGCCAAGTCAATCAGACATCGAAAACAAATCCTAAGAGTCAATATGTCTCCACTACAGTGAGTGGATCATCATTAAGGTAAAGTTCTGGTTCTGGATGAACGGAACGACGCCGACGGAAGTGCATAACACACGACTTTGCAGCCAAAAACTGGAAACCATGGGCTACAGCCCATGACAGTGCCTTGTGGATGGCTCCTTGTAGGCACCGTCTGCATACAGAGAAGGCAAGACCGACAGCCCTACAGCTGCTGCTAGACTATTAATGGCCACTATAAATAGAGATACACTCAATACGGAGCTGTGCGGGACCTTATTTTCCTGGATATGGGGGGGAACTATGGGAGGCACCAACTTGGACACAGAAAGTACGAAGGGACAGGAAATTTTGGATAAAAATCAGGAGCGGGCTTCGGAGACCCCACTCATATAATGTGGCAAGGATATGATGTCGCCAGGTTGTGTCATACTCACAAAAGATGGCAACCAAGTGTTGGCATCTGGAAAAGGCTGTTCAGATGGCAGACTCGAGGGACACAAGATTATCAGTGGTAGAGCGACCCTGGCAGAAGCTGCCCTGACATGGAGCCAGTAGGTCACGTGACTCCAGGACCCAAACCAACCGCTGACACATCATATGTTCCAGCAGCTTACAAAGAACATTGGTGAGGCTGATGGGCCGACAGCTATCCACATCAAGCGGGTTTAAGCACCAGAATGGAGGTGCTCTCCCGTCATTGCGATGGAAAGACACCATCGCACCAGATCTGGTTGAAGATGATGAGGAGATGTTGCTTGTAGTCAGATGAGAGATGTTTAATCATCTGACCGTGGATCCAATCTTGCCCAGTAGCTGTGTCAGGGCAATGTGCAAGGGCACTGAGGAGCTCCCACTCTGTAAATGGGGCATTATAGGGTTCACTGTGGCATGTAGCGAACGAGAGGACATTCTTTTCCATCCGCGCCGTTTGAGGTTGCGAAAGGCTGGGGTGTAGTTCTCGGACACAGAGGCTCGAGCATAGTGCTCGGCAATCGCGTTTGTGTCTATGAGGTGCTCCAGGGAAGGATGCCATTTAAGCCACTGTAGAGCTCGCTGACACTCCTTAATTGCCTCAGAGACTTCCAAAGACCACCAAGGGACCGCCTTTCACCGGGGCACCCTAAAGGGTGAGGGATCGTGTTTTCTACCCCAGTAACGATTGTTGTAGTCGTCTGCTCAACCATCACATCGCTGTTACCATGTGGGGGAGAGTCAACGGTGACCACAGAGGTGAAAGTTTCCCAGTCTGCCTTGTTTAAAGCCCATCTGGACAGGTGTCCGTGGGCCTGATGCCGGGGCAGTGACAGGAAGATGGGGAAGTGGTCACTACCACACAGGTCATCATGTGCTCTCCAGTTGATAGATGGGAGAAGTCCTGGGCTCCAAATTGATAAATCAATGGCCGAGTAACTACCATGAGCCACACTGAAATGTGTGGCATCCCCAGTATTTAAGAGGCAGAGGTCAAACTGAGACAGTAAAGTTTCGACATCTCTGCCTCAGTCAGTAAGCACGGTGCCAACCCACAAGGGGTCATAGGTGTTAAAATCTCCCAAAAATAGGAACAGTTTAGGGAGTTGAGCAGTCAGTGCAGCTAATAAATTCAGGGGTACTGCACCATCTGGAGGAAGATATACATTGCAGACAGTTATTTCCTGCGTCATCCTTATTCTGACAGCCACAGCTTCAAGAAGGATTTGACGGGGCACAGTTTCACTACAGACTGAGTTTAGGACATAAATGCAGACTCCACCTGACACTCGAATATAGGTGTTACAGTTCCTGTAACATCCCTTATAGCCACAGAGGGCAGGGGTCCACACTCCCGGGAACCAGGTTTCCTGGAGGTTCAATGCAGAAAGCAGGTGTAAGTAAAGCTTAACAGTTGCCGTAGCTCAGCCAGGCAGTGGAAAAAACCGCTTGAATTCCACTGGAGAATGACATCATCGTGAGACTGGGAAGGCATGGAACATTCAATGACGCAGTTTACGCCTCAGGGTCACCTGCTGCCACCGACTTATTGCCTGAGCAGTCTATATCCATTGTGTCTGAGGATCTGGTGAGATCTAGGTCTTCAGTGGATGCCAGAACCTCCACCTTATGCCCAGATGCAGAGCTTGTAGGTAGCTGTGGTGTGGGTGCCACTGCAATTTACTTGGTCTTAGGGGTCTTCTTTTTGACTTTGCTCACTGCTCCTTGGGTTTCTCTGGCTGGGAGGACTTCACTGATTCAGTCTCTGGGACTGAAGATGATCGTGAAGCCCTAAGTCATGAACCATAATTACCATCTCAACTTAGTAAAAGAAACAGATCTCTAATGCCTTCTCTCCCCAGTCACCCACCACCTCTCAAAGTCCCACTGTCCTGCCACAAAGGAGCATTCCTCTCGTGACTCAGTACCACCCAGGCCTGGAGCAACTGAATCACGTTCTCCGCCTGGGTTTCGACTACCTCTTGTAATGCCCTGAAATGAGGAACGTCCTACCCACTATCCTTCCAACCCCACAGTTGTATTCTGCCACCAACCAAACCTACACAATATCCTTGACCAGCCCTACATAGCCCCTGTTCCCAACCACCTGCCTCATGGCTCATATCCCTGTGATAGACCTGGATGCAAGACCTGTCCAATACGTCCTCCCACCACCACCACCTACTTCAGTCTGGTCACAAGCATCACCTATCCCATCAAAGCCCTGTGAAACCAGTCATGTGATCTACAAGGTGAGCTGCTACCACTGTGCTGCATTCTATGTGGGCCTGACAACCAACAAGCTGTCTGTCCACATGAATGGCCACTGACAAACTGTGGCCTAGGAACAGCTGGGCCATCCCGTTGCTGAGAACTGCACCCAACATGACGTTCTTTATTTCAGTGACTATTTCACAGCCTGTACCATCTGGATCCTTCCCACCAAAACCAGCTTTTCTGAAATGTGCAGGTGGGACCTCTCCATGAAATATATCCTACATTCACATATTCCAGCACTACATAGCCCTCTATTCCACCAACACATCCTCAGTCGTTTTAATTCTCTCCTTTTCCACTAGCCCCCACCCCAATTGTCTAATCTCCCGACTGCACCTAGCTGCCTTACCCTCTCTCCACCTGTCCCTGTATGCTCCCGCAAGCAGCATTTTACCATCCCCAACCCCCTACCCTGCTATCCTTCCCCTCCTTGTCCCAGTGTTGCCCTTACCCCAACCACCTGGTTGCCTCTCTCATCATGCACTGCTGCTCACAGTCTGACTTCAGCAGCAAGAGACTGTGGTCATGTGTGTGTGTGTGTGTGTGTGTGTGTGTGTGTGTGTGTGTGTGTGTGTGTGTGTGTGTGTGTTTTCTATTTTTGATAAAGGCCTTGTTGGCCAAGATTTCACTTTCTGACAGCCTTTTTGTTGTGCTTATCTGCGACTCAGCATCTCTGCTATATGGTAAGTAGCAACCATCCTGGTGAACATCAACTATCCTAGTGAGTAGCAACTGTTCTTTTCATAAAATTGTTACATTCCATCCTGGATTTTCCATTGTTTAATGTAGGAAGTTAATCAGAAGGGAAATAGTGCACTCAAGTTTAAATTTGTTTACAGTAAACATGATAGAGTTGATCTCTATTTATTTGTTTACATTTCTAATTTTTGCACAAGGCTAAGTACTCGAGTACATAAGTGTTATACACAGAAAATTATACAAATCTGATTTTGCTTAAGTTTGTATAAGATTATTTAATGTTAGAAGTCTTGACCAGTCAGCTTAATTTGTTTAATCTGCAAGCATAAATACAACTGTAACAGGCCACTAATACATACAAACACGTACAGGGTGCCAAAATAAAACTAATCGACAAAATAAGACTGACACTAAACTCACCCTTGTTAATGGAAAAGAGACCTGCCAAATCAAGAAAGTGCTGGAGACCATGATATTGATGTAACAGTTGGACATTGTCACATATTTGTGCAAACGCATCCCTCACATGCCCTGTCCCTAGTACTTTACTGTGTGATTATGTCTGGGTGAGATGAGCAGTCATGTAAGTGACCACTTGAATGTTAACACAAAATGGTGCTCACAGTAAAAGACTGCACATTCACTGTCGAGCATTATGTAAAGCACAATTCACGGACAGTGTGTGTGGTTCCATTAGAGCTAGAGAGTAAGACTGGAAGTCGTTTGGCAAACTTCCAGCAAAGTCTGCAATGCAAAACATAGTGACAAAATAGCGCAAAACAGGGTATTTAGAGAATAAAAACTGTAACTATCCAAAGATAACCAAACATTGCCCGAGCGAAGGTCAGCCTGGAATAAAGTCTGATGAAATCTCAATGCCATTTATCTGCGCAAGTGACAATTAAGAGATTGTTGTGTCAAAACATCATCAGAAAGGAGTCGAATCTGTATCCTTACATATTTACTGTTGTGCGTGAGTTAAAGCATCCAGATGAAATTTCACGTGACGAGTTCTGCCAGAGGTTTCTGAGTGAAGTGGGATCAGGACTTTTGGAACCTCAGTTTTTTCATTTCTTCAATCGCGACCTAGTACGGCTATGTGAACTCACATAACATGCATCATTACCCATCAGAAACCCCTTATCCATACTTCGAAGAGCCCTTGAATATTCTGAAGATTTGGTGTGCAAATGCTTGATGTCTGCACTGTAACAGTTTTTTCACTACAATGTTAATGCTACTCAAAATGTCCAGAAACTTTTTAATGTGTACATGGGTCGAGTCACAGAAGATGAACAACTGTACGGATATTTTCAGCAAGACAGAGCAAAAGCACACACTACCATGACAACTTTGTCATGAGTGCATGTTTTTTCAGTGAGACGCTGCTACCTCCTGGTCACCTCTATCACCTGATTAGCCCCTTTGATTTTTAAATGTGGGGCAAATTGGAGAGTCAGATATATTCAGATAACACACACACACACACACACACACACACACACACACACACACACACACACACACTGAAAGAGCAATAATGGAACACTGAACACATTATTGCTGTTACACTCAGGCAGAGCTGCTATAAGTGTCTCACAGTTTAATAAATCTAGCAGAGTGCTTCATCAATGTCAATGGTGGACATTTCCAGCATCTTCTGTGTTGGTGTGCAGGTACTGTGAATTGGGGTTTCACTGGAGTGAATGTAGTGGGACAGAAGAAAGGACTTCTAGTGAGAACCTCACACAGAGATGTACGTTGTATGAAAATGACAGCAAGATTCCAGAAAAAGAGGTGAATATTTGTGCTCTTCAGGAAGACATTAAAGCTGCAACAATAGAATTAGGTAGTTGAGCTAAAGGAAAGAGCTAGACTGTGATCTGTAGAGGAGGAGCCTCACTCAGCTGTAGAAGAAAGTAGTGTACAGCATACCATTAAAAAGAAATCAAGAGATGGTTGGAAACAATATGGATTAAAAAAGGAAAGGTTTTACTACATCTTCAAGAATAACTATGATCAAGTACCACGTCATAAGTGTTGTAAAATTTAGAGCTAGCCTTTGTCAAGTACTAGCGGATATGGAGGCACTAACTAGGGATTTGAGTGAAGAGGACCAAATACTGATACCTAGGAGAGCGGGTACAAAGTAAATACACTTCGATTATCAACATTTTAAAAGTAAATTGTTAAAGTATTCGAAACAAAGTTCCTGAATTTACTGCCCTCTAGGGAAGTTGGCACACTCAACTTATTCTCTGAACAGAGAGCTGACTGAATCCTGAAGTAGAAAGCTCTGAAATATTTAGAGAGGCATGGAATGTATATCGAAATGACAGATTAGATGCTGAAAGAGGGGGGAAGTGTTCAATGTGGTTGGCAAAAATATTGTTTCTGTCAAGGTCACAATTGAGTCTGACTGTGAATTTATCACGAGGCTTGTAACAGGTCTAGGTGAACTACAGTTCATTTTCAGGCTTTGTAACGGCCACCTGATACCCCCTTGACACTTTTAAAGTCATTCGAAAAACGTCTATGTTCAATAGTGAGAAGATACCCAGATCATGCAATATTAGTTGGAGGCATGTTTTACCTACCAAGTATTGAGACATCTATGGATTCATTGCATGTGGTCCAGACAGTCTTGAGAGGTACTTTTGAACATGCTTTCTGGAAACTGCCCTGAACAACTGGTTAGAGATCCCACACAAAATGGAAATATTTTAGACATTGTAATTACAAACAGGCCTACTGGCAATTTCAGTACAGAAATGGGCATTAACAATCCTGATATCACAGTGACAATGGTTACTTAAAGTTAACAGACTCATCAAGAAAGCTGGGAGAGTATTTATGCTAGAATACGCAGATAAGCAGTTGTTAGTATCCCACTTACACAATGAATGGGCATCATTTAGTTTGAATATAACAGACAAAGCGGAATTATGGGCAAAGTTTAACCAAGTAAGCAGATTATGGATGGAAAAGACCATTTGTGGTTTCATAATCAAATCTGGAAAATGCTGAGGAAGCAGAGATTGTTGCACTCTCAGTTTAAAAAAGAATGTGCCAATGTTGACAGGTTGAAAGTTAGTACAAATTTGTGCATTCATAAGAAGATTAATGTACCATCATATCTTAGCAAAAGGTCTTGCTGATATCCTGAGAAAATTCTGGGGCTACATGAAATAGCTAAGCAGGTTGAATGTTTCCATCCAGTCACTCATTGGCCATTCTGGGGTGACAACAGAAGACAATAACAGGAAAGTTGAAATTTTAAATTCCGCCTTTAAGAATCATTCATGAGAGTACTCTACAGCATTTGGGGTCATCCAGACGTTACTCACAACCTGCCCTCACACCTCTACTTCTGCCAGTTCCTCATCCCCTGCCTTCCAAATTTCACAGAAGTTCTCCTGCAAAAGCTGTGGGAGTAGCACTCCTGGAAGAAAGGGTACTGTGAAGGCATGCCTCAGCCACAGCCTGGGGATGTTTCTGGAATGAATTTTTCACTCTGAAGGGGTATGATATTAAACTCCCTGGCAGATTACAACTGTGTGCTGGGCTGAGACTCGAACTCGAGACCTTTGCCTTCCATGGGCGAGTGCTCTACTGACTGAGTTACCCAACGACCCAGGACCTATCCTCACAGCTCTATTTCCACCAGTACCTCATCCCATCTCCTACCTTCCCAACTTCACAAAAGTTCTCCTGCAAAACCTGCAGCTTTAGCACTCCTAGAAGAAAGGATATTGCAGAGGCATGACTTAGCCACAGCCTGGAAGATGTTTCCGGAATTAAATTTTCACTCTGCAGCTGAGTATGTGCTGATATGAAACTTTCTGACACTTCCTGGCACACAGTTTTAATCTGACAGAAAGTTTCACATCAATGCACACTCCACTGTAAAGTGAAAAATTCATTCTGGAAATATCCCTAAGCTGTGGCCAAGGCATGTCTCTGCAATATCCTTTCTTTCAGGAGTGCTAGTCCTGCAAGTTTCACAGGAGAACTTCAGTGAAGTTTGGAAGGTGGGAGATGGGGTACTGGCAGAAGTAGAGCTTTGAGGGTACGCCATGAGTTGCCCTAGGGTAGCTCAGTCGGCAGAGCAGTCGCCCACGAAAGGCAAAGGTCTCTAGTTCAAGTCTCAGCCTGGCACACAGTTTCAATCTACCAGCAAGTGGAAAATTCACTCTGGAGTTGTATTGCTAATTGCATAAATCTATCTGATCTTACTTTTCTGATATGTATTTTAGGATGTTTGAAAATGGCTTCATGACTAACACTGTACAACAATGAGGACAAAAAAACCTGATTCCTCATGTAGTTTTAAAACCTGTAGTGCATACATCTAAATATCACTTCAATGAAAGGGCACATCTCCAGCCGAACCATTTAGTGACCATCTGTCAGCATGCAAACAATATGGCATACCGTTGTAGTGGTGCTACATTTGTTGCATACTATAGGCTCTTCATGATGCAGGAGGAAACTGTGGGTTAAATGGCATCTACATCTATACCTCACAAGCCTCCTCATGGTGTGTGGCGGAGGGTACTTTGTGTTGCAGTGTCACTTCCCCTTCCTCCTGTTCCAGTCGCCAGTGTTTTGGGGGAAGAATGATTGTTGGTAAGCCTCTGTGTGGGCTCAAATCTCTCTGATTTTATCTTCAAGGTCTTCTTCTGAGATACACATAGAAGGAAGCTATATACTTCTCTACTCTTCTAGGAATGTATGCTCTGAGAATTTGTCAGTAAAACACACCGTGATGTGGAATGCCTCTTTTGCAGCATCTAGCACACGAATTGGTTGAGCATCTCTGCGACACTTTCGTGCTTACAAAATGAACCTGTAATGAGAGGTGCTCATTGTCTTCAGCTCTTATGTATTTCCTATTTCAATCCTACTTAGAAAGCATCGCTCCTGCGAAACGCAACTCGCCCTTTTTTTACAATATCTTGCGAACCATGGATGAAGGGTATCAGACGGATGCCATATTCCTTGACTTCCGGAAAGCATTTGACTCAGTGCCCCACTGCAGACTACTAACTAAGGTACGAGCATATGGGATTGGTTCCCAAATATGTGAGTGGCTCGAAGACTTCTTAAGTAATAGAAGCCAGAACGTTGTCCTCGATGGTGAGTGTTCATCGGAGGTGAGGGTATCATCTGGAGTGCCCCAGGGAAGTGTGGTAGGTCCGCTGTTGTTTTCTATCTACATAAATGATCTTTTGGATAGGGTGGATAGCAATGTGCTGCTGTTTGCTGATGATGCTGTGGTGTACGGGAAGGTGTCGTCGTTGAGTGACTGTAGGAGGATACAAGATGACTTGCACAGGATTTGTGATTGGTGTAAAGAATGGCAGCTAACTCTAAATATAGATAAATGTAAATTAATGCAGATGAATAGGAAAAAGAATCATGTAATGTTTGAATACTCCATTAGTAGTATAGCACTTGACACAGTCACGTCGATTAAATATTTGGGCGTAACATTGCAGAGCGATATGAAGTGGGACAAGCAAGTAATGGCAGTTGTGGGGAAGGCGGATAGTCGTCTTCAGTTCATTGGTAGAATTTTGGGAAGATGTGGTTCATCTGTAAAGGAAACCGCTTATACAACACTAATACGACCTATTCTTGAATACTGCTTGAGCGTTTGGGATCCCTATCAGGTCAGATTGAGGGAGGACATAGAAGTTATTCAGAGGCAAGCTGTTAGATTTGTTACTGGTAGGTTTGATCATCATGCGAGTCTTACGGAAATGCTTCAGGAACTCGGGTGGGAGGCTCTAGAGGAAAGGAGGCATTCTTTTCGTGAATTGGTACTGAGGAAATTTAGAGAACCAGCATTTGAGGCTGACTGCACTACAATTTTACTGCCGCCAACTTATATTTTGTGGAAAGACCACAAAGAGAAGATAAGAGAGATTAGGGCTCGCACAGAGGCATATAGGCAGTCATTTTTCCCTCATTCTGTTTGGGAATGGGGAGAGAAGATATTAGTTGTGGTATGAGGTACCCTCCGTCACGCACCATATGGTGGATTGCGGAGTATGTATGTAGATGTAGATGTACTTGGTACATCTCCCGGACTGACGAGAAATATTCATTTATTGGTTGAACAAGTGTTTTGTAAGCTACCTCCTTTTTTGATGGACTAAATTTCCTGAAGATTCTTCTAATAAATCTCAGTCTGGCATCTTTCTTACTCACCTTAAATTTTATGTGGTTGTTCCACTTCAAACTGCTCTGCATGCATACTCCTAGATTTTTATGGAAGTAATTGCTTCCAGTGACTGTTCTGCAGTCGCATAGTCATACAACAACGGTTCATTCTGTCTATGTAAACACAATATGTTACATTTGTTTATGTTTAGGGTCAATTGCTACTCCCTGTTCCTAGCATCAGTCCTCTGTAAGTCTTCCTGCATTTCGCTACAATTTTCTAGGACTGCAACTTCTCTGGATAAAACTGCATCATCTGCAAAAAGCCTCATTGAGCTTCCAATATTATCTACTAGGTCGTTTATACATATTGTGAAAGTAATGGGTCTTATAACAGCCCCCTGGGGTACACCTGAAGTCACTTTTATGTCTACAGATTTCTCTCTGTTGAAAATGACATGCTGTGTTCTGTTCACTAGAATCTCCTGAACCCAGTCACATACAGCTGCTGATGTTCTGCAGACTTGTATCTTGTAAGCAGTAAGAAACCATATTAAATTCCTTCTGGAAGTCAATGAATACAGCATCTACCTGTACCCTTGCGTCTACTGCTTTCTGGGTCTTGTGGATGAACAGGATGTGTTGGGTTTCATACGATTGTTGTTTTTGAAACCCGTGTTGATTGCCACAGAGCAGGTTTTCGGTCTTCAGAAATGTTGTAATAGATGAGCATAAAACATGGTCCAAATTCTAAAACAGTCAGATGTCAAGAGACATAGACCTATAGTTCTGTGCATCTGTTTGACAATCCTTTTTCACAATAGGAATGACCTGAGCTTTTTCCAATGACCAGAAACGCTTCACTCCTCCAGAGACGTGTGGTACACTGCTGCTAGAGGAGGGGCAAGTTCTTTCGCAAACTCTATGCAGAATCAAACTGGTACCCTGTTAGGTCCAGTGGCCGTTCTTCTATTGAGTGGTTTCAGTTGCTTTTCTATCCCATGGTCACTTATTTCTGTATCTGTCACTTTGTCATTTGTACGATGATTTAAACGAGAATCTACAGTGTGATCTTCCGCTGCTAAATACGAGGGCTATCCACAAAGTACATTACGTTTTCATTTGTGTCCGTTAGGGGCGGGGCTAGCACGGCCATCTTGGCGTCATGGCATTCCGCCGCTCAGTCTGCATCCTGCCGTGCTAGTGAGAGGTTCGTGCTGTACTCCGTTGAGTAACTGCGACAGTTTGAAATGTCAGTGTTAATAGAAAATGCCGCCAAGTGTGAAGTGCGTGCTGTAATAAGGTTTCTGACTGCAAAAAACTGTACACCGATAGAAATCTATCGGCAGCTTTGTGAAGTGTATGGGGACAACATAATCACTGAAGGTGGAGTGCGTCAATGGGTCATAAAATTTAAAAATGGCCGAACTAACATTCATGACGAAGAGCGAAGTGGAAGACCCAGCATAGTGACTGCCGAACTTGTCGAAAAAGTCGATGCCGCGGTCCGTGAAAACCGTAATGTCACAGTAACGGAACTCTCTATGAGTTTTCCACAAATTCCATGAAGTTTGTTGCACGAAATCATTACGGAAAAGCTTGGTCACCACAAGTTTTGTGCAAGATGGATACCAAAAATCTTGACAGAGATTCACAAAAATTAGCGAATGGCTGCAGCGTTAACGTTTTTGGACGCTTACGAGAAAGATGGCGACTCATTACTCGATCGCATCATTACTGGTGACGAAACATGGGTTAAGCATGTGAACTGCGAGACAAAATTGCAGTCAATGCAGTGGGAGCACACAAATTCCCCCCAAAAACCCAAGAAATGCATGCAGGCAATGTCGGCAAAGAAGGTGATGGCAACTGTCTTTTGGGACAGAAAAGGTGTGATTTTTGTGGATTTCCTGGAAAGAGGCACTACAATAAACTCTCAAAGGTATTGCCAAACTCTGCACAACCTCAGAAGAGCAATACAAAACAAGCGCAGGGGAAAGTTGGGCTCAAAGATCTTGCTGATTCACGACAACACCCGGACCCACACGGCAAATGCCACTCGTGAAGTTCTCGAATCTTTTAGTGGGAGTTGTTTCCTCATCCGCCGTACAGTCCCGACCTGGTACCGAGCGACTTCAACTTATTCCCAACAATGAAGAAGTGGTTGACTATGCAGCGTTTTGATGACAACGCACAGCTTCAAGAAGAGGTAACCACGTGGTTGAAGGCGCAGGCGGCCAAATTTTACGACTAAGGAATTTCCAAGCTCGTCCATCGCTACGATAAGTGCCTTAATTTAAATGGCAACTATGTAGAAAAGTAGTATTTAAGTGTGGCTTTCATCTGTATATTTAAAAAAAAATTCCAATACTTTATTTATTTTTAATTCCAATATGTAATGTACTTTGTGGATAGCCCTCATAGTTTTGGATAAATAGGTCTAGTATTGTGACCTTTCCTAAGTCCTCCTTTGTTTCATTGCCATTATGGTCACAGAGTATCTTGACAGAAGGTTTTGATCTGTTTACTGATTTAACAGAAGAACAAAACTTCCTAGGATTTTCTGTCCCATCAACAGATAAAATTTTACTTTTAAATTCACTGAATATGTCATACATGGCTCTCCTTTTTCTAATTTTGGCTCATTTAGGTTTTGTTTGTCTGTGATTCTTTTGCTGCATTTAAATTTGCAGTGCAGATCTCTGCTTTTGTAGCAGTGCCATATACCAACTCAAGCTACAACTATCTGTTTTTCAGAGTGACTGAATGGGAGTACACCACAGCTGGCGGGAGAGGTTCAATTTAACCACTTCACCAGTAACACAATTGGCTGCAGGGGGGCTCTGCACGATGGCACTAAACATTCATCATAAGCCTGCTCAGCAGCTGCACTTGTGATCTCATTACTATGAATTTCAACATGCCCCAGTACCAACAGAATGATACTTCTACACCCTACTTCACTAGAGGAAATGGTGCCCTGTATACTCTGAATATGATTCTCTGCTAGATACTTTCTCTTTGTGCTCTGCAGAGTACCCTGTGTGCGGGAGCAGATACGGAAAGTTTTTGAATGCGCACATCTCATCTGCTTTAGAGCCTAGTGATGACTGTTCCATAATCTGTTTTACACATGACTTGTCTGATCTCCACACTTTTTCTCTGAGACACTTTAAGCAAGTGTGGTAGCCACGTGAGGGTGTGATCAAATATGACATCCATGAATCTGACTGGCTGAAACTGAGAATGTGCTATTACTATACAGTACTCATGTCCAAAAACTCTGACTGTGACACACACACACACACACACACACACACACACACACACACACATTTGTATTCATGCAAACTGAAAAATTTGGCATTTGTGCCCAACCCTCCCATCTCTGTTTCCTGTGGAGTCAACTCCAAAGGTGCTAGGTTGTCAAAGGTAGAATGGTACCTGCTAAACCCACACTTAGCAGCAATTTACCATCCACTCAGCGGCCTTTCCTGCAAAGTTTAACAGAGTAAGATTAAAGCAATTTCTTACGTAATTTCCCTGTGTTTAGGAGTGGTATCATGCTGACCTCCTTCCATGAAGCTGTGATATAGTCCCTGCAATGGTATGTGGTTGACAAGATCAAGGAAGACTTAATTTGATTCCTCACACAGCTGATACATCATGCTTTGCATAGTCACCTACAACCAGGAATGGCCAGGAGAGTTACCTGATGAGAACTATGGGACCCTTATTATCAAATGGCTCAAGAGGTAGGAAATATGTTACTCATATGGTGATTTTCATCTATATGACAACAGCTACTGGCTGATGGTGGTGCAGTATAGGTGAGATGTGATATGTGTTATTAATTAATAGTATCACACTTAGTCCACTGACCACTAAGGTCATCTTTCCTGTGGAGACTGTAGCTTTCTAGCACAATGGCACAGTAGTTTTCAAGTGTCTCTCCTCAAGACAGAGGCACAATGGTCTTTTTTGTGCACGAAGTTTTTGCTGCCCCATCTGAGTTCTGAAGCTATTCCATGTTCTGTTGAATTATCACAGCAATTGATATTTGAGGGTTTTCTTCTTTCACATCTTAAACGACAGGGTAAACAGTAGTCTCTGGATTTTGGTTCCTCTGTTGGGACACTGATGTCCACAACATTGCCTTCACTACTGGACAGTAATATTGCACAGCAATTCAATGGTTTTAATCTGATTTCCTTGTCATTAGTTCACTTTTGGTTGGACTTTTCTAATTTACTAGGAGGTGGTGGAGATTATACACACAAGAACACCTACTCTTTAGATTCTAATGGCTGAATGTTATTTGCAAGGATCCTTGGCCTCTCGGCACTTGGAGAGTTTGAGAGGAAGCAGCTGCAGGTACATGTGCTCACGTCCCAGTCAGATGTTTCGGTTTGTGTTGAGTCATTAGTTTTAACAACATATTTTTTTATGACATGTTGGAAAAGATGTGGAGAATGCTAGAGGCTGCATCACCTCAAAGACTTTTATATTATCATTACACAGGGATTCTCTTTGTTGCCTTCAGATCCTGACTTTTTCTCTCCTTGAACATGGCAATCCCTGTTCAATACGGAATAATCACATAAATGATTACATAATTTAGTGGAAACATACATTTTTAATTTTCTTCATGCACATTTGATCCCCATCTGCCACACACAGCTTCACTGCTACAACTAAGAGTCTTATATCCAAACTTCTAGCGATAAAACACGTCATAGGTTTTTGTACATAGCATCTAACTTTGTGGTGTGTTTACCTAGATGTAAATCCTCAGTTAATATATGAGAACCGAGCTGAAATAAATGCCACAATTGTTTTTAATTCTTTAGGGTCAAGTTCCATTATATTGTGGCCCCTTAACTGAAATTATGTGTTTCGGACATTTCAGTTACTATAAGGTAATATCTTCTCTTTTGGACCCTAACAGCTTCAGAGGTGGTGGTGGTTAGTGTTTAACGTCCCGTCGACAACGAGGTCATTAGAGACGGAGCGCAAGCTCGGGTTATGGAAGGATTGGGAAGGAAATCGGCCGTGCCCTTTCAGAGGAACCATCCCGGCATTTGCCTGAAGCGATTTAGGGAAATCACGGAAAACCTAAATCAGGATGGCCGGAGACGGGATTGAACCGTCGTCCTCCCGAATGCGAGTCCAGTGTGCTAACCACTGCGCCACCTCGCTCGGTCTAACAGCTTCAGACACTTGTAATGTAGCCATTTGACTTCTTCAAAGACTCAGCAATTGCTTTCAGATCTCTGTGAGGAAAGGAGAGAGATTATTTCAGAGGCTCCTTCCTCGGTTTGACAGCTATCAATGAATTCTGTCCAAGTCTCTGTATCACAAATCTAAAGATTTGTTTCCTCTGGTGCACTTCCCACTCAACTTCTCTTTGTTGGTTGAGTACTATGTCACTCCACTCTTTTCATCTAGGGTTTCATGACTTTGAGTGGCAAGAACTGTTCTCTTCCCAACTATGGAAATTAATGTCCCCTTAGAGAACTCTGCTTGCTAGTGTAAGCCTCAAACAGATGGGTTGTGGCACATGCCCCAGAAGTTTTCTACCTCAACAGCCATCTGCCCCATTGGTAACTAGCACATTTTAGGGTTTTTTTTATACAAGTTTTTATCATCCTCACCATCTGGTCAGTTAAGCCAAGATCTTGACACACTGACTCAAACTATGTTGCAATGTCATGCTCCTCAGTGGTTGCTGAAACATACTGAGAATTTCAGGTAACGACGGACTACACTTTGATTAAAATAACTTACAGCAAATACAGTAGTAGGAGCCAGGTGTCAGCCAACCACACCCCTTTTTTGAGCTCCACTAGCTCACTACTGTTGTTAGGTAGAAACGGAGAATTGCCAGGTGAGTGGGGGAGCACCAACCACGGAGCGATTTATGCTGATTGCATGAGTGCATGCATGTTTGTATTAGCTTGCAACACGACTCTCCAACACTGGTATCTGTCAATAACAATGTTATTTTATTCGAGCTGTAGTGCTGCTGGAAAGCTCCCAACACCAGCACCCTGGGATCATAGTGGATACCTCCTTAACACTCTAAAAGTTACGTAACTTCTTTGACATTTCTGTTGATGGACCTAAACAAGAGACCTCTCTATAACCTGTTGTCACTTTCAACTGATAGCATTATTTTAACAGGTTTCTCATCACATAGGAGGCATAGGGTCAACATGGAAAACCACATCTCTCCTAACAAGGGATCTGTCCAATCCGACATGTCAAAACCTGTCCTGAAATTTACAGAGAGAATACACCAAAAGAAACACAAAGTCAAAATTTTAGCTACCGAGGCATACTGCGAGTAGATATAAGGTTGAAATTTGCCAAATTCCTAGCTCATCAGGTGGCTGGAGAATTGTGCACCGCTGCCATACCTACAGCGTATAGCGCACGCACAACACGGTGGGCAGCACATTAGTAAACAGATAACATGGCAAACAGCAATCTTAATTTGTAAAGCAAATTTCAGCTTCCACTGATTGTTTCTTTGACATGACTGTTCACAGTTACTTTTCACTCAAATTTTCAACTAATTTAAGATCCATAAAGTTTAGCAGTAGCCTTTGTGGTATCACTAAGTGTTAACAATGGAGATAAAACTGAATTAATTTTCTTTGTTAGTTCTTGGCATACGATTAATAATAGCATCTGTCTTTGTGCAGATTCCAGAGTTTCACATTTGTGTGGAATCCAATTAATGTTTTCAGCTTTGCAAAGATAAAATATGAAGAACGTAGTATGCAATTGAAATCACATATTTCTCCTAAAGACCTACAAGTGTGTTATTTATTAGTTAATTTCTTGGACATTCATTTCAATGATGTAGATGTTTCATTAAAAGTTCTGAAAACATTTGATGAAATTGGAAATAACGATGACAATTCTGTGAATGGTGGTTTAAACAATTGTTGTGCTAATTAAAGTACAGAACAAAAACAGAGTACCTTCCAAGCCCAATGAAAACATGTACAGTAATAGCTTTCAGTGACAAAGAAAATGCTGTAAATTTTTTGGTTGAAGAATGAGGGGGGAAAACCCTTAAACTTAAGCAGTTGCAAAGCTGGTTTCATTTTATGAACTCTGAACATGAATTATGTAAATGGAAGAGTGATTTACATAAAGTATGAAATATGCACCAAAATGAAACTCATGAAGTGTGAAAGAAAAATTATTTGAAAGATTTAGAACTGCTCATGAGAATCAGTGCACTGTTACCGCAGGAGATCTATGAGACCGGTTGCTCTGAAATGCAAGTGAGATGAAAATTACTGATTTCCAGACTTCTCTGACCTGATTAAATAGATTCAGGAAATTATACCGGAAAGGAAGTTGCAAAATTACGAAGTTTACAAGAAGAAAATGTGTAAAGAAGATGTTATTAATAGGTAATACTACAGAGAAATTTGTAGCTCTTGTTATCACCTTAAAGCTGTGTATAAAGCCAGACAGTCAGGTTTCATGGATTAGTGTTCCTGCAACATATCTCTGCCTTCAGGAACATCGAGGAAAATTAGGAGAAAATTTAAAGTAAAATAAAATAAAATAATAAATACAACGAAAGTCTTGTAACTGACATAGCAAAATCTGGAAAAATAGGAAAGACTAATTCATTGCTTTTGTTGGACTCTTCACCTGGACATAATGACACCTCCATCTTTAGAAGGACAATAAAAAGACTGTTAGTATAATTCACTTCCACCGAGAATTAATACCGTGATTCAGACTCTAAACAAAAAATTTCAACAGTTTAAAGCATTTTTCAGATAATTGCTGGTCAACATAATTTCTGATAGCTCTTTGCCATTTCTGGTTTATCAGCAGAACAGTTTGTTAATCTGTCATTTCTGCAGTATCAGCTTGCATTACCACATTTTATGAATTTGAAGTGATTACTGTGAAGTACCTGAATGCATAAATTTTTCTTTTATCAGGTGTGCCTGGTGCAAGGAAAATGTTACTTTTCCTCATCCAATACACACAAACAAGGAACTGCTTCATTGTTACCACAATACACATTATTCAAAAATTATCATAAGAACTGTGCTACAGAAAATATTACAAAATTCAAGTCCCGACTGATGGGAGCCATCCGTAATGTAACATTATACACTGCCTCAATTTTCTTTCCTCTGTTAGTCACTTGTATAACAATTACATCTGCAACAGTCTAGCTGTTGCTATGAACTCCAAATTATTCAATAAATTAGTGATATGAGAAATTTCTGGTATGGTTTAAGTGCTTAAAATTCACTTTGTGGTATGCGGTGCTATTTCCTCTTGTCATGGCTATGTTGGCTTATTCGCCGATTCAAGCACTAAGCAGGAAGGGCTGTACAAACCGCTGTCATAAGCAGTTCTTCATGCAGAAAAGAATGAGTAACTTTCAACATTTTTAAAAAAATACTTGCCTTAGCAGTTAAAATTTTGACAGTGCATTTCCTTACATGTATTTTATCTGCAAGAAAAATTTCAGGGTAGGTTTAGACATGCTTCCTTGTGCACTGCTCCAAATTGTTTACATTCTCCACCTTACTCACTCCCACGAAGTTTTGGGACTGCAGCTGGATGACGCTGACAGCTTGCCCCAATATTTCAGCCACTCTCAAGTGAGTGTTTTAGACTGGAGATTGCTAGTGCATGTCATTAACTTTATATCAAAAACTGGTGCAGAGACAGCTGTGCACAGGCAGCTGCCACACAAGTGCCCTCTGTTAAGTTTAGCACCCTCTTTGTATATTGCTCCATCTATGGCATGAGACGTGGGACCCATTCATTTCTTCAGTGTCTTCATAAATAAAACATTTTATGCTTGATGACACATCTAGTGACAATTTTATTACTTTGATATCTGAATTAACTCTGTGAGCCTACAGCCTGACAGAGGACGTACATGTAGTATCACCTTCACGCATGAGCCTATGTGCCCTAAATGTACCAATATCCAAAGAGAATGCTAAGCTCAACGGTGGCACTCATGCAGCAGCTGTCTATGCTCTTGCATCTCCATGCCAATTTTTAGTGTAAAGTTAGTGATGTGCACTGCCTGAAGATGGCTCAATGGTTGTTGGCCGAAATATTGTGGCATGACATCGATGTCATCAAGCTGCAATTCTGAAACTTCAGAAAATACTCTTTATACTGGGAAAACTTCAAGACTCATGTGTCTTTCTCATTCAACACTATCAGTTCAAAGAATTCTGTGAACCATTATGCTCTCATTCTCACATTCCAATCCAGGCAATTACTATCCATTGTTCATCTGAAAACACAATAACTCATCTGTGAGTAGTTTACTATAGCCAGAATGTAGTAGATCACTTGTATTTTTCTAACTGACTATCTTAAGGTGATTCAATTATATTCCATGTGATACAATAAAAGCTAAAGTACAATAAAAAGTGTGCATGACTTAGGCTAAATTAACAAAAATGAAGTTATAACATGCAATGGCACAGAAAAAGAAATTAACTACCAAATTATCTTAATATTCCAACATGTTTCAGGCATATGTTTGAGATAGTATTGTTTCTTCTTCCAGTACTTCAGCTGACAACCATAAGCCAGCTTCAAAACGGATCACTAGTAGAATTTCAACCAAAAATGTGTGTTTACTCCCCAGTATTGTGTCAAATGGTTTAAATTCTGCCAGAAACTCACCTTGAGGATACCTATAAGGTTGTCACCCAAATTACCAGAAGAAGAATGAAAACTATCCTGGATGTACATCCAAAAGATGGAGGAATATTCTATCCACTCAGAAAATTTCAAGAAACAAATTATCTTAAGTCCACATAAAAGCAGCAAATTCATGTAAGAGCAAAGACAATACACATTTACATAAAAAATAATGGAATTTCTTTCACAGATCAAAGCAATTTAGAAGAAATGTAGATGAATACTGAACATGCTCATACAAGTGGGTACCCAAAAAAACCGGAACAACATTGCCAAGAGCGGAGCTTGTGTAGTACACATTTCTGCCGCTAGGCACGTGTAGCGCAACTCACTGCCAGTTCAGTGCTGCCCGTGTTGTCGACCTGATTTATTCTGTTCATCTGTAGTAATTTTTCCGCTAGCACTGTTTTGTTCTTGTTTCGTTTTTTATTATGGCAAGTTTAAGTGAACAATGTGCAGCTAAGAAATTTTGTTTTTTACTCAGTAAAAATGCTGCTGAAATTGTTTTAATGTTGAAAACAGCTTACCAATATGACACTATGGGAAAAACTCTAATGTACAAGTGGTTTGCTCAATTTAAAAAAATGGCAACATGTCAATTTATGACAAACTTCATTCTGAACATCCATAAACTGCCTGAATTGACAAAAATATTGAAAAAATTCGAGAGCCTGTGCTCACAGATCGTCAAAAGACAACTGATCAATTGTCAGAGATTAGTGGATTATGTACTTTGAATCAACAGACTGAAACTCATCCAGATTTTCAGTCACAGGTCATGGTGATGAGTCATGGTGCTATGGTTACGACCCAGAAACTGTCCAGCAAGTGGAAAATGTCATTGTCACCCGTCTAAAAAAATACCATCAAGTCAAATGAAATGTCAAAACAATGCCAATTTGCTTTTTTGATGGCAACACACAGTTCAGTCAGAGTTTTCTCCCCAGATCAGACAATCAATGAAACCTTTTATTTGAAAATTTTAAGAAGACTGCACAACAGTGCTTGTCGAAAAAGATTCAATTTGTGGCAGGCAGGAGACTGGGTCTTCCATCACAACAACACACCCATACACACAGCCATCTCTGTTAGATATATTGGTTAAAAATGACATGGTTCCACTGCCCCACACCTTCCTTGCCTGACCTGGCTCCATGTGACATTTTCTTATTTCCACGCATAAAAAAAGGTATGAAAGAACATTGATTTGACAACACTGAAGAAGTCACGAAAAAATCGATGGAGGAGCTCTCAGCCATTTCTAAAGATGACTACAAAAAGTTTTTGAACAGTGGAGGCACCAGTGGAGCAAACAAATTAGTTTTAATGGAGGGTATTTTGAGGGGGATAAGGTTGTTTTGTAAACAATTTGAAAATATATAGCTTTTAAAAAATAGTTCCAGTTCTTTTTGGGTAACTCCTCGTACAAAACCAGAAAATAAGTATGACAATATTTTACCTTTCACAAAGCCCCACACATTTCTCTTGTACTTCAACTGTGCAAACACGGTGAAACAGGATTCATTTTCACCAGTACGTGTTAAACAGTAGTGCATGTTGACACCGAAGGAATCTGCATAGGGTATCCCAGCATTTGAAGATTCAATGTCAATTGAATATAGTTCACCTGGCTTACTGCATTTCCTCATCATCTGAAATAAACAAAGTTCAAAATGATCCTACTTTCAACAATATGTATAGCACTGTCACAAATTTGCAAGCCAAATACTTTGTTAGAAAAATCAAAATACTCTCTATACTTGGTGACATACAAAATTTAAGCAATCTGGAGAAATAATGGGAGTGACTGACTGACTGACTGACTGAATGTCACAATGATAACAAAATCACTACAAAAATGTTTGTTAACTATGACTAAACACCAGGCAAGGAAGAGAGACACTTGTTTATCATGTGGATCCTTCCACAATCATACTGCAAACATCTTGAACCAGATGTGAGAGAGTTCCCATTTAAGTGGCAGCAGTGGTGCTCATGCACTTGCGTGCACACTTCTACATGCACATATAAGGGAACTTTGGAGGAAAAATTAAACACTCAGACTCTAAAAACATTAGGAAGATGCAGCACGTGAGCAAGGAGCCACACTCCTGGGATACAATGCGTAAGAATTTGTAATAAAAATACCCATTAAAAAACTGATCTCTCTCTCTCTCTCTCTCTCTCTCTCTATCTATCTATCTATCTCTCACTCACTTGCGCGCACACACACACACACACACACACACACACACACACACACACGAGAGCATGAATTTATTCAAGAAATATTATGAATGGATATTTCCCCATTGTATGAAGTGCCTTCCAAGAGCCGTGTGTGTGGTAGAAAGAGTATAAAACAATGTCTTCATTCTCTGAGCAATATAGGAAAAAAAATCTTTTATGAGGGAAGTGTTGCTGATATCTCATAGAAATTGCCTGCCACGAGTCACCACTGACATGGTTCACCTGACCACCTCTATTATTTGCGAGCACCTGGGCAAAGGCCTAATGCGGTATCATGTATCGATACCAGACTACGGTCATATCACAGTTGGCAATGGAATTGCAAATTTCTGTCCAACACTTATAGTGGCCGTGTGGGATCCAGTGGACCCAATGGAGCACACCTGCTGAAACACGCCTCCACAGGCTCTAGACTACGAGCGCCCTCTGCCACTGCAATATAGGATGGTTAGTGGCAGCCTCTCAATATACCTGCACTGGAAGCCACATCATGTAACGCTACACAGACACAGTACAGTTGCAGCTCCATCACCATAGTTCATGCTTAGTAAAGCGATGGTCTTTCTTGTTTACACTGATGAGGTAGACTCTGTTTCTTGGTGCATTATTTGTAACAAGTCTTCATTCACTTAAACTCTGGCAATAAGTACTACTGCCTACATGTGGCTGTCATCAAATTGCTTACTTCCTGTTCTGTCATCTTTTTGCCTGGTTTTTGCTGTTCTAGTTTATTCAGTGTTTGCCTTGCTTGTGCTCTTTATGTTCTAGGTTTCGCTGTTGCTGCTTTTGCACACCTCTTTTCTCTTTCTCTCTGTTATTTTTGCCTTTTGCTTTTTTATTTCTGCTTTGCACTTCATTACAGTGCAGATGACTTCACACAAGATGCTGGATCCGATGCATATGTGCCACCATTTCATGACTTTGACAAGACGAAGGAAGGCGTCCAGAATACCTTGCACAGTTCAAAATGCACATCGCAACACATCACATACAAGATACTGACAAATCATCTTATTTCTTGGCCATGGCAGTAGTGACTGTTTATTGTCTGTGTGCCAAATTGTTTCCCACATCCTGCCCTGAACTATTATCATACGAGGACTTACTGCAGGTGCTTACAAAGTATTATGAGGACATGGTATAAGTGGTCACTGCCCTTTACAAATTCCTTAGCTTATGTAAGTAACAAGGGGAAAGATACTGTCAGTGGGTGACCGAACTACATGGCCTTACTACGCAGTGTAGATTCAAATGTGACTGTGGCAACTATTTCAGTGATACAATGGTTTGTGATGCCATCACACATGACATAGCTGACTCTCAAATTCGGAAACAGACTGTTAGTTCAACAGTTTCTAGACTATCAGGATTTCTGTGAAAGTGCAGCAGACAGTTTGGCGTTAGCATCTATCTGTTTTGTAGATAGTTTTGACAAACAGGCCTCACCGCCAGGTCCGCAGCTCGTGGTCGGGCGGTAGCGTTCTCGCTTCCCGCGCCCGGGTTCGATTCCCAGCGGGGTCAGGGATTTTCTCTGCCTCGTGATGAGTGGGTGTTGTGTGCTGTCCTTAGGTTAGTGAGGTTTAAGTAGTTCTAAGTTCTAGGGGACTGATGACCATACATGTTAAGTCCCATAGTGCTCAGAGCCATTTGAACCTCACCGCCGGCTTGCAAGCAGTGGCCCAGCCGACCACAGCCATAGTGCTTACATCAACAGGTTTAGTGTCCGACACAAGGTGTGAAGTCGTGCCCTCACTGTAATACAACACATGCTCACCAATATTGCCCCTCATGTGCAATGACTTCTTTTTTTTTTTGCATAAGGCACCCCCTCTACTACTACTCCTTCGTTCAAATCTAATTCACAAACAGCGTGTAGTGGGTTTTCCAGGCCCCACAATGTGATTAATACAAAACAACAAAAGGCATTCAGGAAAGACTCCCAACTCATCTGCAGTGCTATGTGAAGACAACACACTTATTGTGCCTCTTACTATTGCTTGACACTCAGTCCATCTGCAACTTGACATTGGAGCTTCAGTGACTTTGCTGAACCATAGCACTGAAGAATTGCTTAGCAAACCTACATTGTGAACACTGTGCCATATGCTAATGGCATGCAACGGCTCAGACATTCCAAAATTTGATGAAGACAGTGACATTTACAGTGCTTTCCTCCTGAGACAGTGCTAATGTTTTTGGTCTACACTCTTTTGATTTGTTTGGGTTAAGCATTTAGGTCAATGTACTTTCTGTTTCTTCCTATGATCCTTGGGACAGTGTTGCTAAGTTATGTGTAGAATTTCAGGATCTGTTTTCTGGAGGTTTAGACAAAGCCAATAATTTTGTTTCCAATGTCACAATGAAGTACAATGCACAGCCATGTTCTGTTAGAACTCATCCTGTTGCTCATGCTTTTCAAGAACAGGTGGCTCAGGATTTTACTGCTTTGCAAGAAAGTGGGGTCGTCACACCCACTACTGTCAGCCAGTGGGCGTCCCTTCTTGTTGTTCTAAAGAAGACGTCTAGCAGACTCTGACTGTGTGCAAATTTTAAGAAAACTGTGAATCCTCGGTCAGTCATTGACAGTTATCCCTTGTCGCACCTGGAAGAACTGATGGATAAATTGGGTGCTGGTCGTTGCTTTTTCAAAACTGATTTGTGCGATGCTTACTTGCAAATCCCTTTGGATGAGCAGTTGCAACAGGTCTTTGTCATTAACACTCATCTGTGTCTCTTCAAATTTTTTGAGATTGATGTTTGGCAGGGTTACTGCACCAGTCATATTTCGGTGCTTTCTTGAGCAGCTGGCTGCTGAACTTCCTTTTTGATCAAATTATTTAGATAGTATTGTCGTTTCAGGTTGCATTCCTGAAGAATACATTAGCAATCTTCACACACTGTTTCAAGTGTTATCTGCAGCTGGCCTTAAATGTAACAGATGCAAATGTGTGTTTTCTCAGACCAAACTTGAGTACTTACAACGGGTCATTGATAGTCAAAGTGTTCACTCATTGCAATCACATTTGCTTCCTATATGAGACCTTCCACCCCCATGCAATGTGTGGGAATCACAATCTGTGTTAGGAAAGCTCACGTATTGCATTCAATTTATTCCAAACACTATTCAAACTGTGGTTCCCACTTGCATTGCTTGCACAGGAATAATGTTGTTTTTGTCAGGTCACAAGAGAGTCAGTCCAATTTCCAGAAGTTGAAAGACATTTTTCTTAGTGGTAGATGCCTTGTTCATTTTGATCCAGCTGAATTTGTGGTCTTGGCTGCGGATGCTTCCTCTTACAGCATCGGTGCAGTTTTGTCGCATAAATTCGGTTCCATTAACAGGCTGACTGTCTTTGCTTCAAATGTGTTGAACAAAACATTATTCGCTAATTGAAAAGGAGGCTCTCGCAATTGTCTATGGTGCCACTAAGTTTCACCAGTACCTTTTTAGCAGAAAATTTTACTGGGTGACTAACCATAAACCTCTAAAATCTTTGTTTAGTCCTTCTCAGTCAGTCCCAGCTCACACAACAAAGAAGCAGCAATGATGGGCTCTTCTCTTGTCCAGTTATCAATACAAGATCATGTATTGGCCCACTTCTAAGCATGCCAATGCAGATGTTCGTTCTTGTCTCCCATGTTCGCCCAGATTCTACATTGAACGAGTTATTTGCTTTTTGTTGCTGTAGTGATGCCCCCGTTTCAGCTCCTATCTCCCCCATTGCCACCTGCATGCAGCCCTCCAACCCCTCCCCCTCCCCCCAATTGTTGTTTGCTCATGTTTTGCATAGCTTTCTGCTTGATTGTTGGAAAATTCCCCATGCTACAGTAGTGGATCCTCATATGAACATTCTGTTGCATTACATCCGGACTGGTTGGCTGCATTCAGCCAGACAGATTCATGGATCTGAGGTTCGCTGATATTTTGCCCATCGGCATGCCCTTGCAATTCACCAATCTATCATTTTTCTTTGCCCAGTTTTTCAGCTGGTATTCACAGGGCAAGCTTAGTTGTATGGGGGGGGGGGGGGGGGAGCTCGGAACCAGCCCCCATTTCAGCTCCTATCTCCCCATTACCACCTGCATGCAGCCCTCCAACTCACCCCCCCCCCCCAATTGTTGTTTGCTCATCTTCACTGCACAGTGCTGCTGAGGAGGTTTGGGGGCAGGAGGAGGATGTGGTATCATTTATCGATACAACCCTACCAGAGCATCACAGTTGGCAATGATATTGTAAATTTCCATACAATGCCAACAGCAGACATGTGGGATCTGGTGGAACCAATGGAGCACACCCACTGAGCCACACCTCCAGCGACTATGAGTACCCTCTGCTACCACAACATAAGACAGCTGGTGGCGTGGCGACCTCTCAACCCACTTGCACTTAGAGCCACACTGCCATAAGACGGTATGCAGATGCCATCTAGTCATGGCTCCAACGCCATAGTTCATGCTTAGTACAGTGAGACTCTTCCTTGTTGACAATGATGAGCTGGTCTCCGTTTCTTGCTGCATTATTTGTATTGATTCTGTGTTCACTTGGAGAAATGCAAGTTAAGAAAATCTTCTGTTTATTGTGATATCTTGTTTGCTAATCATTTCCGCTCCTGTCCAGATTTCCTATGATGACAGTTGCCACACCACCCTCTCCTTACCATCGTGTATGAACTCGTACATAATGACCACTGTTTACAAAAGTACAAAGTTACACAAATTATCCTAGACAGACTAAAAAGAATAAATCAGTCAATTTCATTTATCATCCTATTTCCTGTCATTTCAGTTAATGTACAGGGTGTCCATAATTAAAGTTCCAGTTTCAAAATCCTGCAGAAAGAGATCCCCTGCTCAGAATGATGTCAAATTTTGTGTGTGTGTGTGTGTGTGTGTGTGTGTGTGTGTGTTCAGACGCAAGGTTATCAGCGACCTTACACCTTTTAAAAGAAACAAATGTGGATAAAATGGGTAAATTGTTGTCACAAGGTGAGAAGGAAACTCGCTCACTCCCACCTCACTCATGATATCGCTCACAATCACTATCTCATATGCTTGTCAAATTTGAACATATTATTTATTCAGGGTAAAGCATAATGGTACAAAATAAAATTCAAGGAAAATTTTACAGACCGATGCCGCTGTAAGCATCTTTACATAAATGAGGTCGGCTACAAATGACAGATGAACTGCAATACAATGTCTATGGTTTGAGTTGCACATTACACCATTTGTAATATTCAATGCACATGACTGCACAAGTTTGGCAGTCAACAGTTGTGGCACTGTTAGTTAGGTAAGCCCATTTACCACAGCAAGGTTCTACCACATTGAATGGGAAAAATCAGTTTTCAATTGTCCTAAGGTCGAAAACCATACAAAAAAATCAAAACAAGAAAAGCGAAACAATATCGGTTTCTAATTGTTGTAAGACTGATGCAAGACATGTTCAATATGCTGTCCACCATTTTCTGCCACATGGTGAAATCGAGTAACAGCAAGTCCCACAAGAGATCAGAGTGTCTTAGGAGTGACATTCAAAATGTGTTGCACAATGTGTGTCTTACATTAGCAGTTGGAGCAAAGAACACATAATCTTTCAGGCACATGCACAGCCAGAATTCACATGGATTAAGATCAGGTGCTCTGGACAGCCAGGCTGTAGAGAAATCACGATTGATAATACTAGCATTTCCAACATGCCTCTTTAGCAGCTGCTTCACTGGCTGTACAGTGTGCAGATACACACATCAAAACCTGTTCACAAAATTGGAATAGAGATCAACATAAACGTCATTTCCGCCCTTTTTATTGCTCATGAAAACCACACATTGCATGTTGTACCACCATACAGTGGGACCTTCAGAGCTGGTGGTCCAGATTGCTGCACACACCGGTACCTTTAGTACCCAATAGCACGTCCTCTTGCATTGATGCATGCCTGTATTCGTCATGGCGTACTATCTAAAACTTCACCAAGGCACTGTTGGCCCAGACTGTCGCACTCCTAAACGGCAATTCAGCGTAGGTCCCTCAGAGTGGTTGGTGGGTCACATCGTCCATAAACAGCCCTTTTCAATCTATCCCAGGCATGTTCGATAGGGTTCATGTCTGGAGAACATGCTGGCCACTCTAGTCGAGCAATGCCATTATCCTAAAGGAAGTCATTCACAAGATGTGCATGATGGGGGAGCGAGTCGTCATCCATGAAGACACAGGCTTCGCCAATATGCTGCTGATATGGTTTCACTATCGGCTGGAGAATGGCATTCATGTATCGTACAGCTGTTACAGCGCCTTCCATGACCACCAGCAGTACAAATCGGCCCCACAAAATACCACCCCAAAACAGCAGGGAACCTCCACGTTGCTGCACTCAATGGACAGTGTGTCTAAGGCTTTCAGTCTGACCAGGTTGCCACCAAACACACCTTTGATGATTGTCTGATTGATTGAAGGCATATGTGACACTCACTGGTGAAGAGAACGTGATGCCAATCCTGAGCAGTACATTCAGCATGTTGTTGGGCCCATCTGTACCGCATTGCACAGTGTCATGGTTGCAAAGATGGACCTCGCAATGGATGTCGGGAGTGAAGTTGCGCATCATGCAGCCTATTGCGCACAGTCTGAGTTGTACCACAACATGCTTCACAAAAAGCATTATTCAACATTGTGGTGTTGCTGTCAGGGTTCCTCTGAGCCTTAATCCGTAGGTAGCAGTCATCCACTGCTGTAGCAGCCATTGGGCAGCCTGAGCGAGGCAAGTCATCGACAGTTCCCGTCTCTCTGTATCTCCTCCATGTCCGAACCACAACACTTTGGCTCACTCCGAGATGCCTGGACACTTCCCTTGTTGAGAGCCCTTCCTGGCACAAACTAACAACGCGGACATGATCGAAACACGGTATTGACCGTCTAGACATGGTTGAACTACAGTCAAAATAAGCTGTGTACCTCATTCCTGGTGGAATGACTGAAACTGATCGGCTGTCGGACCCCGTCCGTCTAACAGGTGCTGCTCATGCATGGTTGTTTAAATCTTTGGCCAGGTTTAGTGACATCTCTAAACAGTCAAAGGGACCGTGTCATACAATATCCACAGTCAACATCTATCTTAGGAGTTCTGGGTACCTGGCTGAGGCAAAACGTTTTTTGATGTGTGTGTGGTGTCACCGCCAGACACCACACTTGCTAGGTGGTAGCCTTTAAATCGGCCGCGGTCCATTAGTATACGTCGGACCCGCGTGTCGCCACTGTCAGTGATAGCAGACCGAGCGCCACCACACGGCAGGTCTAGAGAGACGTACTGGCACTCGCCCCAGTTGTACAGCCGACTTCGCTAGCGAAGCTACACTGACCGATACGCTCTTATTTGCCGAGACGATAGTTAGCATAGCCTTCAGCTACATCATTTGCTACGACCTAGCAAGGCGCCATAATCCTTTGCTATATATATTGTGGTTATAACATGTACCGTCAAGAGAGATGTTCTACAATTGTGGATTAAAGTTAAGTATTACATCGTCTACGTACTTTATTTGCAATTCTCAAGATATTGTCCTGTTCCAGACCTCACGCCAGTCAGCGTGTAATTAAACGCGTGCATTTTGGCCTCCTGTAGAAACACAGTGTTGGCTCTTCTGCCAACACTACAGTGTGTATATGCCATTTTGCATAAAAATAATCCTACCCACACATCCATACTGTTGAAGGTTTGCAATGATGGTGGTGTGCAAAAGACTCTCATAGTATTTACCAGTGACTGTACAGGTAATACAGGTAACACTCATTCCCCTAAAAAATTACAACCCTATGATAAATGATGCCATCAACTTACACCACACTGTTACCTTCACAGAATGAAGTGGTACTTTCCTCGGAACTGTAAAACTTATCAGTCTTTTGAATGGTTATGGTTTTATACATGGGTGTAGAATTTCCCGGCACTTTAGAAAACGAAACTCAGGGAACCAAACACGTTTTGGGAAGATGTCTGACGTGCAGCAACTTTTACACTGCACATTTTCATATTACAAAAGTATAAATTCGAATTCTACCAAACACCGCATGTTACTTTCCGAAGCATTGAAATCGTGATTGCGATGCTCTTTTGTAAGCCAGTCATAGCTCATGTCACGTGATCTTGCCAGCCGATGACCGAGGATATTCAGAACATAGGACACGTGATGTAGTCGGCCAAAAGCAACATCACTGTTAGGTAATGCGAACACACTAATAGGGAAAGTTAATGGTTTAAATTAACATATGCAGTGTTGCTACAAGAAAAGAAAAGCTTTCACATATATTATTGCCCCTTTTTGTGCGTGATACACTTTAAGATACATCACACAAATGTGCCAGTAAAATGTTTAAGAACAGCATAAATGTTAGATCTCCTGGGCTCGAAATTATTCTAAATCATCGTACTCAAAGAGTTGATTTTTAAACGAAGAGTCAAAAGCTCTGGGATTTATGAAATCCATCGTACATCTCGCACATAGATCTTATTCCGTAAAAGGAAATATACTTTGAAAGTAACGCTTTTCAAACCACCATTCGCAATATTTTCCCACGACCTGTTAGAAATAGGTTCGTTTCAGCACTTGCCAGAGGCCGCCTGATAACAAGCGTCTTACGTAACGTCATAAAAGAAACTAGACAGAGGATACTCAAAGAGCACGGTTATTTCGTGAACCATACTAAAATGCATAATTAGGCTTAAAGTGCACATTCGTATGTCCAGATTCGGATGTAAATATTCTTGGAGTACCAGTACTGTATTATCTCATGTTTGGTTCTTTATTATGGCATAATGCCATACGTTCTAGAAGATGAAAACATGCACCTGAAATGCAGCGTAAAAAGTTGAAAATAGCCAACAGTGTGGAATTAAACACTCCGTTTCAAATAAATTGGCTGGTTTAGCGGAAAAGATTAATAAAAACCAAATTTCTTTAGCAAATCGACAAAAATAACTTCATTGTTCTGCAATACGATTAATGCTTGACTGTCAGAATGGGGAAATAAAATAAAATCTGAAACTAATAACATATTTTAGCCTTCCATAATTACGTAATTCACCTGATAGCTCCCGGTCACAGAAATCAGTTTTGTTTTCATTTGACGTAAAAGCAATAAACGAAACGGAAATAGCAAAATCACTAAACGTAAACACGGGTCACGTGAGACTACCCACTTCCCCATTACAACTTAAGATTGCTCTGTAGATCTGCACCGGATCTACAATATTTCTGAACCGGGGCAATACTAGATAGTGGCGCCCCCCTCCCTCGAGTGTTTGAGGTAGGACACCAAAAATTTTAAAAATCTACTTTTCAAAAAATGACCATTTTGCAGCGCACATCTTTCTGAAGAGTCTGATACATAAAATATATGTGTTTGAGGAAATGTAAGACATATTGTTTGGTCTTAAATGTGCCAAAGTGCAGTTCCACGCCTGTCCGCACAGCATTCTATTGCACGTCACTGTATTTTGTTCTGTGGAACTCAAACATGTAACATTTTGTAATGGGTGCCATCAAACTATATTCAGGACAGTGAAAATTAAAATTTCCTGTGGTGCCTCTCCTGCTCCCAATCAGCCGGTTTGACAACCTGTCCCTGTTTAAAAAAAACCTCACAATAAATACTGGATGGGATTATTTGTAACCGGGAGAACAGTAACTCTTCAGAAAATTTGCACTCTTTATTGGCTGTTAGCTAATAACTTTATGTTTTGCGTGACATAAAATTAAATATAGGATACATAAAACCCTTAAAGACAATAGACAAGCAAGACAGTACACATTTCTTCAGTCCTTAAGTCCTTGCATTGTTTTTCTCACCAACCTTAGTACAGATTTACATGGCATGTTTTCCATTTCGGTAAGAATCTATTAGCTCATCAAAGTTCGTCAAACGTTTTGCTTCATGAAAAAAATCAAATGTTGTCTAATACTGAAAATGCTGTTAATACAAATAGAATCCAAGACTGGTGTGCTTTCTTGATCTGATTACGTGTATTTTGTCACGAAATAAGCCTGCCTAATACTGCAGCAGTTGTAACACACACCGAATAAACGACACTGTTTTGGCACAAATGGTCATTTTTATAACACAACAATATAATCACGAAGTACCAATATTAAATGTCTATTAGGCCTACTACAAGCAAAAAGTTTCATGTTAAGAAATAGTTTCACATTTCATTCATACGCTCTAGCTTCTGAAGCATTAGTACGAAATTTTTATATAAATTTAGAGTAGTCATATTCTTCCATAATTTGTGTGATGTCCCCATTTCTTCTCCTTCCTCGTCCTAACAAACAATCTTGTCATCACCAATTCTGTAACTATTCTTGCCATGGTTAAAACTTATTCTCTGATTAACTTGACTAACCCTGCCACAATCACCGTTTTAGTTACGGTATCCCGCGTTTTTTCTCGAGTTAGGCGTTATTAGGTGTTCGTACAATGCGTTTTCCGCGCTGCTCCTACAACAAAACTTTAGCGGCTGCTACCCGGGGAGTGTACAATTGGCCCTCGCCCAGTGTAGCGTTCCAGCAAAAAAGCGGGAGAAGGTACTACTCATACGCGACTCAACTGCGCATGCGCAATAGCTCGGTCGCAACTGCTCAAATAAATCTACTGTAACCAGTTGTGACGTCACGCTCATCGGAGGCATTTGCTGTTATGAAGCATTGCATAGTCTTCCTAAAGCCGTTGACACGTTTTGCTGTTGGCAGACGCTTGTGTGAACACTGTGTTTTGTTGCTGTATATGGCGAATTTCCTTGGGATCTTAGTTTTCTTTTCTTTTTCTTCTCTCTCTTTCAAGTTTTATTGCTGCAGTATTATTCTGCATTAGCAAAATACAGTAATATCTTAGTTAGAGTATTGGTTCTTACCAGTCAATGTTACAAAAATTTAACTCAAAACTAAAACAATGAAAAATTCCTGGAATTCTAAAAAAATCCCGGGTTTTTCCCGGTTTTCTCCCAGATGAAAAAATTCCCGGGTTTTTCCCGGATCTCCCGGGTCGTAAACACCCTGACACTGTGTGCGCAGGCATATCCAACATTTGTCTATGCCACATGCAATGCATGTTTGCACACCTCTGCTTGACCCCTCCTGCAATGCTGTGGCCACATCTTTGACAGAAGTTGGATCAACTGCTTTCCTCCCTCTGTCACATTGTCCTTCAAATGAACCTGTCCTTTCTAATTTTGTAACCATTTTCTCCAGATCCTTAGCAGACATCACACCAATTACTTTTTCTCAGATTCTTGAGTGTCCAAAACTTTTGCATGGCTACTGGCGCACAGTCACCATTCTTGTAAAAGAGCTTCACCAGCAGCACTTGATCCTTCATGGAGACAGTCATGCTGGGCATCTCAGATACAACCTGAGGAACAGCCATGTACCACTTAATCTGCTGGTGTGCACAGTCTGACATTTACAGTGCCATTTATTGGTCAAAGGTTCATTAATCTTTTTTCCCCTCCATGACAATTCCCCAGGCACCAATAACATGCTGTTCAAATTTGTCATAATTCTGAGTAGTGGTTCTCTTTCTACAGTGTTTTGAAACTCGAACTTTAATTATGGACACCCTGTATATAAAATATTCACCCAATTTAAAAGTTTGTTTCAAGTCATGTAAGATAGTTACTGATATCTGTAACTTGAATATAGCAATTTTTCTCTGTTTTCCAATCAAATTTGTTATTAAAATTGCCTCAGTTGATAACAAACATTCAAATGCATTCAGGGATCACAGTGGTTCTAAGTTTGCCCTTCACTGACAGTATTTCCTAATTCTATGGATTAGGAAGTATTATTACCTGATTTTCAGTGACCTGAGAAGTTTTAGGACCCATTGACTGTGACAGAGACACAGTCATAGAAATTGTCCGGTGTTTCATTCCAGTTTCAGAATCAGCTTGCCAAGGGGCTAATACAATATCTGTAAAACAAATTAAGAATTTGCTGACTGAATAACAGTTCATTGTAATTCTTCATATCAATACATATCCACAAATCAATGTCACACCTGTGGTTTTCCGCTGAGTGTGGAAATCCAGAAGAAACTTCGAGCCAGTAAACAACAAAGTAAAGAGCTGATCAACATGGATAGGCAGAATTATCCTGACCAATCGGCGACCCTCATGAGGAGATGTGCAGACTGCAGCAGACTTTTTGTCTGAAACAAAAAGTAAATTTATAATACTCTTGTCATCATTTTTTATCTCACATAACAAGCATTTTGAATCTGAGATCATGAATTCTCAGTAGTGATGGCGATGTTTAAGTTCTTCAACAGGTTTTATACGTTACCAGCAGAGACCAAGAAATACCTACTTACAATTAACAGCTTAAGAGAAAAAGTGATGCAAACTGAGCATCAATTAACATACAGTGATCTTTTTATATTAATTTGAAATGCTGTTAAATGGAAGTTCTGTGTAGGCTTTACCGCTGCTGGTACAATCCAAGTTACGGCACTCAATACTGCGTTGACTTCCTAATGCTCAAGGGCAGTATAAAAGGTATTAAAAATCTCCTTTGGAAGGAATTTCCTGATTCATTTATGATAGTTAAGAAATGAGAGGTGGAAGTTCAGCATACCATACTTCTCTTTAAGATGATACATGTGATGGAAGCCCCAAAACTGTATGTACAGATGAAAACACTGGGAAAGTGAACAATAATATTTTGGCTAATCACTGATTAAAGGTGTGTGAAAGAAACAGTTGACACCACAGGTGCATCAGAGGAAAAAGTACAGTACAATGTGCATGAAGGAGTAACCGTGAGAAAGCTCTGTGCAAGACAGCAGCAATGTTTGCTGAATGCTGAGCAAGAGCAAATTCAATGTTACTATGCATGAGACGTAGGTCTGACACTTAAAGACAGAAGCAAAAGAACAATGAAAGAAGTGGCTGAAAGCCGAAAGCTGCACCAATTATGGCAAAGATGATTCATCTGACAGCAGTATTATGGTCAGTGTTTTCTGGGATTTGAAGGGAATTTTTGCTATTGATTGCAAAAAGAAAAATGTAACTGGCAAATAAAACACAGGTAAGAGGAAAAAGTCAGTTTTCTCATGTCAATTTACTTACCTACCAAGTTTAGTACCTCAGCATATTGATCTCGATAGCATGTGAGAGAAACCTTCTCTCAAACAGATGTAATACTCTGCCTGCCTGGAAACAGTACCTCAAACATGTGATGTGGCTGCGACAGTTATTCACAGTGCTCTATAAACCATGCAACTGCATGGCAATAAGGCAGTCTCTGCTAACCTATAAAGCTAATTATCACCTGCCATAAGATTAGCAGTATAACAATCCACTTCTTATCATGGAATTCTCTGGAATGCTTATTCGGACTCGCGCATTTGCAGCTCTCGGTGACATTTGCCATTCAACTTCACGAATCATATCACTCGCACCAAACTTGGCAATAAAGGATTTACTTGTACGCATAAAGAATCTCAATTGTTCACAGGTCTACAATAGATGGAACTTTGGAAACAGAAGATAACATTGCCTCACCAGCATCAAACGCAACAGAATCAACTGATTACATTACTGCAGCAGCAGTAGCAGCAGACTCCAGTGGCCATACTGTCCCAGTTGCCCTCACTTCCTAGTTTCAAGGCATCTGATGAGTTTGCGGAAAATTATCAGCAACTGTTTCTGCTACAATGCAAGGCAAGTTGTGTCCTAGATTCAATGTGTTACAGTGCTTTACTTCTTTCCTCCTTTACTAAGTTAAACAAACTACTGCAGAACTTAAAGCCCATAAGTAGAACTGAGTAGCTTTCCTGTACCTGTCATTTGCTGACTAAACCATCAACAGCCAGAAAACTTACATAGTATCTATAAGCAAAAAAGTTGATCAATGTAAAAAGAAGTCTAGTCAATTGTATATGGCCTGAGCTTACAAGGTTGACCTCATCTGTGCAATTTTGCACGTGAATTGTTTGATGGCTTACATACTACATCATTTACTATGGTTATGACTGACTGTTTAGCTCTCAGTCGGGAAGTTCGATGAAACACACTTTAGTCACACACTCCTTCTCTTGGAGAAGTACTTCACTTAATTACATCATTTGAAACTGCTTCTTCTGTATAGCAAGTTTATGAGAATGGTGTTATAGTAGCTACCCTATCCAATATAGTTGACACTGTGATCAACTGTTGACAGGTGAACAAAATACACCTTTCTTTTCTCAGTACCCACCATCACACAGTATTCTGGCAATGTGTGGTAGGTTTAGACACAGATTAGCTCCAAGTACTTCCTACACCTCGAAAAGGGCTCTGGCACGAGTGACAGCCCATCAAGGTTGCATTTATACCACAATGTTGTCAACATGCCCTAAGGCTTGTAATGTTGTAAGCTCCTGCAACACCAAGTTTTTCACTGCATATGGCACCTATGCACACTATCACATTGGTACCTGCACCTGACGGAAATCCAAGCTGATTACCATATTACTTGCCAAGGATCGGCAAGCACAGATTCACATAGCCACTGGTGCCACGGTGTCCCCGATAAATCTGTACGCGTACCACAAAAACAGCTCAATGCCACATCAGTGACCACACTAGGAAGTAGCAGCTTATGGTTGGTGTAAAACAGCACTACAGAGCCAACTCAGGATGCAATTATAAAGGATAGTCATAAAATTTTAATTACTGATGTGAGAAAATCGCGCTGTGACTGTGAAACTTGGTGATGTGTTATTTCTCCTTTACATGTGCACCCTTCACTCTGACATTTTTCTCAATCACAGATGATGTGGTGGAACCACTGGTTGTAGAAGTCTGGATTTTAGATGTTCATTAGATGTTCCATCTCAAAAATCACCTCATCACCATTCTGGAAATGCCTGCCACATGACATTTTCTTCATCTGAGGGCAGAGAAAGAAGTCACTGGGTGCCATGTCAGAAGAATACCAGGGGTGAAGGAAAGTTTGATAGTGGCATGTGTAACTGTGTCCAATGCAGCATGGGCTGTGGAGCAAAACCATCCCCTCAAACAGCTTCTCACTGGTCTTCACCTTGGCAGCCTCTCCGAACATTGTCAGGAGATTTTGGTAGCACTCTCTCATGATAGTTCAACCCTTACAAGCATAATCTATTAGCACCACACCACAGCAGATCCAAAAAACACCCACCGTCAACTCGCCCAATGGTGGTTAACTTCTTTGCCTTTCTCGGGATTTGTGAATCCCCAAGTTTCTGTAGCTCACTTTGTTCCTTAGTCTCGATGATACCACTATAGCCCATGGTGATTAGGCAGCTAAAGAAGTCACCTGGATCAGCCTCACACAGGTGCAACATTTCCGCTGATGCCTCAGTTCGGCAGGATTCTCGAACGAGTATGAACGGTCCTGGCAACCAGCGGGCAGCGACCTTCATCACATCGTGCTTTATGCAGAAAACTGATCCACAATTGTTGATGGTGTTGGGACAGCAACCCACCACAAATTTACTTTCAGTTCCTTTACACAACGGGTACAGTTTCCGGTTTCGAATCATTATGATTCATCTTCAGACGGTTTACGTGCTTTCCTTACAACATGTGGTGCGTTTTTTACAGAATAATTGCCCTAAAATATATAAATAATACATAATTATAAGCACACCATACAGATGGTTGCATTACAGATTTTTCATTGGATGTGACTTACGTGAAATGTCGGTTTGGAGTGTTTGCTTTAATAACATTCGTCCAACAGATGTGAATACATTCCCACTGCATTCTTATCGGCAATTAATCTGTAAAAAATGCACCACATGTTGTAAGGAAAGCATGTAAACCATCTGAAGATGAAGCACAATGATTTGAAACTGGTAATGGTACCCTTCGAATAAAGGAACTGAAAGTAAATTTGTGGCTGGTTGGTGTCCCCATCACCATCAACATTTGTCTTCAAATAACAGCCACGGTCTCCAGCTATGTCATCATATGACAAAATTGCATGATGCACAATTGATTTTCACTCATTCCACTGTTGCTGCCATTGTGAAATGCCATTCTTCGAGTACTGGGGCTTTCACACTCCTTTTGCAATTCCCAGGTCTCTTACACCGAGACTTGTCTCACCACAATGGAAGCATCACCACCACCTACCTACCACATCATATGACAGTGCAGAGTTGCTGTGCACCCATGCCAATTTGGCATAGACTGTTGCACTATCTTTCCATTTCAAATACAGAAAATGAATAAACACACAATACTCCACTTTATCAATGGGCTGTGTCATTTTATTTTGGCACTGCTAGTGGTGTGCTAAAGTACTGTGGCAAGGGGATTTCAATATGTATCAGGACTGCAGACACACACACACCTGCAAACAAACAAATAATTAATTATGTACCAATACTTTTGTGGTTATAATTAAAACTTTACGACTGTTAAGGTATCTGAAAATAGAATGTAACCTAATGTTTCTTGTTGTAAACTTGATAGCAGTAATTGACTTTTTGGATTAGATGCTTTCAGAGCATTTGTTTTTACAGTAGGTGATCAAATCATTCTATTTAAGACCAGAATAAGTTGTGTAAAGAGTATGATTAATTATTGAAACCATCACTTGGCTGTGCTGCAAATTTTTATGCACATGTATTGTTAAAACACTCTTCACTATGTCCCTTCTATTGAGCTCAGACATTTCTGTTCATTTTCCAAGATGCAATTTAAAGCAGAACTACACAGACCTCATAAATTAGCTGTCTTTACGCCAGTATCAGTAATATAGTGGCCAATGTGTATGGCTGTAGATAAAAAAACCATATGGTAGTATCTGAATCTATGGTAATTTTAAGATAATACTTAGCACACAATCTAAGACTCACCTGTATCGAATCCTGCACCTGAAGAATTACTAGCAAAACTGCCTGGCAGCTAGTAATTTTCTAAGATTGATCTCACAGTTGCATATTTACTGTTGCCATTAGATGAGCAGATGCAACAGATCCTGGTGTTCAATATGCCTTTTGGCATATACAGTTATAATTGCTTGCCTCTTGGAGTCACTAGTACGCCCACTATGTTCCAGTGTTACTTAGAACAGTTAATACAAGATAGTCCTAACTGTACAAATTAATTGGACAATGTCACTGTAATCTGGATTGCACAGGAGCCACATGTGCAAAGTCTTCAAATGCTGTTTACCCATTTAGAAGGAAACGGGTTGTGATGCCAGTGCAATAAGTGCAGTTTTGTCAAGTCAACCACTGAATACTTACAGGGTGACAATTATTGAACTATATGAAAAAAATGCAAATTAGTTACAAACTGCTGTGTGCACACACTTTATTCAACATGTAAACGTCACTTCAGATATTTGGATTTAGGTTATGACATATTTGATATGCCTGCCATCATTGGCGATGATGAGGCGGAGATGAACAGCAAAATTCGGCATGACCAACCTAAGTGTTGGAACATTGATGCTGTTGATGGCCTCCTGAATGGCTGTTTTCAGCTCAGCAATGGTTTTGGGGTTATTTCTGTACACCTTATCTGTAATATAGCCCCATTAAAAGGAGTCGCATGTTTTCAGATCCGCAGAATATGGTGGCGAATCGAGGACCATGCCAGTGGCCTCTGGGTACCCCAAGAGTCAGAATGTGGTACCCAAAGTGCTCCTCCTGGACATCAAACACTCTCCTGCTTCAGTGGGGTGGAGTTCCATCTTGCACGAACCACATCTTGTTGAAATCAGGGTCACTTTGGATAATGGGGATGAAATAATCATCCAAAACCTTCATGTACCATTCAGTAGTCACTGTGCCATCAAGGAATATCGCACGGATTATTCTATGACTGGAAATTGCACACTGCACAGTCAACCGTTGAGATTGAAGAGATTTCTCTATTGTGAAATGCAGATTCTCAGTCCCCCAAATGCGACGATTTTGCTTATTGATGAACCCATCCAAATGGAAGTGGGCTTCATAGCTAAACCAAACCATATTCACATCAAAGTCCTGTTCGTCAATTCTGTGGACAATATTGTTGGTGAAACACAACTGCTGTTTCGTGGCCCCCTGGGGCTTAATGGCTTATGGGTTTTAATTTTGTACGGAAAGAAATGTGGGTCTTCAACAACAATTTGTCGCAATGTCTCCCGCTTGATTTCCACCTGTTGTGCAGCTCATCTGATCGATTTCCTGGGGCTGGTTTGAAACATAAAATGTGTCTTCGTGATGTTTTCAGGCATTTCAAGCCATTTTGGATGACTGACATTTCCAACATTGTCATCATGAACACAACCCGTTCTCTCAAACTTGCAAATCAAATTCTTGATTGTTTGCACACTTGGACCAGTTGTCTTCAGCTTGAGCTTAGTTGCAAACTTCCTTTGAGCCGCAGTTGGGCAAATGGCCGACTACAACAAGGTGTGTGCACATGTGCATACTAATTCCCATTATGGCCCACAGCCAACTGTGCGCCCCAGCTTTTTGGCAGCGGTCAGGGAAGGATAGATGGTCTGCCATCAGATATAGCATCAGCCACAACATCACAAACAAACCATGCCCCTGCTCAAACTTCACAAGGACCTTTGCAGCCAAGTCCATAATTCCATTCCACTGGTACAAAACTGGGACCCACTATGATCCTGTCCACATGTATGTACCATCTGCACCAGTCCCTGGTAGTATGACAGGTACACCTTTGGCCCCCACCACAAGCTACAGGAACTTTCAAGGTTGTTTAGGCAGCTGTGGGTGTCCACAGAGGTCGAGCCTTTCCCAAATCCCAGGCATCTCCTGGCACCTGATATATACCACAGCAAAGCCTGCAGTTCGCTCCACTGTCAGCAAACTAGATAGAACCACCTGCACAGACACCACCTTAACACTCTACCAGGATGTAGAGGCGGGATTTCGTATCACACAATTTCAACCTCGAAAGTGGATCAGAGGAAAACTGCCATCAAATAGATGATGTCCTGTAAACAGCACCGCAAGCACGTCGTGCAATTAAGATAGTTACCTACAGTGCTCTATTAATCATGTGCCCACACATCAAGTCAGTTGCTGCTAACCTATAAAGCTGGCATCACTGCAGCTGAGCTGCTACAATCACGTTAACAGATTTTATTATTTTGGTATCAGAGCACAATATCAAAACAAAGTGGGGCTGCATCAAACACATTAACAGACTTTATTATTTTGGTATCAAAGCACAAATCACAGAGTTTCAGGGAGACCATAAGGGAACAATTGACAGAAATGGGGGAAAGAAATACAGTAGAAGAAGAATGGGGAGCTTTGAGGGATGACGTAGTGAAGGCAGCAGAGGATCAAGTAGGTAAAAAGACGAGGGCTAGAAGAAATCCTTGGGTAACAGAAGAAATATTGAATTTAATTGATGAAAGGAGAAAATATAAAAATGCAGTAAATGAAGCAGCAAAAAGGAATGCAAACGTCTCAAAAATGAGATCGACAGGAAGTGCAAAATGGCTAAGCAGGGATGGCTAGAAGACAAATGTAAGGATGTAGAGGCTTATCTCACTAGGGGTAAGATAGATACTGACTACAGGAAAATTAAAGAGACCTTTGGAGATAAGAGAACCACTTGTATGAACATCAAGAGCTCAGATGGAAACCCAGTTCTAAGCAAAGAAGGGAAAGCAGAAAGGTGGAAGGAGTATATAGAAGGTCTATACAAGGGCGATGTACTTGAGGACAATATTATGGAAATGGAAGAGGATGTAGATGAAGATGAAATGGGAGATACGATACTGCGTGAGGAGTTTGACAGAGCACTGAAAGACCTGAGTCGAAACAAGGCCCCAGGAGTAGACAACATTCCATTGGAACTACTGACGGCCTTGGGAGAGCCAGTCCTGACAAAAATCTACCATCTGGTGAGCAAGATGTATGAAATAGGCGAAATACCCTCAGACTTCAAGAAGAATATAATAATTCCAATCCCAAAGAAAGCAGTTGTTGACAGACGTGAAAATTACCGAACAATCAGTTTAATAAGCCACAGCTGCAAAATACTAACACGAATTCTTTACAGACGAATGGAAAAACTAGTAGAAGCCGACCTCAGGGAAGATCAGTTTGGATTCCGTAGAAATATTGGAACATGTAAGGCAATACTGACCTTACGACTTATCTTAGAAGAAAGATTAAGGAAAGGCAAACCTATGTTTCTAGCATTTGTAGACTTAGAGAAAGCTTTTGACAATGTTGACTGGAATACTCTCTTTCAAACTCTAAAGGTGGCAAGGGTAAATACAGGGAGCGAAAGGCTATTTATAATTTGTACAGAAACCAGACGGCAGTTATAAGAGTTAAGGGGCATGAAAGGGAAGCAGTGGTTGGGAAGGGAGTGAGACAGGTTTGTAGCCTATCCCCAATGTTATTCATCCTGTATATCGTGCAAGCAGTAAAGGAAACAAAAGAACAATTCGGAGTAGGAATTAAAATCCATGGAGAAGAAATAAAGCCGATGACATTGTAATTCTGTCAGAGATAGCGAAGGACTTGGAAGAGCAGTTGAATGGAATGGATAGCGTCTTGAAAGGAGGATATAAGATGAACATCAACAAAAGCAAACCAAGGATAATGGAATGCAGTCGAATTAAGTCGGGTGATGCTGAGGGAATTAGATTCGGAAATGAGGCACTTAAAGTAGTAAAGGAGTTTTGCTATTTGGGAAGCAAAATAACTGATGATGGTCGAAGTAGAGAGGATATAAAATGTAGACCGGCAATGGCAAGGAAAGCATTTCTGAAGAAGAGAAATTTGTTAACATCGAGTATAGATTTAAGTGTCAGGAAGTTATTTCTGAAAGTATTTGTATAGAGTGTGGCCTTGTATGGAAGTGAAACATGGACGATAAATAGTTCGGACAGGAAGAGAATAGAAGCTTTCGAAATGTGGTGCTACAGAAGGATGCTGAAGATTAGATGGGTAGATCACATAACTAATGAGGAGGTATTGAATAGGATTGGGGAGAAGAGAAGTTTGTGGCACAACTTGACCAGAAGAAGGGATCAGTTGGTAGGACATGTTCTGAGGCATCAAGGGATCACCAATTTAGTATTGGAGGGCAGCGTGGAGGGTAAAAATCGTAGAGGGAGACCAAGAGATGAATACACTAAGCAGATTCAGAAGGATGTAGGTTGCACTAGGTACTGGGAGATGATGAAGCTTGCACAGGATAGAGTAGCATGGAGATCTGCATCAAACCAGTCTCAGGACTGAAGACCACCACAACAACAACACAAAGCACAAATACTAAACCAAGTTGCTTGGCAATGGGAAAACAGAGATTAGAAGTTCTAATGGTTGGAACATACATACTATTCACCAGCTGGCCACTACCTATACCCACATCTACACAAATTAGTGTCTGGAAAATGTTTTGATTTAATGAAGATAGTAAGACAGCAGTAGAAAAGTATTTTGTAGACCTTCCACAAGTACATTTCATAGACTGAATCTACATCATGGAGAACTGTTAGACACAAGTTCATCAATCATAAAGGAAATAACATGAAAAATTAGTGCACTTTTAACTATATAACATAGTATTTCACTGCCAGGCTGAGGATATTTATAAACATGCAACTCTGACAAAGCCCCCATCAGGACAACTTACTGAAGGAGAGCCATTAAAATACAAATCAATTCAAAATTATACCCTGACTTTAAAAAAATCTTAATTTATCATGTATGACATCAGAATAAAACTGATATTTGTAGACAGAGAAATTGGCAATTTTCTTAGCACATTACAAATGTTTAATCTGTGCACCTTGTCACATTTTAATACATCAAGCTGCTGGTAAACTCTCTCAAAATCTCTTACAGCAAGTCCTAGCCAAACGATAAGAGTGTCAGGGCAGCAATCATAAAAACAAAGGTGTTTTTCATTGCCATGAGACCTTTCCACAAATTTTCAATCACCAACTTTCTCTTCCAAATACCAAACAATTTTGTCGAGTCCCACCTATAGAGGGAGGAATGACCATTGTAATAAAATAAGAGAAACCAGAGCATGCATGAAAATATTTGGATGTTCATTTTTCCCACGTGTTTCTCATGAGTGGAATGGTTGAGAAATAGTCTGGAAGTGTGTCTGAACCCTCTGCCAAACAGGTTGAGTGTGAATTGCAGATTAATTGTGTGGACACTGCTGAAGCTGTCATACATGATAAAAGCAGAATCAAGAAAACAATGAAAATATTAAATGCATTACCTTTTCACATGTGGTTACAAGGTTTGCTAACCCTTCAACTTGGTATTTTCTGTGCTGGTAGCAGTTTACATGATCAGTTGGTACAGGAATGCAGCTTTTTATTCAGATTGCTCTCATGCACGGACTGTGGCGAAATTTCCAGAAATTGTGAAGAACAGATCTCGACTGATTGATTTACGCAGAGAGACAAAATACAGTGGTCTTAGCAAACTGTTGCCAATACCAAAACTGAGTTTATCACGTGGTTTCTCTCCGTGTAATTTTTATAAAGGCAACCAATACCTTTAAAGAGTAGAAGGCCTTTGAATAGTTCTAGCTTGCAATTTTTCTGTTTTTGGATTTAGTCCAATATTCTCTGTGCTACGTCCTAATCCAGCTATGTATTTTTGTTCGTATCATTACCTTAATGATTACAACAGGTACTGGTCCAACAAATTGAGTTGCTTTACCTGCCATGGCCAGTCTATCAGATTGTTAACTGCCACTGGTTCCCGAGTAACCAGGGAACCACAACAAGTTTATCATGCTGCTCTCCCTCAGCCTTACAACAGCTTCATGGCATTCTGAAATGATCTCTGATCTCACTGCAAGGACTGACAAGAGGTTTCAGAGCTGCTCGCCTGTCTGAATGAATGTAGATGCCACAATCCTTATAGCACCTGCACAGATTCTCCTCTTCACATACTCTGATATCGGGTATTTCTGCCTGAAATGCCACAGCCAACTTCGCTAGAGGCATTGCCCTCTCTAATGTAGACTGTACTCAATACACCTCACCCCCCCTGCACCTTCTTCTGGTTCCCATGCATCAGTAAACCAGTCAAGTCTCCGAAATGGTATCAAAGTTCACTCTTCCACTGCTCCCTACTTCTAATTATTACCTTTGAAAATTTATTGCAGAAACCAGAAGTTGTACAGTCAGCCGGTATTTCCCCAATAATTCATGTATTTACCAAATTCACTATACTGGTGGAGGATTCTGGATTTCCTAATGGTTTTCAGTTATTTCAAGTTTTTTAAAACCAGTACGGCCCTGCCGCCGCCTCCACTATAACCAAAAGGCATAATGGGAACATGTCCAGCATGGTCTCCATCCCAGCCCATTATGGCTAAGCATGCCAAACTCTGCCCCTTGCCAAGCTCTTTGGCAGCCACCTTTGTTGCACTTTATTCCACCAAAGTGTAACCTCATAACTTATCATCGGTCTTATTACGGTGGTGTATATCTAGTACATGCTCCTGGGTATCAGACCACAATTTTTGCCACAGGACCTTCTAGTGCACATAAGAGCACCTTTTGTCTTGGAAAATACATTCTGTATGTGTGGGGTCCAAGATAGTTTTGCATCCAGGATTACCCCTAGATACTTCACTGTCCTCCACGGTAGAGTTTTCTCAAAAACTCGAGATTCCAGTATGTGTTCTTGATAAGCTTCCTCATGAACAGTGTGACAACAGTTTACTTGGGACTGACCCTTAGATCATGTGTCCTGCACCAGTTTTGCAAAATGTTCAATGTACATTGTGCCATTGCTCTAACTGTACTACAAAATTTGTCAAGTACTATTATGGCTAAACCATCTGTGTGTACTTGGCGAAAGTTAACTCTAGTATTTAACTTTTTGACAAGTTCTTTCACCACTAGGTTCCACAGGAGTAGTGACAAAACCCCTCCTTGCCAACACCCCTCCAGTACAATAGACCTTTATTACATTTAAAACATAAAGAACTTCTAATATGGTATACTTTCATGTAATCTTTGAAACAAATTCATACACTGCAATTACTTCTTGTTAGTTCCTAGCAGTCGCTATGAGACACAGCTTGAAATATAAACTGAAGAGCCACAGAAACTGGTACACCTGCCTAATATTGTGTAGGGCCCCCCCCCCCCCCCCCTCCAAGCACACGGAAGTACTGTAACACGATGTGGCATGGACTTGACTAATGTCTGAAGTAGTGCTGGGAGGAATTGACACCATGAATCCTGAAGCGCTGTCCATAAATCCGTAAGAGTAAGAGGGGGTGGAGACCTCTTCTGAACAGCACGTTGCAAGGCATCCCAGATATGCTCATGTTCATGTCTGGGACGTTTGGTGACCAGCAGAAGAGTTTATACTCACAAGAGTGTTCCTGGGTCCCCTCTGTAGCTATTCTGGACGTGTGGGGTATTGCATTGTCCTGCTGGAATTGCCCAAGGCCGTTGGAATGCACAATAGACATGAATGGATGCAGGTAATCAGACAGGGTGCTTACGTACGTGTCACCGGCCAAATTCATATCTAGACATATCAGGAGTCCCATATCGCTCCAACCGTGCACACTCCATAACATTACAGAGCCTTCACCAGCTTGAACAATCCCCTGCTGACATGCAGGTCCATGGATTCATGAGGTTATCTCCATACCCATACACATCAATCTGCTCAATACAATTTGAAACGAGACTCGTCCGACCAAACAACATGTTTCCAGTCATCAACAGTCCAATGTCAGTGTTGACGGACCCAGGCGAAGCATAAAGCTTTGTGTCGTGCAGTCATCAAGGATACACGTGTGGGCCTTCAGCTCCAAAACCTCATATCGATAATGTTTCACTGAACAGTTTGCAACCTGACACTTGCTGATGGCCCAGCACTGAAATTTGCAGCAATTTGCAGAAGGGTTGCACTTCTGTTACATTGAACGATTCTCTTCAGTCGTCGTTGATCCCGTTCTAGCAGGATCTTTTTCCGGCCGCAGTGATGTTGGAGATTTGATGTTTTATTGAAATCCTGATATTCACAGTATACTCGTGAAATGGTCGTACTGGAAAATCCCCACTTCATTGCTACCTCAAAGATGCTGTGTCCCATAGCTCATGCACTAACTATAACACCATGTTCAAACTCACTTAAATCTTGATAACCTGCCATTGTAGTAGCAGTAACTGCGCCAGACACTTGTTGCCTTATGTAGGCATTGTCGACCACAGTGCCGTATTCTGCCTGTTTACACAACTCTGTATTTGAATACGCATGCCTATACCAGTTTCTTTGGTGCTTCAGTGTATGTGTATGTATCTTCCTTCGCATTTTCAAGGGCTTGATAAACAATAAATGTCCTGTGCATTGAAATATTTAGTAGTCTTTTAAATATTCAAAATTTTCTTCAGGCAGCTATCAGCGTAAATAATATTCTTTGAAAAATGCATGATACAGAGCTGCATTGTATTCATTTATTATTACTACCAGTTTCAGGCATAAAACATCCAGTTACTCTGTTGCTATTGAATAGGCCTGAACTTAATATTTATGAATTTCCGCTTTGCTAGATATGCACAATTGTAATGAATATACCAGCAAATGTGTTTTCATGTCAAAATTTATGTGATATATGAGTAGTATTGCTCATTCTTTCGTACCAAGATGACGGTTTATGACAGAAAGTGGTAGTAATAATAAATGAATATAATACAGTTGTATGTTGTGCATTTTTCAAAACTTCTTAATATTTTCACATATTACTTTACACTTTTTTTTTTCTTTACAAGAGGACAGGTTATGCTTGCAGATTTCTTCTGACTAGCTAATATCCTGCCAGAGATATCAACACAGATATCACACAGCTATCAATGTTTAGCTGACCTTTGTCAACAGATGATAAGGCAATAGTTTTACCTGAGAGACTGCAATTAGTGGCTACGAAGTCAAGTGCAGACAGGAAGTGTCTGCGAGTACAAATTCAGGCTTTTAGCTTGAGGAATCAACATAATTGTGGTGTAAAACACTCAATAGTGACCTATTGGGTAGATGGAATAATACCTTCATATCCCACAATGCACCACGAATACTCCCACAAGAAACAGTCCGTAGAGTCATTTCAAGAGATCTGAGAGTGTCTACTTGTCAATGCAAAGTTAATAGCATACAGTTATTGTAAGAGTACACAAAGCATTACAGTTACTGCCTGACAGTAGAGGAGTACTTGGGAGAGAGGAACAAGATTGTTGTGAATTGTACATGTAAATATAGTGGCCCCTCACATTATACTGTAGGTGTGACTAATTTTCGTTATAAATTGGTCTGGGGATCAGAAGTTGTCATCATGAAGCAATATAACTGCAAAGTCTTTTGCAACAGTTTTGTCATATACAAGGTTCTTCACAATTTTTTTATTTAAAATTAGTATAAAAGTCCAAGGTTTTGACTATATCCTCCCACTGTCTCAGCCAGGAAAGCGACAGTGTGTCAAACAGCAATACAAATCCACACATATAAATAATGTATTAGTGGGTGTTCTCTGTGACCAGAGGTGACAATGGTACCAACAAAGATGTGTCATCTGCAGTTTCTTTTTTCCTCCTCATGATATAACATATGGTGCATACATATATGTAGTTTCTCTTTATGGACCTTCCGTGCATTATTAAGCTCGTAATTCTGATCTTTATGAAAACTGTTAACAGTCATTCTATCTTTTGCAGCCTCTCTCAATCCTTGTAAACTGAAGTGTGTCCAGAATACATTTACCGTATTTACTCGAATCTAAGCCGCACTCGAATCTAAGCCGCACCTGAAAAATGAGACTCGAAATCAAGGAAAAAATATTTTCCCGAATCTAAGCCGCACCTGAAATTTGAGACTCAAAATTCAAGGGGAGAGAAAAATTATAGGCCATCTCCAAATCGAAACAAAGTTGGTCCATTGTAATATGAGACACAATTTAGGTCGAATGAATGACGATACAGCTACAGTAGTTTGGTTCGAGTCGTAAGTTAGCAGTTAAGCTTTACCAGGTAGCCATTGCTATGCGTCAGTATTTATACGGGTATCCTTCCTTTTCCACGTGCTTCGTCTGGTTTGAATTGATAGCCTATTTTTCTTTGATCTGATACGCGCAGTTTTCTTTGTTAAAGGTGTTTACGTCACTCTAAGCTGAAAATGCGTTACTGTACTGTGTCATGCATTGTTTGTCACTTTCTGATAGTGCGTGTTTACGGCCTGTCGCCGCTCGTGGCATGGCTTGCTTTTGTGCGCGCTACCACCGCCCCCTTTTTTTTTTTTTTTTAAGAAAAAGAAGAATTGTCTCATTAGCGAAACAATGGCAAGAAACTGCTATTTGTTGTTACTTACACTGCTGCTTTCTTTGATAATGATCAACAAGAACCAAATAATAGACTGCGTATGATAGAAGATGTTCTGAACGAGAGTTTAGCGAAAATTTTTCTCCGTTTGAAAATCTTTGCAGGCGCCTCTTTAGTACATTACATTCTACACAGAAATTAGAGTCATCTTAGATTTAAAAATCTAGTCAATTGCCGTGCTTCATTTCTGACTGTATCACTATTAAGCATAAGAATAATACGAATATAAACATGCTGTTGTCTCACTCTAGTTTCGTAGTTTATTAGGCAGACCGGATTTAAATGAGATAGCAGCAAACATGAAACAATACATGGCAAAATGTTTATATGCGTATTATTCTTATGGTGATGAGAATACTGCATGTGATTCACAATTTATAAAAGTCCCTATTATAACTACCATCTCTTCTCACAAATAGGAAAAAATTCATAACGTAGAGTTGGCCATATTGACAAACATCCCAAACAGTCTTGCCAGTCGGATTTTCGTAGTACATTGGAAATAGCTCGTCTTCCACCTTTTTTTTTAAATTTATTTACTGACGCAGAGGTTTTGGCGCCAGTATTTATCTTTGTGTCTACAAAGCATGCCTGTGTAGCGCTACATATATTCGACGGCAGAAGTAAGTTGTGGCGGCACCCACCAACTTTGTTCAGAATTTCCGCTGGCTTTGCACTCGATTCTAAGCCGCAGGTGGTTTTTTGGATTACAAAAACCGGAAAAAAAGTGCGGCTTAGATTCGAGTAAATACGGTATATCTGAGCAACATCTTATGCCTACTGACACAGCTGCATGAAGCCACCACTGAGTTTTCTAGATTTATTTAATTTATATGGAGCCACTTGTAATATTGCTGCCCTTTAATTGCCTCACTTGTCATTTTCATTCTTGTACAGTAGGTGAACTGATGTGTGCTTAAACAATTTTTACAACGCGACACCATCAAAGTTAAATTTCTGATAAAGCACATTTACTGTCACAGAGTGCTAATGATGATCAGCATGCAGACAAGACATTCCATTTTTACAACAAAATGTGTCAGTGACACACAAAGATTTGAAGGAGTCTAACATAAATACACCTGTAGCTATTTGAATACAGGCAAATGACTTAGGGAACTTTACTCAATGCCTGCTGAATATGGACTTAATACATTTCACTGTATGCAACAGCGGCTTATTGCTGACTCCCAGGAACTTTTCTCAGCGATTACCCAACACCACCTGCACCGGTTAGCACATCCTGTACTCACTCGGACACCTCACTAGCAGGATGCAACACCACCTGGTTTCATCATCATCCGATTCAGCATCGCAGTGGAATGTTTACAGCGCCAGGCCACCATACTGCTGGGTCAGACTGCGGTAGCAACTACTGCCACCTTAACAACACTGCTTCTTTGGTGAGACTGACACTTCACCTTACCACACCGCAGAACACAGGTGCCACAGATATATGCAAGGCTGTGCCACCAGACAAGAACGCTCATCTACAGCTGTACTAGATTCATTGAAACAATATTGTGTTTACACGCACACCATCTGTCTTGTTGCAGCCTCCTTACTCCTCCTCCGGTCTCCCAAAGCCCTCACCAAACCATCAAACCCACAACATCCAGGTGGGAGAACTGAGCACCAGCCTGACCACTAGAACAATGGCTCCTCCATCCCTCCTCCCCATAGCAGTAATTGCACACCCGCCCACTACAATTAAAATAAAGAGCTATTACATATTCAGTAACAACATAAAAGACAGGAATGATAGGTAATACAAGTACACATATGGAAATGAATTTATTTTGTTTGATTATTCATTATATTTTCTTATAATGGGCTTGAAATGAGCTATTTTCTGGCCTGGATTTTTAAAATGCTCATTTTCCTCTGTGTTCCAGCAAAGCCCACCAATATTTTTTCTAGAAGCTCAAATGTTATAACTGAAATAATTCATTAACTAACATATTTTCATAGCAACACTTATTTTAGTTGTCAGCCAATTTCAGTCTTTTTTTTTTTATTTTATTTTCTGATGGCTTAATTTTCATTTACATTCTTATTTTTATTGTATGTCATTGTTTTTCAGTCTTATGCTGAAAATGAATATATCTCTATCAGTTACAGCAGACTGTCTCCTAGCCAGCCCAATGTGGTGGAAGGTCAAGCCAGATAGGCCAGAATTCTGTAAATTCTCTCTTCTGACACTAGCCATAGCATCCAATTTTATTGCAATTTCAGATTTCTTACATAATAACTGCTAGTTATAAGTGTTTGTTACATACATACTGCACTCTTCAAAAACCATTACAGGAAACATAAAATGATCTGCATCATAACGTATAAATGTACGATTACACACATGAAAAGCAGGGTCAAACAAAAACATGAATCTTACAAGTTTGAGGTTTTAAAAATAAGTCTTCAATAGATGGCTCCCTCCTTAGCCCTCTTCCATGTTGCACTATCCCTCCAATTACGCAAACAGACATTACCAGCTGGCATAGCTTCCTCCTGCTCACTAATGTACTGCAGTGCTGCCTCAATCATCTTGAACTGTTCTGAATGTGGGATGAGATTTCTCCTGCCATCTAGATTTGCCACCTACTCCTGTGTTACTTCCCCCCTCCCTCCCCCCCCCCCCCCCCCAGCCACACACACACACACACACACACACACACACACACACACACACACACACAACCTCTCCGTGTCACCATTTCCACAATATCATTGTCAGTTAGATCATCAATTTCGTCACTTGTCATTCATTCTGTGAAGTCACCTGCAGTGACATCCTCGCATCCCACCCCAGTACAGTTTTTGAGCAACAAAACAATATCATCATTCCCCACTTTGACCCCTGTTTCACATGTGGATTCAAAGTCAAAATGTCCACTTTATGATCTAACAGATTTTCCAAGAATTTTTAATGATACGTGCAGAATCTCTTCCCACACTTCGATCACACACCTAAAGACATCTAGGATCCTTTTCAGAATAGTTACAAGTCTTCTTTATTATGACTCACTAGTACCAATGAACTAAGGAGACAGCGGCGATACTACTAATTTAGCATTTCAAGGATGTCCTGGTCCACTGGGTAACAAAGAGCAGCCACATTTGGTGGTGAAAATAATGCTCCGATATCTCCATCCATGACGCCATCAGTGGCAGGGTGTGAGGACACATTATGAAGCAGCTGCAGAGCTTCCCTCGGTAAATTTTTGTCTTTCAAATATTTCTCTACAGCTCGCACAAATTTCTTTTGGAACCAGGTTTTAAAGACTTTTTAATTCAACCATGATTTCTTTTGATGAGTGTAATGTAGGGACTGTGATACCGGATTTCTCAGGTAGGGCTACGTTACTGCAAGCCAATATGGTAACTTGCTCCTTACTTTTCTTATATCCAGATACTGCAATTTTCTTTTTTGCAACAAGTATTTTTGTAAGGAGAATCTTGTAATTTAAACAACCCACATCACAATTCTACAACTGTTCACAAGAAATTCTCTCCTCTCCTTTGAAGACAGTCTTTAAACAATGGCCAAAGCCTCAGAGGATGAATCCTCTCCACTAATGGTAATCTGATGAATGCCAAATCTTTTCTTGCACTGATCTGGCCATCCACCACTGGCAGTAAATTCTGAATCTTCTCCTTCTATTTGTCACTGGTATTGCAATGTTTTTTTCTGCAATATCAGCCCAGTAATGGGCAAACTTTTCCCTCTTCAATGCTCATGCCACAAAAATAAAGCTTTCTCAACTTCTTTAATTTACCTTTCAACACTTTCTTCCTAATTTTTATTATATTTCCGATAGCTTTGGAAGCACATCGCTTTTCAGTTTTTGCTCGATTTTTCTTCCATTCATCAACAGTACTTTTTCCTATCCCTGCCTCCAAAGGAACAGTTTTGGCTGCTACCATAGAATCCAGTCACATTTCAGCAGGTAGTTTGTGATTACTGAACTGTCAGTTTAATAAGGCATGGCTACAAAATACTGACACAAATTCTTTACAGGCAAATGGAAAAACTGGTAGAAGCCGACCTTGGGGAAGATCAGTTTGGATTCCATAAAAATGTTGGAACAATTCCATAGAAATAATGGAACACGAGGCAATACTGACCCTATGACTTAAGGCTATTTATAATTTGTACAGAACCCATGAAAGGGAAGCAGTGATTAGGAAGGGAGTGAGACATGGTTGTAGCCTATCCCCAATGTTATTCAATCTATACTCTGAGCAAGCAGTAAGACAAACAAAAGAAAAATTTGGAATAGGAATTAAGATCCATGGAAAATAAATAAAAACTTTGAGGTTTGCCGATGACATTGTAATTCTGTGAGAGACAGAAAAGGACCTGGACGAGTAGTTGAATAGAATGGACAGTGTCTTGAAAGGAGGCTATAAGATGAACATCAACAAAAGGAAAATGAGGATAACGGAACGTAGTCTAATTAAATCAAGTGATGCTGAGGGAATCAGATTAGGAAATGAGACACTTAAAATAGTAGATGAGTTTTGGTGTTTGGGGAGCAAAATAACTGATGATGGTCAAAGTAGGGAGGATATAAAATGTAGACTGGCAATGCCGAGAAAAGTGTTTCTGAAGAAGAGAAATTTGTTAGCATCGAGTATAGATTTAAGTGTCAGGAAGTCTTTTCTAAAAGTATCTGTATGGAGTGTAGCCAGGTATGGATGTGAAATGTGGAAGATAAATAGTTTAGACAAGAAGAGACTACAAGCTTTCGAAATGCGGTGCTACAAAAGAATGTTGAAGATTAGATGGGTAGATCATGTAGCGAATGAGGAGGTACTGAATAGAATTGGGGGAGGAGAGGAATTTGCGAAAAAACTTGTGTAGAAGAATGGATTGGTTGGTAGGACATGTTCTGAGGCATCAAGGGATCACCAATTTAGTATTGGGAGGGCAGTGTGGAGGGTAGAAATCATAGTGTGAGACCAAGAGATGAATACACTAAGCAGATTCAGAAGGATGTAGGGTGCAGAAGTTACTTGGAAATGAAGAAGCTTGCACACGATAGAATAGCACGGAGAGCTGCATCACACCAGTCTCTGGACTGAAGACCGTAACAACAAAAACAGTTTTCAATTCACAGTCACTACAAGTTTTTATTTTTCCATTCATAGTTAATTTTGGTCTCTTTGATTAAAACACAAAGAACCACACAAAACAGCAGATTAACAACACACACACACTTTGGGTAACCCATACGCAACTGAGGAAACAAAAAACACAGGGCTGCCAATACAGCTGCTCTCTATGCATGTTCAATGTTGTTTGTGAGCACTGGTAGAGGGCTTCTATGTATTGTTTGTTGGAGAGTGGTTCCGGTAATTTATTCAGTATTAACAAAACAGTATGTACCTCATAACTGTGACTCCAGATGTGCTGGAAACACAAAAGACACACAAAACATTTTGAAATGCCACACAGCGTTGTAGCCAGCATTTGATTCCTTAAGCTTTGGAAAAATATAGCATGCACAATAAATTAATTCTCATTTTATCATGGAGAAGTATTATTATGACTTTAATAAGTAGGTCTGATAGTCATGAGCCAGACAGTTGAAAGTCTACTGTATATTATATTTATTGGCATCACATATATAACATATGGTGTCATTGCTAAAAAAAATCTTTTACTTAGAACCTTTCGAACATTACCAATTAAACGACAAATAACTCTGCATCCAAACAGCATTGAAAGTTATTCGAAAGAAAGCATTCTCATTACTTCAAATTTCTATTTGAGAGATGACAGCAGCACTAAGGTTCTGTTCACAGTGGCACCGACAATAGTCGGCAGAGGTCACCCAATAACATCGGCTAACAGTTTGGTCACAGTGCATCCGATCCCCTTCGCAAGTTTTTGGTGAGATCAAGGAAGTTGGATCAGGTTAGACTCTATTCTATGTATGAAGTACATTAGAATCTAACCTCCTAAGTCAGGATGGATACCATGATGTTTCAGTGCTTGGAGACAACTGCTGCACTGTGGTTTCTGCACTTAAAAAGATGCTGAATGCATTTGAATGAGCTATGCCTGTCTCAAAAAGAATGTTGTGATTACTGTACACTTTTTCCTAAGTTACTGGAATAACCAGACAAGCTTTACAAACATACTGAGATGAGGGGGAGGAAAAAAAGCAAGATTACAAACCCTGTTCTGCTGTATTTATTTGAAGTTGTGCACACACACATCAATTAACCTCCAATGACTGTCATCCAGCATACATGCGAAAGACAAGCATAAACTTTAGAACAATATATTTGGAACACCTGAAGCACTGGAAAGTGGAAACCCATACACCATATCTGCAAACCAATTCGCATAACAGAATCACCATCCCACTGGCATAAAAAATGACAGTAAGCAGTAATAATAATTAGTAGACAGTTGATACAAACCTACGACATCCCAAAAAAGATCTATTGCAGTAACTATAAGCGTAAGAAACACCGTTCTTGTCACTCATTGTCATCTGAAATCTGTACGTTTGGACGATGAGATCGGCTACATGGTGACCACACCTGTAGTGGTATACCGTTTTGAAAATATCAGCTGCTTCTGGCTGATGTTGGTCGTCAAGAGACTCCACTGATATCGGTGCCACTGCGACTGTAACCTGAGAGAAGATGTCCCATTTACCTTGACCACAAAGTCATTTTTTTCTTCAGAAGTACACTGAAAAATGAATCCAGAAAATGTTGTTCAGCTACCATATTGCAAAGGCAGACTGGTCTGTATCTGTAGCCGTAAAAGTTGCCAAGCTAGTCACTGTTTAATTTATCTCTGACTGAGGTACTTCATGTTTTTCAAAAGCTTGCAAGTTTCTTCATTAAAAATTCCTTCTTGCCAAAATAGTGACAGTCTTTGAACTGTTTCAACTCGGAATACAGGTAACAGCTTTATTCAACACACATTTAAAAACTTTAACACAGCAAATTGTTCCAAAAATTGTGCATTTTGGAGAGATCTTTAATTCCGTGCATCAATTACACTGCTAATTTTCGTAAGATTGTATATACGGAAACCACCAAATATGGCACTTCAGCTTCAAAATCAAGTAATTGACATGCAGTTACTTGACTTGCTTCTATCTACCACTCACAAGACAGAACGTGATGTCACATAATTGTGTATCTTGAGGGTGGACAGAGCCTGATCTGTAGTGTAGCCCGACTAAGCAAACATGAGTGGCCGTGTCTGGAAAACTCAAGTGCTGTGTCTGGTAGTTTTTGTATTTGTATTTGCACACTGTGAAAATATCCAGTTTAATTAACAAACTGAACTTACGATCTCTCCAAAGTGTGATGTTTTTCCTATGACTTGTTGTGCAAAAGGATCTGGAAAATTGACTTTGGCAGATAAAGCTCTAACAGGCTGTGCCACATGTATCCAGCAGTTTGTTAAAAAGGAAATGAATGGTTATTTTAAGACTATATGGGTAACCTCACACTTGAGAAATAAACTCAAGATCCAGTTTCAACAGTAAATAACTATCAATGGCCAATATCAGTAAACTTCTGCCTTCACATTTGTAAGACATTTTACTTAGGAATTGAGAAAATGCCAAATTTCGCAATATTTCACAAAAACTTCCTATTTCATATTAAGTTGGTAGAACCAAAACTTTCACACTATCTCTCATGTTATTGTTTATGAGATATCTTCCTTTCTAGTAATAGAATACGTTCTTGGATAAAGAAAAATTTGCGTTAGGAAACAGTAACACTAGACTTTTTGATAGTTTCCTGTCCTAAAATCTGAATATTTATGTAACAACAGTTTTGGGTAGTAATATTTCCTTAATTATAAAATTTAGAGAAAAGTACAAGACGTTCCTGATGTGCACTATGTGAGTCAAAGTATCCGGACACCACTAAAAAACATATGATTTTCATATTAGGTGCATTGTGCTGCCACCTACTGCCAGGTACTCCATATCAGTGACCTCAGTAGTCATTAGACATCGTGAGAGAGCAGAATGGGCGCTCCACAGAACTCATTGACTTTGAACGTGGTCACGTGATTGGGTGACACTTGGGTCATACGTCTGTATGCGAGATTTCCACACTCCTAAACATTCCTAGGTAAACCGTTTCCAATGTAATAGTGAAGCGGAAACATGAAGAGACACGTACAGCACAAAATCGTACAGGCGAACCTTGTCTGCTGGCTGACAGAGACCGCTGACAGTTGAAGAGGGTCGTAATGCGTAATAGGCAGACATCTATCCAGACCCTCACACAGGAATTCCAAATTGCATCAGGATCCACTGCAAGTACTATGTCAGGTCGGCGGGAGGTGAGGAAACTTGGCCGCTCATAAGATACACATCACGCTGTTAAATGCCAAACGATGCCTCGCTTGGTGTAAGGAGCGTAAACATTGGACAATTGAACTGTGGAAAACAGTTGTGTGGAGTGAAGAATCACGGTACACAAACTGGCGATCCGATGGCAGGGTGTGGGTATGGTGAATGCCCATGAAAGTCATCTGCCGATGAATATAGTGCCAACAGTAAAATTTGGATGCTGTGGTGTTATGGTGTGGTCACGTTCTTCATTGAGGGGTGGGGGTGGGGGGACGGGGGGGGGGGGGGGGGGGGGGGAGGGGGGCTGGCACCCCTTGTTGTTTTGTGTGGCACTAGCACATATCACAGCACAGGCCTACACTGATGTTTTAAGCAACTTCTTGCTTCCCACTGTTGAAGAGCAATTCGGGGATGGCGATTGCACCTTTCACCACACTTGAGCACCTGTTCATAATGCATGGCCTGTGGAGGAGTGGTTACACGACAATAACATCCCTGTAATGGACTAGCCTGCATAGAGTCCTGACCTGAATCCTGTATAACATCTTGGGGATGGTTTGGAACACCGACTACGTGCCAGGCCTCACCAACCGAAATCGATAGCTCTCCTCAGTGCAGCATTCTGTGAAGAATGGGCTGCCATTCCCTAAGAAACCTTCCAGCACCTAACTGAATGTATGTCTGCAAGAGTGGAAGCTGTCATCAAGGCTAAGGGTGGCCCAACACCATATTCAATTCCAGCATTACCGATGGAGGGCACCACAAACTTTAAGTCTTTTCAGCCAGGTGTCTGGATACTTTTGATCACATAGTGTAGTATAGAAACAGGCATTCAAAAGAGGTAGGTCACTCCAAAAACAAATCATTATTAGTGGAGTCAGATATTCCAGTGCGTTTGATTTTTGTGAGTCTTCAATTATGCATACATCCTTAAAGAAAATGTTTCTATACAAAATATTTCTACTGTTATCATCAGCCATATGTGAACTGTACTCTGAACAATAAGATTTAGGAAATTACAGGATGGTATGTATATCAAGCGTGTAAAATGAAAGAGACAAAGAAACTTTATTGTGGGACCTGCAGCATATATTATGTACAGTGGGACGTAACGCAAAGAATTGCAGGACAGTGTGCTGCTTGATATTTTATTTTAGTATATAAGCTTATTTTGGCTTTATTGCCTTCACCAGTAAAAGTCCTGACATTGTAGATTGACATATGTGAACTTTGAGTGAACCATTATTGCTGTCTGTAGTTGTTAGATGTCATTTTTTTAAGTTGTTAAATAACTTGCTGTTCTATATATATTATAATACTTTTTTCCCCCATCTGACAGTTGCAGAAATTCAATTTCAATGGCTAGTTGTTCTGAGTAAACAACTAGATTCAAACTTGAATTTCTACAACTGTCAGACAGTGGGGGCAAAAAACACGTGCAACAGCAAATTATGTAACAACTTTAAAATTTTGCTGACCAAACGAAACAACAGTCAAAGTTGCCATACGTCCATTTACGGGGTCAGGATACGTAATGATGAAGGCAATAAAGCCGAAATAAGCTTATATACTAAAATAAAATATCAAGCGACATACTGTCTTCCAGTTCTCTGCCATAAGAAAAGATACAGTAACACATATATCAAGTAACACATACATCGAGAGTGGTATCAGAGCGAGTGAAGTTATTTCACCTTGTTATATTTCACAGCACTGTGTCGAAATGCGTTGAAAAACAGTTTGAATTCAGTCCAAGCTAACTGCTGTCACATTCACACAAATTACCATAATATCTAAGACTGGGGCCACGACTGTCTTCCACTTAGTATTCTAGGATTTTTTAGTCACCTTCATCAGCCCCTGTTGCAATTATGACACCACATATCATTTCTGTACGACTACAACAATGGCTGCAAAAAACTGGTAAGTTCACAACCAGGAGTGCTTACTGTGGTGATAAGACAGACGCACACACCCCACACTCACCTTTTAAGATGTCATCTACATCACACAAAAGATAACCTGACAACAAATACTCAAAATATTGCCCGTGCCGTGGACTTGGGCAGAGCACACGGGTTGAAGCCCACTGATTCTGCTGCATGTGTGTAGTGTGAAGTGAAAGATTTAAAAGTGGTCTAATCTTCAAATTTACTTTACATCCAAATTATACATTTATGGACATGCAGTCCTTATCAAAACTCTATCTGCTAAGTCCCTTTACAACTTTCAGAAGCCTGTAATAGAAATTGTAAAATACACTGAATATAATTTGTCCTTTTTACTCACTGTTGCTCCACAGACTGGGAGAAACCGAAAATTCTGATTCTTTTGTGTTGATTGAGAACGTGTGCACCTGATTGAGCAAGTATGTGCCTATAGTTTACTGAGAGCACTAATTTCATGTCATATACTCTGTAGCCATATTGTCTGAACAAAGCAGTTGGACAGTTTCTTTTGCCGTCATGATCATCCTTGTTTGACATGCTTTTAGCTTTTTGTGTCAGAGTTCTGACATACAACGCTAAAAACTTATTAGACAATGACTCTCTAAGTGCTGAACTAAACTATCTAGTGTCTGTTCAGACAAAAGAACTACTGGGCACAGATCATTAGAACAGCACACTCTCAAATGCAAATTCACAGCACACTCTCAAATGCAACTTCACATCCAATTAATCGGAATAAAACAATTAGCATATGACATTAATAGTCTTAACTGGAATATCATTGAGAAAAATAGACTGACCATTAACGGCCAATGCATTAAAACTGGTTTTTCTGTCCAAAGAAATCGAAGAGATAATGTGTCCTGTGAAGGCAGTAATGGTCTCAAGCGAGAGTCATATGTACTTACAATACTCTGTGTGAATGTGACTGTACCGATGTGGGACTGAATATAAACTGTTTTCCAACACTTTATTGAACAACAGCAGCACATCTGGTACAGAAATCTATAAAAATCACCAGCGACTAAAGAAAGCTCTACATAAATATTGTCTGTTTGAACAGGCACAAATTCTAGCCCATACTTCAAATTATTGAGAGTTAATTATTATGAGGCCATGTAAGTCAGAAGTGGGTTACAAACTTTTCAGAGATACTGGCTACCAACCCATCAAAACACAGAAGTGTGCAATTTGTACAGAGACCACAGGGAAGAATGCATCACATTTTACATTGCAGATGACATATCATTGTTGGCACAGATGTAATATTTTTCATTTGCTTATAATATATTTTATCTGATTAAGTAGGCAGTCTCAGGTTTCTCTAATTACAGTGTAAATTACTTCCTGAGTAAGATACAATTTTACAAAAGTGTACTAGAATTTGTCCCAAGTATTATATTTGCAGACATAACTTTTTTAAATGCCCATTTATGATAACTGTAGAACTCAAATTATGTACTATGAATATGGACAGTTTTATATGTTAGTGCAAGTACTGGATAATCTGAACAGTACTTGAGAAACCTGACTACAAATTAACTACAGCCACTTATCGTCAATCACCAACTACAGGGAATCTAATATTATAAATAGTTCATCATCAGTTATCCTATCCCATGTATCAAATTTTCTGTCTGTGTACGAATGGACAGATAAGGACACTGAAGTGTAACGCACCGTACAGGGGGAGAGGGTTAGGAGTGAACAGCAACATTATTAGCACCCACACACAAGTTATGAATTATTAGTGCTGTAAAAATGCATTAAAATCAACAAAATATGTATTCAAAACATTAGTAGAAACCAAGTAAGCCCCTGCCCTCTCGCCAGTAAATAAAAAGCTTTCTGTGCACCATGTTCTAAATGGTGGAAACATACCACAAGCATTGTAAAATTGTGAGTACTGTCACCAGAGGCAAAATCCAGGGCTTATATGACAGTCTTCCACTCAGAAGTGATTCTGTGAATAGAGTAAGGTATGCCACAGCCATGCTGCTAGTTACACTGTCCTCTGACTGTTGCCTATCATTGCCACCCATTCGATGTGTACGCACAGAATAGGTCAGCATTCAAGTATTATGTAGGCTAGACGTAATGATATTTTTGTCACATCTGTAGCCAGATCATACAATCATCTACACAAAATTACCATACTGAATTAAGAAACTAGAAGACTCTTTTACTTCTGAGAAAGATTTTTGCACCCAAATATGTGCTTCAAAAACCGTCATCCCAGTGTTGCTGTTCTGGTAAGATTAGACGGTTGGCCAAAAGGCCACAAAGATGGGGTTCCCATTTTGAGTGATTTGGATGCACCCCATATTTACAACTAGGTGTCTGTTTTTAGCCTTCACATCGGAAAACATGAACACCATATTTCCAGTTCTATGCATTTTATCCAACATTTGAAGTCTCTGCGTTTCAGTCCCTCGAATTTGCTTGTGAGCTTTGATGTATGTCTCTCTTTTTACCTTGGCTTCTCTTCAAGGGCCCTTGCTGTTAATAAGGAAAAACTGGACACAGAAATGATGAAATTTGTCATCACATGCTGACATTGACTTACTTTTTATGCAATGACAATCATTTTGAACAAGCTAGTGGAGTGGTTCTGGGTAATCCTTTACCCACCATAGTTACCAATTTAGTTACGGAAGATTTTGAATACAAAAACTGAGTGTGGCAGTTTTTAAAATCTACCTGCTTTTAGAGATACATTGATGATACATTTACAGTGTGGTCACAGTCTGAACCATTTCCAGGATCATTCTAATTGCCTTCATAATGGAGTGTAAAAAGGGATGGAAAGCTTCTGTTTCTGGATGTACTGGTCTACAGAAGGAACAATGGGCCTCTGGGATACAGTGTTTATAAAATACCAATGCATATGGACTGGTATCTACATGCAATTAGTTGTGATCCACCATACCAATGCACAGGGCTCCTGCGAATGTCAACAAGGAAGGCTTATGTCATCTCAGACGCAGAAAGAATGACACAGCAGCTACAATACCTAAAGCTTGTGTTCAAGTAGAATGGTTACATGGACAAACACATCTGTCATGCCTTTGAGTTTCAACCTTCACTGGGGCCAGTAGAAGATGCAGGCATACTGGTTCCTTTATTGCCATATGAAGATCAGAGCGAACCTTGGCTCGGTAAATGCTGATCAAGGATTGAGTAAGTCTGATGTCTACAAGATCTCTTGCCATCATGGAAACACATACACTGACCTTACAATTTGCACCATTCACAATAGATGTGTAGAGCACCACTGTCACATGTTTACAAAAACCTGAGAAATGTGTGATGGTAGAGGACTGCCTAACCAAGGGACAAAGAATGATTACAATGAGACACATATAGATGCCCCTGCATCTTGCAATTGGGATCTGTGTTTTTAAAGGAATCGTCGAAATTAAATTGGAGGACAAAACTGCAAATAGCGACAAGGGCTACCCTTTAGGTAAAATGTGGAATCCTGTTTTAACTCACATTAAAAAACAATGGTCTTGGACTCAGCCTGCAGGATATATTGACAGAGGTGCTCAAAGGCCAGTCATCATTCCTGCTAGGTTTTATCATTGGGTGCAGTACTTCCACTTCCGTTAGGTGGCAGCAGTGACAATTTCTGGTGCACCCACTGTTCATTTTCTGCGGTGTATAAAAGGGCCACTGTTGATGGTATGAATTAATTTCATTGTGATTAGTAACTAGCATTCTCTCTTGAGTATGGTAGACATATGGACCACTGAAATTTTGTGTGTAAATGATTATATGTTCTGGCTGCAGAGTCAACAAAAATATCATTAGTTAATATGATGGGAAAATCTTATGTTGTCACTAACTTACGTACTTGGATTCTCATATATCTCTGTGACTAGCAGAATGAGATCCTCCCATGCCTTTGGAAACTAGGAAGGGTATCTTAGATGTCGGGTGGCTGGCTGGTTGGGGGAAAGGGACCAAACAGTGAAGTCATTTGTCCCAGTGGATTATGGAAGGATAGGGAAGGAAGTCGGCTGTGCCCTTTCAAAGGAACCATCCTGGCATTTGCCTGAAGCAATTCAGGGAAATCACGGAAAACCCAAATCAGGATGGCCAGATGCGGGTTTGAATCATCGTCCTCCCGAATGCAATTCCAGTGTGCTAACCACCGCGCCACATCACTCGGTCTTTGATGTTCTGAACAATGTTTTCGTTGGTGCAAAAGCCACTGCTTGGACTCCAGTGGTGTTCACAACCTCAAAAATTACAATGCTTACTTAAAATCACACAGATTTCAAGTTAACAAATGCAATTTTGAAAGCTCTATTTTTTGTGCACTAACATCTTCAAAAACAACATGGATCTAATAAAATAGAGTGGAGACATGCCCCAACTTTGTGTTAAATCTCTCTGTCCATCTGAAAATTTTAACTGAATCTGATGCTGCTTGGCTTGGAGCCCAAATGTCCATGCTGCTTATAGATGACTTGTGTAACTACTTTGTGCATGTATAAATGTAACCTCAGCTAGGACATTAACTTTCTTTCTTTCTTTCTCAAACACCCATTTGTCTGCTCAGTGTGCTGTTTATGTTAAGGTTTGTGTCCTCCTCATGTTTCAGATAGCACTGAAGTTACTCTCTGATGCAAGAGAGATTCCACTGCTGTGCCCACTGGTGAGCATTCCACTACATGCAAAGTTCACATTATCTCAAAGTCTGGGGTTAAATATTCACACTGTTATCGTACAGGCTCTTTTGAAGCCTACTGTGAATTCAGTACTAAACTAAACTTAAAGGTAACTGGAGAATGCTATAAAAGGGAAACATGCTATTTTCCTTAGTTATCATTTACATTCTGTTAATTTGAAAAAATATTTCACTTTTTCATGGAACTACATTAACTGTGTCACTAACAATGAATATCAAAGGATGGACAAAATTTCACAAAACTTGTTATGTTGTGAACAACACAGCAACTGCAACTTTTAGCCAGCTATCCATGTGGTAATGTAACATTGGCATTGATTGTAACAGTTACTATCACATGACATCCATTTACAACTATTAAAGACAGTAATATTAGTAGAGTTTATCACAAAATGAAATAGCTTCCACCACATGCAATTGTCCATTATTATTCCAACAGGTGTCACTCTACATAAAATTTAAAACTATGAATTTCTCCATGAACTTACACATTTGGAAGCTGACACCACATGTTGTCTTAGGTAACTTTCCTAAAAGGGCAAGCAAAGTGTATGAGCAACTCAGTGTGTCACAAGACCAAAGATTAAAGTCAGTCAGTCAGTCTCTCTCTCTCTCTCTCTCTCTCTCTCTCTCTCTCTCTCTCTCTCTCTCTCTCTCTCTCTCTAAATCACACACACACACACACACACACACACACACACACACACACACACACACACACACACACCAAATTAATTTTGAGGCTAATTAGATTTTTCATTGCAAGTAGCAACTATGATTACCATCATCGAAATATTACAGTGCATCAGAATGTAGTGAAATTGAGATATATATCTTAATCTCACATCAGAGGAGGAGAGGTCCCCCGTGGTTGGATCAGCTTTTTGAAACCACCTATTTGGTGGTGTAGGTTAGGATCCAAGGCATCACGCCCTAAAGTCATTCATCCTGGGCCACTGTTTATGTGAAATCAACAGAAAAAAGTTGGTAGCATACTAGACTGATATGCTAGGTGATGGATTTGAATCCTGTCTATTTTTTAGATTTTCATTTTTAAATTTTTATCAAAATGACTTCCATCATTATATCCATTCAGTTAATTGGTTCAAATGTACGTTTTTTTTGTATTTCTAAACCAATTTTGCTCTAATTTTGTCTTCCTCTCTTTTTTTTCATTTGGAATCTTTGTTAAACTATTCTTAATTATTTTTATTTATGAATTGTAAAATTTAAGTGTTTAAAAATACTGATTCAGCAGTTAAAGAACAAAAGGCAAAATAATTTAATAGTAATTATACTGATAGTGTATCAGTCACAAAAATTAATTTTTTGTTGAGAGACATACAGTTTTTGGATGTTAACCACCAAACAAACATTTGAAAGATGAAATGGTGTTGCACCATGGACAAAATATATATGCTATGTTTCTATAATTACATTGTTTCTTCATCAAATTTTAAGGGGAGTTCACGACATTACTGTCCTGAAATAAGATCTTTCCATTACCCAATTTCGATCCATATCAGGAATACCTCATTATGTTACCATATGCTGGTGCAAACATAATCCAATTTACAACTGAATGGATGTTGATTACATCTTCACATTCAGCAATTTTGCATTTACCTTGAAGTAATTCAGGTGCACTCTGAAGTATTTTTATCTTATATTTCACCTGATGATAAAGTTCTTCACATGGCTGACACAGGTGAGTACATTTTGCAGGAAACACATATTGTGCTGTCCAAAGAACCATTCCATGAATCAATAAGTAACAAAAAATCATTTTCTCTGATTTCCAGTTTCATTACAGATTGCAAATATTGTCTGTACAATTCTTTCCCTAATTTTCCTGACTTTGAGCAAATGCTTTATTATCATTGGTAATCTTAAAATTTTTATGGCCATAACAAGACACATTTAAGTTTTAACTGAAATAAGGGATTATTATAAAAAAAAAAAAATCAAGCAAAATGAGGAATAGTGCAATAACATGGATGAAAATATTAAATGATTAAAACAGAAGAAATTAACTCAAAGCTAATAAATAAATATAATTAAAACCAGATGGACAGAGATTCCAAATGAAAAAAGAATGATAGGAAGACAAAATGGTGCGGCAAAGCAAATAAAAATGTTAATACAGTGGACAAAATGGTGCGGGAAAGCACCAGGGGAGAAATGCATCTGAACCAATTAATTGAATAAAAATAGCAATGGAAGTCATTTTGACAAAAATTTAAAATAGAAATCTAAAAAGCATCCGACAGGATTCAAACTCATCACCTTCAGCATATCAGTTTTGTACACCAACCATCACACTATGCCATCACTTAAAATGAATGTATAATTTATAACACTCTAGACTGTTATGCCAAATTCTTTTCTATCAATTACTAATAAACAAGGGACCACCAGGGTTAATGGCTTCACAGTGATGCCTGCGACCTTACCCTTCACCACCATATAGGTGGTTTCAAAAAGTTGATCTTGCCACAGGGGACCCCTCCCTGTCAGTGACAAATTATATTAATGTAACATAATATAACAACAGATCTTCTAGAACATTGCATATGGAGAACATTAGGATATCTCCCTTCCTGCTTTCCTATGAGCTATATACTTTATAAGGATTACTGTACCTGCTGTCTTCTCCACATCAGACTCTGTAGTATCACTCATGTCTGTTGGTAAATCTGCAGATGCCAATGTGCTAGCCGATTTGTCTGGCATAATGCCATGCTGGCCAGGAGAACTTCCAGGTGTATTAATTTGATTCATTCGTGCTATTTCTGGGTCAATGTTTTCCTGCTGATCCTCTTCCATAAGAAGACTGTCAACTGGTTGCTCAATAACTCCGTAACATTCCTTGTGGAAGAAGAAGAGAATACAGTCAGCATATCTTCAAAGTAAATTTTCTATTACAAGTAACCATTACAACATAACGCATGAAACACGAAAAATATAGTTTCCTTTCGTACACACAAAACTCAATCTTTGTATTTTTAAATAAGATGTGTACACACTGTTATAAAATGGATAGAATAATTAGTCTGTTGCACAAATAACTGAAGTTTTTTAATACAATTAGAGGAAGTGCACAAAGGATATAACAATGGTTTTCATAACGAAGAATTATTAGCATCTCATCTTTCATGCAATGTTACTTTTTTTATTTATCACCTAGGGTGAAGAGTAAAAAAAAAAAAAAAAAGTGACATTTAGTCACAACACTTTATCTTCTCCTCCTACAAATTTTTATTTTATGGTTAGGGATCAGAAGTGCAACAGAAAAGTTAACAACCTCCAAACAATTTAGTTCAGCAAACAAGATCAACTCAAAGGAAAATTCATTCAGATAGTTGTGGATGCTGTTACTTTGCTTAATAACAATAAATTCATTGCATGAAATCTATATGAAAAAAAAAAAAGATTAAGAATGAGTATCCGCAACATTAAAATCTTAAAACTGTCTAATGACACATTAAGAACTGCATTTTTTGTGCCTTGGTTTCCTGCACTTATTGGATTTCTATCAAACTACAGATCTGCATGAGTTGCCTCTTTCACCACATGTGCTCCTCCTGCTCCTTTCTTCTTTAGCCCCACAACAAGGCTACTGTTAAAAAATATGTGATTTGATTTTCGTACTTAAGTCTGTATGAGTCATTACATGATCTGGTTTTATGCAGCAAACATGAGGTTTTTTTTTTTTAAATACAAGGGTTGTAACTTGTTACTGTCCTTCAAAGTAGTCAACAGCATTGTGTAGAACCTGTTGCCAGTGATGTGGAAGGCGTAGTATACCGTTAGCAGAGCCTGTTCCGCTGATGGTGCCAATGGAACGGTCTACAGCCAGTCAAATCTCTGGAACAGTTCTGAAGCGAATGCCACAAAGTGGTTCCTTCATCTTCAGAATCAAATCAAAGTCACAAGGACTTACGTCATATTACTGTTCGTGTTTGGAGCATCACCTGCGACCAGCTTTGCGAAAGAAGTGGCGACAATTTCTGCACAACCCACCCATCACTTTGCATGACAACGCATGGGCACATATAGCGCGAGCTGTGGCTGCTCTGTTCGATCGATGGGACTGGCGGTTGTGAATAAATAGTTGCCACTATTTAAGTTCCACCCTCGTAATAATAAAGATGAAAAGCAAGAATGTATTCTGCATAAGTTTAGCTCTTCTACATAAAATTTGGCTCTTATAACCAGTCAGTACATCATTTATAGAATGACTTTTGCATGTTAACGAAAGTTATTATTCTTTTGGCATAGCCTCTCTTTTGGGATATGATAATGCTTGGACTACCATAATAAAGGAGATGAAATACAAGAAGTAATTTTTAGGGCTAGAACTGTCTACCTACTACTGTTCACATACTTAACTGACACTGCAACTTAAGCCTGGAACATTAAACATTCCACAAGCATCTATCACATCAATAATATATCACATCAGAATCATTTTTAAGATACTTTATCAAAGCTATAACACACTGATCAAGATATTTGTGCTGACATTGTCATGTGGTTGTCCTGAACAGTTTCTCACAATATCACATTTACTGAGTAAAAGAACAAATTTGTCAGTGACAATTTCACAAATGGTTTTATGTGAATAATTTAGTTGATTTATTCAGTTTCACAATGGGAACACAAGACAAAGGATTCTGCAAGGATTTCATTTACCCTCAGTTAAATTTAATAAGAACTCCACATTTGTGGAAATGTAAAAAGTACACTATCGTTACGTAACCAAATAACATTCCATTGTACAAATTTCATATAGAATGTACACAGAATTTTTCAGTATTCTTACAAGGTTCACTTACAACTGCCACACTTATTGGTTCCTGTACCCACCACAATACAGAACAGAGGAACCGAACACACAGGAGACATCAGAAATGATGTGCAAGTCTCAGCAGCATGAATGAACACATCAGAAAATACAATGTAAAAACACTCCAGGTAATGAAATTTTTACACCCCTACTACACCAAAAACCATGTTAACCTCAGTAAATGATCAATGAACTTTGTAAGAAGTGCAACACCTGTGTTCCTATTTGATGAAGAACCAATGTGTCTGCCAAAACACTTAAAACAGTGCGAACAATCTAACATGTTGGCAGAATCAGAGCTCTTCCATATATTATGAGGATAAACCAATACATGATTTCCGTGCTGACTGAAAATTAAATTATGTATTTCTACTGTTGAAGCATGCCACAACAAAGTAATAAAGGGCACTTCACCTTCAAGAATTTTTTTGTAATAGATTTCAACACACACCACAAACAGCCACACGAGAAAGTTCACATATAATATTAATACGTAACATTTGCATTTATTTGCCCATCATTAAAGGAAGTTTCCGCATCAGTTGCAACCATATCATTTGCCAAGGCATGCAAATTATGTCTAATGTAAGTGCATGCAGGCAAGTGCTCACACTCGGACCACCACCACCAAAGGGTATCTATTTTGAGAGATGTGCTTAACTTGGTTTACATGAACAGTATCTTTTTAATTTTAGTTCCTCTTAGTTAAAAAAATGTATCTTGTCCTGAGGAATTTCATGTATTATTGAAGGATAGTAATTCTATGTACATCTTAACAGAGAAAATGAGACTCCCTGGTGTATTACTAGCTCCCAACAAAAGATTTAAATATCAGAAGTCAAGAAATGAAATAATTTTTGTGAAATGAATAACAAAGGCAGCACTGGAGGTAAGACAAACATCCACAAAAGGCGGATCGCCACTCGTAATCAAATGGTGTATAAAAATCAGTGTTATTATATGGACAAATGGCATGTCATACACTGAGTTGCCGTTAATTACAGATATGCTGCATCAACTGTAGATTTCAGTCTTTCTTGGTATTTGGTAAATGTAGTGAGAAGAAGGGTACCACACATCTTGAGAAATGACCAACATACCACACATGTACTTCTTTCCACGAACAGCTGCAGCGCTGGAGAATAGATGACACATTCCTTTAATCACATCTTGACAGTTGATGCATATCATTCGATCCAAAACTGAAACAACAGAATGCTGAATGGAATACTTCAACAAAATTTGTAGAATAAATGCCCATTGTACCTGCTGCACAAAAAAAAAAAAACTTTTCCTTCCAACTAGCGTCCATTTAGTTCATACACACTGAATCTTACTATAATAAGACGTGAGAAAGTTTCTTCATGACGACCATCCAATAACATCTAATGCAACAGGCAATCTATACGAAACAATGTTACACCTATCTTCAGCAATACCTGCATGATGAACATCTAACAGTTTCTAATGCAAAAGGCCAATCTATAGTAAACACTATTCCATCTCCCTTCAGCAATATGAAAAGAAATTCCTGTGTGATCATTTCAATTTCCTAGTTAGGAAATACTACACAGATATTTTAGCAGATACTACCTTCAAAACCAACACTCCCAATCACATGGTGCTGTATTTAAGTACTGGCTGAACTTGCAATAACAAATATACTGTGAGGACACTATAGATAAAAGCGCCTAAATATGTGTGAGGGTTAGTTTCATACAAGACTGGTAGTACCTTATTATGAAGGCCCCGCTGGCCTGAAGGAACCTGAAACTGCCAGTATAGAAAAAACAGGAAGAAAGATTAATGTCTATGGTCATTCCTTTCATAAGATACTGGGTTACTCTGTATAAGATTTATATAACTGACAAAATGGGCTGTTAAATATCAGGGTTACACACACTATTAAAACATGGAAGTCCATGTATTGTGGCAGATGACTGCACATGGATGTGAACTTTCAGATGTGGCAATCATGTCCAACAGGTAATATTTGCTTGTACTATAGACACTGCAGCAGCTGATAACAGTGGCTCTCATTCCTTCCCTGACAACTGAGAGTTTACACCTGTGATAAAGCACAGAACATAGTGTATTTGAAATTCACAATCCCCTTATGACTTTTGCCACCACAGCATAGAATTCGTTCCTTCTTGAACGCATTCCCAAGCAACTGAAATGAAGACATCTACCTAGTAACAAGCAGCACTCCTTTTCACACTAATAACATTGATAATTCATGGTAGTCTCAACAAAACACCAACTGCGTCATGGAACCAGCCTCAGCCATGCCCACTCAACTGTCGTCTACAGCTCATCATGATAAAGGGCCTCATTTATGCACATTTCACCCAACAGCACCCAAAATGCTCAATAAGAATGAAAGAACTAATACACATCTTTGAGAGTGGGCTGCGTAATGTGAGAATTGACTGTATGGCCACTGAGTTGTTGCAAGAGCATATCTCCTAAAAAATTTATAAACTGGATACTGGAATGATGAAAATGAAAATTTTTGCTGGACTGAGACTCGAATCCGGATATCCTGTTTACTGTGAGTGGTTGCCTTACCATTTGACACGACTCATGGCCAAACCCAAACTTTCGTATGTCATCAATTGTGCATCTACAACCTGTACTCTTACATCCATTATATATATTCCTATACAGGGGAGACATTTTACTTGAAAGTGCTTACCCGGTGTCAGCGGATAAATACGGTACTTCAGCACTTGTGTCGTTCTGAATTATGATGCAATGTTCCTCTGGACATGCATGTTTGTCTGAAGGAACCTTTCATTGTATTTCAGAACAACACAAGCACCGCAATTCGTATAAAAGAAGAACGGTCCAGATGGACCAGCTGGTAGTACTTTGTAATTGGTGCGGTGCAGATGGCCAGAGAAGGGAAATTTTTGGAGTAGGGATCACAGGATTATCCACACACGGCCAGATAAATGTAGAGTACAAGCATGAATAATAATGAATAGCGAAACTGCCAACAGAATAAAGGGTTATCTGCAGCAGACAGACAGAAAAATCATACTAAGACTCAAGAGATATGCAACAGACATTGTAGTCATACAAGTACACATCTAACCTGCATCTGAAGATGGAAATTTAATCATAATAAGACATCGGAATGCAGTCATTAGTGAAGGCAGGAAACAGAAAATAATGGAAGAGTTTGGTCTTGGTGAAATCGGAAGATAAAGGTTAACCTTTCATTGGGAACACCTCAGAGGTTCGAGCCTAAAAATATGTTTTGGTTGTTTCCACCCTATTATGTCCTGGTCCAATCTCAGTCACTATCTCATGGGTTTACAAAGAGCCCAACTAGAAAAAAACTGATAAAGCACATCACAGATGTGATACCTGCTTAAAGAAAGTCCCTCTAAGGAATCACCTTCAGAGGACGTCATGTTTCCAAGTAGAGAAGGAATTAGCACATTTCATCAAAATATAAGAGGTAGTAAACTGCTTATAGATGTTGACTCTGAAATTAATGATATATCAGAGCACCACAAACACTTTGACAATTCAGAGGCTTCATTTACCAGGATACAGGTTAGCTGGCTGTTTTTCAAGGAGTTCCTTGCAGGGTGGGGCAATGTCCATCTATGTAAAAAACAGTATTCCATTTCAGTCCATAGACGTATCACGGCATTGCACTGAACAGATGTCTGAATGTTGTGCAGGGGCAGTCGAATTAAATGGAACTAAACTTCTAATTTTTTATGTTTATAGGTCCCCTAGCTCCGACTTCAGAGCATTTCTGCTCAAGCTAGAGAGGGTTATTGATTCACTTTATAGGAATTACCAAAAATTAGTTATATGTGGTGACTTCAATTTTAATTTTGTATATGATTGTGCAAGAAAAAGGATGTTTGTAGATCTCCTAAATTCATATTATCTTATGCCTAAGCAAAGAACAAGAGTGGTAGGATGTTTATAGTGCCGATAACATAGATGACAAATATAATGCTTTCCTTAACACATTTGTCATGATCTTTGAGAGTTGCTTTCCATCAGAACGTTCTGAATGGGGTATTAACAGTAAAAATGATAATGATGACGATGATGATGATGATGATGATGATGATGATGATGATGATTGATTTGTGGGGCACTCAACTATGCAGTCATCAGTGCTCAGTCCAAACTTGCCACTTTAATGAATGATGATGAAATGATGAGGACAACACAAACACCCAGTCATCTCAAGGCAGGTGAAAATCCCTGACCCTGCCAGGAATTGAAACTGGGACCCCATGCTCGGGAAGCAAGAACATATTATCAGTAAAAGGCAGCCTGGGTGGCTGACCAGTGGGATAAGGACATCATGTAGAACAAAGTGGGAATTATATCAAAACATTTGAAGTAGTCACTATCAAGCTACAGTTGCCCATTACAAACAATACTGTAAGGTGCTTAAAATGTTATTAGGAAGGCAAAGAGTATGTGGTGCGCAAATAGAATAGCTAATTCACACGATAAAATTAAAACCACATGGTCAGTTGTGAAGGAAGTGTTTGGTCAGCAGCACAAGGTCGATGACGATATAAAGTCAGTTCACAGTAAAAATATTTCTGTTACTGATAAATCAGATATATGTACAGTATTCAACAACCATTTTCTGAGCATTGCTGGTGAATTAAATAAAAATTTAGTTTCTACAGGGAATCATATACTCCTATTGGCAAATGCCTTTCCGAGACTGATGTCTGAAGTGCTCCTCTGTGATACAGACAAGAGGGAGATTGAGTCAATTATTAAATCACTGAAGACTAAGGATTCTCATGGTTATGATGGAGTGCCTAGCAGTATATTAAAGTACTGTGCTGCACACGTTAGCCCTGTATTTAGCCATATTTGTAATTTTTCCTTTAGGAATGGTCAGTTTCCTGAGCGATTAAAGTACTGTAGTAAAGCCACTTTATAAAAAGGGAGAAAGGGATAATGTAGACAATTTTAGATCTATTTCTATGCCATCAGTGTTTGCTGAAGTTATTGAAAAGAATGTGTATGTAAGGATAGTTTATCATTTTATATCACATAATTTGCTATCAAATGTACAGTTTGGCTTTAGAAGTCGTTTAACAATTGAAAATGCTATGTTCTCTTTTCTCAGTGAGGTACTGGATGAGTTACACAATAGGTTTCGAATGCTACGCATATTTTTTGATTTAACTACGGTGTTTGATTGTGTTGATCACAAAATATTGCTCAAGTTGGACCATAATGGAATATGAGGAGTAGCTCACAACTGGTTCACCTCTTACTTTAACAACAGACAGCAAAAGGTCATCAATCACAGTGTTGAGAATAGCTGTGATGCGGGGTCTGAGTGGGGGTACAGTCAAATGGGGAGGAGGGGGGGGGGGGGCAGGGGGGTGCCCCAGGGTCAGTGTTGGGGCCACTCCTGTTCCTTATTTATATAAATGATATGCCCTCTAGTATTACGGTAACTCTAAAATATTTCTGTTTGCTGATGACACTAGCTTGGAAGTAAAGGATGTTCTGTGCAACACTGGCTCAGTTTCAAACAGTGCAGTTCATGACGTAAGTTCACAGCTTGTAGAAAATAAACTAATGCTAAATCACAGTAAGACTCAGCTTTTATAGTTTCTAACACGCAATTTAACAAAACCTAATGTTTTAATTTCACAGAATGGGCATATGATTAGTGAAACTGAACAGTTCAAATTTCTAGGTGTTCAGATAGATAGTAAGGTGTCGTCAAAAGCCCACATTCAGGATCTTGTTCAAAGACTTAATGCTGTCGTTTTTACTATTATAAACGGTATCTGACATGAGTGATCATTCGACATGAAAATCAGTCTACTTTGCTTATTTTCATTCACTTACGTCATATGATATTATATTTTGGGGTAACACTTTCCATTTTAAAAGGATATTTTTGGCTCAGAAACGGGCGGTTCGGGCAATAAGTGGTGTAAGTTCATGAACCTGTTGTCGACCCCTGTTCAACTAGCCTGGGCATTTTAACATTGACCTCTCAATATATATATATATATATATATATTCTCTACTGTAGTTTCTTGTTAACAATATCAGTTTATTCACAAGAATAAGCAGCTCTCACTCACTTAATACTAGGCAGAAATCAAATCTGTGTTTGGATCAGACTTCCTTAACTCTCATGCAGAAAGGTGTGCAGTACACTGCTGCATCCATTTTCAATAAGCTACCGCAAGAATTTAAAAATCTTAGCAGTAATCCACATGCTTTCAAATCGAAACTGAAGAGTTTCCACATGGGTCACTCCTCCTATTCTGTGAGGAGTTCCTTGAAAACTTAAGCTAATTCTTATGTCATATTGTTGACTGTGTTTACTTAAACTTATGGCTTGACTCCTCCTGGGTTTGTAACCATTTTATTTTTATCTGCTATTACTTTTATGTTGTAATTTCATGTACTGACACATTCCATGATCTTGGAGATTTGCTCCTCAATTCTGTCCTACGAAACTTGATGTGTAAATAAATAAATAAATAAATAAATAAATAAATAAATAAATGATACATGATTATGGCTGTGAGGAAAAGGAGCACAAAATGGAAGGTTAATAGAAGTCTGTGCGGCGCACTAGTCTGTCATCCCAAATAACCTTCTCAAGAACTCCTTGTGAAGGGAGAACACAAAGAATTAAAGAATATTTCAGGTTGAATATATTTTTGTAATACGAAGATTCAGGAATCGAGCCAGGGACTGAAAGAGTTACACAGGTAGGAACATTGATAGTGGTCATGGTTTAGTACTAATGAAATGCTAGCCAACATTGAATTGAAAGAGAAAACACCTGAAACATTAGAACTTACACTGACCAGCCACAGCATCATGACCACTTACTTTGATAGCTGGTATGGCCAACTTTGGCATCGAGAGCAGTGACAAAGCACCATGGCACGGAAGCAATGAGGCCTTGGTAGGACACTGGAAGGAGATGGCACCATATCTGCACATACAAGTCACATAATTCCCTTAAATTTTGGGAAAGGGGGTGATGAGCTCTGATGCTACATTCAATCACATCCCAGATGTGTTCGATTGGGTTCAGATCTGGTGAGTTGGAGGGCCGGCACATCAAGTGGAACTTGCAACTGTGTACCTCAAACCAGTCCATCACTCTCCTGGTCTTGTGACAGGGTGCACTACCTTGCTGAAAAATGCCACTGCTGTCAGTAAACATGATCATCATTGATGTGTGCACATCGACCTAGCAGTTATCAATCCTGTTTGGTGTACAGTTTGCCTATATAGTGCACACCTTAGCTGAGGCACAGCAAGAGAGAGAGAACACAGAGCCACTAGAAGGCGTGAGTCGCGCATGGACTGTGTTTGGAAGCATGCTGGGCGGCAGTATAAACGGGCAACTCATAGAACTGAGACTGTTGGTACTGACGGTGGTGATTCTGACATTCATTGGTTGACGGGACTCTGAGGGGACAGCCTTGTTTCTGTTCACGATGGCATTGGAACGATGGATAGTTTTTTTTTTTTTTTTTTTTTTTTTTTTTTTGGGTGAGCAAAATGTTAGCCCATGAACTGTGGTAACAACGTGATTTAATGTATTGCTGCCTCCTGTTGCCTCATTTGAAATTCTCGTCAGCTATTTCTATCTTGCTATGGGTATTGCCAACTGCCACTCCTGAATGATTTCCTTAGTAGTGAAATGCCCGTGTGTTTTGATGGTTTATCAAGTGTGGTTAAATTTTTTTTATTTTATTTACTGGATCAATTGGTTGCTTGAAGATTTCCAGGCCACATTTTAAATTGTCATTATTGTCTGGCCTGTATTCCTGAAGCAGGTATGAACATGTTTTTGAGGCTTGTTGAATTAACACTATCTGCTTCTGTGTTTTAGAAGCTTGTCTTGTTACTTTGTGTTCTCTCCCATGTGTACAACGACTTGCCGGAGGAGATGGGTCAGCTGGGCCTGCTGATTGTTGGAGAGTAAAAGGCCTCATACCAAGAGTGGCACTGCATGTGCAATGAAAGGAAAGCTGTGTAATCCTGCTCTAAGTATACGCCTCCAATTATAACCATTATCTCTTGATGCATTTGTAGTTGCATGAGTGGTGGCTTAATTTTAAAATCATGAGTTTGTTTAATGAGCCTGTGTTGGTCTATTGCAAAAGTTAATTTTAAAATCATTTACTTTTCAGCTTGAATTTGTTTTAGTGATTTCTATATTTATTTAGAGTAATGTTTTATGAGAAACTTTGTCTTAAAATTTTATGCTAGGTTTTTTTTCTTTTTTTCTTTAAACCAGTACAAAGGAATGAGACTTGCTCAGTAGCGTAAAGTTGCACTACAGTCATGAAGGGGTTACATGGTCTGCAACCAGTGTACAATACTCTTTGGCCATCACTGTGCCTTGCACAAGCTCCACTGGACTCATTGACGCCCACGTGAATGTTCCCTGGAGCACAACGGAGCATGTCTCTGTACTGTACTACATGTGTCAAGGAGTTGTCCCCTAGAAGATGACGGATTCACATCCTCCCATTGGCACAATAAAGAAGGTATCGGGATTCATCAGACCATGCCACTCTCTGCCACCAATGTACAGTGCTGATTGCCACGTGTCCATTTCAGTCATAGCTGTTGATGTCACGGTGTTAACATTGACACATGTATGGGTTGTTGGCTGCAGCGGTCCATTGTTAGGAGTGTTTGGTGCACTGCATGTTAAAACTCATTTGTACTCTGCCCAGCATTAAAGTTCAATGTTAGTTGTGCCATAGTTCATCGCCTGTCCTGCTTTACCAATCTGTCTACGATGTCAGGCATCCGCATCCGTAATGAGGCGTGGCTGCATGACCCCATGATGTCTGGATGTGGTTTTATCTTGGTTTCACCACATGTTGAAGACACTCATCACAGCACTCCTCGAACATCCTACAAGTCATGCAATTTGGGAAATGGACACGCTTAGCCTCTGGACCATCACAATCTGCCCTTGATCAAACTCAGATAGATTGCACACCTTCCCCATTCTACACACGGACAGCATGCTCACCAATACTAAAGTCACCGTGTGTCTGTGTCTGTGTCTGTGTGTGTGTGTGTGTGTGTGTGTGTGTGTGTGTGTGTGTGACTAGCAGTCATTCCCTGCCCGCCTGAATGGGTTTATATCAGTAGTAGGTCGGTGGTCATAACGTTTTGGCTGATCGGTGTACACAAACAAGGTACCAAATATTTGTCCTAGCCTTGGAAAACATACACCAAGGGAATTAAAATTTAAGAAGTTAATGGTGTGGAAAACTGATGGATTGCCTTTCTAAAAAAAAAAAAAAAAATGGATGGGGTGGGAGGAATAAGGCATAAAAGTTACAGCCATAGATAATAGACGAAATAACAGAATTAATAAACAAGTTATGAAAATGTAGAACTGTTGGGGAAAAAATCTAGATAAGAATGGATGGAGGAGAGATGTCACAGGGTACATAAAAAACTGAAACAATGTAAGCATATGCTGCACACACACTAGTAAACAATCATACAAGAGCACAATGAAATGTGAAAGTTATTTGGTTAATGGAAACAGAAAATAAGGCAAGATGATCAAAACAGTACTTGGAAAAGCTCTATTCTCGTCCAGAAGAAAATAGGATAATCAAAAATGAGGACAATGTGCAAAAGGATGATAAAGGACATTCAGTTCTTACTTCCGCATTTAAAAAAGCTTTGCATGAACTCTGGAGGAACCAATGTTCTAATACTGATGAAGCACCAGCAGAATACTTACAAGCATCATGCTGTACAACAAAGCAAGAACTATACAGGCTGGTTAGAAACTGCCTGAAAAACTTGTAAGAGTGTTGCAGGGTGGTTTGTGCTGGGAAATAATTGTTAAGAAAAAAATTTGATATTTGTGCCATTTCCGAGTTAGTAAGCATTGAAGTTCTCCAAGTAGGCTGTCGCACATGCAAATTTAAGTAACCTGGCAGATAGAATTGGTGTCAATTTTTTACCCTTAACAATTATTTCTCAGCACAACTTACACTCTGGCACTGTTACAAACTTTCCAGACTGTTTCTGACCACCCTGTAAAGCATTTGATGATATTTATGAAAAGGTTTAAGTGCCATTAGATATTGAAAATAATGTGATTAGTATGTTTCCACAGAATATAAGAGTGTATAGGTGTAAAAATTACTCCATTATCTGTCTAGTATTACATGTACTATAAATACTCACAAGAGCACTTTATCAAAGAATGGAAGGAAAACATGAAGTTCCAGGACTGCAGCTATGCCCACTACTTCTCCTCTTCTAATATTTCACCTGTAAATGAGCCATAGGACTCACCCCCATCCTCTGACCCACCTTATCCATAATGTGCACTACACACGTATGGTCACAACAGCAGCATCTAAAAAATGCCATTCGAGTGGCAGACATATGCCCTCCATACATGCCCTCTATAGTAGACATCAATGGTGAAAAACACTAGTCATAATCATTACACCATATTTATGTAGACAGCGTGTTGTTGACTGTGACAGGGGGCTACTGATAGTGCCACATTCTATTTTATGGAGCATAACGGACTACTATTAACTTCCAAGAGAGTACATGTTCAGTAATGGGATGGGATGGGTTACAGCAAGATTTGCTGGAATGCCTTTTCTACATTATGGGAAGACATTATTATCTTGTATTGCCAGGTGAGGGCCATTCTGACGTTCAGTATGCCACTGACATAGGACAAGAGAAATGGTAATGCCTGCACATTGCCAGTTTTCAAGTATGTCCGGTATTCATCTCGCAGTAATACTGCTGCCAGAGCGCATTTTAATTCACATATTATCACTGTGTCTAAAGTTGTTTTGTGTGTCTAAGGTACTTTAACTTAGTATCTGAATGTATATTCTATCAAGGTATCTGAATGTATATTCTATCATTACCATACAAACTGGATTTATTAAGATTCACTGCAAATGACTCAAGCTATTGGCTATCAGCATGAACAAATCCCTCCAACATATAATTTGCTTTATTATTCATTTCCAGACAATACAAAGGAAAACATTCACGCTTTTCCACATAATTCTGTTAGGAAAGAAAATGTAAGCAGTTACCTTTTATGATCAGAATTTTTCCTATAGCCACTTCTGGTGAGCCACTTAAGTGGGTTTCATTTTGCTTACTTTCATTCTGCGAAATCCCACGATGGTAATATTTAAGGGGAAAAAATCAAACATAGGATGGACAATGTTTTCATTAGAGATACACCACCAGCTCAGACTGGGAAAGCAAGGAGGATCTGCTGTGATCTTTCCAGACAAATCATCCTAGTTTTTGCTCCAAATTATGAGGGATATCACAGAATACCTCAACCTGAATGACCAGGTGGACATTAGCTGAAACAGGGTAAAGAATGAGAAGTATTGAAAGACCTACGTTGAAGCAAGGAACCTCGAGTAGACAACATTACCTCAGAAATATTGAGGTCCTTAGTAGAACCAATCAAGACAAAACACTTCCACCTAGTATTTGGAATATACAAGATACAAAAAATATCCTCAAAATTCAATCAGAATGTAATAATCTCAATTCCAAGAAAGCAAGTGCTGACAGCTGAGTGTGTTGCAAACCTTCATTTTAATGGGCCATGGTTGCAAGATACTACCACACATCATCTACAGAAGAGTAGAATGAGGGGTAGAGGAGCCAAGCTGGTGGAAGATCAGTTTGGGTTCCGAAAAAGTTAGGAACACAGGCAACACTGACCCCACGACTCATCTTTGGGGATAAATGGAAGACAGAGATACCCACATTTATAACATTTGTAGATTTGTGAAAAGCTTTTGACAATGTTGACTAGGATAGCCTCTTTTAAAACTTTGAAATTATCAAGGATACAATACTAAGAGCAGAAGGCACAGGCGTTACTGAACAGGGTAACATGAAATGTTGAGTAGAGAGTGCAACATGGTTGTAGTTAATCCTCAGTGTTACTCAATCTGAACACAAAGGAAGCAATGAAGGAAACCAAGGATGGCAAAGAACTTGGGAGATCATTTGAATACAATAGACAGTCTTTAAAGAGCTCTTAAGATTAATATTATGAAAGTCAAATAAATGTAACAATGTGTAGTCAAATTAAATCATGTGATGCTGAGGTAATTACATGAAGGAATGATAAGCTACAAGTAATACAGTGTTGCTACTTGGGCAGCAAAATAACTAATGATGGCAGAGGTAAAAGGGATATAAAATGTAGACCAGCTATAGTAGGAGAAACTTTTCCGAAAAAGATAATGTGAACATTGTATATAATTCCAAGTTTTGGGAAGTTGTTTCAGAAAGTATGTGTCTCAAGTGTAGCCTTATAGCAAAGTGAAATGTAGACAATAAAAAGTTCAGACAAGAAGACAACAGAACCTTTTGAAATGCATACTACAAAAGACAACCAAATGAAAGATTTAAATCAAACACTGGAAACTCCAGGCTGGAATACCAACAATGTAGGAAAAGGTAGCTTGCTGCTTACCATAAAGATGACATGTTAAGCTGCAGACAGGCACAGTTAAAAATTTATGTGTAAGTGTCTTTCACTTGTGCCTGTCAGCAACTCAACATGTCGTCTTTATGGTAAGTAGCAATCTATCTTGTCCCACGTTGTTAAATTAAAGAATAAATGAGTAGATCAGATAATACAGAAAAGTACAGAACTGAAAAGGGGAAGAAAGAAATTTAAGGCGCAATTTGACTAAAAGAAAGGACAAGTTGATATATTGCATCCAAAGGCGTCAAGGAATAGTTAATTTTGTAATGGAAGAAGGAAGTAAGATTTAGAGTTTAACATTTCATCGACAATGTGGTCATTAGATATGGAGCACAAGATTGGATTAGGGAAGGATGGGGAAAGAAATTGGCTATGCCCGTTCAAAGGGGGCCATCCTGCCATTTGCCTTAAGCAAAGCATGCAGCTTTTTGCGGATGATGCTGTAGTATACAGAGAAGTTGCAGCATTAGAAAATTGCAGCAAAATGCAGGAAGATCTGCAGCGGATAGGCACTTGGTGCAGGGAGTGGCAACTGACCCTTAATATAGACAAATGTAATGTATTGTGAATACATAGAAAGAAGGATCCTTTATTGTATGATTATATGATAGCAGAACAAACACTGGTAGCAGTTACTTCTATAAAATATCTGGGAGTATGCACACGGAACAATTTGAAGTGGAATGATCATATAAAATTAATTGTTGGTAAGGCAGGTGCCAGGTTGAGATTCATTGGGAGAGTCCTTAGAAAATGTAGTCCATCAACAAAGGAGGTGGCTTACAAAACACTCGTTCAACCTATACTTGAGTACTGCTCATCAGTGTGGGATCCGTACCAGGTCGGGTTGACAGAGGAGATAGAGAAGATCCAAAGAAGGGCAGCGTGTTTTGTCACAGGGTTATTTGGTAACCGTGATAGCGTTACGGAGATGTTTAGGAAACTCAAGTGGCAGACTCTGCAAGAGAGGCACTCTGCATCGCGGTGTAGCTTGCTGTCCAGGTTTCGAGAGGGCTCGTTTGTGGATGAGGTATTGAATATATTGCTTCCCCCTACTTATACCTCCCGAGGAGATCACGAATGTAAAATTAAAGAGATCTGAGCACGCACAGAGGCAGTTGTTCTTCCCGCAAACCATATGCGACTGTAACAGGAAAGGGAGGTAATGACAGTGCCACATAAAGTGCCCTCCGCCACACACCATTGGGTGGCTTGCGGAGTATAAATGTAGATGTAGATGTAGAATTTAAGGAAATCATGGAAAACCTTAATCTGGGTGGAGAGATGGGGATTTGAATCATCGTTCTCTCAAATGCAAGTCCAGTGTGTGTGAAGGGTGCAGGAGAACTAAAGTTTATCAGTAATAAGCACGTAAAACTGGATGTAGTGTGCAGAAGCTACGTAGAGATGAAGAGATTTGCATGTGATGGACTAGCATGGGGAGCTGCATCAACCCTGTCCTCACATTGAAGACTACGAAACCTTAACCAAAGGAAAATGTCCGTTTCTCATCGTCTGAATGTGTTCATAATAGAAACAACCTTTACTACATTTTTGCTGTTAACATCAGGGCCAATGATCGGCTGAAGTGTGGATCCACTGTCACAAATCTCCAAACAGTGTAAAGCTTTTCACGTTTCTTCTGCCACAATAATTGACAAATTGCTTCTGTTATGAAACTTCTCACAGTTACCTCTTTGACCAAAAGAACTAAGCCATGCAAATGACATTACAAAAGGATGGGGCACTGTACCATTATAAGAACATAAATAATCTCTTTACTTCTGCAGAAAAATTATATTTGTCATGAATGAAGAAAAGTTGATGCCAAAATTTTAAATGAAAGGTTAGCTACCCACTGATCCAACTCCATCAGTCTGGCAATAATTATGATTTTGTTAGCCTGTAGATGATGGTGATATGTTACTGTTACTGATGATGATGATGATGATGATGATGATGTAAATGCCTTTTCCAGCAGATCATGTCTTTAAAACCTTTAATAATTACTTAGCCAGTATGGAGGGGGGAGGGAGGAGACATAATATATCAACAGTTTATAGTGGTTTGTGAAATATTTTTTAACTGTGTGCATACAGCTGTAATTGTCATATACGTTAAACTCATTTATATTTATGACACAATTACGAGGGTCACTCCAAAAGAAATGCACACTATTTTTTTTAGAAATTCATCTTTTATTCTACATGTCTGAAAGTTTTACAGTGTGTAGACACAGCCTTTAGAAACAATATTTTCATTTCTCCACATAATTTCCATCCCTCTCAACTGCCTTATGCCATCTTGGAACCAGCACCTGTATACCTGCACGGTAAAATTCTGGACAAACCTGTTGAAGCCACTGTTTGGCAGTGTGCACAAGGGAGTCATCATCTTCAAACCTTGTTCCACAGAGAGAGTCTTTCAGTTTCCCAAAGAGACGATAGTCACATGGAGCCAGGTCAGGACTGTAAGGCAGGTGTTTCAGTGTTTTCCATCCGAGTTCTGTGATCGCTTCCATTGTTTTTTGAATGACATGTGGCCGTGCATTGTCGCGCAACAGCAAAACATCCTGCTTTTGCCGATGTGGTTGAACACGACTCAGTCGAGCTTGAAGTTTCTTCAGTGTCATTACGTATGCATCAGAATTTATGGCGGTTCCACTTGGCATGGTGTCCACAAGCAAGAGTCCTTCAGAATCGAAAAACACTGTAGCCATAACTTTTCCAGCAGAAGGTGTGGTTTTGAATTTTTTTTCCTTGGATGAATTTGCATGATGCCACTCCACTGATTGCCTTTTCGTCTCTGGTGAAAAATGATGGAGCCTTGTTTCATCACCTCTCACAACTCTTCCAAGAAATTCACCTCCACCATTCTCACACTGTTCCAAAAGTTCGCTGCATACCATTTTTCTTGTTTCTTTGTGAGCCACTGTCAACATCCTGGGAACCCACCTGGCACAAACCTTTTTTAACACCAACACTTTCAGTATTCTGGAAACACTTCCTTCCCCATCCCAAAGTCACATGACAATTTGTTCACTGCGATACGTCTGTCAGCAGTCACCAATCCGTTAACTCTCTGCACATTGTCTGGAGTGTGTGCAGTACGAGGCCTGCCGCTGCGAGGACAATCCTCAATATTGCCGTGCCCGCTTTCATCAGGTAAACTGCTTGCCCACCTACTAACTGTACTGTGATCGACAGCAGCATCTCCATACACCTTTTTCAATCTCTTGTGGATGTTTCCAACCGTCTTGTTTTCACAGCACAGGAATTCTATGCCAGCATGTTGCTTCTGACGAACGTCAAGTGTAGCTGCCATCTTTAAGACATGCTGTGATGGCCCCATTCACAGGAACAGGTTGAACTAAGTTTGAAAACAAGTGGGAAGGATGTATCTAAACACCGTAAAACTTTCACACATGCAGAATGAAAACTGTATTTTTACAAAAATAGTGTGTATTTCTTTTGGAGTGACCCTTGTACATTTACATAGTCACTACTTTCTGCTAATTATTAATTGGTGTAGGGGAATTGTTTGTAGTGTAATTTGTATTGTTTGTATTTGTGTTGTTTGTTTGTAGTGAAATTTGTATTGTTTAATCTGCTGTAATGTGGATGTTGTCGTAGATTAGTGAGCACGGGAGTAAAATGTCAGGATTGTGGATTGGTGTTTCACTGGGGAGATTGTAGTGGTGAAGCTGTTATAGTTCCAACTGAGGCTCGCCAATGGAGTTTTAGATTATGTAGCCATGACAAGAAAATCGTGGAACAGGGAAAAAAGATTTGTGCCCTTCAGGCTAAACCAGAAATAGTGTACTTTGAATTAGACAGGTTGAAGGAGGAAAGAGACTATGGGAGCTGGGAACAGGTAACAAGTCGCAGTCAGAAGGAGAAAACCTCAGAAATCACTTTTCAGATTCCAGTGAGCAATCAGTTTGATTTGTTACCTGAAGTAGAAGAGCCTCAAACAGTTTTTGAGCAAAGTAGCGTGCAGCAGACTCATAGGAACAATCGTAATGCTAGGTCAGGAGTAAAGTCAGGCAGAAAGAAAAGAGTCCTGCTGTTAGGTAGCAGTCACAGGAGAGGTGTAGGCCAGTTGCTACAGGATAGCTCTCTCTGAACACCATGTAACCACAGGGATGGAGAAGTTAAATTTAAGGGGTTACAGCTTAGCATCTTATTCATGTAGAGTCAACTTGGAAAAGGGAGGGGTTGCTACTTATATAAAAACTGGACGCAAAGTCAAAAATATTGAAACAAATAGTTTCTGTGTAGATCACATCCTTGAAGCATGTGCTTGTGAGTTGCTACTGCAATATATTTCTATAGTAATTGTAACAATCTACAGATCCCCTGAAGGTAACTTTCAGCTATTCATGAAAAATCTTAGGGCATTATTGAGCTACCTGTCAGACAAAAAGAAGCAGTTAGTGGTTTGTGGTGATTTTAATGTAGATTTCTTAAAAGACACAGATACGAAAAATGAGCTAGAATCTTTGTTTGGTTGTTTCAATCTAATATCTGTTGTAAATTTTCCAACTCATATGCAGCAGGATAGTAGGTCACTTGTCGATAACATTTTCATACACAGTGCTCAGGCAGAAACAATTAATATGTACCCAGTTATTAATCAGCTATCTGATCATGATGCACAGTTAAAGGAAATAACATATATAGCACCTTACAGGATTCAGGCAGGTTCATATAAGGCAGGGATTCTTATTAATGCGAACATGATACAGAGCTTTAAGTGCAGCCTAGAAGAGGTAGAATGGGATGAAGTATACACAGAAAAGGATGCTGATGCCAAATTCAATTTATTCCACCGTAAATTTGTCTCAATATTTGAGAGTTGCTTTCCTGAAACATTACTCAAAAAAGCCATTACAAAGTCAAGTAAGACATGGATTACTAAGGGAATTAAGATATCACGTAAGAGGAAGAGGGAAATATATGGACAGGCCAGAATAAGTCGGGATACAACGTTACTTGCTTACTACAAAAGATACTGTAATATTTTAAGGAAAGTCATTAAGAAGTCGAGAAGCTTATGTGTTCTAACAGAAATTAATAATGCGGATAATTAGATTAAAACTATACGGAATATTGTCAAACGGGAGATGGGGCAGCCTGACAGTGCACAGCATACCATAGCAATAAAGCTAAATGATGATGATGTGAATGATGATTCACAAGTTGCAAGTATTTTTAACAATCACTTTCTGAGTGTAGCAGCAAAAATAGAGTTAAAGGGTGCAATTGAAGAAGCAAAAAAATATGTTAAAATGTCATTCCCCAGGACATTAGGCCTTTAGAAATGGCACCAACATCCCCCACTGAAATTAAGGGAATAATAAATATACTGAAAACCAAGAGCTCATGTGGTGTTGATGGAGTCTCTAACAGAATTTTGAAGTGTTGTCCTAATTTAATAAGTGGAGTCCTTAGCGATATAAGTAATGCTTCGCTGGCACAGGGAATTTTTCCAGACAGATTGAAATACGTAATTATCAAACCTCTTCATAAGAAAGGGGACAAGAGTGACTTAAACAATTATAGACCAATCTCATTGCAGACTTCATTTTCTAAAATATTTGAAAAAGTTATGTATTCAAGAGTAGTCTCACATTTAAGTGCAAATAATTTACTCAGCATGTCACAGTTCAGATTCCGGAAGGGTTACTCAACTGAGAATGCTATCTACACATTTATTCATCAAATAGTACAAGCCCTAAATAACAAATTATCGCCAGTTGATATTTTCTGTGATCTCTCCAAGGCATTTTACTGTGTGGATCATGTCACACTCTTAGAAAAACTCAGGTTTTATGGAATTGAAGGCTATACACACAGCTGGTCTGAATCATACTTAATGAACAGAAAGCAAAAAGTTGTGCTGAATAGCACAAATAATGTTGGGAGGGTGGTAAATTCTAGTGAATGGGGAGTTATCACAAAGGGAGTCCCACAGGTTTCAATTTAGGTCCTCTGCTGTTCCTTATTCATGTGAATGACCTCCCACTTAATGTTCAGCAAGCGGAACTAGTACTTTTTGCAGATGACACGAGTGTTATAGCAAATCCCATTCCAGAAAAAGCACCTGAATATATTGTTAAGGATGTCTTTCAAAGAATTATTACATGGTTCTCAGAAAATGGACTCTCCCTTAATTTTGAAAAAACTCACTATATCCAGTTCTGTATGCCGAATAGAGTCATACTGACAATTTATGTAGCACATGAACAGGGCTCAGTTAACAGGGTAGATTTCTCCAAATGTTTGAGTGTTCACATTGATGACAACTTGAACTGGAAGAAGCATATTACTGAACTTCTCAAACAAATAAGATCAGCTTCTTTCGCTCTTCATATAATCGCTAGTCCTGGTAATAAACAGATCAGCCTCCTAATGTACTTTACATATTTCCACTCAATAATATCTTACGGAATAGTTTTCTGGGGTAACTCAACACTTAGACATACAGTATTGATTGCACAAAAGAGAGCAGTGAGAATAATTAGTGGTGTTCACCCAAGGACGTCATGTAGGCACCTTTTCAAGCAGTTAGGAATTTTAACTGCACCATCAGAGTACATATATTCGCTAATGAAATTCGTTACAAATAATCCATCTCAATTTGTGGAGAACAGTGATGTTCATATGTACAACACTAGAGGGAAAAATGACCTTTCCTATCTGTTACTGAAGCTGTCAGTTGCTCAAAAAGGAGTACATTATTCAGCAACAAAAATCTTTGATTATTTGCCCAACAACATAAAGTGTCTGGCAGGTATCAGGTCAAGTTTTAAATCTAGCTTAAAATCATTTCTTTTGGACAACTCCTCCTACTCCATGGACGAGTTCTTGTTTCAGAAATGGTTAAAAAAATAAATGTACCTCTAAATGTAGTTTCACACGTAGAACTAAAAACTTCAGTAATATTAAATATTAGCACTATTCATGTGTGTGTGTATATATATATATATATCTTGTAATCTGACTTGTTCCACATCATATCAATAAAATAATCAGGAAGATGATCTACAGAACATGACATAACTAAAACTAAACTAAAACTCACGTCATAACCACAATCAAGTCCAAATCCAAAAGCAGGTTCACAGATGAAGTACAAAACTTAGAACCGAAAGCAAATTTATTGCAAACACCAACGTACAGACAGAAGAGAACTGAGCTCCTAAACATAGTGAGCCGCTATTTATAAGAACAATGAATATTACAGAATATACAAACAACACAAATATAAGAAATTTTGAGAACCTTCCAGAAACAATAAATGATGGTGGTTGGATTTAAGACCTGCAGCACACCAGCCAGAAATATTAACCGCTACACCACATCGCATGCAGCCCAACTTGTGACATCGCTAACCTCTCCTGGAGAAACAGCGACCATCTGCTATGTAGTTCTTACTGGAATCAAGTACTGCACCCTGGATCTAGATCTTGTCAATGGTCTTCCATACGGCAGTGATGGCAGATCCTCACAATCTGGTAGTATTGTCATGTCCTCTTCACTATGATGAGCATTGAAGGTAGCCCCTCCTATCGACACTTTGTGATCATCCTGTAGGTTTTCAGTCTTCTTGACTGAGACGCCCCCACACTGACCTGCACCTACGGTCCGACCTGCACCTAAGATCTGTAGTGGGACTACATACAGAGGACACAGATGACATCTCTCCACTTTTGTCTTCTTGATGAAGGATCATACTCCTCAACTTCATACGTAACGTCCAACAAGCGAGAAAGGATACGATATGGCCCAAAGTATCACTTTAGCAACATTTCATATTGTCTCAAGTCCTGGACAGGCATAAAAATCCATACCAAGTTGCCCAAGTTGTAGCTCACAGGACAATGCTTGACATTATAGCACTCTCTGGCTTCCTCCTGGGTGTCCAGGGTCCGCATGCGAGCCAGCTGCCTTACTTTCCAGTCCTGGTGACAAGATGTTCCACGCAGTTACCAGTCATCCTGAGAATGGCATATTCATTGTTGTTTTGGCCTCACAACTGTGGAGCTTGAAGGAAGCCTGTAATGTCTTGCTTCGGTCTGTTACACGCGAATGTCAGAAGGGCAAATATCGTATCGCAGTCTCTCTGTTCAACGTACATCGAGAGCATATTTGCCAACAACTTACTAAAGTGTTCTGCAATGCCATTCGTCTGTGCATGGTAGGCAGTTCTCACCTTTTGGGAGATGTCAAAATGTGAAATTACTTCCGATACTAGTCTCCCTAACCAGAGAATATCACTCGGCATAGTCTACACTTCAAAATGATCTCTTCTATAAGGAACCTTGCAATTTGCAGACCCTTGGCAGTTGGCACAGCTGTGGTGACAATGTTGTGGGTGTGGTAGTCAGTGCAGATTATTATCCATCAGTTCTGATTTGGTGACTTTGACAATCTCTCCAAGATGTGGATTCCAATTCAGTGGAATGACACTGCTGTGGGTGGAATTTGTATCAGAAGCCCAGGAGATAACTGTGACACATGCTTCCATCACTGGCATATCTTGCAGGGTCTCACATAGTGCATAACAGATTGATAGAGACTTGGCCAATGATACAGGTGTTTGATTCTGTCTAGAGTCTTAATGAATCTCTGATAACCAGACATCGGAGCATCATGAAAAAACTTCAGGATAGCTGACCACAGATGAGCTGGGATGACAAGCAACCATTTCTGTCGCAATGGATCATAGTTCCTCTTATACAATGTTCCGTTTATTAATCTGAATCGTCCTACTATCAGTTCCTCCTCCTTCAAAGATTCGATGATTTTTAGCTGCTTCCCTCTGTTCAGCAGCAGTGTCATTTAATGCAGCAATGACAGATTTCATCCATACTGCTGTGTTCCCACGAAGGCTTCACTGAAAGGTATTCTTTATCAGTTCCAGAGTAACCAGCTCGGACTTGGAGGTTATTCTGGAAGCGTAAGCTATAACCTTTACAGTACTTTCCTGAATTTGTACTACAACTGCACCTATCTCACAGCTGTTGGAGCCAGTGTGAGATTCTGTCTTGGCATTCTTCTCATACAATGCTAGAATTGAAGATATTAGCATCTTCTTAAGGACAAGGAAAGATATTTCTTGCATTTTGTTTCAGGAAAATCTGGCATCTCCCTGCACTAGTTATTGCATGTCTTGGTACAAAAGTCTTTTATGAATTGCTGGAAGTATGAGAAAATTCCGAGAAAACTCCCTACATCACAAATTTGAAGAGGAGTTGGAAAGCAGTAACTGCTCATATTGTCTGGATTGGGATGGACTTCATCGCAGTTCACTAGGTGTCCCAAGTTTTCACTTCTTGAGAGCCAAAAGGCACTTATTAAAATTCAGGTGGGGGCCTGCAATTTTAACAAACTTCAACACAGTTGTCAGGTCACTTAGATGTTTTTCCAATGTCTCAGAAAAAACATCAGTGTCATCCAGATGGCAGCTGTCAAAGAAGATTGTTAATTGTCTGTTTACAGGTGGCTGGAGTATTACATAGGTGAAACCGCATTACTTACAACTTGTAGAAGCCATCAGGAGTTATAAAGACAGTCTTTTCTCAGTCAGCTTCATCAACCTCTATTTGCCAGAAGCATGCCTGCATATCAACAATTGAGAAATACTTTGATTCTTTCAAGGAATCTATGATATCACCACTGCAGGGCATCTTTCTTCATAACTGTTTAGTAGTTGGTAGTCAACACAGAAACATCATGAGATGTCCTCCTCCTTTACAAAGAACGCAAGTGAGTACCAAGGACTAAGGACTCCACCTCCAAAAATATGCACTGCTCAGCCAGCAACACCCTATATGAGATCTGGCTAACTGGTGGATGACTGCCAGTGTTGATACAGTGCTTCACCCTTGGCCACTTGGTCTGTTTTTTTCTCCACTACGGATTGAAAGCATCCAAAAATAGTCACAAAATGGTTAACAGTCGCCGACATTTTTCCTGCCAGACAAAGATCATATTTCCAGATCAATTGTAGCTTCCTTTCCAGTTCAATAGTAGCTTCCTCCACTGTGTTGTCTGCAGTGGTATCACAGCAAGATTCTTCATCGATGGGACTGAGCTGTCTATCACAGACTGGTTCGACTCTTCCTACACACATATCTATAGGGGTAAGTTGTGGCTGCCTGTGACAATTACAGATTCTCCTTGGCCACCTGTAATGTTTACGACTGTAGTTTGTATGTACATTTCTTTTGTGAGCCCGAGTATATTTTTCAATGGCAAACAACCAACCAAAGAAATGTTTGTTATCTGTGCTTGCCAGAATAGCTTTGTCAACTTGCAGGTCTGACATTCCCCAATCTAAGATCACTTGCGATGCCTGCAAGAAGTCCGATCTGAGAACAGCATTATGACTGACTTCTGCTAAAACAATAAATTCGAAGGGCTATGTCCTTTGTTTGATAGTTATTTTTGCAATGCATTTTCCTGTCTGCTGGTGTATTTCTCATTTGCAACCTTCAGCACAATTACTTGCAGATCATAGAATATAGTCTTCAAGCTAGGAGGATAAGAAGTAGCATTATATACAGGGTGGTCCATTGATAGTGACCGAGCCAAATATCTCAGGAAATAAGCATGAAACAAAAGACTACAAAGAACAAAACTTGTCTAGCTTGAAGGAGGAAAACAGATGGCGCTATGGTTGGTCCGCTAGATGGCGCTGCCATAGGTCAAACGGATATCAACTGCTTTTTTTTTTTTTTTTTAAATAGGAACCCGCAATTTTAATTACATATTTGTGTAGTACGTAAGGAAATATGAATGTTTCAGTTGGACCACCTTTTTCACCCTACGACTTGACGCATGGTGCAGGGAATGGCAATTGAATCTCAATGTAGACAAGTGTAATGTACTGCGAATACATAGGAAGAAAGATCCCTTATCATTTAGCTACAATATAGCAGGTCAGCAACTGGAAGCAGTTAATTCCATAAATTATCTGGGAGTAGACATTAGGAGTGATTTAAAATGGAATGATCATATAAAGTTGATCATTGGTAAAGCAGATGCCAGACTGAGATTCATTGGAAGAGTCCTAAGGAAATGCAATCCGAAAACAAAGGAAGTAGGTTACAATACACTTGTTCGCCCACTGCTTGAATATTGCTCACCAGTGTGGGATCCGCACCAGATAGGGTTTATAGAGGAGATAGAGAAGATCCAATGGAGAGCAGTGTGCTTTGTTACAGGCTCATTTGGTAATCGCGAAAGGGTTACGGAGATGATAGATAAACTCCAGTGGAAGACATTGCAGGAGAGACACTCAGTAGCTCGGTACGGGCTTTTGTTGAAGTTTCGAGAACATACCTTCACCGAGGAATCAAGCAGTATATTGCTCCCTCCTACATATATCTCGCGAAGAGACCATGAGGATAAAATCAGAGGGATTGGAGCCCACACAGAGGCATACCGACAATCTTTCTTTCCGTGAACAATACGAGACTGGAATAGAAGGGAGAACTGATAGAGGTACTCAAGGTACCCTCCGCCACACACCGCCAGGTGGCTTGCGGAGTATGGATGTAGATGTAGATGTAGATACCACGTACTTATACGTTTATTACAGCACCATCTATCACAGACAATGCCTTTAAGACAATGATATGCAAATTTTAACACTAAAAGGTTTTTGTACTCAAATAAATGTCACATTTAATCACAAACTACGTAGGAGAATTCATCCAACAGCAATAGAGAGTTTTTTAAACCTTGTCAAGAAACATGAGTTGCGAGATGTTTATAGTGCCGACAACAAAAATGATAAATATAATGTTGTTGTCTTCAGTCCAGAGACTGGTCTGATGCAGCTCTCCATGCTACTCTATCCTGTGCAAGCTGCTTCATCTCCCAGTACCTACGGCAACTTACATCCTTCTGAATCTGTTAAGTGTATTCATCTCTTGGTCTACCTCTACAATTTTTACCCTCCGCACTGCCCTCCAATACTAAATTGGCGATCCCTTGATGCCTCACAATATGTCCTACCAACAGATCCCTTCTTCTAGTCAAGTTGTGCCACAAATTTCTCTTCTCTCCAATTGTATTCAAGACCTCCTCATTAGTTATGTGATGTACCCATCTACTCTTCAGCATTCTTCTGTAGCACCACATTTCAAAAGCTTCTATTCTCTTCTTGTCCAAACTATTTGTCGTCCATGTTTCACTTCCATACATGGCTGCACTCCATACAAATACTTTCAGAAATGACTTCCTGACACTTAAATCTATACTCGATGTTAACAAATTTCTCTTCTTCAGAAACGATTTCCTTGCCATTGCCAGTCTACATTTTATATCCTCTCTACTTCGACCATCATCAGTTACTTTGCTCCCCACATAGCAAAACTCCTTTACTACTTTAAGTGTCTCATTTCCTAATCTAATTCCCTCAGCATCACCTGACTTAATTCGACTACATTCCATTATCCTCGTTTTGCTTTTGTTGATGTTCATCGTATATCCTCCTTTCAAGACACTATCCATTCCGTTCAACTGCTCTTCCAAGTCCTTTGCTATCTCTGACATAATTACAATGTCATCAGCGAACCTCAAAGTTTTAATTTCTTTTCCATGGATTTTAATTCCTACTCCGAATTGTTCTTTTGTTTCCTTTACTGCTTGCTCGATATACAGAATGAATAACATTGGGGATAGGCTACAAACCTGTCTCACTCCCTTCCCAATCACTGCTTCCCTTTCATGCCCCTCAACTCTTATAACTGCCATCTGGTTTCTGTACAAATTGTAAATAGCCTTTCGCTTCCTGTATTTTACCCCTGCCACCTTCAGAATTTGAAAGAGAGTATTCCAGTCAACATTGTCAAAAGCTTTCTCTAAGTCTACAAATGCTAGAAATGTAGGTTTGCTTTCCTTTACCTATTTTCTAAGATAAGTGGTAGGGTCAGAATTGCCTCAAGTGTTCCAACATTTCTACAGAATCCAAACTGATCTTACCCGAGGTCGACTTCTACCAGTTTTTCCATTTGGCTGTAAAAAATTCGTGTTAGTACTTTGCAGCCATGACTTATTAAACTGATAGTTCGGTAATTTTCACATCTGTCAACACCTGCTTTCTTTGGGATTGGAATTATTATATTCTTCTTGAAGTCTGAGGGCATTTCGCCTGTCTCATACATCTTGCTCACCAGATGGTAGAGTTTTGTCAGGGCTGGCTCTCCCAAGGCTATCAGTAGTTCTAATGGAATGCTGTCTACTCCCGGGGCCTTGGTTTGACTTAGGTCTTTCAGTGCTCTGTCAAACTCTTCACGCAGTATCATATCTCCCATTTCATCTTCATCTACATCCTCTTACATTTCCATAATACTGTCCTCAAGTACATCGCGCTTGTATAGACCCTCTATGTACTCTTTCCACCTTTCTGCTTTCCCTTCTTTGCTTAGAACTGGGTTTACATCTGAGCTCTTGATATTCACGCAAGTGGTTCTCTTTTCTCCAAAGGTCCCTCTAATTTTCCTGTAGGCAGTACCTATCTTACCCCTAGTGATACACACCTCTACATCCTTACATTTGTTGTCTAGCCATCCCTGCTTAGCCATTTTGCACTTCCTGTTGATCTCATTTTTGAGATGCTTGTATTCCTTTTTGCCTAGTTAATTTACTGCATTTTTGTATTTTCTCATTTCATCAATTAAATTCAGTATCTCTTCTGATACCTAGGGATTTCTATTAGCCCTCGTCTTTTTACCTACTTGATCCTCTGCTGCCCTCACTATTTCATCTCTCAAAGCTACCCATTCTTCCTCTACTGCATTTCTTTCCCCCATTCTTGTCAATCATTCCCTAATGTTCTCCCTGAAACTCTCTACAACCTCTGGTTCTGTCAGTTTATCCAGGTCCCATCTCCTTAAATTCCCACCTTTTTTGCAGTTTCTTTAGTTTTAATCTACAGTTCATAGCCAATAGATTGTGGTCAGAGTCCACATCCGCCCCTGGAAATGTCTTATAATTTAAAACCTGGTTCCTACATCTCTGTCTTACCATTATATAATCTACCTGAAATCTGTCAGTATCTCCAGGGTTCTTCCATGTATACAACCTTCTTTTATGATTCTTGAACCAAGTGTTAGCTATGTTAGCTTTCCATTACAACATTCTAAATGTGGTACTAGCAGTAATAGACAGCCAGGGTGGCTGAGTAGTGGGATAAGGATATCATGTAGAACGAAGCGGGAATTACATCAAAATGTTAGACGTAATCACAACCAAGCAATTACAAACAGTATTGTAAGGTGCTTAATATTTTCTTAGCATTGCTAGTGAATTAAATAAAAATTTAGTTTGCACAGGGAATCATGTAACTTTCTTGGCAAGTGACTTTCTGTGATACAGACAAGAGGGAGATTGAGTCAATAATTAAATCACTGAAGACTAAGGACTCTCAGGGTTATGATGGAGTGCCTAGCAGAATATTAAAGTACTGTGCTGCACATGTTAGCCCTGTATTTAGCCATATTTGTAATTTTTTCCCTTAGGAATGGTCAGTTTCCTAAGCGATTAGAGTACTCAGTAGTGAAGCCGCTTTATGAAAAGGGAGAAAGGGATAATGTAAACAATTTTAGACCTATTTCTATGCCATCAGTGTTTGCTTAAGTTATTGAAAATGATAATGGATCATTTTATATCACACGATTTGCACTCAAATGTACAGTTAGGCTTTAGAAGCCATTTAAAAACTGAAAATGCTACATTCTCTTCTCCCTGTGAGGTACTGGATGGGTTAAACAAAAGGTTTTGAATGCTAGACAAATTTTTTTATTTAACTAAGGTGTTTGATTTTGTTGATCACAAAATATTGCTATAGAAGTTGGGCCACTACGGAATACGGGGAGTAGCTCACAATTGGTTTACCTCTTACTTTAGCAACAGACAGCAAAAGGTCATTATTCACAATGTTGAGAATGGCTGTGATGTGGGGTCTAAGTGGGGTACAGTCAAGTGGTGAGTGCCCCAGGGATCAGTGTTGGGGTCACTCCTGTTCCTTATTTATATGAGGGCTATTCAGAAAGTAGGAAACGTTTCCGTCTGACGCCGCTAGGCTGTGCCGATTGTGTATATTTTGGTATGTGTGTGCTCAGCAGCTTAGTCGGCTTCCTACCATGACAGCGGGAATGTCTCTGCGCGTTTAGTTTTTTCGATATTCAAATTTGAAATGTGAGCTGCAATCGAAAATCCCGCCAGTTGTGAGGTGCAGTCTGTTATACAGTTTTTGTTGGCAAAAATCCTAAAAACTATTGAAGTTTCTTTGGAACTGTGCGAAGTGTACGGAAACAATGTAATGAGAGTGAATGTTCCATCCGGAAATGGTTCATTCGGCTTAAAAATGGTCGAACGAAAGTTCATGATGAAGATAAGAGTGGACGCCCGAGCATTGTGACTTGACGATCTTGTCGATAAAAGATTCGTGAAAACCGTCACTTCACAATAATGGAGGATTTGCTTTCTTTTCCACAAGTTTCACGGACTTTGTTGTTTGAAATTGTCACTCAAAAGCTAGGCTACTACAAATTTAGTGCACAATGGGTGCCCAAAATGCTTACAGAGCACCATAAAGAACAGTGAATGGTGGCAACGTTGACATTTCTGGAGGCCTACTACAAACATGGTGAGTCATTACTGGACTGAATCATAACTGGTGACTAGACTTGGGTGAAACACATCGATTGCGAGACAAAATTACAGTTCATGGAGTGGGGGCACACAAGGTCCCCCAAAAAACCAAGAAAATGTTTGCAAACTTTGTCAGCAACGAAGTTGATGGTGACAGTGTTCTGGGATAGGCAAGGTGTGCTTCTTATTGGATTTCCTCGAATGTGGAGCAACCATAAATTCTGCTCGGTACTGTCAAACTTTGCACAGCCTTAGAAGAGCAGTTCAAAACAAACGCCAAGGAAAACTGATACCCAAAATTTTGTTTTTGCACGACAATGCCCGACCTCACATGGCAAACCGCACTGAAGAACTACGTAATTAATTCAAATGGGAAATTTTTCTTCATCCGCTCTACAGCCCCGATCTTGCACCAAGCGACTTCCACTCGTTTCCCAAAATGAAGAACTGGCTTCCAACGCAGCACTTTGATGACGACGCGGAACTCCAGGAGGGCGTGACTCACTGGTTGAAGTCTCAGGTGGTAGAATTTTACGACGAAGGTATTTCAAATCTTATCCATCGCTATGATAAACGCCTCGAGGTGTTTGGTGACTGTGGAAAAGTGGTATGTCAGTCGCTCTATCAGATGTATATTATTAAAATACATTTCTTGTAGTTAGGTGTTTTTTGACATAACGTTCCCTACTTTCTGAATAGCCCTCGAATAAATGATATGCCCTCTAGTATTACGGATAACTCTAAAATATTTCTGTTTGCTGATGACGCTAGCTCGGTAGTAAAGGATGTTGGGGGCAACGTTGGCTCTGTTTCAAATAGTGCTGTTCATGACCTAAGTTCATGGCTTGTAGAAAATAAACTAATGCTAAATCATAGTAAGACTCAGTTTTTGCAGTTTCTAACACACAATTCAACAAAACCTGACATTTTAATTTCACAGAATGGGCATATGATTAGTGAAACTGGACAGTTCAAATTTCTAGGTGTTCAGATAGACAGTAAGGTGTCGTGGAAAGCCCACATTCAGGATCTTGCTCAAAGACTTAATGCTGCCGTTTTTATTATTCGAACAGTATCTCATGTGAGTGATTGTTCGACACAAAAATTAGTCTACTTTGCTTATCTTCATTTGCTTATATTGTATGGTATTATATTTTGGGATAACTCTTCCTATTGTAAAAGGATTTTTTGGCTCAGAAACGGGTAGTTCGGGCAATAAGTGGTGTACATTCACGAACCTCTTGTTGGCCCCTATTCACAAGTCTGGGTATTTTGACACTGGCCTCTCAATATATATATTCCTTATGGTCATTTCTTGTTAACAATATTAGCTTATTCCTAAGAATAAGCAGCCTTCACTCAGTTAATACTCAGCAGAAACCAAACCTGCATTTGGATTGGACTTCTTTAACTCTTGTGCAGGAAGGTGTGCAGTATACTGCTGCATCCATTTTCAATAATCTACCACAAGAATTCGAAAATCTTAGCAGTAATCCATGCACTTTCAAATCGAAACTGAAGAGTTTCCTCATGGGTCACTCCTATTCTCTCCATGAGTTTCTTGAAAAATTATGCTGATTCTTGTTGTACTGTTGATTGTGTTTACTTAAAATTATAGACTGACTTTTTTCAGGTTAATAAACATTTATTTTGATCTATTATTACTTTTATGTTGTAATTTCATGTACTTACATGTTCCATGACCTTGGAGATTTGCTCCTCAATTTGGTCCTACAGAACTTGACATGTAAATAAATAAATATCAGAATGGGTTGTTTGAGCCCCAGCTGGTGCTGCTGAGGCATTGAAGAGCATTGCGGTATGACCAGCATGTCCACTTTAGTTGACAAAGATGGAGGGAGCTGTCGAAGGAGGGTAAGAAGAAAGAAGAGCAGGAAGCATAGCAGGCCGGTCAGGGGGAAGATAAAGATAAGCTAAATGGATCCGAATGGCCACTACTTCCAGTGCAGTATGAAGAGGAACCCACGAACTGACTATGTCCGTGTGGGCCAATGTACAGACACCACTGGAGGCATGCAAAAGGTTGACCCAGTTCTGGCAGAAGGCTTGGAAACCAGGAAGAGTCGGGCATGTGTATCCATGAAATGAGATTCCTGCAATACAACACAAGCAACAGAATAGAGAGTAAGAAGACCCTAAAATTCCAGAAGGTGACAATACTAACCATTATGGTTCCATTGGAGGAGAGTAGTACAAGAGTCAGGATGGACGTCAAAACGGGCAGAATCAGTCATTGTGCTGAGTGAGTGTCCATAACCAGTAAGGATCGAGTGACATATATGAATGTAAGATCAGATCCTGATTAATGGAGGGGGGCGACACATCCTCGGATGTCGGCGGGTCCTTGTTGTTCTCTTTCAAGGGGGAGCTGAAGTGAGGTCGGCAAAAGAGCAAGTCACAGCAATACCAGGATCTAAAAGAGAATGAGCAGCCTTGAGGCCCACAGACTGTGGATCCTGCATATGATTCAATGTAACAGGGTTCTTGTCCTGGACATGCCAAAAAGGGGGTTCCGAAAGGGAGTAAAACATGGTGAGTGCCAGAGAAGATGGTTTCTTCTCCAGCCAAGGAGGAGGAACAGTTCCGTGAATGGAAACCGCCAGGGAGGATGAAGGGAAAGGGAGACAGGAAGGAAGTAAGAAAGAAAGAGGAGGGGGGAAGGGCATAACAGAAGCAAAGGTAGACTTTGAAGATACCAGGTGGAGATGGTCGAATTTCTGTCGGGCTTCAGAGTAGGGTAGATGGTTGAGAGTTTTGAATTCTTGAATCTTCCATCCCTTATTATAGATCAGTCAATCCAGAGAGTGAGGAGAATTTGGACTGGAACAGTATACGCACTTGGGCAGTGGGGTGCAAAGACTCCCCACATGGAGAGGGCGGCTGCAGTTGCTGCAAACAGGATATGCCTCACATCACAAAGACATGTGACCAAAACAGAGACATCAGAAACAAAACAAGACAGGTGGGAAATAGGACTCTGTATCACAACGGTAAACCATAACTTTGACTTTTTCCAGAAGGGTATGACCCTCAAAAGTCACAATGAAAGCACTGGTTTCAACACAAGTGGCATAAAACCTCTACAGAATTATATGATGAAAAGAATACCACACTGTTCCAGATTGAGTTCCTCATCAAACTGAAGGAGGTTGTCTCTGTGGAAAATAATGTTCTGGGTTATATTTCAATAGGGAACCAGATCGCATCTTACTGTGTCAACTTCACCAAATCTTCTGGGGGGGAAAAAAAAAGGAGCAGTTTGGTAGCACTGAAAGTCTCCCGTTCTGTCCTGCTGGAAGAAACCAAGTTACAGGGAAAGAGTATTCAACAAACCTGAACATAGCTAGAACTGGTTGACTCCCTGACATGTTCACACTTTGGCACTACCTAATTATGACTATTAGCTTAAGAGACAGCATGGACATAGTGGCATGTGCAAATGTGGAAGTGTTATTTTCATACAATCATGACTCAATAAGTAATAATCCGCAAAGTGTATTAGAAATTCCTCAATATTTTCAATAGTTCAATGGAGCTAGTGGTACACCCAGATCTAAAAATGTTCACAGTAACAACATTCTGGTCGCCTCTACATGTGCATTATTTTGCCACTGCAGTCAACATACAGGTAGGTTTCTTATAGTCTGTTTCTTATAGTAGTAGAATTTTTGATGTGGTATCAGCCTATCTATGAGGGTAAGTCAATTATTATCCACAATTTAGTTATATTTCAGTTTATTCTGGTAGGCATATCAGGGGCCGAAATTCATCAAAGACTTCCGGTACAGTACAGGAACAGAGTTTTGCCACAACAGAGTGTCTATGTATGGATTGAAAAATACCAAAATGGTTGCACGAGTGTTATGCACGATAAAGGAGTGGACGACCGTTTACCACCACAAATGAAGAAACCATTGTGCATTTACATGAAATGATTCTCTTAGACAGACAATTAACTACTGACGAAGTGGCACATCATCTGCAAATTAGTCACGGTTCTGCCTGCAAAATTATCCACAAGAGACTTGGGTTTCATAAAGTTTGTGCAAGATGGGTCCCAAAACAACTCACACAGTTGCATAAACAAATGCGCTTGGACATCTGCAAGAAACATTTGGATCACTATGGTAATGAAGGGGACAACTTCTTAGACAGGATCATTACTGGTGAGAAAACATGGATCCATCATTACGAACCGGAGAGTAAACGGCAGAGCATGGAATGGAAACATCCAAATTCGCCGTGCAAGAAAAAGTTCAAGACCCAACTGTCCACAGGAAAACTGATGCTTATGGTTTTTTTGGGACGCACAAGGTCCAGTACTGGAACATTATGGGAAAAGGGGGCAAAACAATAAACAGTGTACATTACAGTGAGATGCTTACTGCAGAAGCCTGCAAATCGAAGCAGACACTGAGGATTGCTGCCAAAAGGTGGTGTGCTGTTGCACGACAATGCCTGTCCACGTACTGCTGCCCACGCTGCTGAAACTCTCCAGAAACTCAAATTTGAAGTACCGGATCATCCTCCATATAGTCCCCATCTTGCCCCTTCTGACTATCACCTGTTTGGGCCACTCAAACAGGCATTAATGGGCCATCAATTTGCCTCAGACAAAGTAGTGAAAGAAGCGGTGCATTCCTGGCTCACAGCTCAACCGAGAACCTTCTTTTCTGAGGGCATCAGGATGCTTGTACAACAATGGACCAAGTGCATTGTAACGCAAGGAGACTATGTCGAAAAATGATGTTCGACAATGGGCCTGGCCCTCCTCCACTGGGGAGGGAGGGGAAGGTTGGGGAAGCAAAAGAAAGAGCAGAGAGAGAACCGTTCTTGTCTGAAGAGAGGGCCACAGAAGTTAGGCCAGAAGTATCGAGCATAGCACGCTTCATGCGCAGGGTGTCCGCCCTAGTACCACTCTCTCCAACCAGGGCCTCGGCCCTTGGGCGCCATCGAGCTCAAGGGCCACCTGGTACGGCAGTCACTGCCAGGAGATCCGATGCCCCAAAACGACTAGCAACCACTCTTAAGCATACACGAAATGGTGACAGCTCAGGTACATCTACATCTACATGGATACTCTGCAAATCACATTTAAGTGCCTGGCAGGGGGTTCATCAAACCACCTTCACAATTCTCTATTATTCCAATCTCATATAGTGTGCGGAAAGAACAAACACCTGTATCTTTCTGTACGAGTTCTGATTTCCCCTATTTTATCATGGTGATCATTTCTCTCTATGTAAGTCGATGTCAACAAAATATTTTCGCATTCGGAAGAGAAAGTTGGTGATTGGAATTTTGTGAGAAGATTCCGTCACAACAAAAAACGCTTTTTTAAAATGATATCCAGGCCAAATTCTTTATCATTTCAGTGACACTTTCTCCCATATTTCACAATGATATAAAACGTACTGCCCCTCTTTGAATTTTTTCGATGTGCTCTGTCAGTCCTATCTGGTAAGGATCCCACACCGCACAGATGCGTTCTAAAAGAGGACAGACAAGTATAGTGTAGACAGTTTCCTTAGTAGATGTGTTACATTTTCTAAGTGTCCTGCTAATAAAATGCAGTCTTTGGTTTGCCTTCCCCACAACATTTTTTGTGTGTTCATTCCAATTTAAGTTGTTCATAATTGTAACTCTTAGGTATTTAGTTGAATTTACAGCCTTTAGATTTGACTGATTTATCATGTAACTGAAATTTAATGAATTTCTTTTAGCACTTGTGTGGAAGGTACCACCAGTGTGATCCTTGTGTTGTTAGGGGGCTCAGTCACATGGGTACATAACAGCCCCACCACACGGATGATTGGCTGCTGGTGACCTAACGGGGTGGGGGAACCCACACCGGAGACGCTAGGGAGGGAATTCTTCCCAAGTGGTTCAAATTACAGAAACAGCACTTAGAAAGAGAGCCCAAGGGGAAACAGAAAAAACTGAGAAAAAGGGATAGTGGAAACAGGAGACCATAAAGGAACAACAGGACCAGGGAATAGTCAGATCATAATAAAAATAGAGAGAGAAAGAGATGTGGAGGAGACAGAACGTGGAGGAGCGAATGTAGGGAACAGAATGCAGCCCGGAGAGAAGACAGGCTACAATAGCTCAGGGCCTCTTGCGCACCACACAGTTACTCACAACAGAGTTGTGGGCCCCCTGTGGGGATCAGATCTATAGGGCAAGAGCTCAAGTGTCTCCCACTTGGGCTGGCATATTTACAGTAACTTCTGCGTTACAACATTTGCGATTGGGAGTGTGTGTTATCGTGAAGCAGCAGCACCCCTTGTTGCAGTTTTTCTGAACTAGCACCTTAATAGTATGCGTAATTTCTCCAGCATTGTACAGCAATGGGCCTCGTTAATAAAAAAATAGAGTGAGCATCACCTCTACAGGAAATGGCTAGAGCTTGGTGCACCATTCCCCAACAGTGGTTTTCGACAGACATGCAACCCTATGCATATCCTCCATCTCTAATTGGTGTTACCCCCGTGTTTGTCCTTCGGCAGCAAAGAAAAGAATAACGACATGTTGGTCCTGTTTTGATGCACTTGGGAACAACATGCCAGTGTAAACGTTTCACATTTACCGGAAGCACAACAGAAAGACAGAAATGCCACACTAACCCCTCGCCTACATGTTGATGCTCATATACCCACTTCGGGGTCATGCTATGTTGCACATACACTGCAGCAACGCATTCAGACAAACTTTTTGATCATCCCTTATGCTTTTTTCATTAAACTCTTTTCTGTTGCATTTCCTCAATGTGTTGACACCACCTGATGAATTTCTCCGTTATTGTGACATTCTTTACCAGAATAGCTTGATGCATGTCTTTTTGAGACTCCTTTCATCAAATGTGATATGCACAGCTGACTCATTCCTGTTTTAGATCTACAGATTTTCTGAATATATGGACCTTGGGAATGATGTACTGGTCATAATCCAGTTCCTGTAGATGTTGACAATGACTTTCATGTTGCCAATTGGAGCCACAGTGATGTCGATGTTTTGAAGTACCTGGCATCTCTGCCAAACAGTGTCACGTCATAACCATAGTCAAGTCCAAATTCGAAAGCAGGGTTGTCAGTGAAGTAAAACACACAGAACTGAGATCACAAACAGCACTGTACAGATAGAAGACAGCTGAACTTCCGGAAGGAGCATGCTGCTATTTATACAAATACTGAATATTTCAGAATATGCAAACATTGTGAGAACTTCCTATAAATGATAAATACTAAATAACAAATCATTTGTGTTGGTTGGGCTTGAACCGGCAACCCGCAGCACGCCAGCCAGCAATGCTAACGGCTACAGGACATTGTAAGCAGCAGTTCTTCTTCTTCATCATCATCATCATCATCATCATGTCACGCAGTACAGTGTGTCATGCTATTGACAATGTTGAATTGAAGACTGGGGATATTAAGGCTAAGAATAATGTTGAAGTGAAAGGTGTAGGCACCAATGCTGTGATTGATGGACCTTGTGTTTTTGTAGGATGTAAATTTAGTTTTTCTGCAAGTAACACTGGTTCTACTCTCCTGAGAAGCTATTTTAAATGCTTTTCTTTGAAGACTGGTCTACAGCACATAATCTCCTAACAGGGAACAGAACACTAGAGATGACATCAGTTTTATACCAAGGGATCTCTGCAATGACAAAAGAACAGAATGACAGCTCAACTGCAGAAAATGATCCAATAACACATTTATTCTTTTTAACAGATGGAGACCTCCAATTATTTTACCACAGGGGGAGCTGGCAATGATCCTATGCTGATTGTAGACATACCTATGTGTAGCCATGAAGGAAGAAGGGACACACAAGTTCTCTAGTATGAGCTCTAAGGTTCTCACTGTTGATATGTTCCTACAATAATAAGAGCACACTTTTTCTGTGGATATTTACTGCAATGTTTTGAACAAAGTTCTGCTACCCACTGAATGTAATTATACAGGACACGAAGTTTACTATTTAAACTGGATACAGATCAGTACACGAAATTTGAGGAGAGTTAAGTTCTGCCACAGTTAATTTATAGTTTTTATTTCAGTACTGTGAATGATACATATGATTAACTACTAATCTCCTTATTGTAGATGTTCGCCTATTTTTCAACAATAAATACTATACTGCACAAGATCCTCACTTATTATATTTTGTCAATATACTTCATAAAACTCACGATGAGGTTGGACTCTTGTTAAGTTATGGCTAACAGAAACTTTATCATTTGCCCACCTAATATTTGATGGGATTTCCTCACCTAGTACTCATTAAGTAGTGCTCATACATCAAGACAATTGCCTTATTTCCACCATTAACCTCTGAATTTGTACTAATATACTGTTTTGCTACACAGGAACAGCACTGACCCCCAACATTTTCCACTCTGTGCAGAAATGAAGGTTGTTTTGATATGAATGAGAAGACTATAAGGCATGTGCACATGAAAAGAAGGAAAATTTTTTACAACAGTTCATGTGTTTTAAGACAGTGCCCTAACAGGTATTAAAGATGGGAAAGCTAATGAAACACAATGACAGAGAGCGAGAGAGAGAGAGAGAGAGAGAGAGAGAGAGAGAGAGATTTCATTTTTTTCTGATTCTGTCATCACATTTCTACTAACGCCACTACTACAACAACGTCCAACACCATCACCACCATCATAAGCTCAGCTGCTAAAATTAGCTGCACATAACATCATAATACTATTGCCATTACCCAACCACCTCCATCAGCACCACTTCACTGCTGCAACTGTCAAAGCTTTTGATACACACTTGTTTACATTAGCTAACAAAATGATTGCTCATGGTACCTAGATTTCTCACTTATAGTTATAAGAAAAAAACAAATTTCTATTTTTATCATAACTACAATAACTTTTTGTGATACTTACTTCAGCAAATGAGTCAACTGAGAGTCTCACAGCAGCAGATGATTGCTTTTCCTCCTCTGACACAGGAGCTATATAATCTTCATCATCACTTGTCAGTCCTAGCTCATCACCATAGCAAGTATGCACCCACTGCCATATCTCTTGCATTGAGAGTTGCTGTACATAAATAAGTCAGTAATGTTTCATAATAAGAACTTTTGCACTAATGTGTTAATTGCTGAAACCAAAATTAAATACAACTGAATTCTTAACACATTTCTCCCCAGTGTTACATACATGCAACACTAAGTTTTCAGCAATTTATTTTTTTCATAAAATGTTGGAGTAATTGTGAAATATAATAAAACATAAACATAGAACTGCTGAATGCCTTTTACCACATGCTTGATGAGTTGTGTACGATAGAAGTTTGTTTTCACTGGATTTTGTGAAGTTAAGCTTAGTGCTGCGTGTACACTACACTGGGATGAAATGCGTTAATGCAAATAAGAATATCAATCAGCAACTCCTTAACAGATGTTGTATTTTCACACAGTCATTGTCTCACAATTTTTCAATGAAACAGTGATATGAAATATCTGTTACTATTCAGCGACAGAAAAACATGTATCACAACCACTGACTTGGCAACAGTACCCTGAATATATAAATGTCAAACTAATAAAATGTAAACATTAATAAAAATTTGTAAAAGATGTTTGTAATTTCAGCATACCTGATCTAACAGTGCATTTTGCCACACCCTAAAAAGCATAAGATATGTCTTGTCTCGTGCTCCAAATGAAGTTAGGAAATGTTTCTCTGTTTTTGTACAAACAAGTATTGCATTAGGGATAACCAAAGCAGTTTTTTCTTTGGTTATAGCTGTGATATCTTTCCATCTCAAGGACAGCTGTAACACAAATGGATTATCATAAATTAAATAAAGTATGAGCCTACATTGCTAATATTATTACAAAACTTGATAAAAATATTTTCTCATATGAAAAATTATTTTAAACAGCAACTGTAGTTACATTCATCAAATCTGTTGACATCAGAAAGGAAATCAGCTGCATATTTGAAAGAGGTGACTGTGGAGGTCATGCGAAAACTTTGCAATTTGTTTCAAAAACAGACTTCAAACACGTTTCTGGCCATGCACTACAATGAACAAAAAGACTGCAAACTACACACTGAATATAGATATTGCATACTTAGCTAATGATGGAAGTCAATACACAATGACAAAATCATGTTGACAATTACAGAATCCACTTTTGATTTTACATACAACTGTTCACACAACACTGTATAAAAACAAATTATAGTGTCACTCTTATGACTAAGAACAAAGGAGACAAAAGAGATCTGACTGTTATGTTACTGAGTAATGGCGTAAGTGTATGGTGGTGGGAGGTGGAATGCAGGTGGACTTCAGACAGGCAAAGTAAGAATATGTTAGCACTGTCTCTTGGAATCTGGCCAAAATGGAAAAGTTCAAATGAGAGAGGAACAAATCAATATGTTTAATATAATGGACAGAAGATATAATTGGGCTGCAGTGTACAAAACAGAAATGAAACATGGTCTATGAAGTACCTCATGCACATAGCAGAAATAGTTACAATACAAGAAATTGCAAACAGAAGAAAGCAAAATGTGGTGTTAAGTAGAGGGTATTAACTGTCACAAAAAAAGTTGGGAATAGAATTACAGTTAACAGGTAACTACTTTAGTGTTCAGTAACTACTTTTGGTGTTCAAGCAAAACCAGTTTCCTTTTTTGAAGAAAAAACTGCCATAAACATGGTATCTCAATTGCAGCTATTATTTCATTAGTTCATCAAGCAAATGTGTCAGTTTACAAAGGGGTGTTGGAAGAAAACTGCAGTAACACAGTTCATGAAAACATCAAGGTAATTTGTCTTACATGGTTCCACCTAATTTAAAGAAACCAGGAATCAATATAAACAACATAAGACCACCATAACTATTACTATAATGCTGCCTTGTCATGATCACTTAAGTTTATCTTCTCAAATAGTATTTTCTTAATTATCTACGTAAGAATACTTCTACAACAAATCTTATGGTCACAGCCTAAATGTAGTTTAAAAATACATTTACATTTTTCTTTTCTGTTGCCCTCTAACTTTTTATTGTTTCTTTCCATCATTTACTTCTTTCTTATTGAATTTCATCTCCCAAGCCACAGCTTTTTTTTATTGTCTTGTATCTCTTACAGCTGTGTAATATAATTTTAATTCTCATAATGGGATCATTATGTAGTGTAGTTTGTGTGTGTGTGTGTGTGTGTGTGTGTGTGTGTGTGTGTGTGTGTGTGTGTGTGTGTGCGGGGCAACGTTCCTCCAAAATAATTGCCAACAGAAAATATTAATTAACATTCCACAAAGACTATGTCAGATTTCATAATTTCATATCAGACTTTAAGTGGTGCAGTATCTTGTCAATGAGGAACATGTATACTGATCACTGTAATGTAAAAGGTTATTCACAGAAAATTCAATAACCGCCCACAATACATTATTGATGTCTTAGACAAGTGGTTTCTTCATTTAAGTAACTGATCCCCATGTGTCACTAATTAATATAAATTACATATATTCTATTCAGTATCCGTGCACATCATTTTCTCCATTTCTCTCTTTAATGCATTTCACCTACTGTAGCATTCCATATTATTTTTGACCAAGGAACACTGGAGAAGTAGAGAATATAAGTAAGTATATATCATGTTGAAAAAATATATAGATTTTCCTACCATTAATATCATCATGCTTACAGAACTGAGATTTCCTGTCATCTAAGTCTTGCAAACTTTGATATTCAAAAGACCCAAAAACTGATCTGATATAGCTGTTTCAAGAAGTAAGTGAAAAAGTATTATACTGCTGATTATATAAACATTACTGCATATTTACATCTACGCAAAAGCTTCTACTGTAAACACACAGTTCATTAAAGCACTTACTGCAAACATACCTGTGTTTCCCATCTGAAGATGTTTGCGTAAAAGCACAAGTAATTCGGAGAAACATATAACCTTCCATGGACAATTATATCCCTTTGCAAAGCACAGGAGTAATCTAAAAATTAAAAAAAGAAATAAATCAACAGCAGGTCATACTTTAAAAACTGTATAACTTGTAACAATGGCTTCATCTGTACTAATATTATAATAATAATAATAATTTAAGGTTTTCACACACTGAAACTACTTGTAAACTGATATCAGAAAACACACACACACACACACACACACACACACACACACACACACACACACACACACATGAGGTATATTGCATATTACTGTGACTCAGTGAGGCAGCGAATATCTGTGTGTATTCTCCTATCAATATCACATGATAAGGCATGGGAGATAAATATTATGTGATATGACAATCTCAAACATTCCATTCTCAAACATTTCATCTCACTGGCAGGAAAAAAAAAAATATTTACATATCTAGTGCGAACCAACCCATCTCTGAAATTATTTTACAAATGGAAAAGTTATCAAAATTAATGATCCAGTGATTCCAAAAACATTTTACAACTCTTCACTCACAAGCTGAACTCTTCTGCAGGCATACAGCACACACTTGTTCCCACTACTTTATACATTTGTTGCTCCAGTTCTCCTTCCACATAACAGAATATTAATAAAACATTCCCAATAGATTAGTAGCAACAAATTACAGATGCCCATCAAATTCTCAGGAGTGATCATCACAGCAAATCACACTGTATCTGAATATATCTCATGTGGGTCCCAGGACATGTACAATAGATGTTTCTGTTGCTGATTACTGCTACAATAGGCATTCGATTTAGGAACCCATCAGTGAAAAACCATTTTTGCCCCTCCCCACTCAGATACTATGCAATATGCACCTCAGAAGGTTATGAAAACAAATTTGACCAAGTTTCCGTTGATGTAACAAGAACACTTCATCTACCGATTCTACTGTGGAAAACTAATCATAAGATAATATCATTGCCCAATGTCTAAAATCCGTGTACTTTTACTTAAGTAATGAGCCTTAGTTTAACTAAAAGAGAAAACTGGGGTGATTAAAACTCTAAAAATAAACTGTAATTTGCACTGACACAGAGGACGATTTGAGTAGCCGAAATGAAAACAAAGCAGAGATGACTTTAATTAATTTTGATCCACATTTGATGTGAAATTAAAACTGAAATTTAATTCAGTCTTTTGTACTGTCAAACAATACTCACTACGACCTGAAAAGGGCAAAGATGAAAGTGACAGACATGGACATGGACTGTCCATAGCAATCAAATATCTTCCTCTGAGAAATGAGATAAATCACACATGTGACACTAATTTACAAAGTGAAGTATAATACAAAGAAATCAATAACACAAGCATCAGAAAGAAAATAGCATACTCCAATAACAAAGGAAGAAAGTAAAAAGCAAAAGAAAAAACAATGCATGTGGGCTGGGCATACTGAGAATGACAAAACTTTGGCTGAGAATCAAATTTAAACTACGTGGGTAACACGAATATAAATACAACAAGTGAATAGTGAGGCAAGTAATTGACTATAACGAAACTGAGTGACTAAGAACGCATTTTATAAAATTCTATTAAGTTTAAATGGTACTAGACACGATTGTAATTCTGTCAGAGACAGCAAAGGACTTGGAAGAGCAGTTGAACGGAATGGACAGTGTCTTGAAAGGAGGATATACGATGAACATCAACAAAAGCAAAACGAGGATAATGGAATGTAGTCGAATTAAGTCGGGTGATGCTGAGGGAATTAGATTAGGAAATGAGACACTTAAAGTAGTGAAGGAGTTTTGCTATGTGGGGAGCAAAGTAACTGATGATGGTCGAAGTAGAGAGAATATAAAATGTAGACTGGCAATGGCAAGAAAAGCATTTCTGAAGAAGAAAAATTTGTTAACATCGAGTATAGATTTAAATGTCAGGAAGTCGTTTCTGAAATTATTTGTATGGAGTGTAGCCATGTATGGAAGTGAAACGTGGACGATAAATAGTTTAGACAAGAAGAGAATAGAAGCTTTTGAAATGTGGTGCTACAGAAGAATGCTGAAGATTAGATGGGTACATCACATAACTAATGAGGAGGTATTGAATAGAATTGGGGAGAAGAGGAGCTTGTGGCACAACTTGACTAGAAGAAGGGATCGGTTGGTAGGACATGTTCTGAGACATCGAGGGATCACCAATTTAGTTTTGGAAGGCAGCGTAGAGGGAGACCGAGAAATGTATACACTAAGCAGATTCAGAAAACTTCTATGGTCATTAGCGCCCAGCCCGTGACATAGAAAACAGGAAAAAAACGAAATTTAAAATCAGCAGCAATGGGAACAAAGTCATAAAATTTGAGAAACTAAAGGCAGAAGGAATGCTTAAAAATCCACTATAGAAAGGGGGTGGTTGTCCCCCAAAAAAAAGCCTTCAAATGACTGACGTCATTTCACTGTCACTAATAAACTGTAGAACGCGGTCAGCTGAGCGCGTGTCATCTGCTAAAATCGACGATAGATCAGGCGATAGCTGTAGACAGGAGCGTAACGGATTAAAATAGGGGCATTCAATTAAAAGGTGTCTGACCGTCCACGGCTGAGAGCAGTGGGGACAGAATGGGGGAGGATCACCGCTTAAAAGATGTCGATGACTAAAAAGACAGTGCCCTATCCGGAGTCTAGCTAAAATTACCTCCTCCCGACGACGCGTTCGGGAGGAAGAGGTCCATGCGCAAGGAAGGGCTTTCACTTCCCGCAATTTATTATGGGGAAGTGTTGACCAACGCGCATGCCATAAATGAGCAACTTGGCGACATAAACCGCTCCGTAGATCGGTAAATGGAAGAGACTGAATAGCTGGCCGAGGAAGAGAGACTGCAGCCTTGGCCGCTATATCGGCCGCCTCATTTCCACAGATACCAGCGTGTCCCGGGAGCCAGAGGAACGCCACTGAGACGCCCGCCAGGTGGAGCAAGCGCAGACAGTCCTGAATCCGGTGGACCAGAGGGTGCACAGGGTAAAGAGCTTGGAGACTTAGGAGAGAGCTGAGAGAATCTGAGCAGATTACGTACTGTATCCGCTGATGGCGGCGGATGTAGTGGACAGCCTGGAGAATAGCGTAAAGCTCCGCAGTATAAACCGAACACTGGTCGGGAAGCCGAAAGTGATTTGGGGTGTCGCCAACAATATAGGCACTCCCTACACCTAACGATGTTTTCGAGCCATCGGTGTAAATAAATGTGGCTTCCGTCATTTGTGCACATAGAGCAGCAAATGCCCGACAGTAAACAAGTGTAGGGGTACCATCCTTGGGAAATTGACATAGGTCCCTGAGCAAGTCGATCCGGGGACGGAGCCAAGGCGGTGCTGTACCCCAAGTTGTCAAGAAGGTTTTAGGAAAGCGGAAGGAAAGAGAATGGAGCAGTTGACGGAAGCGGACTCCCGGGGGTAGTAGGGAGGAGGAGCGGCCTGCATACCCGACATCAAAGGAGGCGTCGAAAAAAAGGTCATGGGCTGGATTAGCAGGCATGGAAGACAGATGGCTAGCATAACGACTCAGAAGGACTGCCCGCCGATTGGATAGCGGAGGTTCAGCAGTCTCAGCATAAAGGCTTTCCACAGGGCTGGTGTAAAAAGCTCCAGACACTAAACGTAATCCACGGTGGTGGATAGAGTCGAGACGCCGAAGAATAGACGGCCGAGCAGAGGAGTAGACTATGCTTCCATAATCCAATTTCGAGCGCACTAAGGCGCGATAGAGGCGGAGAAGGACCACTCGGTCCGCTCCCCAAGAGGTGCCATTCAGGACACGGAGGGTGTTAAGGGAACGCAGACAACGAGCCGAAAGATAGGAAACGTGGGAGGACCAGCACAGTTTTCTGTCAAACATAAGACCCAAGAATTTAGCGACGTCGGAAAACGGAAGGTTGACAGGACCTAGATGTAAGGAGGGCGGAAGAAATTCCTTACGTCGCCAAAAATTAACACAAATGGTCTTACTGGGTGAGAAACGGAAGCCGGTTTCGATGCTCCACGAGTGGAGGCGATCGAGACATCCTTGAAGACGTCTTTCAAGAAGGCTGGTCCGTTGAGAGCTGTAGTAGATCGCAAAATCGTCCACAAAGAGGGAGCCCGAGACATCAGGAAGGAGACAATCCATAATTGGATTAATGGCGATGGCAAACAGTACAACACTCAGCACGGAGCCCTGGGGTACCCCGTTTTCTTGGGAGAAAGTACGGGAGAGAGTAGTGTTCACCCGCACCCTAAATGTGCGCTCTGCCATAAATTCGCAAAGAAAAAGGGTCAGCCGGCCTCGAAAGCCCCAAGAGAACAGTGTGCGGAGGATGCCTGTCCTCCAACAGGTATCGTATGCTCTCTCCAGATCAAAAAATATTGCTACCGTTTGGCGTTTCCGGAGGAAATTGTTCATGATATAAGTGGAGAGAGCAACAAGATGGTCAACGGCAGAACGATGTTGTCGGAATCCGCATTGGGCTGGTGTTAAAAGACTGCGGGATTCCAGCCACCAAGCTAAACGGTAATTCACCATACGCTCCAAAACCTTACAGACACTACTCGTGAGAGAAATTGGGCGATAGCTAGAGGGGAGATGTTTGTCCTTTCCAGGTTTCGGAACGGGGACGACAATAGCTTCCCGCCATCACCTGGGAAAGGTACTGTCGGTCCAAATTCAATTATAAAGGCGAAGGAGGTAACGCAGGCTATGGGTTGATAAATGCAGCAACATTTGGACATGGATACCATCCGGTCCTGGGGCGGAGGAGCGAGAAGAAGAGAGTGCATGTTGGAGTTCGCGCATGGAGAAAACAGTATTGTAGCTTTCGCGATTTTGAGAGGAGAAAGCAAGACGTCGCATTTCCGCTGCACGTTTCTTCGGGAGAAACGCTGGCGGGTAATTTGAAGAGCTCGAAATCTCAGCAAAGTGCTGACCCAATGAGTTAGAAATTGCGACGGGGTCCACTAAGGTATCATGCGCGACAGTGAGCCCAGAGACCGGGGAGAAACTAGGCGCGCCTGAGAACCGTCGAAGCCGACTCCAAACTTCCGAGGAGGGAGTGAAGGTGTTAAATGAGCTAATAAAGAATTGCCAGCTTGCCTTCTTGCTATCGCGGATGACGCGACGGCATCGTGCACGGAGCTGCTTATATCGGATACAGTTGGCCAAAGTTGGATGGTGACAGAAAATGCGAAGAGCACGTCGCCGCTCACGTATTGTGTCACGGCATGCCTCGTTCCACCAAGGAACTGGGGGGCGCCGGGGCAATTCGGAGGTGCGTGGTATTGAACGTTCCGCAGCTGTGAGAATAACGTCGGTAAAATGTGTGACCTCATCGTCGACGCTGGGAAAGCGACGGTCATCGAATGTCGCTAGAGACGAAAAAAGTGTCCAATCGGCTTGGGCAAACTTCCAGCGTCGCGAGTGCATATATGGCAGTTGAGGCTGCAGTCGAAGAACACATGGAAAGTGGTCACTCGAGTGTGTATCATCAAGGGCGAACCATTCGAAGCGCCGAGCTAGCGGAACAGTACCGACCGCAAGGTCCAAATGAGATAAATTTGCCGTGGAGGCAGACAAAAATGTGGGGACCCCAGTGTTGAGGCAGACTAGATCCGCTTGGTGGAAGACGTCTAGCAATAGTGAGCCACGTGGACAAGGATGTGGAGATCCCCAAAGCGGGTGGTGGGCATTGAAGTCCCCAACCAGCAAATAGGGGGGTGGAAGCTGATCAAGAAGATGAAGGAGATCAGCTCGTGCCAGTGGTGTAGACGATGGAATGTATACCGTACATAGAGAGAACGTGTATCCAGAAAGGGAAAGACGGACGGCGACAGCTTGGAAGGAACTGTTTAAGGGGATTGGGTGATAATGGAGAGTATCATGGAGCAGGATCATGAGTCCTCCATGGGCTGGAGTGCCTTCAACAGAGGGGAGGTCATATCGGACGGACTGAAAATGAGGGAGAACAAAGCGGTCATGGGGACGCAGCTTTGTTTCCTGAAGACAGAAGATGACCGGCGAGTAAGATCGTAAGAGGATCGATAATTCATCCCGATTGGCGCGAATGCCGCGGATATTCCAGTGGATAATGGACATAGGGTGAACAGAAAATGGGGAAACGTGACCAAGGGTGCTGTCAACTCAACGACTGCTCAGAGCTTGCGACCGACAGCATGGAATGGCATTCAGTCGAAGGCAGAAGATCCTGATCCATAGGTTGGTCAGGAGCAGCTCCTGCCACCAACGATCGGCCAGTTGACCGGCCACCAGCAGTGCGCCTCGGCGACACAGAAGATGGCCGAGGGCGATTTCCGCCTGGTGGTGCTGTAGTTGGGACACGGCTTGGCGGAGAAGGAGAGGAACTGTGTTTCTTCGTAGCCTTCTTGGAGGTATGATGTTTAGATGAAGGAGGAACCGATGGTTGTGAAGTTGCAGTACGTAAAAACTCTTCACGAGAATGCTCTTTTTTCGAAGACTTGGCGTCTGACTTTTGGGCTCGAGATTTAGCAGAACCCGACGAAGGGTGAGCCATAGAGTGGGCAGGCGAAAGTGGTGAGGTTGAACGGGCGATCTTTGCGCTGGCTGATCTGACGACCGTGGTACTAAATGTGAGGTCGCAAGTCTGCGTGGCCGCCTCCTTTGTTGGCCGAGGAGAAGCAAGGACAGTGCTGTATTTTCCTTTCTGAGGCACGGTGGGCTGTCGACTGGCGAGTAACTTTCGAGCAGCAAAGGTCGACACCTTTTCCTTCACTCTTATTTCCTGGATGAGCTTTTCATCCTTAAAAACGGGGCAATCTCGAGAGGAAGCAGCGTGGTCACCCACACAGTTGATGCAGTGAGGGGATGGAGGTGGACAAGCACCCTCATGGGCATCCTTGCCACACGTAACACATTTGGCCGGATTGGAACAGGACTGGCTGGTGTGATTGAACCGCTGACATCGATAGCAACGCGTAGGGTTTGGGACATAAGGGCGAACGGAAATTATCTCATAGCCTGCTTTGATTTTTGATGGGAGTTGAACTTTGTCAAATGTCAAGAAGACAGTGCGGGTTGGAATGATGTTCGAGTCAACCCTTTTCGTAACCCGATGAACAGCGGTGACGCCCTGGTCAGACAGGTAGTGCTGAATTTCTTCGTCAGACAATCCATCGAGGGAGCGTGTATAAACGACTCCACGCGAGGAATTTAAGGTACGGTGCGGTTCCACCCGGACAGGGAAGGTGTGGAGCAGAGAAGTACGCAGCAATTTTTGAGCCTGGAGGGCACTGTGTGTTTCTAACAACAGGGTACCATTCCGTAATCTGGAACAAGACTTTACAGGACCCGCAATTGCGTCGACACCTTTCTGAATAATGAAAGGGTTGACCGTGGAAAAGTCGTGACCTTCGTCAGACCGAGAAACAACAAGGAACTGTGGCAACGATGGAAGAACCGTCTGTGGCTGAGACTCAGTGAACTTACGTTTGTGAGCAGACATAGTGGAAGGTGAGGAAACCATTGCGGAAGAATCCCCCATGATTACCGGCGTCTCCGATGGCGCGCTCCTCCCTTGTGGGGGCCCTCACCGAGGGCACACCCGCCTTAGGTGATTGTTCACACCTCCCGACAAACGGACGGAGGGACCAATCCGCACTTTCGGAAGGTATCAGCTCGGGTAATCACCCCTCCCTGGGCCTGGCCGTTACCAGGGGGTACGTACGTGTCCTACCTGTCTACCCGGGGCGGGGAATTACGCGTTACCCCCGTCACCGGCTACGCAAGGAAGTGCGTGGGTCAGCCTTCAGACACGCACAGGGAGGAAGAAAGAGACAGGGAAAGGAAAGAAGAGAGGTCTCAAACGCCGCAGCGGAGAAAAGGGTAAAGAGAAGAGGGAAAGAGAAGAGGTAAGGAAAAGAGAAGGACGAAGAAAGATGAAGACAGACAAGCAAGGAAGGCGAAGAGTGCGGTACATTTACAAGCGTCCGTCTCCGGACGTAGGCACAAACCATACTCCCCAGAGGGGGAGAAGGGGAAGGAAAGAGCCAGAGGTGAGGGGGGGGGGGGGGGGGCGAAGACGGGGGATGGGGAAGGATACGGAAAGGGAAGGTATGCAGCCCGGAAAGGAAGGAGGGCCACATTAGGTACTGGGAGATGAAGAAGCTTGCACAGGATAGAGTAGCATGGAGAGCTGCATCAAACCAGTCTCAGGACTGAAGACCACAACAACAACAGACACGATAATGAGAATAAACATAGTCGCCAAGCTGTAAAATGGGTGGGGGAGGGAGCAGAAGGAGGAGGCACAATACAGAAATAAATGTTGAGGGAAAATAGTAATGGCAATTAGATGTTACTGAATGTAGGGTTACCTAGAAAGTGACAAAAATGTTAAACAACTGAAATTAAAAATGTTAAAAAAATCTCTTTAATATGTATGCTCTAAGCATTTAGTGCATATAAAACAAATAACTGTTTAGTCATCAAAAACCACAAAAATTTTAAAGCTTCAAACACACTTGTTTGTACATGATTAAGAGCAAGCCAAAGAACTGTGCTGTTCACCTTTTGTTACACCATGAGAGCCACAGCAGGAACAACAAGTATTACACATTGGTACACATCAGTGTCAAAGGAGAAAGGCACATATTATACAGCAAATGTCTGTGCTGGTTAACAGAATGCCACTAATCCATAATTATGTAAGCAGAAATGCCTGTCAGTTGGGTGACCACCAACTAATTTTATTTCATCCCATTTGTTCCAGTTCTGTCTTCCAGCAACATGATAGTTCTTCTCTAAGTAACAAGAAAACTTGCAACTAAATGGCACCATATACTAATTCTGGAAGTTTGTGGTTGTGTTGTTTACACTTAGAGCACTCAACAAAGAGGTTAAAAATGTCTCATACCAATAGTAAGTTGCAGTCAATATATAACATAATTCTATATGCGGAACTCTTCTCTCCTATTATTCGCTCACGCACCCCCACTGCCCAATAAAACAAAGAGTCAGGCTCTAAACTACTAAATAACATGCAACAGTAAAATGTGAGTAGTTAACACTGTTTCCCAGATAAAAGTGACTCACTGTTCACTGATACCAAGGACTGCAAATTACAAGCCACTCCGATAACAGTTGAAATCTCTTTTTCACCAATAACTTGGTGAACACCTACGACACCTTTCGAAATTTTAAACTCCCCACTCCATTCATCATTCAACAGGTGCCTAAAATATAGGGTATTTTGTGACTAAAGACATCTACGTCAATTAATATTGTTCTTTATTTATAAAGTGAGGAGTGACCCATCATTTTAGGGAAAATGATGGGTCACACAAGTAACGGGCAAGGCGAACACTAGATTGCAGTTTATTCATCCAGTCTTAGAGTATTGTTCGTCTGTATGGGACCCTTACCAGTTGGGTCTGATTTAAGAGATTGAGAATGTCCAAAGAAGAGAGGCAAGCTTCATGACTGATACATTTAGCCATCATTAGAGCGTTACAGATCTCATAGAAAGTTTGAAGTGGGACACACTTGCAGATAGACGACGTACTAAACGGAAGGGGGTGTTCACTAAATTCCGAAATCCGATCTTCACTGAGGATGTAGAGCATATATTATTACCACCAACTTTCAAATCGCGCATTGATCATCATTCAAAGATAAGGGAAATTAGAGCTTGTACTGAGGCGTTCAGACAGTCATTTTTCCCTCAAGCGATCTGCGATTGGGACAGAGGGGGGGAAATATGACTTTGGTGCAAATTGTGCCCTCCGCCACACACCGCTTGGTGGCTAGCAGAGTATATATGTAGATATACTAGTCATTTCCTTTCCTGTTCCACTCCCAAACAGAGTGAGGGAAAAACGATGGTCTACATGCCTCCGTATGAGTCTCAATTTCTCGTATCGTATTTTCATGGTGCTTATATGCGATGTATGTTGGCGGCAGTAGAATGCTGTGGCAGTCAGTTTCAAATGCCGGTTCTCTAAATTTTCTCAACAATGTTTCTTGAAAAGAACACAGCCTTCCCTGCACGGATTCTCATTTGAGTACCTGAAGCATCTCTGCAACACTTAAGTGTTTTTTGAACCTCCCAACAATAAATCTAGCAGCCCGCCTCTGAACTGCTTTGACGTCTTGCATCAATCCAACCTGGTAAGGATCCGTAACACTCAAGCAGTACTCAAGAATAGGTCGCACCAGTGTCCCACATGCAATCTCCTTTACAGGTGAATCATTCTTTCCTAAAATCCAGGCAATAAACCAAAGTCAACCATTCGCCTTCTCTACCGCGGTTCTTACATGCTCGTTCCACCTCATACCCCTTTGCAACGTTACACCCAGGTATTTAAAATGACTTTACTCCGTCACGCAGGACACTAGTAATACTACAGTGGAATCTCACTTTTATGTTCCTGGAATTAATGTTTTAACGCTGTTTATGACTTTTTTTATCACGTCCATCAAATTTCCTATGTTTGTAATGATAAATCACACCCGATTTTCTGACAACAAATTTATAAGTTTCCAGCGATTTAAACTTTATGAAAAACTGAGTGAAATTATGCTGGCATGTTGTTAGGTGTTAAGTAGTGTTTAAACATTGTGTTTTAAGTTTCTTGACACCTGGGAGCTCTACTCAGTGATTTTAAACCAGTAAACATCATGCTGTTTACATGGGGCTCCCATTACTGGATTTTGTAAACCGATTTCCCAAAAATGCTTCTGGGTGGTCATGTAAGCACTTCAAAATTAGTTCTGGAATTCAGCTTCTGACTGACAGTTTTCCAGTTCCCCAATTGATTTTCATTCCCGTGTAAATGCAACTGGTTTTTAAATTTGTATGGGCTGTCAGTTTCGTCTTGTTTTTAAAAATTGTAGGCTAATACGGACAGAGTGGCTTTTTGTATGGTGAAGGATAAGAAGAAATATAAGAATATTAGACTAAAGCTGTTTACACCTTGCCTAACTGAAGAGAAATAGTGATTGTGTTGACTAAATAATAAACTGTAACAGCTGTTTTCTACATGCCATATTTATCTGGGCAAGCAAATCCGCTTCAGACCTTAATGTATAAACACGACAGCAAAAAATGGTTTCTGAAATTCAGTTTTTGTCTTTCAGAAGGTGTGTGGCATGTAAACATAGTGCGTGTAAAGTTGGACCAATTCATGCCGTACCTCCTACCGCTGCCAAGCTCTACTTGGCACAGTGGCTGATGGGAGTAACTACGTTCACTCGAATAAAGATATCATGACCAATCACAACCATTTCCAAACTGTCTTTACCGTGCACTTGTATTTTCATGATTGTTGTGATCGTCGAGACACCTTTGTCGAACAACATTTAGCGTGTTTCGTCAGTTGGCCACTTGTAGTACTTGTTGTCACCTTCACTTACTCTGCACTGCTCAAATATTTTTGGTTTAAAGACAGTGCCAAATATGTATTATTTCATGCAAAACGTGTTTCGAGAATTTATTCTCGTTGTCAAGTCCACTATTTATGTATGTTTTTTATGTGATGTTACACAAACAAACAATGTTGTCATCTGTATGGTTTTCTACGTAACTGAGGAGGCACAATACCTGATAACCTCAAAAAGACCACTACAGCGCAAGAGATGCAGAACAACACATATGCAAACATGGTGCAAAAATACTTACGTAAATATTTTCACTTGACAATCAGAAAAAAATTCTTGAAATGTGTCATGCTAAGCATGAAAAAATACGTAATTGGTTCTGTGTTTCATTATCCAAACAATGAATGACAGCTGCAGGCTTTCCAAAAACATCAATTATGACATATGAAACTGAGTCAATCATTTCTGCTTCCCCGACAGTTACTGGTTTAAGTTGCATCAGCGGCGTTTATTAATTAATAATCCTTTATTAGATAATAAACAAGTCCCTGACCATTATTTTGATGTCTATTATGTAAATGTATCATACATAAAGTGCGAAAATGTAAGGAGATATCCTATATGTAACTTTTACAGCTTCAAACGTTATTTCCCACATTTTACATTTTCATGCATTTTACACCATTTTTTGAAGTCCTTTGAAAAATGTGAAAGCGGGGTTTCACTGCATATCTGAACATTAAAGGCTTCTTCTTCTCATCCACATTATTTTACATTTTTCCACATTTAGAGCTAGCTGCCATTCATCACACCAATTAGAAATTCTCTCTAAGTCATGTTGTATCTTCCTAGTCACTCAACTTCGACACCTTACCATACACCACAGCATCATCAGCAAACAACTGCAGATTGCTGCGCACTCTGTCCGCCACATCATTTATGTATATGGAGAATAATAGCGGCCCTATCACATTACCCTGGGGCACTCCTGACAATACCCTTGTTTCTCATGAATACTTGCCGTCGAGGACAAAATACTGGGTTCTCTTATTTAAGAAGTCTTTGAGCCACTACCATATCTGTGAACGTATTCCATATGCTCATAGCTTTGTTATGAGCCTGCAATGGTGCACTGTGTCAAATGCTTCCTGGAAATAGAGAAATAAGGAATCTTCCTGTTGCCCTTCATCCATAGTCCATAGTATGTGAGAAAAGGGCAAGCTGAGTTTCGCCAGAGTGATGATTGATAAAACCATGCTAATTTGTGGACATAAGCTTCTCAGTCTCAAGGATGTTTCATATATTTCAACTGTGAATATGATTGAAAATTCTGCAGCAAACCGAAGTTAGGGATATTGGTTTGTAATTTTACAGGTCGGTTCTTTCACCCTTCTTATATACTGGAGTCACCTGTGCTTTTTTTCAGTCACTCGGGACTTTGAGCTGGGCAAGAGATTCCTGATAAACGCTGGCTACATAAGGTCCAATGCCATAGAGTACTCTTTGTAAAACCAAATTGAGATTTCATTCGGACCTGGTGATTTATTTGCTTGCAATCTTTCAGGTGTTTCTTTATGCCAGGGAACTTATTACTATGTTGTCCACATGGGACTCTATCCGATGGTCAAATGATAGTATGTTTGCATGATTCTCCTGTGTGAATGATTTCTTGAACCCAAAATTTAAAACTTTGTCTTCCATTTCGCTATCTTCACCTGTCACACCAGACTGATCAACAGCACAGTGAATGGAAGCCTTAGACCTGCTAAAAGATTTTACATAAGACTCCTGATGTTTATGAAAAATGATTGTGACATTTAATGAAGGTTTTTTATTTGTAGTTAAGTTTTGGAAAGCATATTGTCGGAGAAATGGTTTATTATCGTGTGCAGGTAATGCAAGGTATATGGGTGCAGCATATCTGAAATACAGGATGGCACATTTAGCTCGTCTACATGCTGTGGGCGGATTGTTTTTAGATGTTGCAGTTTGGAGGTGTATTGTGATGATGGAAGAACAGTGCTCACAATGATGACAGTGATGTCATAGAAGAATAAAATAAGTTTTCAAACTGTCATTCTGTTTTACATTTTCAGTTGTTTTGCTTGTCAAAAAGTAATCTTTTTGTGGACAATATTTGTATCCAAATAGTTGTGATATAACTGTAATATACATATCTGAGAGAATTAATGTATACAGGAACTTAAATAGATGTGTGCTGAAAGAAGAAATATTGCTGGTCAATACATAAAATTGAGAAATATTCCAGCTTTCTTTCAGCCCCCAGCACTGAAGTCACTGCAAAGGAATAGTAGTACACTAGCATGAAAAGGTGCACACAGATATTTGGGTTTTACTAGCCGGTCCAGATAGCAGTAAATTTTATGGAATAGGTGACCACGGAGAATATATTACACGATGAGACAGAATAAATACAAAAATTTAACAAATTACATTCCAGAGGCTATTTCAGGAAAGTTACCCTCAAATTAAAACTGGAGACTTGTAAAGCAACATTCAGTGTCAGTATCAATGAACTTTTGCCTAAGTGGGCGTACTATATTATACAAAAAACTTGTTACTAACATCTCCCCTTTAATGACAGAAATTAGAAAACTCGAGCTTAATGCCTATGCCATCAAACAGATTCATTATCAAATAAATATATTAAAATCGGTGTACATACATGTTTAAGAAAGTGTCTACGTAAGAAAGTTCCAACAATCTGAACGTCTCTGTGCAATTAAGTGTCCTTTCTTTGACTCATTGTGTAAGCTGGTAATGCTCTGACTACATCGCCCCGTATTTCTATACATGCACTCTCTCTGGATTGTTTTTGTTTTGTGTTTATATCTGCTATTCAGTAGCACAAATGTGTGTGTATAAAGGCCTGCACAGCATACTTCTTGTTGGAACATCCAGTAAGTAACTTTGTTATCATTTATAATGGACAACTTCAGTGTCATATTATGACAAACGACAAACAACAATCAATTTGAAACAAAGAGAAACACAAGGCAAGTGACTGGCTGGATCCAGGAGATGAAACACACTTGCAAACCAATGTATTCACATGGAGAGAAAATAAACAGCGGCAGACACATATAATTGTTTCTATTTGTCTTTTGTATCATAATTAGTAGCAGTTTCCAAGTCACAGTCCAACATGAAAAAAATACGGAATTTTAAAGATGTCTCATCAACAAATAAAACACATTTTGCACCATTGGCTCCTCTTGTCGGAGCAGTAACCCATGCGTCAGGGGACTATGTTCTTTGCCACAGCATTTTCATAGGCATTCACACTGCCTTATTTACTGGAGAAAGCAGCAATACAAGTGGGTAGCTGTTACTTATTATTTGATACTCCAGCCACTCCCTCCCTATCAATGCACAGTTCTCCACCTAAAAGGTGAGATAACTGCACCTCACCACAACAGTAATGTGCATACCTCATTGTCTTCTGCCAATTCACTTCCCTGAATTCCAACATGCCCTGGTATCCATTAGAATATCACCTTATCTGCTAGGAGTTTTATGCAAAGTAAGGTGTCCTTGACTGCTTTCTCTGGTACACACAGCAGATGACTTTTAGTCTACTCAAGGAGTCAGAACAGATCAAGAATATCACAAATAAAGATATCTCACCCACACCAGTGCCCTCAAGAATACCTATAGCTCTGTATCATACACCGTGAATTCATTCAGTAGGCATCTCTTAAGGACACAATCAGAGCAAATAACAGAGCAGCCTACATTTCCCAACTGCTTCAACCAACAGTGTTGATCAGCATATATTTGCAATGACGACTACCGGTAACACAAAAATTAAAAAAAAAAAAAAAAAAAAAAAAATGGAAAATATAAACTGAAGTAAAAACTCCCTTGTATTCCATTAAATCTAAAATAATACTGGGTCTATATGGCAATCAGAATGGGTTTTCCCTCCAGCCCTGGGTATAGCTAGCGCAGGAAATGGTGGCCAATGCACACTGACCAGTTTTCATCCAAAGCGCTGGGCGAGTTTGTTCGGAAGGAGAGGCCAATAAATGTTTTCCGACTTTTGGCCAGTCAGGGACGACAGAATCGAGGCGTGCACCCTGCAATCTTTCTCCAATGAATTTACAGAGATTGTTCAGTAAAAAAAAAAAGTAGTTTTTGATTTGCTGATAGCTTTATATGTCAGGTTCATGATGGTGTGCCCATCATTTCGTTAATGGTCATAGTTATTGTGACAGTTATGGGAAAGTAAGACACTGCACGAAACTCGAAAAAGTGTACAATGAAAAATAGGGGTCGCTATGATTTTTCGTTTGGTGCATATTACATAATATGTTCTTGCGTATGAAATTTAGCTAACATATTGAATTTTTCTTTAGACTTGGGCAGAGGTATCTATCTGTAACCAATCTCAATAAAACTGATATGATGTAGCACAGTCATCTGCGATTGTGCCACACCAGTGATAAGCCAGAGTGAAATATCCACAACATTCCTCAAATTTTATAAACAGTTTCACATATCGAAATGAGATTTTGTCAGATGATAGCACAAAAAAAGAAGAGTATTTTACCATATCAGTATTATACAAAACTTCATTACCTATTGTGTTATTCCAATAACTACAGACTTTTTTGGTGAAAGAATGTTATTTTTAAAGGCCATCAATGGCTGGTGAAACAAGAAATGCTATGGATTCTGGAACAACATATGTGAAGACATTACAGGTTTTTTTGTATAGAGGATTTGTTTTTCATAAGCTACTAACTTTACTTTTCCTCAGTTCCTCGTTTAATAAACTTAATAAACCACTGTTTCAGAATTCTCTCGCAACTGTGTTTGCACAACATATTAGTGAGGTGAGACAGTATAAACTCCGCTGTGTTTTGGCAAAAGAAGCAAATTTTGACATGGCAACGAGAGAAATATGTAGGTTGTATTCAAAATTTGCCACTCATGGCACTTCTCTGAAAATAACAAATGATTAACAAGCTGTGTTTTCAGTGGATTTCTTTTTAGATACTTCAAAAGCAGATGTGACAGTAAATCTTTTTGAATGGTCACCATGCAAGTGGTGGAGGGCACCCACTTAATATTTCCAAAAAATGTGAGCATAGGCTTCAGTTTAGTACGCCACTTCCTCTCCAGCACCCGACATTTCCCCTACAGCGCTCTGAGCAACCCCCTGGCACTGCTGCTCTTCCCACACTTCACCAGCCAACTATGCATCTAGCAGCCACAGCATTTTGCACACACTATAACGATGGATTTTGGCCTTCAGTTTACAAGTCTCGCCATCTCCGCTCTATACAGCTACAGCAACCTACATCCATTTGATTTGAACCTGTTTACTGTATTTGAGCCTTTATCTTGTTCTGTAATTTTTACACTCTTACTTCCTTTTATTAGCAAGCTGACTATTCCTCAATATCTCAGGATGTGTCCCATCAACAGATCCCTTCTTTAAGTAAGTTGTGCCATAAATTTCTTTTCTCTCCAGTTCAGATCAGTAGCTCCTCATCAGTTATTTGATCAGACAATATAATCTTCAGCATTCTTCTGGAGCAACATACTTCAAATATCTCTATTCTCTTCTGGCATGAACAGTTTATAATCCATGTCCGACTTCAGTATAAGGCTAAAATCAGGACAAATAACTTGAAAGCAGACTCCTAACACTTCCATTTATATTCCATGTTAAAATATTTATCTTTCCCACAAACAGTTTTCTTGCTATTGCCAGTCTGCATTGTATACCCTCTCTACTTCTGACATCACCAGTTATTTCACTGCCCCAATAGCTAAATTCATCCACTACTTTTAGTATCTCATTTCCTAATCTAATTTCCTCAACGTTGCCCAATTTAATTTGATTACAATCAATGACCATAGTTTTAATTTTTTCACAGGTTATCTTATAGGCTATTTTCAAAACATTATCCATTCCATCCCAAATGATCCTCCAAGACCTTTGCCATCTCAGAGAATTACAATGTCATTGGCAAATCTCGAAAGGGTTAATTTTTTTCTCTTCGGACTTTAATTGCCTTTTCAGATTTCTCCCTGGCTTCCTTTACTGCTTGCTTAATGTACAGTATGATTAACACTGGGGATAGGCACAACACTGTCTCACTCCCTTTCTCAATTACTGTCCCCCTTTCATGTCATTTGACTCTTTCAACTGCAGTCTGGTTTCTGTAGTAGTTGTATGTAACATTTCACTCACTGTATTTTAACCCCATTACTGTCAAGCTTTCTTAAAATTTACAAATGCTATAAATGTAGGTCTGCCTTTCTTCAGCAATAATTTTTATAACTTTCTTTCAATCACTCCTCTTTCTAATATGTATTGCCAAATGGGGAAGTGAGCACTGAAGTGAAAATTTTGGCCACTTCTCATTGAGCAGTGTCTGCACGGGAGAGCTTAAAGAGAGATCTACAGCAAAGAATGCCTCCATGGCATTGTGAATGTATGTTATCTGCAGTGAGTTAGTAAGGAAAATTTTCATAGGAAGTATGATGCTATTAACAGATAGTGTCTGTTCATTGATGACAAATGCTGGAATTTGCACCCCAATGCCACTTCTGGACATCCACTGAGTGGTGCCAGGTGGTCTTTTCAGATGAATTAAGTTTTATGCTCCACGATTTTTTAAGAAGCATTAGAGGATCGGTACTGCTTTTTCTGTTCCCACGTTTCTCTGGAACTCAAACCAATCATCCCCAAGGTCAGCTTCTACCAAAATTTCAATTTTTGTAATAATCACCTTCTTCTTAAAGATATTTCACATCTTGTATATCTTGTGCACATGGTGGAATAGTTTTGTCATGGTATATTATCCCAAGGATCTCAATAATTCTGAGGGAATGTAGTCTACTCCAGGTGCCATGTTCCCTCTTGGGTCTTTCAGTGCTATGTCAAATTCTTCTCACAGTGTTGTATCCTCTACCTTATCTTCATCCATTTCCTCTTCCTCTTCCATAATACTGTCTTCAAGTTTCTCTTTCCTTTATGTAGCCCTTTTCCATGTTCCTTTGACCTTTCTGCCTTCCCTTCTTTGCTTCATACTTATTTCCCATCTGAGCTCACAATATTCGGGCTGGTGCTTCTTGTGGTCCTCCATGTTACCGTGTCAACCACACCAGCACATCACTGGTGAACATAACAAGAAACAAGGCACTGACTCATCTTGTTGCAATTCAACTTCCACACACCATGTGGCAACACCACTTCCACACACCACGAGGCAGCATGATAAAACAGTGACACTGCAGCACATTAAGGTTGGCATATGCAGCCAACGGACAGTGCCACTTCATGACTCAGACTACCAACTTATCTATTACAATCCCAGAGTAGAGGACTGTCTTCTTCATTCTGTTATGATTCACTCATGTGCTCACTGGACTCAACTCTTGGGATGCTTGTTACTTGGTTGGACTCAACCTAGTTATGTACAAGCACTCTGTATGGAACTTAAATTGATTTGATTATTTTAAATGTATTGTTTATGTGTTACCACACAAGTTGCGACAAACTGGTTTTGTTATTCATCTATGTTTTCTGACAAGGATGCAATGTCTAAAGGAGCATCCTTGGACGTCGTTCTTCAGAGTTTATTGTAGCAGCAACTGGAAAGCCAGAGGTGGTTGGAAATGCAGCAGCAGGAACACACAGTCATGTGAACAGTGTGTTGACAGGCCTGTTAATGGGATCTCAAAATTTGCTGGCGTACCCACCACCTTTTCCTACATACATTCCTGGGAACTGTATGAGAAATGCCTACGGCAACACTTTCCGGTCTTAAATGTAACAGAAGCCAACTCTCTTACAGCTCTATTTCTACCATGGATCTTTATCCAAATGTACCATTTGTTAGGGATGTTAGAACCCCCCTTCAGGATTCTGCATCTTAAGTCATTCGAGGAAATGTGTCATCTGCTGACTTCCTGTTCGCACAAGAATACCTATATGATTTCTGCCAGAGTTGAGTTTTATTAGTGTAGAAAGCAACCTCATCAAACTTATCTGACTTGAGCTGTGGAGCTGCAAAGTTTAAGCCAAAAGTGACATTTCGTTACTGCTCAATCTAAGGAATATAACATGGACACAACAGTTCGGGACACTATTACTCAGTTAGCCCTCAATAAAGGCATCTGCCAACGGGCACTGCAGTTTGAAGACCCTCCTTAGAAAAAGTACTTAAGAGGGCATAAGCATTTGAAGTTTCCCAGGCCGCAGGCCATCAGTTAGATTCCCAGGCTGACATGGCTGCTGTCAACTTAGATGACAGTAGACACACACATCCCAGCACCCCTTCAGAGGTGGAAGTCATGACAGTACAGCACAACAGCTGCTGTGCTCCATACAAACATGGCCAAAGCAAACAAACTTCTGCAGGCACCTGCCTTTTTGCCCAGCTTATTTTATTCAACACAACTGGTTAGCCTGCCCTCAGTGTCGGGCTTATTGCCTTCACTCTCAAAAGAAAGGACGTGTAGCTATGGTGTACAACTTCAGGTCAGCTCCAGCTGCGACATTGAACCCTCAGGCTGTGGACATTAACATTGTTAGGCACGTGTATGACAGTCTTGCAACTTTTTCTGACAAACTGCTCATCAATGTGTGTATCAACAGCACACATATTCAATTGTCGGCGTCAGTTCTGAGCTCTAACATTTACTTGCACCTCAGTTCCCCTCCACTGTCTTACTTCGTGCCGTCTATTAAGTTATGCTTCGTGATCAAGTAAAAGAAGAACTACATAGCTTACAGCAATAGGTGTCAGGGAACCCATCCCTTCGTGTATCAACTACCTCGACAAAATTGCCGACACTGGTGCCACCACTGAGGACCATCTCCACAACTTTTAGCGTCTCAAGTGCAATATGGCTAAATCATATTTCTTCCAACCATCTATTGAATACCTAGGGGCACATTATTTCCCATCAGAGGGTACAGCAGATCAATGGTCATATTGCAAGTAACGATGTGCTCCCTTGTCCTACTAATGTGAATGAGCTTCAGGCATTTTTAGGCGAAATTGTGTATTATCAGAAGTTCCTGCCACAGGCAAATACAGTATAACGTCCTCTCAATTGCTCAAGAAAGGCATATCATTAGTTTGGGTGCCTGCATGTGGACAAGTGTTCAGTAAATTGAAAGACGATCTGTGTTCTCACTCTATGCTTCTACATCTACATTAATACTCCGCAAGCCACCCAACGGTGTGTGGCGGAGGGCACTTTACGTGCCACTGTCATTACCTCCCTTTTCTGTTCCAGTCGCGTATGGTTCGCGGGAAGAACGACTGTCTGAAAGCCTCTGTGCGCGCTCGAATCTCTCTAATTTTACCTTCGTGATCTCCTCGGGAGGTATAAGTAGGGGGAAGCAATATATTCGATACCTCATCCACAAACGCACCCTCTCGAAACGTGGCAAGCAAGCTACACCGCGATGCAGAGCGCCTCTCTTGCAGAGTCTGCCACCTGAGTTTGCTAAACATCTCTGTAACGCTATCACGGTTACCAAATAACACTGTGATGAAACACGCTGCTCTTCTTTGGATCTTCTCTATCTCCTCCGTCAACCCGATCTGGTACGGATCCCACACTGACGAGCAATACTCAAGTATAGGTCGAAAAAGTGTTTTGTAAGCCACCTCCTTTGTTGATGGACTACATTTTCTAAGGACTCTCCCAATGAATCTCAACCTGGTACCCGCCTTACCAACAATTAATTTTATATGATCTTTCCACATCAAATCGTTCCCCACGCATACTCCCAGATATTTTACAGAAGTAACTGATACCAGTGTTTGTTCCGCTATCATATAATCATACAATAAAGGATCCTTCTTTCTATGTATTCGCAATACATTACATTTGTCTATGTTAAGGGTCAGTTGCCACTCCCTGCACCAACTGTCTATCCGCTGCAGATCTTCCTGCATTTCGCTACAATTTTCTAACGCTGCAACTTCTCTGTATACTACAGCATCATCCGCGAAAAGCCGCATGGAACTTCCGACACTATCTACTAGGTCATTTATATATATTGTGAAAAGCAATGGTCCCATAACACTCCCCTGTGGCACGCCAGAGGTTACTTTAATGTCTGTAGACGTCTCTCCATTGATAACAACATGCTGTGTTCTGTTTGCTAAAAACTCTTCAATCCAGTCACACAGCTGGTCTGATACTCCGTAGGCTCTTACTTTGTTTATCAGGTTACTCTGTTTATCAGGCGACAGTGCGGAACTGTATCGAACGCCTTCCGGAAGTCAAGGAAAATAGCATCTACCTGCGAGCCTGTATCTAATATTTTCTGGGTCTCATGAACAAATAAAGCGAGTTGGGTCTCACACAATCGCTGTTTCTGGAATCCATGTTGATTCCTACAGAGTAGATTCTGGGTTTCCAAAAATGACATGATACTCGAGAAAAAATAATGTTCTAAAATTCTACAACAGATCGACGTCAGAGATATAGGTCTATAGTTTCGCGCATCTGCTCGACGACCCTTCTTGAAGACTGGGACTACCTGTGCTCTTTTCCAATCATTTGGAACCTTCCGTTCCTCTAGAGACTTGCGGTACACGGCTGTTAGAAGGGGAGCAAGTTCTTTCGCGTACTCTGTGTAGAATCGAACTGGTATCCCGTCAGGTCCAGTGGACTTTCCTCTGTTGAGTGATTCCAGTTGCTTTTCTATACCTTGAACACTTATTTCGATGTCAGCCATTTTTTCATTTGTGCGAGGATTTAGAGAAGGAACTGCAGTGCGGTCTTCCTCTGTGAAACAGCTTTGGAAAAAGATGTGTAGTATTTCAGCTTTACGCATGTCATCCTCTGTTTCAATGCCATCATCATCCCGGAGTGTCTGGATATGCTGTTTCGAGCCACTTACTGATTTAACTTAAGACCAGAACTTCCTAGGATTTTCTGTCAAGTCGGTACATAGAATTTTACTTTCGAATTCACTGAACGCTTCACACATAGCCCTCCTCACGCTAACTTTGACATCGTTTAGCATCTGTTTGTCTCAGAGGTTTTGGCTGTGTTTAAACTTGGAGTGAAGCTCTCTTTGCTTTCGCAGTAGTTTCCTAACTTTGTTGTTGTACCACGGTGGGTTTTTCCCATCCCTCACAGTTTTACTCGGCACGTACCTGTCTAAAACGCATTTTACGATTGCCTTGAACTTTTTCCATAAACACTCAACATTGTCAGTGTCGGAACAGAAATTTTCATTTTGATCTGTTAGGTTTTCTGAAATCTGCCTTCTATTACTCTTGCTAAACAGATAAACCTTCCTCCCTTTTTTTATATTCCTATTAACTTCCATATTCAGGGATGCTGCAACGGCCTTATGATCACTGATTCCCTGTTCTGCACTTACAGAGTCAAAAAGTTCAGGTCTGTTTGTTATCAGTAGGTCCAAGATGTTATGTCCACAAGTCGGTTCTCTGTTTAATTGTTCAAGGTAATTTTCGGATAGTGCACTCGATACTCTGTCCCTACCACCCGTCCTAAACATCTGAGTGTCCCAGTCTATATCTGGTAAATTGAAATCTCCACCTAAGACTATAACATGCTGAGAAAATTTATGTGAAATGTATTCCAAATTTTCTCTCAGTTGTTCTGCCACTAATGCTGCTGAGTCGGGAGGTCGGTAAAAGGAGCCAATTATTAACCTAGCTCGGTTGTTGAGTGTAACCTCCACCCATAATAATTCACAGGAACTATCCACTTCTACTTCACTACAGGATAAACTATTACTAACAGCGACAAACACGCCACCATCGGTTGCATGCAATCTATCCTTTCTAAACACCGTCTGTGCCTTTGTAAAAATTTCGGCAGAATTTCTCTCTGGCTTCAGCCAGCTTTCTGTACCTATAACGATTTCAGCTTCTGTGCTTTTTATCAGCACTTGAAGTTCCAGTACTTTACCAATGCAGCTTCGACAGTTTACAATTACAATACCGATCGCTGCTTGGTCCCCGCATGTCCTGACTTTGCCCTGCACCCTTTGAGGCTGTTGCCCTTTCTGTACTTGCCTGAGGTCATCTTACCTAAAAAACCGCCCAGTCCATGCCACACAGCCCCTGCTACCCGTGTATGCTTGCCACATATCAGCCTGGTCGTCAGCTTGTTGCAGCTACGGATGACTAAGTATGTTGTGGGGGCCGTCCTGTCTCAATGACATACATATGATTTGGAACAGACCATTGCTTTTGCATCCAAGATACTTAATGCAGCACAGAATTACTCTCAAATACAGGAGGACCTCACTATTATTTATGCTATCAAGAAGTTTCACATGTTTTGATGTGGTGTCAAATTTCATCTAGTAATTATTCACAAATCATTAGTTACTCTCTTTTAGTCCTGTGGCACAACTGCCAGATAGACTTCAATGGTTGGCCCTGTTCCTCAGTTTGTATCACTACAGGATTCACTTCCATCCTACAGCTCAACATACTAATGCTGATACTCTCTCACACCTTCTGATGGGACCCATTCCCAGCTTTGATCAGGATGACGTACTTTGTTTCTAGCTCAAAGGGAAAGCTAGAAGGATATTGAATGGGTTCCCTACTGACCGATCCTGTCAGCAATTCTGATCCCATTTTTATAGTATATTCAGGGAGTTGGCCACAGTGGTCACATGCTGGAGCTTTGGGAGCCCTCCGCAATTGTTTTGTGTCACGCCTCAGGTGTCATTTTGTTGTCTACAGAATACACTGCACACACAACATGTGGTCTCCTGGTCTCTCTCCAGTGAGACATGCTTCATCTCCTACATCACCGGCCATTGGTGGGTGGGGGTTCGAGAACAACAATCAAAGATGCTGGTTTGCCAACATGTCCATTGGCCCAGGCTAGATGATGAGATTGAACATTTAACTGCTGCTTGCTCTGTGTGTGCAGGCCACCAGGCCACCCCACAGCAATGTTACTCTCTGCGGCCAAAAAGCTTCACAGCTGTGGAAATGTGTCCACTTACATTTTGCAGGCCCCTTTCTGGATGCTTATTGGTTGGTGGTCATAGGAGTCTACTCTGTTTCCATACATCGCAAACTGCTGCTGTACGATGGCAGAATTGATGGTGCACGCCCTCACCTGGATCTTCACCATTAAAAACCTCCCTCATACCCTGGTGACAGACAATGGCCCACACTTTGTCTCTCAGATTTTTCAAGATTTTAGTGCACAAAAGGGTACCCAGCATGTCATGGCAATTGGCAATCCTCCCCATTTATCTCCACAAATATCATGCATGTGTCAGTCTAGTTTTTTAGGTGTCTGTAATCTTTTAGCCTTCTTCACATACTGCATTTTTATATTTTTCCTTTGACCAATTAAATTCAGAAGATATTGTGGCTTATTTGGTCAAGAACAATTCATATGGGTTGTGATATATTCTCTAGCGATTGTCCCCTATTGCAAGTTTTGCCTAAACAACAACCTCCTTCATCAGTATGTAGCACGCCCTGAGATAAAAATGTGTGTGTGTGTGTGTGTGTGTGTGTGTGAGAGAGAGAGAGAGAGAGAGAGAGAGAGAGAGAGAGAGAGAGAGAGAGAGAGATGCAGATAGTTCTGTACCATTCTTGCTATCCAGTCAATTAAGCCATGGACCCTGTCCATTATGACACACACTATTCTATAGTCTCACCAGATAGTGATCACTGAAGCACATACAAAGCTCTTATGGTTACAGAGGACAGGTGCTGCTCACTAGCCTCCTGCTCAACCCTCAGGTCTGCCAAATCCTTACCTACTTAAAATTGGCCTAAATCTCTGATTTGTTCAGATCTGGCACATATTAGAAGGTACATGTGCTTTATTTAATACCATAGATTTTTCAAACATCAAAAATATTATTTCCTAAAACATGCAGACTGAAAGCAGAAAACAACAATGACCACACATATTTAAATCATCTACAAGCAGTACTCCATTCATCGTATGGACACAAACTATGTTAAATGACTTTGTACTATGCATATATTAGAAGGTCTGATTGGTGGTTAGTCTGACTATCTGTTCTTCCCGTCACCCATCCTCTCAATTAATACATGATGTTGAACCCCCACAGCAACATTAAGGAGTACCCAAGACTAGCACTTTGTGCCACATAGCACTCAACAGAATGATACTTGCACCCATGCAAGTTTCTGATGGACCATGTACACAATACGCTTAAGTGAATTAGGTACATTAAAACTAATGATAAAATTACACCCATCACCTCATCACTACAATTTCCTCATAATTCATATTTAACCTTTCAACAAGAACTATAACTAAAGAACAAAGATACAATAACTGAGCATCCACAGGAGTCTTCCATTCAAAGCCACAGGAGAATAAAACTAGGATGGTCAAATAGGGGATTTATGCCCACTTCTCTTGGCTGTGAGTCCAAGTGAGTGTCCCACAAGGAACTTCAAATGAATAATAGATATGGAAAGACTGTCTACTTGGATTTATATTTCTGTTGCAGTTATATTTAAAATATCTTGTACAGGCTACACTGCCAGGCTTTAAATCAATAGCTGCAACTGATGAGTCATCACTAATGTACTGAAAGAGAAGCAGGAAACACGTAAGTTCTCCGATGCATAAGAGGAAGTTTGAGGACCATCATCGCAAAAACTATATCATTAGGAGCTGTAGCAAAGACCGTTACAAGTAACACATGTGACTGATGTATTTTATTCTTTAGCTTCAGAGGTTGTGATAAACTGTCACTATTTCACACTCACCTGACTAAAATGGATGTACAGCATAAAGATAAGTAGTTATCACAAACTGCAACTTTTCTCAAGGCTATCTTATACCTCCAAATAGAACTGTAAACCTTCTAACAGTGGCAAATGACATCAGTAACATGTTGCCCATAAAACAAAGTCAATCATTAAGGATATTGAATATTCATGATAAATAAAAAACCCTATAACAGACCATAACTCAAATCTGGATTCCCTTCTTCTGTATGTAAAAGTATTTTCTATGCGAACCTATTAAATTACCATACAGAACAACTCAAATCACATCAGAATGACATTACTAGGAGACTGCTAATTATGGAAGGCACTGACTCGGGTTGGAGCTCTAGTCAGGTACAGAACAGCAAAACCTAGATTGAATGAAAAATTGTTCCTCTCCCCTCTTTCTGTTAGGTCCCATTGTTGTAATACATCCTATTGGACCTTATGTTGTTTCATACTACAGAAAATGAAAATGTAGCTCCCATATGAAGAAGTGGCAGGCATAAGATGTGCCACTGTGGAAGTAAAAAGTGCCTCCTTTATTAACTCTCATTAGTCGCAGAAGTCTGGAGCTCAAGCAGTGGCAACAGTAACTCAGACAAAATGCAAAATTTTTATCTAAGCTACATTTTTTGGGTGTTCTTCAGGTTTCCATTCAGTATTTCAATGGTGGATGGACACCTTCCATCTCTCACTGTTGGTAATCTTCAACGTAACAATTGTATTCACGACACAAGATGTGGTGTTCAGCAGTTCTGATATCATCTAGCTCTAATCATTGGGGAAGATTATGCCTCACTTCCTGAAAAGATGTGACTCCTCTGCAGCTGGTACAAATTCAAATTTCTGTAGTGCCATGTGTCTAACAATTACTGCTTACTAGGATCCCTTATTTTATACGGGAACAAGCTGCTTTTGAAGCTGACCAGAAGAGTATGGGGACGGATATCAATGATATAGTGGGTTTCAATCATAATACACTACATCTATTTGTTTACACAAACTTGATGTTTGAACAAAGCCAGCTGGCTCTATAGTGTCAATGTTGCCTTAATAAATAATAATTTTTATAACTTTCTTTCAAGTACTCCTCTTTCTATCAGATGTTGCCAAATGGCAAAGTGAGCACTGAACTGAAAAGTTTGGCCACTTCCCATTGAGCAGTATCTGGTCAGGAGAGCCTAAAGAGAGATCTACAGCAAAGAATGCCCCCATAACAGTGTGTATGTATGTGATCTGCTGTGTGTTATGAGGGAAAATTTCCACGGGCAGTACGATGATATCAACAGATAGTGTCTGTTCACTGATGGCGAAGGCTCGAATTTGCCCACTAGTGCCACTTCTGGACGTCCACTGAGTGGTGCCATGTGGCCTTTTCAGATGAATTACATTTTATGCTCCACTGGACAGATGGCCATTCGCGTGTATGGTGTGGAACATCTGAAAGCAAACAAAGAGGGAACTTTATGGTCTGGGGAATGTTTTTGTGGCATTTCTTGGGCGGCCTCATCATTCTGGATGGCACAACAGATCAACACAAGTTTGCATCTATCTTTGGGGACCCTGTCTACCCCTACATGCAATTTGTTTTTCCTCGGAATGATGGCATGTATCAGCAGGACAATGAAAAATGTCACACAGTTTGCATTGTATGTGTGTGGTTTGAAGAGCACCAGGATGAGTTTACCATACTCCCCTGGCCACAAAACTAATTGAAATCCAACAGAACACACGTGGGACCACCACGAGCAGGCTGTTCATGCCATCAATCCTCAACTGAGAAATGTAGTGCAGCTAGCCATGACACTGGGGTTGGCATGGCTCCACATCCCTGTTGGCACCTTCCAGAACCTAAATTACTAGCTTCCTGGATGTCTGTGCCACAAAAGGTGGTTATTTAGGCTTAGGGTGTTTATTTAGGTTTTTGACAGGTGGTCACATTAATATAGTGTAGAAATGCTTTCAGTAATTGCAGTTTGGTTCCCTAAACATGAGCATTATTTTTTCACTGGAACAACATACTGTCAGGTTTTCCACAGTTCATCTGAATGTCAATCTTTGACTTGCTATCAGCCTATCTTTAATTACAACAGGAAAATCCCCACTGCATTAAGAGTACACTGGCATCAAACTTAATATCGAAGATTGTATAACTGGTCCATCATTAATGTGGAGGATCATGCTGGAGACATGACATACCCAGACGTGAATTACATACCAATGTCACAATACATTCAGTTGGCATTATGAGACGGTTTTTCTCTTTTTAGGAGCTACTGTAAAGTCTTCATTTGAATACTGGTCTCTATCAGATGAACTGCTAACAGGGAGCACTACAGAGGGCATTAAAATCAACTTTCTGCTAAGTGGTGTCAACAATGAGAGGAACCACATGACAGATCAACTGCAGAAAATGCAAAGAAGAATATCTCTCTCTATCCAATCACAATAAATGGGGAAATTCAACTACATAAGGATGAAGGTAGAAATGTGTCACTACCTCATTCATGGATCCATTCCAGCACTGATATGAAGTGATTTAGGAAAACCCTAACAACCTCCATCATAATGTCATTTAGGGATTCCCAATTGGCACTTGGCAAACACAATAACTACCTAGTTCTCATCTTTTACTTATGACAGGTCATTTATTATGTGTCATCTAAATTACTCATGAGTACTTGTGGAGAAAGTGTTGCACAATAACGATCAGAGCGAGTATGAATATGTATGTGTGTGTGTGTGTGTGTGTGTGCGTGCATCAGTGTTGGCTATTGATATTGGCACACATTCTGATGACAGGAACTGAGTACAAACTCTGTTACACTTGTTGGACAAATAGTGGTGCCAAATAGCACTGATAGATTCGAACCATGTTTCTCTGGGACTGAGTACTTTAGTGCAACAACAACAACAACAACAACCTCCACTGGATAGGAACAACTTCTCTTTATTTAAAAAAAAAAAAAAAATTGCAGTGTGCCACCATTTTACTTATTACTGCCATAAAGTTCAAATGCTAGATTTCCAAGTTATCCTTGTTGAGTGGGCAGTAACATTACACATACACCAGAAATAATAAGGGTGTTATCTTTTTATGTATACAATTCCCACTAATTAAGCACATGTACAGTGAAGGGCAGCCTCATTTGACTGGAAAAGCCAGATAAATGGCTGAGACACAGGTATGCTCAAAGACTGGTTAAGTGTTCGTCCTCAGTATCTAACCAAATTATCTGTGAACTGCTCACCATAAGATAGAAGAATTTCTTGAGATCTTGACAGTAATGCTGGGCTCTCTACTTTCTGTAAGAAATTAAATTTCACTATGGCATCCAACAACTGGCACCAAAGCAAGCAGTTTTAATAACAGATAGCTGTGACCCAGCAGTCTCTAGGAGAGTACCTCAGGTTGATGAAACTTGGGTTTAGTCAATACTGTCAGAGCTTACACCATACCTAGAGAATTTCATTCTGGGAGATTCTCTCATCATTGCGAAATATCCACCTTGAAGGATTGAACTAGTCAATTAATATACTCACATGATCATAGCATTTAACTGTACACTAGAGAGCAACAATGGATCACCACACAACAGTAACAACAGCACCACAGAGTCACATGTTTAATTATTCATAGCAACCTGATGAACACCTATGTTCCTTTGTGTATATGCCACACATAAACTTAACTTTCAGTTGGAAACATTGTCAAAGATTAATGATCAAATCGCAGTACTTTCTAGCACGCACTGCTAGTCCACTCTATATAGTAACAGGCAGATTTAAGTCATTCTAGCTCTTACTGTGGCAGTTTTGATGTCACAATTGTCACATAGTTCTACAGTTCTTCCTGCAAATCTTAATTTTTATAACATTCTCAGGAATGTAGGTTTGGTAGTAAAATGTTCCACACTTAATATATTAGCAATCTGACTAAGCATTCCGGTGACAACCTGCACAAGACACTGTTCACACAATATGATTCAAAACTGTGGTGATGCGGTAGCATATGCATACTTCATACCTACCAAATTTTATTTGATCTGACTCATAATTGGCCTTAAGGATGGCAGATCTGGCTGCCAAATATCAATGATGGACATGTGACTACCTAGATGCATACCAAGGAGCTTTATAAACATTTGCCACACTACAATATGCTTAAGCTGCACCAACTTATTCAATGTTTGTAGATATGTATTATTGAGTATTGAATTTCCAGTTAACTTCGCCATTAATGCCACACATGAATTTTTCTGCTTATAGAATGGACACACACTCTTGATACACCTAATAAATTGGTAGTTCTTAATATAATTGCTCCAACTTATCACATTTCAAAATCTCCTCCTCTGGGAAGTCAAACATATCTTTCACTTTGTTTCACACATGTTCAGATAATGGTCCAGATGAATGTGCAATACACAGCCTTGCATACTACAGGCTAACTTCCTAAAAGAAGTAACAAATGAAAGTCACCACATACATATGACAAGCATCACAGCTCACAAAAAGACAGTGATGATAATTGTTTCCATTGTTTTGGTAGCTTTCAGCAGAAGCAGTACATCTGTTGGCAAATTATACAGCACATTTTGCTACATTATTCAACTGATAGACAAGTAACATATATTACAACAATTAAAACTATCCTACAAAGAATACAGAGAAAAATGTCATACATGAATCAGTCCAATGTGAAACAAATGACTCTCCTGTAGCAAGCTGGAGAAGTTAAGCCACAAAATTCATCATTAATGCATATAATTTTCATACTAATCAATATTTGTAAACATGACATATTTTCTCTTCATGCTGTGTGATTACGAGAGAGAGAGAGAGAGAGAGAGAGAGAGGGGGGGGGGGGGGGGGGGGGGGGGGGAGGCTATCGGCAGTTTTCAGGCAGAGGTTATCACATTAATATCAGTCTATTCCTAACAGTTACTGACATATATTTTTAGTACGATAAAATTTTGCAACAACAGGAAAGTGACACACAAAAGTAATATGGAGTGACTTCTTATTTAATGTTGTGGTGATCGTATTAGTAAAAACGTGATGCACGAGGAGATGGCATCTAACTTATAACATCTTTCAAAAATGCTGCAATTTCATCACTGCACTTCAGTGCTAACATCAAAGCACACTGGAGCAGTGATCATCCTGATAGTCCTATAGGTATATGCATGTACACTCCTGGAAATTGAAATAAGAACACCGTGAATTCATTGTCCCAGGAAGGGGAAGCTTTATTGACACATTCCTGGGGTCAGATACATCACATGATCACACTGACAGAACCACAGGCACATAGACACAGGCAACAGAGCATGCACAATGTCGGCACTAGTACACTGTATATCCACCTTTCGCAGCAATGCAGGCTGCTATTCTCCCATGGAGACGATCGTAGAGATGCTGGATGTAGTCCTGTGGAACTGCTTGCCATGCCATTTCCACCTGGCGCCTCAGTTGGACCAGCGTTCGTGCTGGACGTGCAGACCGTGTGAGACGACGCTTCATCCAGTCCCAAACATGCTCAATGGGGGACAGATCCGGAGATCTTGCTGACCAGGGTAGTTGACTTACACCTTCTAGAGCACGTTGGGTGGCACGGGATACATGCGGACGTGCATTGTCCTGTTGGAACAGCAAGTTCCCTTGCCGGTCTAGGAATGGTAGAACGATGGGTTCGATGACGGTTTGGATGCACCGTGCACTATTCAGTGTCCCCTCGACGATCACCAGTGGTGTACGGCCAGTGTAGGAGATCGCTCCCCACACCATGATGCCGGGTGTTGGCCCTGTGTGCCTCGGTCGTATGCAGTCCTGATTGTGGCGCTCACCTGCACGGCGCCAAACACGCATACGACCATCATTGGCACCAAGGCAGAAGCGACTCTCATCGCTGAAGACGACACGTCTCCATTCGTCCCTCCATTCACGCCTGTCGCGACACCACTGGAGGCGGGCTGCACGATGTTGGGGCGTGAGCGGAAGACGGCCTAACGGTGTGCGGGACCGTAGCCCAGCTTCATGGAGAAAGTTGCGAATGGTCCTCGCCGATACCCCAGGAGCAACAGTGTCCCTAATTTGCTGGGAAGTGGCGGTGCGGTCCCCTACGGCACTGCGTAGGATCCTACGGTCTTGGCGTGCATCCGTGCGTCTCTGCGGTCCAGTCCCAGGTCGACGGGCACGTGCACCTTCCGCCGACCACTGGCGACAACATCGATGTACGGTGGAGACCTCACGCCCCACGTGTTGAGCAATTCGGCGGTACGTCCACCCGGCCTCCCGCATGCCCACTATACGCCCTCGCTCAAAGTCCGTCAACTGCACATACGGTTCACGTCCACGCTGTCGCGGCATGCTACCAGTGTTAAAGACTGCGATGGAGCTCCGTATGCCACGGCAAACTGGCTGACACTGACGGCGGCGGTGCACAAATGCTGCGCAGTTAGCGCCATTCGACGGCCAACACCGCGGTTCCTGGTGTGTCCGCTGTGCCGTGCGTGTGATCGTTGCTTGTACAGCCCTCTCGCAGTGTCCGGAGCAAGTATGGTGGGTCCGACACACCGGTGTCAATGTGTTCTGTTTTCCATTTCCAGGAGTGTATTTTAGCAACATAAATCTGAACCTTTTGTTGATATTTGTTTCATGGGCCTTAGGCTATGGTCCAAAGCATATTTCTCTGCCTAACATTTCATCTTCCAATGTTGGAGATGATGCCAGAGACAATAACTTAGAAAGCAACTACAATCTCTAACAAGCTCAGCAAGCCAAACTGTTATATGTATATAGACAATGGTCAGTCCATGAAGCCATCAAACTGCTTCCTAAGATTACAGAGTTGCGTTGAAGTGTGTTCCAGGGCTTTTTTAGTACTAAGGCCCGTAGCTTGCCCAATTCAAGCATTCTTCTTTTCTCTTAAAGTTGTTCTTGTGTTTTAGAAATTCAATGGGCTCTCTGTACATCCCAGCTTAGTAAAGATTAGATCTTGATGAAGCCATAGTAACAGAGGAATGAATCTGGTGGTTCTCTCATCCCATAGCTGAGCTCATCTGAGATTGTATCTGTTTTCTGAGTTGTTAGCATCTTTGATGTCACCAGCATTGGAAGATAAAATGTTAGGCAGTGAAATATGCCTTGGATAATGGCCTTATACCCATAGAACAAATATCATGAACAACACAAATACTGGCCATGAAAGCCTGCCTTGTACAAATAAATCTGTACCTTATTCATCTACAACAATGGGAGGATCTGCATTAATAAAAATCTGAGAAGGTGGAAAGAACAGAAACAAGAGCAACACCACTGATGTATTAACTAACCAACTATAAGACGTTCCTCTTGAGGCACATCTTTGAAAAGTCGTTTAAAATCTTCACTGCGAGATTTGTACGTGGGGTAGAGCACATTGTACCAGGATGATTTTTTCTTTGACCTGTCAGACCCACGAGACTCTTTCCTCTCTTTGCTGCTGTCGTGACTAATGCTCCTGGTCAAATCTGCCACTTGACTTGAATCTGATGAACGGCTTATACTGTCCTGTTGAGATGAAATTACTATCAGTAAAATGGAATAGTAACTTGCAATAACAGAGAAATATGAGCACTAAATACATGTTTATACACATAAATGTTTCCATTTACAGATGATCTGTTATTTTCACAATTTGGTTTTGTCAACTATTACTGCAGATTACAATGACTTTCAGATGCTACAAGATGTTACGACTATTACTGACATTCTACCACCAAACTGTAAAGGTCTGAATCACAATCATCACAAACAACAGTTAAGCAGCTGTATGGACTGACTATTCCAAATGTTTATACCTAATTGTAATCCCAAAATTATACAATGACACTAATATACACCACTTAGAACTACATATACAATTTTAACAGTTCAGAATTAAAAGGAACTCATGGAGGATGATTAAGAACACATTTTGCATATATACATCTAGTGACTCTAGCAATATATGACATATGTGTACGAGAACATAGTAACAGCAGCTTCCCAGCCCCTCCCTTCAAATAGCCTATTCACACAAAAGGTTAAACATCTTGCAATTGTTGATGCTTTATCTAGGTGTAATGGCAAGCAATATACTAAACTACTTTTTTTTTTTTTTTTTAATTGTTCACCAACTTTCACTGTAATCAAAGGCAGAGAGCTAAGGTGAGTGTTGCCTTCTTATAAATAAATGGAACTGTGTCAATGCAAATTTGGTAAGCACTGTGGCACAAGCAAAGCAAGCTGATTCTCTTAAATGACACTATCTTCAGGAAAGTCAGTGTGACCATGTTGTTTTAGTGTCCAGAAATTGTTCCTACAGTCATGTTTATTTCCTGGACAGTACAGCTTCGTGTCTCATTTCCAGTCACCCACCCTCCTGCTGACATGACAGATCCACTCTATAACGTACTTCACTGTCTGGGCAATTGAAACAAGTTCAGAAATAGATATAGTGAATTCTTTAGGGTTATGATACCAGAGTTGTCCATAAAGTAAGGTCTCCAATGAGCACCCATCAGACAGAGTGAGCTAGCTTAAATCTGACAATAGTGCCGTGTTCCTTGCTTCCCATACCACTATTCTTGCCAGCCCCACCTCTCTGCAATGCTAATTCTTGGCGTAGCAGCCATTAACAATAGAAGGGAAAAATCAACACTCCCACCAAGTATGAATTGTGTTTTGTGATTAGATTTCGGTGGTTTAAGGGGTCAGCCCCTATTGAAATCCATCACCAGTTGACCAATGTGCAAGGAGAAAAGTGTATGGATATAAAAAATGTGCATAAGTGATGAAGGGAGTTTGCAGATGACTGTACAAATGTGTATGACGAGGCTGGCCATGGGCATCCATCAGTTTCAGGCGAGACAATGATGAAAGTCAAAGAAGTTTTGCTTGTGGATTGGCATGTGACTGTGCAAGAGATTATGAAACTGATAGGGGACATCTCTAAGACTACTATGGACAAGATTTTGATGCACATTTTGAAGTATCACAAGGTGTGTGCCAGGTGGGTACTACGGGTGTTCACCGATGAATACAAAAGAAACGCTTCCAAAGTGCTCACAAGTTTCTGTGCTGTTACCAGGAAGAGGGTGAGGAATTTCTGGATTCAATTTTAACAGGGGTGAGACTTGGGTCCACTACTTCACACCATGGACTAAAGAACAATGGCTTTGGTATTCTGGGATGGGAATGGAGTTCTGCTGTTCAACTGCCTGGAAAGAGATACAGCAATCAACACAGCAAAGCACTGTGAGACACTAACAAAGCTATGCTGGGCTGTACAGAAGAAAAGGATGGGTTGGCTGACAAAGAGAGTTCACTAGCACCATGACAATGCCCACTCTCATATCACCAAATTCAGGTGGAAAATCACTGACCATCCTCCAAACAGCCACGATTTGGCTTCCAGTGACTACTATCTGTTCCCCAATTTGAAACAATACTTGGGGGTAGTGAAATTCTCAAGCGATGATGAGCTGAAGGCAGCTGCCCATCCCTTCCTGCACAAGATGGCGGGAGAGTGGTAAGACATGGATATGAAAAAGCTTTAGGACCATCTCCAAAAACACATTGACTGTGATGGGGACTACATTGAAAAATAGCTAAAAGTCCAAGCTTTTGGAATCTGTAATTGGTTTTGCAATAAAATGTTTACTGGTTGAAAAGCATTGGAGACCTTAATTTACGGATAACCCTCAAAATTAAAGACAAGATTGATAAAATAGTAAAGTAGGCCTACGCAAGGATATCTTTGACTTACATCTCTGGCATACATTGGTTCAATAATGCAATGCTGTTCTCAAATTATTGTAAAATTTCATTTTGAATGTGGAAGTACAGGTAACTACAGTATGTATATCACCACCCTAAGAACAATTGGTGGAAGGTTATTGGTATGTTTCCCGGGCCTGCATGGAATGGGAGTGTGGGACTCATTTTACAAGCACCAATAAATAACTGTGTGCCTTCAGAGTGCAACAAGTGTAGGAAAATCAAGTTGGACTGTATTTAACACATCTATAATCTAACTACTGCCAAAAAAGCGTATTTCTGCAACACAATGGATATACCTCCTCTTCTATTCCTACTGTTCAGATATTTTATAACATTCAGTGCTTTTAGACACCCTATCTTGAGATATTTCAAAGTGATAATTAAGTTTGCCCTCTAGCAGTCATTTGAGAATGATATACAAGGTGGCCCAAAGGTCCGTTGCCATCTGAAAACACACTAATTCACGGAATAATGTAGGTAGTAAGGTAAAACTTGACACACGTGCCTGAAATGATATGGGGTTTTAATGAAACCAAAAATGAATGCATTCCACACACTACTGTTTGGAGAGCACTAAGGCATACCATCCAATGTTATCCATACAATATCCACCATCATCATGAACTGTTAGTCACTGATTTTGTGACATGGATAGCATTTGTAGTGTGCACATTTCAAAAAATGGTGGATGACGACTGGTTGTCTAAAGTGTTGTAGTCCTGAGAACTTCAGCCCTTGCGCTCAGTGTGTCAGCCGCGGAATACGCCGCTCCAGTATGGTCTGCATCAACACACGCGAGAAAAGTTGATGTCGCGGTGAATGAAATGGCACGGATTGTTACCGGATGCTTGAGGCCAACCCCAGTGCACAAGATGTACTTAATCATGGGGATCGCACCGCCCAACATACGACATGACATCGCTGCTGAAGTCGAAAAAACCAAGCAAGAAAAGGACATGCGCCATCCTTTATATGGACACCAGCCTGCTGACCGACAGCTTTGTTCGAGGAAGAGTTTCCTGTCATGTACCCGAGCCTTGGAAGTGTCGGCTGCAGAGAATCGTTTGGAAAGGTGGGAAATCGACCTGAGAAACCCCCATAAAAATGTAAAAGAAGAACTGGCGTCTGGTGGAGACCTACCATACACAGTCTGGAGAACCCTAAACCGTATGAGGGTAGAAGTGCCAAAGTGCAGGACAAACCTGCAGCAATGGGGTTTCCTAAAAGAGAATGAGAACACTCTCTGTCTGTGTGGCTCTGTCCAGGATCCTCAACACCTACTTATCGGTCCATATTTAGACCAGCCCTGCACAATGAATGACTTATGGGAGGCAAATGACATGGCCATATTGGCTGCTGATTTTTGGAAGTCTGAAGTCTAGTTCCAGACACAGAAAGTAAGTAAGACTGCAGAACTTGGGTTCTCGAAAATGCTAGAACTGTCATGAAAACCGTTGTATGATGAGGAAGTCATGGTGTGGTACGGATTTACCACATGAATTAAGTTTGGACTATTTTTCTTCAAGGAAATTCGGGATGCTGCTTTTCAAACTGCCTGCACGATGGGTGGGAGGTACATTGGTATGTTACAGAATCAAATCATCCCTAGACTGGCTGATACACTCCTGCTGGAAGGTACAAATTTTATGCAGGATGGTACTCCATCCCCATATTGCTACATGTGTGAAAGATCTCATGCACACATTGTTTGGTGATGATTGTGTGCTGAGCCACCACTTTCATCATGCTTAACCTCCCATTCTCCAGACCTCAATCCATGTGATTATCAGTTGAATGGCTACCTGGCGTCTCAAGTCTACAGTGAGTGTCTGACATCTTAGGGATGATACAAGACAACTTCTGACAGCAATTTCTCACCAAATCTACTGATATGTTGTACAGTACTGTTCACAACATTGTCTCTCAACTAGAGATATTGTTTAGAATGACCACCAACATGGTTGAGCATTTGTTATCAAGAAAATGCCTTTGCTAAAACTCAATTGTTATGCTAATTATTGCTTTTGTACCATATGGAGCGCCATCTGATGGTAATTTTGTGCACTTGTTTCTTTCAGTGAAACTCTATGTCATTTCAAGCACATGTGTCAGTTTTTACCTCTCTACCTAGATTATTTTGTGAAGCATTGAATTTACAAAAATAGGGATTTTAGGTCAGCCCTGTACAGTAACTCTTGTAGTAGCAAGTTAGAAACACTACAAGAATGACTAAAAACATAGAAAATCTATTTTCTCAGATGTGAAATTACAATCTTTTCCCACACCCACTACTCCAATCTTTCAATTGTCAAGTAACATCGTCAAGATGTGTATGAAATACTAATTACGTATAACTGAACAAGACACCATTTTCTTGTCTGTAAACATAGTTCTTCTCACCGTGTAATGTTTTCCATGTAAACTGGGGAGAAGATCATACTAACTGTTTTGATGATGTGGTTCCTCCAAATAACATAATAACCATTTGAATCTCAAATACAGAGCTTCAAAAGAATTTGCTTCCACAAAAATGAGTGTTCTATCTATTATATCTATGGTCATATAATCAAGAGTGGAAGATAACTCCTCAGCAGAATAAAGTTTGCACTTATAAAATACACACAAAGTGTTGGTTTGTCATGCACTGTAGGATTTTCTTAGACAACTGCTGAGGATTTTACTATTGCAACTACAGTTTTGTGTACAGTTATTGGCTGGTTTGAGGAGATTTTGCCCATCAGACCAGTATGTATCATGTGATGATATCCTTTTTACTATCTTTTGAGCAACCCAAAACAGAAGGTAAACGATTAGCAGTCCTTTTCTTACAGGAATGCAACATTCCACAACCAATCCTTTGGCAGTCTGTTTTTTTTACGATGTCTTAAGGACTTTGGTATTGCTACCTCAAAAGCATGCCAAATGATGATGGTGGTACAGTCCAGAATTGTCTCTCTGTTAAAATTTTTGGTGGTAAGCAACTGACATTGTTACCCTGATGAGGACCCATTCTTATGGCTCATTGTATGGATCCATCCTGTCAGAAACATGAATCTCAACTGGAAAGAGATACTGAAGTGCATGTTCTTCATAACTTTCATTATGCAATGGTTTGGAAGCTGTACATGAGACCAGTGACAGAGGACAACACTTTTGATGTACTGAAATGCATCCACAGAATTTATTCATATTCATGCAGTCATTAAATCATAAGTAAATGGAGATTATAATAATATGTGAATGTTGTACAAATGATGACATGAGGCAATGCAGCATCTGAACCTTTCATCAATGGGGATGTCCTTTCTGTGAAGAATGTAATTTAACAGTACAGGTCCATTATGAGACTTAAAATTAAAATCTTAGAGGTATAAATATGATTGCTTGCTCTGTACTTGTGCAGTCTTCTAGCTATTTATGGTCTTATATAGGGCAGCACCCATTTAATACAGATGTTTGGTTTGTTGGGCACTCAACTACGCAGGTATCAGTGCCCTTACAAATTCCCAATGTTTACTCAGTCCAATCTCACCACTTTCATGAATGATTATGAAATCATGAGGACAACACAGACATCCAGTTCCCGGGTGGAGAAAATCCCAGCCAGGAATTGAACCCGGGACGCCATGATGCAGAGGCAGCAACTCTAGCCACTAGACCAAGAGCTGTTGACATTCGATACGGAGTTTTCTTCATCCTCTCAATTAACATTTTGGTCTTTATGGGTAACCATGGATTTTGATCAAAGAGCTAGAGACACTGAATGGTTCTGTAGACTGAACTTTTTTAATTCTGAACACAGAACTCTCAATTAGAGATGAAAGATTCTTTGCATCTGAAGTTCTTGACCCTTTTTCTTTTCTCAGTTTCTACCTTTCTCATACGGAGCAGCTAGAGACATTTTAATTGAGTTTTTTTCTTTCTTATGTTTGGGGAACACGTTTGAGATTTTAGAGACACTTACTGTGTTGACATGGATGCAGCAAAACTTCATTGATTAGCACTACTACTGGTAAGCACTTGCAAATTTAACTACTAGTTAATCTGTTCATATTTGCAGATTTGTTTAATTTTTTTTTTTTTTTTTTTATCATTTTGCAAAATAGTATAGAATTATTTCCCTACTAGGCTTTCCACGAACAAGGGAACATGAGTCTTAAAACCTGCCTTATATATTTGAACTTGCTAATTTGCCTCAGCATACAGTAACCATTCCTTGAATTTAAATTCCTGGGCATTTCGCCCTCAATCAAAGCTGCAGATTTTCTGCTCATGCAGGATCAAAAAAGTTGGTCCTGAACTCAGGAAATGAGTGCTGGTAACAGAAGTAGGAATCATAGATTGCCATCATGGGCTGGGTCCTAGTGGAGCTGATTTGTCGTGTTCCTCTTGCCTGTTACAAAATGTCCAGTATATATCTGTATCAAATGGATGACTGTGAAAAATGCTTGCACATTGCAATGTTGCACTGTCATGGATGAAAGGAGAAAAGGGATGAACTCAGGTACCAAGGGGGCCTGTTACATAGCCTCATTCTAGAGATTCAGCATAGATATTTAGAATGTAATCCAGGAGGCTGACATAAACTCTGATAATCAGGAACTTTACACACTCATGTCTTCTCCCCTTGCCAGCCAGTTACTGTGTTAGCAATTTTGGCGGGTTCAAGCAGGATGATTGCCAGAAAAGTTCACACATATCTGGTATGTGCTGGTAATGCCAAACTCCTGACCAACCTGACAATTTCCCAGTGTGGTTGTTACATCTAAAATTCCATCAACATACATAATTCACAAGCCATTGTAAGGTACATGGCAGAGGGTACTATGTACCACTATTAGCTATTTCCTTTCCTGTTTCACTCAAATGGAGTGAGTGAAAAAATAACTATCTACATGGATCAATATGGCCATAATGTCTCTCATCTTGTCTTCATGGATTCTGTATTCAACGTACATTGGTGGCAGTACAATCATTCTGCAGTTAGCTGCAAATACTTATTCTCTAAATATTCTCAATAGTGTCTTGCAAAAAGTGGGTCATCTTCCCTCCAGGTATCACTATTTGAGTCCACGAAGCATCTCTGTATGTAGCAGCACGTCTCTGAATTGCTTCGATTTCTTCCTTTAATCCGAGCCGGCGGAGATCCCAAAAACTACACTAATACTCAAAAATGGATCACACAAGTGTTCTATACGCAGGCTCCTCAGTAGATGAGCTACATTTTCCTAACTCCTTTTGAATCCCTGCAGTCTACGATTTGCCTTTCCTACTACCATCCTTAGGTGCTCATTACATTTCATGTCACTCTGCAATGTTATGCTTAGATATTTAATCAATGTGACTTTTTCAAGCAGCACACCACTAATAATGTACTTGAACATTACAGGATTGTTTTCCTACTCATCTACATTAACCTACATTTTTCTACATTTAGACGAAGCTGCCATTCATCATACAAAATAGAAATTCTAAGTCATCCTGTATCCTTTCACAGTTACTCAATAACAATACTTTCCCAGATACTACAGCAACATCAGCAGCTGCAGATGGCTTCTCACTCTATCCATCAGATCATTTATGTATATAGAGAACAAGAGTTGTCCTATCACACTACCCTGGGGGATTCATGATACCCTTGTCTCTGATGAACACTCACTGACCAAAACGATTTATTGAGTTCTATTATACTGACATGCAAAACTAACAAAAGTAACTTTTGCATAACGTGTCACTACCAAGTAACATAGCTCGATGAAATTTGGAACAGACATAGTAACAACTGCTACAATGTAGTATAGAACATAACCCTAAGAAGTATGCAGTGTAATGAACAGAAATGACACTGAAGTCACTGAAACTGATGATGGTCCCTTGCATATTATTTTTTAAAAAAAGGACAGGAAATAGTTCTCAGTAGGGTGTGTGATCGTCACAGATGGAAATGCATGGTCTGTAGCATGTTCTCATTCTGCACCAAGGTTGGTAAAGAGTTCTTGTGGTAGCACACTCATTCTCAGTGGGATTTAAGTTGGAGGAGGGCAGGATTGGGGGGGGGGGGGGGGGGGCGGATGAGCAGGCCAGGCTATTAGCTGAATATCTTCTCATTCCAAGAGTTCTTGCACTTACACTTTTCAACACACACGGCCATCCACAAAAATGAAGTCAATACCGAAGGCCCCAAGGAAAAACACATAGTGAAGGGGTACACTGTTAGTGTAACATTGATCGGTGAGTGTACTGCATTCAAAGATTTGGAGATCAGTACATCCATGCAACATTATACCTCCCCACACCTTAACACCTAGACCAGCAAAACTATAATGTTTGACTATGTTCCTGGGTGCATTATGCATTCTCATATGGCAAGAGGCAGGAACATGCAACGCACCCAGGAACACCGTCAAACACAATAGTTTTGCTTGTCCATGTGTTAAGGTGCGTGGAGGTGTAATATTGTATGGGTGTCAATGTTATTGTGACACTGTAGTCCTTCCCCATGTGTGTTTTTTCACAGCTGCATTCGGCCTTGACTTTCTTTTTATGGATGACAATGTGTGGCCACATCGAACTGCACAGCTTGAGGAGCTCTTGGAACAAGAGGATACTCAACCAATGGACTGGCCTGCCCATTTCGCTGACTTAAATCCCATCAAGCACATGTGGAATGCCTTTGGGAGATGTATGGAAGTATGTCCATGTTCAACAATTAGCATTCATCAGTGTCAATCACGCAGGCGGATGAATGGAATGCCCTAACTCAAAAACTCTTTACCAACCTTGTAGCCAGAATGGGAGCACACTGCAGAGCATGGATTGCCGAATGTGATGATCACACATCCTATCAAGAATCATGTTCTGCCTTTAGTAATATCCACAGGACCATCACGTAATTATCACCTTTGAATGAAAGTGTTGTTTCTGTTTGTCTTATTGCGTATTTCATTCAGTTGCCTTCTGTATTATACTTCTCCCAATATGTACTCTGAAATGGAATACTGTATCTTCTCTCACTGTCCACATTTCCAAGGGACAATGTAAGAGCAGCCTTAAGTTTTGAAACATTTGGATACTTAAACTCTACGGATTATGAGACACTTTTTGAGATATGCTGAGTAATTGTCAATTCCTTTGTTATCTAAATATGGTTTTTTGACTGTAGAACTTTTCACTCATCTAATAAGCAGTCTTGACGGACACAGAACGACATCAATGTTTCAATCTTTAACATGTTACTGCAGCTTCTACTCTTTAATCTTTCTCTGGGGTCTAAAAACCTTAAAACATTTCAGTGGTGCACTTAATATGCCCACCTTTTCCATCACATTTGCAAGCTCTGATATAATGTTTTTGGGCATTCTTTAAAAACCACAACTTGTCACATTCTTTCACAGTTTACTCAACTCTCCAGTTGCTTGCCTGTTAACAACTAGTTGCTCCAGAAGAAGCAGATTATCCAATTTAAAGAGTTCACTATGAACAACTATAGAAATACTCTCAATTTTTCTCACTGCTGAAACCTTCAAAATGCCAGGGAAAAAGGTTTGAAATATGTTTTCTATTTCCATATGCAGCCTGTGAATCAATGGTGTTTGGCTCTGAAAGTTTTGTGTGAACTTACTGAATAGTTCTGCATGTGAAGTTATGAAATGAAGTTCTGCTTTAATTGAATGTTTTTTTAAGCATTCACAATGATATTGTATGATTTGGTATGAACAGTAGCAGAATGACTTTTTAGAGGTATATGCTTAAGAAAGTAAAAACTTTCTACAGCCAAGATCACACAAAAAGTTCTTTATTTACCAACAACCAATACAACCAATTTCGACAGACTTTGCTGTCATCTTCAGGTCTTCAAAACTTTTTGTTATAAAATGTGTTCATTTTGAGTTGCGCCTCATACCAAGGTTTCATTAGATAAAACGTGGCAAATTTATAACGGTTTGCCATATGAAATGTTCAAAATAAAAATTCACCTTGTGCATGTGGCTATGTCCACATGCGTAGCTCTCAACAGATGTTGCTACGTAATAAAATGCACATTATAACCCATCTGTTTACTTTAGCTTGACATGTTACGAAAGTAATATTGAATGCCATCCCATTGTTCCAAAATTCTGTTGGCTGAAGATCCTAAGGTAAGACATCTTGTGACTGTATGCCCAAAAGCTTGTGGTGTGAAATGTTAGACTTAATTCGTTCAAATTCTTCCCATTGAAATAACATGAAAAATTGACCAGAAATCTGGATTGTTCTTCACTTGAACACTCCAATGCCCGTATATAGGCATTAAGTGATTTATGAATGTTGCAAGTTCCATGCTTGTAAGTTGTCTGCCTTGTGTTTTCTGGACAGTAGTATCAAAAACCTGAACACTCCTTTATTGATATCAGATCTGTCTGATCCCAGCATCAGGCATTTATTTAGTGACAAGTTGGCTTCAATAAAGTGCTTCACATACATTCTGATGTAAAATTTCATCATCTACTATGCCGATAAAGAAAGTTCTTAGGTGGCACATTGTAATGCAACACTTACTATCTGACCAGTATGTACTAGTTGTTTTTAAGTCTTTTTTTTTTTAACTCTAACTTCTGTAGCTTCTGCAAAATTCAATGTGTAATGTGATGAACATGGTTCTTCTAACATGAGTTTCCAGAAATGTGGTTCCAGTCCATCAGTTAATAGGTATCTCATTTTCTTAGACAAAAGTGGAAAATGTTCAGGAACACTATCAGGGAACATCATTCGAAAAAGTTACAAATATCATTTGACAAATCCATAGAGTACTTGGAAACTGTCAATTTCATTGTCCAAATCAATTCAACGGTACTGTTAGCGCACATACCGAATTTTAAGGTCATGACTGATCTGAAAGTTCTAAATGTAACTGATATGGTCCACATTTAGTTCCAAGTGACACATGTTTTTCACCTGAAAACTTATAGTCTCAAAATTGCGCAGGAACATATTGCAAAATAGTCCACATTGACTAATTTTCCCCCGCACAGAGACTTTACTTTTCGAACTGTTTGTCTTTTGTAGACAGTGACTGTGAAATTTACTTTTTCCCCATCTCAAAAAGTCTATCTTCAAAATTGAACATAGTATCACGACAACTGTTTTGTTACTACTGCAAAATTATAATGTGGAACAGAAACAGAAGCAGCTGCAATAGAGGAATATTTGACACTAACAACAGCTGTGCAAAATATGAAAAAAACTCTCAAAATCAGAAACAAGCAATCTGTCTCGAATTTCAGAGGCCTCTCAGCTTAGATTTGATCTACTTTCATCATTGGATCATTTGAAAAAGTTAAATTAACATACATGAATACAGAAACTTGGAAACAAAAATGAATAAATTATTTTCTTCCTAAAAGTAGGAAAAAAGTTTACAATGTTAAAATAAACTAACTAAAGATGAGAAAGTTGACTGACTCATCACCCTGACATCAGAAACCATCTTGCTATGATGACATGATCACTAGTCCGTGCCTCTATACTGACACTGTCAATAAAGTCAGGTCTGTTTGTACCTACAAGGTATAAAATATTTCTACTTTGTGTGGGTTGACGAACTAGCTGCTCAATGTCCCAGTCTATACTTGGTACGTTAAAGTCACCTCCAACTGATAATGCACGATCAGGGTATTTCTGTGCTACTAAGCATAGACTTTCTTTGAATGATTCTGCACATGTTACAGCAGAATCAGGTGGCCAGTAAAAATATATGACAATTAACTTGAGTTCACACAGGCCGGTCGCTCATCTCCAAGACAACATAACAGTTATACTTGATTTAAACCTCAACAGAGACGATATTTCTGTCTTCTGCAATGGACACTACTTCTCCTATGGCAGTTAACATGTCTTTCCAATGTACATTCCATGCAATGGAAATATTACAGAGCTTTCGAACTTTCCTGGAGGGTAGTAAATTCATGAACACTGTTACGCATGCTTCGGCAACTTACGAGGGTTGTTTTTTAAGTAAGGGCCATTTGCGCGTATAGTCCCGTAGTTCGCATGGACGCCGCAACAAGCCACCGCGCCACTTGCCGGCATCCTTCCCGTTCACACTGATGCAAGTTGCAGCTCTGTAGCTGATGTGTACGCATCGCTGTGCTACTTTATAATGTTTACGATTATTGAATCGCCTGCAGCGTGTGAGATACGATCAGCGATACGTTTTTTGACCGCGAGAAGCCTATCAGCTGCAGAAATTCATCGTCAGTTAATAGAAGTTTATGGCTTGAATGCAATGAGTGAAGGTAAAGTGCGTCAATGGGTTAGAGAGTTTAAAAATGGCCGTCAAAACGTCCATGACGAAGAACGCTCAGGCCGGCTCTCTGTGATCACTGATGATTTGGTGGCTGCAGTCAAAACAAAGATTCGTGAGGACAGAGGATTCACAATTTCCACTCTTTCTTTTGAATTTCCACAAGTTTCAAGATCGGTTTTGTACAAAATTGTGTCTGAAAACCTAAACTTTAAGAAACTGTGTTATCGGTGGGTACCCAGACTCCTCACAGAGGACCACAAAGGGAAGAGATTTGCCACTTCATTGGACTTTTTGATTCGTTACGAGGAAGAAGGGCATGACATGTTGAGTCAAATTGTCACTGGAGATGAAACATGGGTATCCCATATCACCCCTGAAAGCAAGCGACAATCGATGGAATGGTGACACACAACCTCACCCGTCAAGGTCAAAGCCAAACAGACTGTCAAAGCGCAAGATTATGGCAACTGTGTTCTTGGACCGGTGCAGTGTTTTGCTAGTGGACTTTATGCCACGAGGAACGACAATCAACTCAGATGCCTACTGTGCAACTCTAAAGAAGCTCCGCAGAGCAACTCAAAACAAAAGGCGCGGCATGCTGACAAAAGGAGTTTTGCTCCTGCACGATAATGCTAGGCCTCACACCTCTCAAAAGACTCGGGATTTGATTGATTCTTTTGGCTGGGAAGTTTTGGACCATGCACCATACAGCCCCGACCTTGCTCCAAGCGATTTTCACCTTTTCCGGTACGTGAAACACCATCTTGGCGGGCAGCGCTTCAATGATGACGATGAAGTGAAAGCGGCCGTGAACTCTTGGCTGCTGGAGCAGGCGGTCGAATTCTTTGAAGAGGGAATTACAAACTTAGTTGTACGGTATGACAAGTGCTTAAATAAACAAGGCAACTATGTAGAAAAATAGGTAAAAGTGTGTAGAATCAGAAAATAAAAGTTTTTTTACAAAAGTATTTGTATCTTTTTTAAAAATAAAAACGGCCCTTACTTAAAAAACAACCCTCGTACTATTGTAATTTTGACAGCCAAAGTACGTTTTCTTTGTATGTGATCTTATTTCACTCTCTGCATATCAACTGTTGTGCATTCAGAGGACCTCAAACTATTGCCTAGCCTAACAAACTCCCACGCGCACTTCACAACTTTACATCCCAGACCTATCGAGGGTCACGGTAGCACAATCTATTTTTAGGCATTTGCAAAAATCAGTGAATTTCAGACATTTATCTCAAGACACTCAAATAATGTCAGTTTCTAATTTCAAGATGGAAGTCTTTCCTCATGAACTATTGAGTCTCTTCAAAACATTTGCACTTAAGAGTTACCTTCTTCCTACTCATTCTACAGCTCTCAGTTACTAAAAATTAGTTACATTTCAGGAGCTTAGTCATCAATATATGTAATACAAATAATTTCTGGTTTATGTCGGAAATTACCATTTTGCAACCAGGGTAGCAAGTTTTCCCTGGTGGAAATAACAAAGAATTACAGTATTTAAATAGTACAGTTCTTAATGTGAGTCACAAGATACTAATTTTACATTGAATCCCTTAAAAAGCAGACACAAACCAGACATTCAAATTGGTATTGCAGTCAAGTTTTGTAACATACGGAAACAATATCTCTTTCATTTCAGTACATTGGTGACTACTACATTACAACAACCTAACTATCTACACATTTTAGTTTCTACCTCAGTTTTCAGTTAAGTATCACGTTTTGCAGAAATGATGACACACACTTCCCGGATTTCACTTCCTGGCAATTTTTTCCCATTTCCAAAAGTAAAAAAAGAAAAACAGTACAATAATCTACACAGTAGATTGCAAAAGTGCAGAGTTTAACAGTTTAACAACTCATTTCAAATGTACAAGAATGCCACTAGTTTCCTTATTGTATTAAGCATTAGCACTTCATGTCATGATATGTAATAGCACTTCTTGACAATTGCTGTCTACTAACGAGATACCTACATCCCTTTGCTACACTGCAGTGACATACCTACATGAACTGCAAGTTGAAGCTTCAAATGAGACAGAATACCATCACCATTTTGAGTGTTATTAGAGTGGAAAACTGACTGAGCTCACAATTGATGAATGCTGCTATTATGAGAGAAGTAGCTGCGTGTATGTGTCCTGTAGGTTTTGGAACATGTGCATCATGCACAGAATGTAAATAAAATGAGAACTGAAACAACTGTCGAACACATGTGCTCACAATATTTAGCTAACAATAATTATATTTGACATGAAGGAACTGATAAAGAAACTGCAATATCGTAACTATATAGTATTTAGAGGATACTGTGATATCCAACTTAACCTGTTTCAGTGTATCAAATTCTCCACATTCACATCAATCTGACCATCTTTTTGTGATTTTACACAGTCAGCAAGAGTTCAGCCCATCTCCTCTCTCTAATTGGGTTTGCAGTTTCATTCTTTCATGAATGCCAAGGAGCAGTTCATAAACACGACAGCCAATGTGTCAGTTCTCCAGGACTTTTAATTGAACATTTATTGTGATTTGGCACTTAATGATCTGCCTAATCTTCTCAATGTTTCCTTCCTGCAGCCAGCAGTGTGATAGTATGTACCTGACAATTACATTGGCAAGATCATTCCCAGAATTGCTAAAAATGTTAATACTTGTGAGATCCCAAATGCTCCAGTTAATATGTGCAGCCTGCCTTATTGTATACATTTGAGGTGTGATTTTGCACACTCATAGGCCAAATGCTGAGACCATACACAAGCACCAAATACAACAACGGCAAAAACGTGGCACTATAAAGCAGCCCCTCTGCTGTCACAATAGTTTGTAAGTCACAGTTCTGACAAGCTAACAAATGCATGACTTTGCAAGACTTTCCCAGTAACTTTACTCAGGTGATCCCAAAATATTTTTTGTCTAAATACAAATTTAAATACCCAATGTCTACCAATGCAACTTTCTCCATATTTGATCGTAGGATTTCCTTATTACTGACAATCTACTTTCCAGCAGTACACTGAGACTCTCTCCCCCATAGAGTAAGACTAGCAAGAGTTGGTTGGTTAAATCCCATAGAGCCTTGTAAAGAGCCTTTGGTAGCAATTTTGACGGATTGTAATTAATACAGAAATGCCACCATGCAGTGAAAAAAATATGGCCAATTTTTCTATGGTACAGTGATAAAGGCTTCACTTGCATGAGTGACAACACCCTCGATGAGGTACTGGCAAATTAAGTGACCTGCATACCTTTGGGACCAGAGTTCCACAGCACGTACATGGAATGGTCTGTGGAGATGTGTTGCAAAGACTTTTCACAACCTGTAACTCCAATGAAGTACTTCTGAGTAGTGTCTTGAAATGTTTACAAATCAGGTGCTGCATACAGAAACACATTCCTTGTTGTCATGTGTTTGTATGCTGTGGGAAAATCTTGTCATATGGTCATTTTTAGATGTTCACAATGATCTTTTCATTTCTAAGTTAATTACAAGATAATAATATTGCCCTTTAGCCACTGTCAAGCAATGTACTAGACTGGTACAGTAGATTTTGGATCCCTCCGACACAACAGAACATGAATTCATGTAAACCTTAGTATCCTGTATGTCATGCTGTATGAAGACATCTGTCAATCATAAAGCAACATATTTAGATATTAATGAAGTTGAAACACATCAAAAGAAACTACAATTTTGTCTTACTGGTAACTGAATATCCAGGAGTTCCTTTTGGCCAGTTCTATTTTACTGTTCTGCATGATCCTAGGGAGTTCTATCCACTAAAGTAAAAAAAAAATATTCAAAAAATCATATGGCATTAATGGCCAGGAGACCACATCTGGAGTTGGTCAACCGCCTAGTACAAGTCATTTTATTTGACGCCACTTTGGTGACTTACACAACAATGATGATGAGAACAACACAACTCTCAGTCCCTGAGAGAATAAAATCTATGACCCAGCCAGGAATCAAACCCGGGTTCCCTGCATGGTAATCTGCTGTGCTGACCACACAACTATAGATGGACATCACCTACAATAACATGTATCTAAATAAATGGAACACAGTGGCCTAGAGTACAACATGTAATGTAAAATGACTCTTTACACACATCTGCTGAGGTCCCAACAGGCAACCTACTGTAAGAAACTGATATATCCTGTCGTAGTGTGCCAAATGTTATTTTGAACAACACAGTGTTTAAGTGAAAGGGGATGGAAGAGCGGCTGATATCAACTTGCCTTCCACCAATCTCAAGTAACTTAACCAAGTAGCAAAACGAGTGGTGGACAAGGGAGTAAAATACAAAAACAGCTTTATGCGGAACCTAATCCTTGGTATAAGTCTATATTATCAACAAAGACATCAAAGTCCACTTCCACATCTTTACTCAATTTTTACAACATGTTAATGTACCTTTAGACCCACAAAATTTTCATAAACACTAATTACAGAAACAATTATATGTCTTTATCAAGTACCAGTTAACCCAAAATTTTATTAATTCATAATCAGAGACTTTTAAATGGCTTTGATTGTTGGTCCTGATTCAGCACATGGAAAGGAAGAATACAAATCTTACAACAATTAACAATTAAATTACATAAAATTTGGTAACTATGCAAGGAGGACTGAAAAAATTTGAAATTACTACAAAAACAGCCATTTTTAAAATAACTACTGGCAAATACAATTACAATACTAACCAATGGACAAAAAAACTTGTACAGAACTCTATAGACTAGCACAAATTGTATAATGCACTCACGAGCCATAGGATGTTTAAAACAAGCACCCCATATCCTTACAGGAGATAGTATTGGCCAAACAGAGAGAAAAAAATGTCTATAAATTTACATCTGGAATCAATCACATTTTGCAGTATGGGACATTTTACTTGTGTTAGTAGTGTACACTGTCTTCTTGTTGAAGTTCACTACTCTTTTTTTTATCTGCTGTGCTTATATCTGTACTCACTCCACTGACAGCAGTACTGGCATCTGTCATAATAACAACAAGTGTGCACTGGGTAAGTCATTCCTTATGTACTGAGGTTGAGGATGAGCTGATTTCTGAACAAGGTTAGTTATTTCTTACAGTTCAAACAACAAACAATGAAATCAAGTCATATTATTGTCAGGAGATGGGAGATATGGTAAAGTTTAGCCAGAGCCTTTTATCAACAGACCCATTCCATGTGCACTGAATGTCATAAAGAAGACTACATTCCACACGAAAAATGTTTGCCTGATCAATACAGCAACTTTCAGAAACAGGATCATTCACAATGACTAGGATCACAACAGATCACATACAGCGAGAGTTACGACCAGAAGATGAACCGAAAACAAGTGAAGAACTACAATTGTTGAGACTTCTTGCATGGTCATTTCTATAGAGACAAGTAATTTATACATAACAAAATGTCTGCAAGTTCTTGGGAAACAAGAGCACCGTGTCAGATTAGAACTCTGCCAATAGGTTCGAAGACAGAGCACTGGAGATCCAGAGATCAAAGCCTACATTTTATTTATGAATCAGGCATGAGTCACAAAAGTGCAATAATAAATTACCAAATGTGGACAGATACAAATCCTCACTCAAGAGATTGTGGAAGCAAGGCGTCAGATTCATTATAGTGTTAATGTGTGGGCAAGGACTTGGCTGACACACTATTATTACGAAACACTTCATGCACCTACATCTACATCTACATCCATACTCTGCAAGCCACCTGACGATGTGTGGCGGAGGGTACTTTGAGTACCTCTATCAGTTCTCCCTTCTCTTCCAGTCTCGTATTGTTCGTGGAAAGAAGGATTGTCGGTATGCCTCTGTGTGGGCTCTAATCTCTCTGATTTTATCCTCATGGTCTCTTCGCGAGATAAACGTAGGAGGGAGCAATATACTGCTTGACTCCTCGGTGAAGGTATGTTCTCGAAACTTCAACAAAAGCCCGTACCCAGCTACTGAGCGTCTCTCCTGCAGAGTCTTCCACTGGCTTTTATCTATCATCTCCATAACGCTTTCGCGATTATTAAATGATCCTGTAACGAAGCGCACTGCTCTCCATTGTTGGATCTTCTCTATCTCTTCTATCAACCCTATCTGGTATGGATCCCATGCTGCTGAGCAGTATTCAAGCAGTAGGCGAACAAGTGTACAGTAACCTACTTCCTTTGTTTTCGGATTGCATTTCCTTAGGATTCTTCCAATGAATCTCAGTCTGGCATATGCTTTACCCACGATCAACTTTATATGATCTTTCCATTTTAAATCACTCCTAATGTGTACTCCCACATAATTTATGGAATTAACTGCTTCCAGTTGCTGACCTGCTATATTGTAGCTAAATGATAAGGGATCTTTCTTCCTATGTATTCGCAGCGCATTACACTTGTCTACATTGAGATTCAATTGCCATTCCCTGCACCATTTGTCAATTCGCTGTAGATCCTCCTGCATTTCAGTACAAATTTCCATTGTAAACAAGTGCCATTATCAAACATTTCTATGCAACAAATTACCAACATAATTGGAGAAAATTACCTTCACAGAAAGACAAGACGTTACACACAACACGCCATGATCCCGCACTCTACATCTCATACAACAGTACCTAAAATTAATAGTGGATGTACATTAAATGTATTTGCAATTGCGAATACAGACAACCATCAGCTGTATAATTGGATGACAATGATAATTTATGTCAGACCGGGACTCGAACCCGGTTGTCCCACTTACCATGAGCATTCACCTTACCATTAAGCTATCTGAGCACAACTCATAGCCAAACCCAAACTGCCATATGTCGTCACCCATGTGTCCACAACCTGCACTCATTACGTATATTCCCGTATAGGAGAGACATTTTATTGAAAGTCGCTTGCCAAGTGTCAATGGATAAATATGATATTACACTGCCTGTCTGCCTGTGCTCATGATAAGTGGGAAATCTGGGCTCAAGCCCCAGTCCAGCACAAATTTTCATTGTCGTCATTCTATTATACAGCTGATGGTTGTCCGTATTCGTAACTGTGAATACATTTAATGTACTTCATAATGGCTGTAGTCACTGCAGTGCCTGCATGCATGTCCACAGGAATCCTGCATCATAATTTGGAACAACACAGGCACTGCAATATCATATTAATACTGGATGTTTATAAATAAAGTGCAACTGTTCACGGAGGTCCAGTATGGGCTGTAATTATAGTACAGCAGTGAAACTTCGTAGATGCTAACGTGTTAATGAGGAATTCGTTTGCACTGGAAATTCTGGTCACCAGGTACGAATCTGGTGCTGTGAATGAAAGAAAGACGTATAAAAATGTTTCCATTATGTAATGGTTTAGGAATGTTGATTTTATTATTAACCATCTCGTATGAAAACAGTGGTCTCCACAAGTTGCACTCTTCCAAAGCGGGAATCACACACTTACAAGGAAGCCTCGATAACGTGCAGATGTCATGATATGTCTGACAGGCCCTCTGGGAGTATTGTCTTCAAAGAAGAATGGAATGATGACAAAGGTGCTTATGAATCCACAGCACACAGTAACATACGGTGAGTGCAACAGGTCTACATGCACAACATGTGGTTTAACAGTACCCCAAATTCGACAGTTCTTTGTATCCACTGAACCCCACAGTGTAATGCAACAGGGAATAACAACATTAATGTGGTAATAGTAAACTGCAGGAGCGTCTATAGAAAGGTCCCAGAACTACTCTCATTAATAAACGGTCACAATGCCCACATAGTACTAGGGACAGAAAGTTGTCTGAAACCAGATGCAAACAGTAATGAAATTCTAAACTCAGATTGGAATGTATACCGCAGAGACAGGCTGGACAGTGAAGGGGGAGGCGTGTTTATAGCGATAAAAAGGGCAATAGTCTCGAAGGAAATTGACAGAGATCCGAAATGTGAAATAATTTGGGTGAAGGTCACGGTTAAAGCAGCCTCAAACATGGTAATTGGATATCTCTATAGGACCCCTGGCTAGGCGGCTGTTGTGGCAGAGCACCTGAAGGAAAATTTGGAAAATATTTCGAGTCGATTTCCCCACCATGTTATAGTTCTGGGTGGAGATTTTAATTTGCCGGATATAGACTGGGAGACTCAAACGTTCATAACGGGTGGCAGGGACAAAGAATCCAGGGAAATTTTTTTAAGTGCATTATCTGAAAACTACCTTGAGCAGTTAAACAGAGAACCGACTCGTGGTGATAACATATTAGACCTTCTGTTGACAAACAGACCCGAACTATTTGAAACAGTTAACGCAGAACAGGGAATCAGCGATCATAAAGTGGTTACTGCATCGATGATTTCAGCCATAAATAGAAATATTAAAAAAGGTGGGAAGATTTTTCTGTTTAGCAAAAGTGACAAAAAGCAGATTTCATAGTACTTGACGGCTCAACACAAAAGTTTTGTCTCAAGTACAGATAGTGTTGAGGATCAGTGGACAATGTTCAAAACCATCGTACAATAAGCATTAGATGAGTATGTGCCAAGCAAGATCATAAGCGATGGAAAAGAGCCAGCGTGGTACAACAACTGAGTTAGAAAACTGCTGCGGAAGCAAAGGGAACTTCACAGCAAACATAAATATAGCCAAAGCCTTGCAGACAAACAAAAATTACGTGAAGCGAAATCTAGTGAGAGGAGGGCTATGCGAGAGGCGTTCAATGAATTCGAAGGTAAAGTTCTATGTACTGACTTGGCAGAAAATCCTAAGAAATTATGGTCTCATGTCAAAGCGGCAGGTGGATCAAAACAAAATGTCCAGACACTCTGTGACCAAAATGGTACTGAAACAGAGGTTGACAGACTAAAAGTCGAAATACTAAATGTCTTTTTCCAAAGCTGCTTTCACAGAGGAAGACTGCACTGTAGTTTCTTCTCTGGATTGTCGCACAGATGACAAAAGGTAGATATCGAAATAGATGACAGAGGGATAGAAGAGGAAAGGCTGCTGGACCTGATACGATACCAGTTCGATTTTACACAGAGTACGTGAAGGAACTTGCCCCCTTCTTGCAGCGATGTACCGTAGGTCTCTAGAAGAGCGCAGCATTCCAAAAGATTGGAAAAGGGCACAGGTCATCCCTGTTTTCAAGAAGGGACGTCAAACAGATGTGCAGAACTATAGACCTATATCTCTAACGTCGATCAGTTGTAGAATTTTGGAACACGTATTACGTTCGAGTATAATGACTTTTCTGGAGACTAGAAATCTACTCTGTACGAATCAGCATGGGTTTCAAAAAAGATGATCGTGTGAAACCCAGCTCGCGCTATTCGTCCACGAGACTCAGAGGGCCATAGACACGGGTTCCCAGGTAGATACCGTGTTTCTTGACTTCCGCAAGGCGTTCGATACAGTTCCCCACAGTTGTTTAATGAACGAAGTATGAGCATATGGACTATCAGACCACTTGTGTGATTGGATTGAAGAGTTCCTAGATAACAGAACGCAGCATGTCTTTCTAAATGGAGAGAAGTCTTCCGAAGTAAGAGTGATTTCATGTGTGCCACAGGGAGTGTCGTAGCACTGTTGCTATTCACAATATACATAAATGACCTTGTGGATAACATCGGAAGTTCACTGAAGCTTTTTGCGGATGATGCTGTGGTGTATCGAGAGGTTGTAACAATGGAAAATTGTACTGAAATGCAGGAGGATCTGCAGCAAATTGACACATGGTGCAGGGAATGGCAATTGAATCTCAATGTAGACAAGTGTAATGTGCTGCGAATACATATAAAGAAAGATCCCTTATCATTTAGCTACAATATAGCAGGTCAGCAACTGGGAGCAGTTAATTCCATTAATTATCTGGGAGTAGGCATTAGGAGTGATTTAAAATGGAATGATCATATAAAGTTGATCATTGGTAAAGCAGATGCCAGACAGATTCATTGGAAGAATCCTAAGAAAATACAATCCAAAAACAAAGGTAGTAGGTTATAGTACATTTGTTCACCCATTGCTTGAATATTGCTCACCAGTATGGGTTCCGTACCAGATAGGGTTGATAGAAGAGATAGAGAAGATCCAAAGGAGAGCAATGCGCTTCGTTACAGGATCATTTGGTAATCGCAAAAGCATTACGGAGATGATAGATAAACTCCAGTGGAATACTCTGCAGGAGAGACGCTCAGTAGCTCGGTACAGGCTTTTGTTGAAGTTTCGAGAACATACCTTCACCGAGGAGTCAAGCAGTATATTGCTCCCTCCTACGTATATCTCGTGAAGAGATCATGAGGATAAAATCAGAGAGATTAGAGCCCACACAGAGGCATACCAACAATCTTTCTTTCCACAAACAATATGAGACTGGAATAGAAAGGAGAACTGATAGAGGTACTCGAGGTACCCTCCGCCACACACAGTCAGGTGACTTGCGGAGTATGGATGTAGATGTAAAACATACCTCTCCATGCCAAGAAATACTGCCCAGCTACTTGTCGTAAACTTTGATCTGTGCTGGAAACTGAGGAGCAAATTCAGGACATTGCTGTACATCATGAAGTTTCAGCTGCTGCATCATCTGGATCTTGTACAGGTATCAGTATAATATAGACTGCAAAACTTTCCCTACTGTTGACGATGGGGTGGACAATTATTGTGACACTGCACCACTAGTACTACCTGGAATACATGCTGTATGGTCAGTTATAGCAACAGCAACTTCCACTGGGATAGGATGCCATACTCTTCCAGGTGCCACACCAAACAAAGCCGTGTTTTCAAATATCATCATCATCATCATCATCATCATCATCATCATCATCTGTAAACCGTTTCATGGCATCGGGCCTTGCCTCTGGTCTTCCAGTTGGTGAAACTCTCTCGATGCAGCACTGTAATTGCCGCTGTTCATGTAAAACAGTTTCAATTACAGTGCATGGTGTTTCTTCTTGATAACCATACTGTCAAACACACATTATGGAATGTCAAATGACGGCACAGTTGTCATACCACCACACAAACAGTGTACACTGCCAGATTTACATCTGATGGCCAAAACTGGAACTAACTTTTCCTAGAGGAAATCAGTTCTGCATTCATCCATTAACATACCTAACAAGTTTTACTGCCATACAATATTCCCTTAAGGGTGTGATTCTTTGAGATGCAGGTCTGATGGAGGAGTAAGAACAGGTCGTACTTCAGGGAACATCTGTAGTTGCAACTAGCAGTAGCTATTGTACAATAGAATGGCCCATATCTCGACCAGTGCTTTTAATTCGTTTAAAGAACTTTCTCCTCACTTTGATCACTATGATGATGTGTTGTTGTTGTAGTGGTCTTCAGTCCTGAGACTGGTTTGATGCAGCTCTCCATGCTACTCTATCCTGTGCAAGCTTCTTCATATCCCAGTACCTACTGCAACCTACATCCTTCTGAATCTGCTTAGTGTATTCATCTCTTGGTCTTCCTCTATGATTTTTACCCTCCACGCTGCCCTCCAATACTAAATTGGTGATCCCTTGATGCCTCAACACGTGTCTTACCAACCGATCCCTTCTTCTAGTCAAGTTGTGCCACAAACTTCTCTTCTCCCCAGTCCTATTCAATACTTCCTCATTAGTTATGTGATCAACCCACCTAATCTTCAGCATTTTTCTGTAGCACCACATCTCAAAAGCTTCTATTCTCTTCTTGCCCAAACTATTTGTCGTCCATGTTTCACTTCCATACATGGCTGCACTCCATACAAATACTTTCAGAAATGACTTCCTGACACTTAAATCTATACTCGATGTTAACAAATTTCTCTTCTTCAGAAACGCTTTCCTTGCCATTGCCAGTCTACATTTTATATCCTCTCTACTTCGACCATCATCAGTTACTTTGCTCCCCACATAGCAAAACTCCTTTACTACTTTAAGTGTCTCATTTCCTAATCTAATTCCCTCAGCATCACCTGACTTAATTTGACTACATTCCATTATCCTCGTCTTGCTTTTGTTTATGTTCACCTTATACCCTCCTTTCAAGACGCTATCCATTCCATTCAACTGCTCTTCCAAGTCCTTTGCTGTCTCTGACAGAATTACAATGTCATCGGCGAACCTCAAAGTTTTTATTTCTTCTCCACGGATTTTAATACCTACTCCGAATTTTTATTTTGTTTCCTTTACTGCTTGCTCGATATACAAAATGAATAACATTGGGGATAGGCTACAAACCTGTCTCACTCCCTTCCCAACCACTGCTTCCCTTTCATGCCCCTCAACTCTTATAACTGCCATCTGGTTTCTGTACAAATTGTAAATAGCCTTTCGCTCCCTGTATTTTACCCCTGCCACCTTCAGAATTTGAAAGAGAGTATTCCAGTCAACATTGTCAAAAGCTTTCTCTAAGTCTACAAATGCTAGAAACGTAGGTTTGCCTTTCCTTAATCCAGCTTCTAAGATAAGTCGTAGGGTCAGCATTGCCTCATGTGTTCCAACATTTCTACGGAATCCAAACTGATCTTCCCCGAGGTCGGCTTCTACTAGTTTTTCCATTCGTCTGTAAAGAATCCGCATTAGTATTTTGCAGCCGTGACTTATTAAACTGATAGTTCGGTAATTTTCACATTTGTCAGCACCTGCTTTCATTGGGATTGGAATAATTATATTCTTCTTGAAGTCTGAGGGTATTTCGCCTGTCTCATACATCTTGCTCACCAGATGGTAGAGTTTCGTCAGGACTGGCTCTCCCAAGGCTATCAGTAGTTTTAATGGAATGCTGTCTACTCCCGGGGCCTTGTTTCGACTTAGGTCTTTCAGTGCTCTGTCAAACTCTTCACGCAGTATCATATCTCCCATTTCATCTTCATCTACATCCTCTTCCATTTCCATAATATTGTCCTCAAGTACATCGCCCTTGTATAGATCCTCTATATACTCCTTCCACCTTTCTGATTTATCTTCTTTGCTTAGAACTGGGTTTCCATCTGAGCTTTTGATATTCATACAAGTGGTTCTCTTTTCTCCGAAGGTCTTTTTAATTTTCCTACATCCTTACATTTGTCCTCTAGCCATGCCTGCTTAGCCATTTTTTTTTTTTTTAATGATGGTGTCTCATTGTAAGAACTTAATTGCTCTATGTGCATCATGTGATATACCCGCTATATAATATGTTCAGAAAGTGTATTCTGTATTCTTACACATGATGATGTGTAAGAATACAGAATGCACTTTCTGAACATATTATATAGTGGGTATACCACATGATGCACATAGAGCAATTAAGTTCTTACAATGAGACACCATCATTAAAAAAATATGCATTCAGAGCACTGAAACGAAGTATTTCCTAATAATTAGATACTGTAAGTTTAAAACTTAAAAACCCTTCACTCATGGAAAAGAGTCACCAACATAATTCAAGACTTACAAAAAATATTTAAAAAACAATAAAAGTAAACAAACAATAGAACAAAAGATTTGTTGATATTTGTAAACAAAAAATGCATTACAAGAAAGGCCTGAAACAAGGCTGAGAAACTTGTGAACAGAATTACAGAAGTGTGTCACAAGCAAGTTTTTCAAATTAAGATTTAAAAATCTCTGATTTATCAGTCAAATTTTTCAGTTCCTCTGTCAGCCTAATGAAAATGAAACCTACAAAATACTGCACACGTATCTCTACAAAAGCTAAGCAAGTGTTATTCAAGGAAAAATTTATTTTCTGCACCTTTTTCACAAAGTCAAGGCTGAAGTCCTGTTTGGATGAGTCCATATTATTAACCATAATCCCAGAAGTGAGTACACGTACAGAATTCCCAGATGCCTGAACAATGGCCAGCACCAAGTTTGCAAACTGAAATAACATGTAGTTCTGACGTGTTGGCGAAGTTTCAGTTTTCAGTATCGATGACAGTGGATGTTATTCTGAAGATAGCAGCATTCAATTTCTGCACTATATCCGCAATGTGATTTTTATATACATTGAGGAAAGGGTGCAGAAACTTAATGCTGCTATCTTCAAAACAACACCCGCTGTCACAGGTTAACAGAAAAAAGTTAATTATGTATTTGTCAGGTAACAGTTTAATCCCATGGTATTTTTGGTACTGAATCCATATCTGACTTCAGGATTTTTTTCCTTTTTTTTTTTTTTGCCCTATCACCTAGAATTTTGTCACGATGTGACTTCCATATCAATGTATGTACTCAACTGTGGAGAGCATGGCAGAGGGAACTTAGCATTGTAGCACATTTTAGGGTTTTTCCCTCTTATAGTCACATACGAAGTGCGAGAAGAAGGATTGCTTAAACTCCTCTGTGCACTCTGTAGTTAGTCTACTTTTTTTCTTCACAGACCCTACATTAGCAATACATAGAGGGTTGAAGTACAGGTTTAGATTCCTCTCTTAGTATTACTACTTTAAACTTTGTAAATCTGCTGTTGGGAGACAGTTGGTGTCCATCTTCAAGCGTTCATAAGTTTGGTTTTTCAGCATCTGTGTGATGCTCTCCCATCAGTCAACTACTTGTGACCTTATGCACTGCTCTTCTTTGTATACACTCAATACCCTCTGTCTATTCTACGAGTATTTCGTACAGGTTCGGCATACTTGAGCAATACTCTAACATGGGATACACAAGTGTTTTGTCTGCATCTTCGCAATATCCTGCCAGTGAAACTAAGTTTACCACCTCCTATACCTACGACAGAACATACGAGATCATTCCACGTCATATCTATACAAAGTGTTACATCCATGTAGGTATGAGCTGACAGATTAGAATTGTGACTCACTGACATTGTAGACATAAGATACCACTCTACAGCATTTAGTGAAGAGCACAATTTTAATATTTCTGTACATTTAAACAAGTTGCCAATTTTGGACCACTTTGAAATATTATCAAGATCTGACTGGATATTTGTGCAGCTTCATCATATGCAAAAAGTTTGAGGCTACTACTGATATTGCCTGCCAGGTCATTAATACACAACACAAACAAGAAAGGCCCTAATTAGAGATGGACTGGTCATGAACGAAGGGGTCCAAAGGAACGGTCAATCAAGATGAATGGAATGACCAAGGAACTAATTCTAAGGAATGGTCTTTCATAGTTCACTTCGGTCGCAGCTTTCTACTTATAGGTCCCGGGAACGGGAAACTGTCAGTCTTGTTCTCACAGCAGCACGTCGTCCGGTCTCGTTCCAGGCTCGGTCCCGTTCCTGCCTCTGTCTTGATATCAGTCTCCCTCGGCCGGACACGTCGTGCTGCGCGTGGCCACTAGTCACATTTCGACTGCTAACTGCTCCTAGTTAGTTCAGTATAAAATTGTTGTTTGTTCCTTTTGCTGCTCACGCCCATTCTAGATCTGTTTCAAACCTTTTTTGAACTCAGGACTGCTGGTTCTTTTCATATTCTATTCAGCGTCCACAACCGGTAATTAGAACTTATTTTATAATTATGTAAATTACATAAAAATTATGTGGTATGTAATACAAACATCTTTTCAGGTAACGAAAGGGCATATCACCTTACTTCACTATTTCGATAAACAACAGAAGACATACTTAAAAAACCCAAGTTTTTTTGTTATTACACATGCAAAGGAAGTCAGCACGGCACACATGAGTGGCCATTTTCCGTCTTTTTTTGAGCCAAGGTAAAACAATATGTTCATTGTTATGGAAGGCAGACCTACTTACAACCGAACGAAGCACATGCTCCATAATTGACTGTCTGGTGTCACATTTTGTAAAGAAAATATGATAACTTCTACAATATTATTTCAGTGGTACAGGGTGGCGCACGAAAAATCAGCCCTGAGTACTAGACTGCTCATTGTCGCCCACCAATCATCGTCATCTATTGTTTCGAAGTTGTTATTTTCATTAGCTTATTTGTTATTTTTTTACTGCCTAATTATTACATGTTTTTCTATTCTCCTCATGGTGGTCAACAAATCGCGCATAATTGGCGAGCAGTCTGTACTCTGGCCGGTTTTTTGTGTGCCACCTTATATTACTCGAATTTCACTGCAATTAGCCACATAACGCTACAGTTTGCTAAACGAGAAGTTTTGCAGAATCATGAAAATTACTTCTACAAATGTATGAGAATTCTGTAATGAATAAAAATTCTTTACTCCAGGGGGGAGGCAAGTATCCCCTCTTGGCGCCTTCCATCTTCAGTCACCTATGCTACTAATTTTCAATTATTCATACAACCCATATATCATGCAAAAATGAATGGTGAATGAGTAAAAATGAATGGTTCCCAAAAAAGAGTGATCACCAGTGAACTAGTTCCGAAGAATGTACGAGTTTGCCCATCTCTAGTCCTAATACAGTTCCCTGCGGTTCGTGTGAATTCACTTCTAGGTCTGTCAACGAATCGACATTTGTGAAAATATAATTTGTCCTACCCATTAAGAAATCCTCAATTTTGTGTGAATTTCATTTTATACACCATACAATCATACGTTTGTTGTGAAACATTAGTGTCATACCAATCCAAGTGCTTTGCATAAGTTCAGAAGTACTGCATCCATCAGACTGTATTGATCCGTGGCTTTCAGGATATCATATGATAAAAATACATTCCAATATTCCACAACAGATGGATGTCAATGATAAGGGACAGTAGTATTGTGGATCACTTCCGCTACCCCATATTGTAAATGCATTTTACCTGTGTTTTGTTCCCACTATTGGGCACAGTTTTTTGATCAAGGTAACTATGGTAAATTATGGTTAAAATGGAAGCTAACTCAGTTGCAAACTCTGTTGAGAATGCGACAGCAATTCCATTAGGTTCTAGGTCCTAGAGCATCATTTAATTTTAGTAATTTCAGCTGTTTCCCAAATCCTCTGATAAATAACATCTATATCACTCCTCTTAACCCATTAGCGCCGTGCGTTGCCATATGGCAATGTCTGTAACACTTATTTAAAATTGTTGATTCCACGACATCAACAAAGCGAGAGTGTTGGCAGCACTGGATTCCGTTCCACAAGACTGTAAATATCACTACAATGCAACAGTTTTAACAATACATTTAAATTCTGTGGCATAAGCAGTGTTGGAAGTCATCGTTTGCTGAATGACGAAGAAAAATGGAGTATAAGTTCGAGTAAGTATGTTTTACACAGTAACTTATGATATATAATTTGGTTTTTTAGTATGGTTATGCTTTAAATACTCAAATATATATTCTTTGGAGGTTACTGCTTGCTGAGAAATAAATTACGTTCATTTAGGCTGTTTGAACGTCGGTGTTGCCATATGGCAACGCTAGGCGCTTGTACTCAGTAAAAGGACGAATTTTCTCTTTTTTGTTTTATAAGAGGTTTCTTGCTTGCTGAGGTGCTGGACATTCTTTATAATGACAATATTGAAGGTGATGTGTTTGTTGAGCCCCCAGATACGAACAGAGAATGATGGATTATTGTATGTGCGGTGGCTGGACAACTCAGTTGTCACAATGATCTCTTCCTCATGTGGTGCAAAAGAAGTTGGCCAAGTCAAGAGATTCTCGCAACTAAAAAAGCGAAATATAATGATTCCCAGACCAAAACTGGTAGCCAAATATAATACATATATGGGAGGTACTGATCAGATGGATCAGAATCTAGCATGCTATCGCATTGCAATAAAGTTGGATTTTGTATAATAAAGCAAGAAACCAAACTATTTGTTAGATTGATTTCAAGAGAAGTCGAAACAACTCTGTTGTGCAATTTATGCCTTTTACAGACATAAAAACGCAACTTTATAAAAAAAAAAAATCACGAAAAAATTAATTCTGGTGCTAATGGGTTGAAGTGGTGTGAGAATAAAACTGTTTCTATTACATAGAATTATGTGTCTGTTGGCTTATACTCCCTCTCTTCTCCTTGAAACATCTAATATAGTATTGCCTATAGTGAATTGCCTGTTTAGCTTACTTCACCTTCTTTTACCATCTTTCCATCACTTTGACGTCTTGATGGATATGCTCATCTTGTTCTCACTGATATCACCTACATTTTCAGGGAAAAATCAAGGTGACTGTTCAAACATTAATTTTGAGACTAATGAAATAGATTTACTGGTTGCTCTTTATTTTCGGATTTCAGGTCGTACAAATGCACGCTCTTTCTATTTCACTTCTGACAGATGACGAAATTTCTTCTAGATTTATTTTGAACTATCTTCATCTTTGGTCAAGACTTACAAAAACTGTTTCATTAGGCCCAACTTAATAGGCCGCATTGACTTTTTTTTAAACAAAGTGTTAATTATAAATAAATGGTGGGTTGTGCAGTTATTTTGTTAGAAAAATAAGATTCATTACATTAAAAACAACAAGAATAAATTACTTTAAACAAAAAAACTTTTTCCTTATTGGGTTATGTTGTTTGAGCACCCTGCGATACTATAATTTCGCTTTTACGAGCGCTCCCAACCAAGTCACAAGTCACCCCCTCTAAGTGGTTAGGGATGACAAGTGCTAGTACCGGACACTTTGGTGCAACTGAACTTTGTCCAGCCTGGAGATGACACATTTGGTCTTTCTGTAATCCATGTAAATGGTCTCTGACTGGAACCTACTAGGCTAGCTTAAGAGCTACTGACATTCCAATGAAGGCAGGTTATTTTCCAGTACCCATTGGAAACACTTCTGAAAGCCCTATCAGGAAGCGGTATTTTGCAGAGGAGTGCTAACAGCAGGAAGAAAAAATAGCCAATAAAAATGTCTGAATTCTGCTCCTGAGGCTGATTGGATGAAAGACATGAATGTAAAGGCAATTTCATGGAGTTGTGGGCTTATGTTATCAACTACCCTATTTGATAAATCATTTACATGTCATTTTCAATTACTCTTCTGCCATCTAAAATGTAAAAAATAAAAACAGACAAGCTGACTCGCAGAGCTGAATTTCTGCACCATTCTTCCAGAGATTTCCAGAGTTCTGGTTACTGTGGTCTCTCACTGCAGATTTTGACTTAACTTTGCATGTTTTTGTCAGTATTAACTTTACATTATTCTGCTCTTTGAAAGAAATGTCACATCATCATCACCCCACAGTTCAAGAGATCCTGAAGATACTAGAAATGACAGTGAGTGTGAATTCTAAGATGACGGTAGCAGTAATGAGTCTTCCATGGAATCTCTAAGTACTAGTCCTCATCCCTGTACATCAGCTGGTACAGCACATCAGTTGGATTCTTCTACAAGAGGTGCAGTTGGCAGATATTGAGGTTCTGAAGAATCACAAAATGGTAATGAAACACTTCAGAAAAAAGCACACCTTAATAACTTTTTGACTGGAAACAAACCAATATCCAGCAATTAAAGCAGATGTTCGATTAGTCAGTTTCAGGGCACAACCATCAACTGGTTAATGACTTAAGCATTTCATCATCTTCCATGGTTTTCCTGTCAGAAGATGTTTCATTTTATAGCGGATGAAACAAATCTATTTTATGCATACACCACAGCAAATAAATGGTTCAAATGGCTCTGAGCACTATGGGACTCAACTGCTGAGGTCATTAGTCCCCTAGAACTTAGAACTAGTTAAACCTAACTAACCTAAGGACATCACAAACATCCATGCCCGAGGCAGGATTCGAACCTGCGACCGTAGCGGTCTTGCGGTTCCAGACTGCAGCGCCTTTAACCGCACGGCCACTTCGGCCGGCACACCACCACCACAGCAAATACTCCAGAATCTGTGCATTCTCAACTCTCAAAGAGGAAAGACACTAAATTTGAGAAGCTTTATTGTTTTGTTGCTATTTGTCTTTTAACAGTTTAAGTTAAGAAGCTGAAAATAAGTGATTATGGGTCCAGAGATATACTTTCAAGCGCTACAGTTTTCTGTGAAATTATGTCTTTAGACCATTTTTACTTTTGAGAATGCGTGCCACTTTAGTGACAATTTGCGATTACTGGAGGTGAAAGTTTGTTAAAAAATTAGGAATATTTGTAATAAAGTTTCTACAATGCACCACACGACATTTAGTCCCAATCAGAACCTTTGCATTCACAAAAGTCTCATTATTGAAAGGCCAATAATCTTTTAAATAATTTATTTCATCCAAGTGAAGTAGATTCAGAATAAAGGTACAGAATTGGTGCTGTGTGATTGCCAGACTCAGTACATTTTGGCTGTCATTGTATATACAAGCACAACCACAGAAATTGGGTTCCACAATTTAGTGAGCCCAGCTCACACGTTTCTCTGGCTTCACAACCACAGAGACACTGCACATGGCAATGTTCATAAGAAGAGGCATAACATGCCAAAACTAGATAAGAAATTGAAATGAGGAGAAACTGAGTTCAAATCAACTGACAAGATGCTTCCTATCAAGTGGTGCGATGAAAGAGAGGTGTGGATGTTGACCACATATAACAAATACAAATGTCTATAAATGACATAAAATCATTGTTAAAGAGTCCACAATCACCATCACTAATCAATATAATTGTCCGTCTTGGCCACTATTTATATTTTTATTTATTTACAATACACCTTCATCCATTTCGGCCACAGCCATCACCAGAAACTTTCGGATAATCAAAACAAACAAGATGTAATATTTCTACAATAATTACAAAAATACACTATACAGAAATAAAATGAGGACGTGCCAAATTTAAAAAGTGCAATACACTGTATCTCGTAAGTTCACACGCACACTTGTGACCCGACTAGTGCTGTCCAGTGAGGCAGCCTGCCTTAAATAATAATCCACGGCCATTAGGTGGTGGCAAATGCAATAGGGCTTGTCAGTGTTAAATGCCAATTAACGTCTACAAATTAAGCATACAATCATTTCATAAAATTAATCAATAAAAGTAACTAACTGAAATTGTCATTTTAAAATTCAAAACAATTTCTACAAATTAAGCACACAGTCATTTCATGAAGAATTATTGGACTTGTCACATTAAAAATTCAAATTAACACCACACATTAAACACACACTCATATTATTAAAAGCAATCCATAAAAATTAAAACAGACAGCTGTACTGATAAAACATTTTAACATATGCCTGTAGCATTACACAAGGCTATGCGCCAAGTGCGGTAGGCTGGGCCGAGGAAGCTGCTTGCCTCTTGTCCAATGGGTGTGCCTTTGTCATGGGCCCCAGCAAAAGTGATAATGTTTTGCAGCATCACAGAACGCCACAAGTAAACATAACAGCCATGGGATGATGATGGTACCAAAGCCTAGCCTGCAGTTCTTTCTATTTTAATGCTTTGCTATGAATTTTAATAATAAAGTCATTATGTTTCATATTTTCAACTTACAACTATAAAAAGAGATTGTAATACAGCTTTACATACCTTACAGCAGGGGAAAAATACATTAAGCTCTGTCTTATATAATATTATAGCCATACGTTAAAATGTTTTATCAACACAATTGTCCATTTTAATTATTATAGATCACTTTTTATGTAATGACTGTGCACTTTAATATTGACATTACTTTGAATTTTTAATGTGACAAGCCCTATTCATTTTTTTATTAATTGCTTTTCATGACATGCTCGATATGAAGACATTATTGTGAATTTTAGTGTGGCAATTCCAAATTGTTACTTTTGTAGATGATTTTATGAAATGACTGTACTTTGTAGACATTTGGAATTTAACATTGTCAAATCCCATTACATTTAATACCACCTAAGAGCCAAAGATCGTTATTTAAGGGTGGCTGTCCCACTGAACAGCATTAGTCATGGTAAAAGTGTACGCATGAACTGACAAGATACAGTGTATCAAGTTTTTAAAATGTGGTTTCTACACAACGTATCACTGTAATTATTGTAGAAATATTATTTCTCATTTGTTTTGTTTATCTGACAGATTCTGATGATGAAATTGGCTGAAATGCGTTAAGGTGTATTAGAAAAAAAATGTGATCAGAACTGGCAATTATCCTGACTACACAAATGACAAACAGAAAAGACTGGGGAAAAAAAGAAAAAAGAGAAACCCCATGTATTGTAGATTAAAATTCCGAGTATGGGTACGGTTGACCACTGTGATATGCTACTGAGCCCAGTAAGATAAGTACAAAGACTGTGGATAGGTAAAAGAAATATTTTTTTAAGTTCTGAATTTTTGGATTTTATATGCTCATTACAGGGCCAAAAATGGCACTTGGAGAGTTTCACCTATCTCTGATTAGGGAAATTGAAGAAAAAAATGCAACAGAATGGAGAAAAGCTGACAGAGGAAGGTGCTCTGATGACTTGAGTCATCCATGATTCACGAGGAGACATTTTTCGGATGTTATTGTGGTAAGCATTCCAAGAAAAGGTCATTAATGCACAGATGCATGGTTTGCACAAAAGTGAAAGTGCCCAAGAAACCAGATACTAATTCTGAACTTGCAACATACCGTTACGTATTGTACGTACCCTGTCTCAAGATTTATCACACAAGGGAGCATTACAAATCTTCTGGCACTAAAACTGACAGTTGAAATTAATTGACATTTCTGAATAAATATTGGAAAAAAAAAAAAAAAATTAATTTCACCATCGCCAGTTCAAAGCCTTGATCACAACAGAGGATGGAAAACAGACATAATACACATGAAAAGTATTCAAACAGTTCCTGACTTCATCTGTTCAGATGTAGTAGTTTGCTGTCATACAGACTAACTTGGTGTTTCAGAAGCTACAACATCTATTCTGGACATAACGTAATTACATAGCATATATTCCACCAGTAAAAGAAGATTTATACTTCATCATCTACTTACGATAGGTCAAAATTATTGTCATGTAATACACAAAATTATGAGGACATGCTGAAACGAAATGCCTCTGAATTTTTTATTTTGCTATCAACATCAGTTGAGGCATGTGTTACATGTCACACATATAACTCCAACGACTTTCCCCGCTTTGCTCATGCCAGTTACGACCATCTGCCACTAGAGGGCTCTGAATTGTAGCATGTAGACTGATAATGTAGAATATAACTATGTCAGTGCAGGAGAACCAGCATGCTGGTATCTCTCAGAAAATTGAAAGCAAAAATTCAGAGAGTCCATACACACGTACAGCACCTTCTCCTTCAGCATGACAATGCCACACCACACACAAGCGCTGTGACATTTACAACAACCCACTGTCTTGGGTTCCTCCTTCATACAGTCCTGACTTGACCCCCTCCGATTTTTGTCTGTTTCCAGAACTTAAAGAACACCTTCAAGTATTTCACTTTGAAAGTTATGAAGCAGTGGAAGCAGAAATGAGGTTGTGGATCCATCAACAAAGTCAATCTACAGTGACGGTATCATTAAACTGATCTCTCATTGGGAGAAATGTGTTTGGCACCAGGATAAATATGTAGACATGAAGAATAAAGATGTAGAATGTTAATAAAATTTATTTTATTTAAAAAGCTTTACGAGTTTTCACATAAAAAATTTGGAGATATTACTTTTCAGCACATTGTTGTGACTCGCCGATCTTTAAAAGTGCCGCCGCGCAGTTACGCACGTCCTCTACATGCGGCGCTGTCTGCCAGCCATGCAGCAGCAGCGCCACCTAAGCGGCCAGCCAGCCAGCAGCCGCTAGACTCGGACTCAGTTATGATTTGACTGTTAAAGTGTACACACGTCTTACTCTGTTTACTTGATCTGTGACTTTCATGTATTGCATCTTCCTTGAAATATATTTGTTCAACTTGAAGTTATAACAATTGGCAACAAAGTGGTGATTTTTCTTTTCCATCGTTGACCCACATGTTTCCATGACTAGAGCAACTATTGCAAGGTCTCATAGAACAGCAAACGCTTCTCACAAATGCGATTCGTGATTTCGTCGCGGCATCAAATGCAGGGCGTCTCTCGTCGTTCTCTCTACCTCCTTTTCCTCCTTACGACTAGACGGCGGAAGACTGGTCTGATTACGAAAAACGTCTTCGACAGCACTTCTTGGCATTTCATGGCGCGGACGAACAAACATGTAAGTCTCTGTTCCTTTCATGGATTTCACCTCAAATGTATCGGTTGTTATCGCAATTGGCTCCTTTGAAAGATCCTGCGTCTTTGTCCTTTGCTGAAATGTGCTCACTTCTGTCCATCTATTTTCAAAAGCAAACGCATGTGGTAGCCTCTCGTGTTGCCTTTTACCGTTGTCAAAAACAACCGAATCAATCCTATTGCGCTTGGGCTACTGAACTTCACGGCCTCAGTAGAGAGTGTCAATTTGTTACTGAAGTTCACAAAGAATCCTATGCTGATTCCATGGTACGGGATGCTATTATCCGATCGGCACCCAACAAAGAAGTTAGGCAATGTGCCCTTCAGTCAGCAAATCCAACTCTAGATGAAGTCCTATCCATCGCTCAGTCTTTTGAAATTTCTCACGCCGCTGGAGTGCAAATAGAGGCATGGGGCGACGTCGGGGAAATACAACCTCTGTGTGATGTTGACGAAGCGTGTGGCGTGTCCCCGCCAGCCGACGTGGCTCCAGTACGCTCCCAAGCACAGCCTCGGCCTAACTGTAAACAAACATCTAAGAAACTGCAGCAAAACCCAGGGCAACTTCTTTCATGTCCGCGGTGTTTTACGAAACATTCACGAGAAGATTGTCCACAACGTTGGGCTGTGTGTCACAAATGCAAAAAAAAAGTCATGTGTCATTCATTTGCAAATCCGACCCCATACATGATGTTCATGAACATGACGCTGATTCTCATTCTGTGTTGTCTGTCAATTGTACTTCTTCCCTTTCAGGGAAGTTATTCCTCACTGTCCAAATCCTTGGTCAGGATGTTCGCATGCAGGTGGATACTGGTTCTGCTGCCAATATCATCAATTCTCAGACATATCTTCAGTTGGGTTCTCCAATCCTGTCACCTGTCACTAGGCAATTACGGACTTACAATAAACAGAAGATTTCTATCTTGGGACAATTTAATGCTGAGGTATCTTACAAATCCGTCGTTCGCACTGTTCCCATGTTTGTGGTTGACCATAGTAACACGGATAATCTTTTTGGTTTCGATGCCTTTCACGTTTTTTGGGTTCTCCATAGATGACTGTCAATATCGTCTCTGATGCTATTCCTTATGCCCAATTGAATTCCTTGTCGACGACATTTTCGTCCCTTTTTTCTCCTGGGTTCGGCCATGCAAACGATTTTGAGGATCATATCACGCTCAAACCCACTGCTCGGCCTAAGTTTTTTCAGGCTCAGCCCATTCCTGTGGCCCTTCCTGATCAGGTCAAACGGGAGCTGGATCGTCTCACTGCTTCAGGGGTCTTGCTTCCTGTCACTTCCAGTGAGTGGTCCCCTCCTGTCATTGTTGTGGCTAAGTCAAATGGTGATATTCGTCTCTGTGGCAATTTCAAAGCCACTGTAAATGCTCAATGCCTTATCAACACTTACCCTATGCCTCGACCTGAAGAATTGTTCACTAAACTTGCTGGAGGCCAGTATTTTTCTAAACTTGACCTGTCAGAAGCTTATCAACTTCCTCTCGACGCTGCTTCCCGGCAGTTTCTGGTCCTTAACACGCCTTTCGGCCTCTATCAATACCAACGATTGCCACTCAGGGTTGCCTGCGCCCCTGCTCTTTTCCAGCGATTCTTGGAACAATTATTGCTCACTCTCCCTGGGTGTATAAATTACCAGGACGACATTGTTGTCACTGGCTCCACCACTGACGAACATCTTCAAAATTTCCGCACACTATTTCATGTCTTACAGACTGCCGGTCTTAAGTGTAATCTTCAGAAATCAAAATTTTTTCAGGCATCTATCACGTACTTGGGGTTTCAACTCTCTCGGGATGGTATTCGTCCGCTTCAGCAAACTGTCGCTGTGATCGATGCCCTTCCCCACCCTACATCTGTTAAGGAACTGCAGGTCTTCTTGGGGAAAATAGCATACTATCACAAGTTTTTACCGTCTGCTGCTTCGGTGGCTCAGCCGTTGCGTCACCTGTTGCATAAAAATGTGCCTTTTCACTGGTCTGCATCATGCGATGCGGCTTTCCAGAAATTGAAGACTATGCTGAAACAGGCCCCGTGCCTGGCTACTTATCAACCTGGCCAACATCTTGTTCTTGCCATGGACGCCTCTCAATACGGGGTTGTGACGGTTCTGAACAACCCATTGCTTACCCCTCCAAAACGCTCACAGATGCCCAACAAAAGTGTTCTCAAACTGAAAAAGAAGCTTTGGCCATTATTTATGCTCTTCATAAGTTTGTTGTGTTTCTCTATGGATCCAAATTTCATCTTGTTACAGATCACAAACCACTTGTTTCCTTGTTTCATCCATCAACGTCACTTCCCAACAAGGCTGCACACCGCCTCCAGTGTTGGGCTCCTTACTTGTCTCGTTTCAATTATGAGATTCATTTCCGGCCGATGGCTCAACATGCGAACACTGATGCACTGTCTCGCCTTCCCATGGGTCCTGATCTGGCATTCGACAGGGACGAACTTTTGTGTTTCCACCTGGATGTTGCCGAGCAGCGGGTTGTGGACAGGTTCCCCATCACCAGGGACTTGCTGGCGGCTGCTTCGGGTTCTGACCCTACCCTCTCCCGGGTTTTATGCTGTATTCAGAAGGGTTGGCCAGATCGTCCATCTGCTAAGACTTCTGATCTGTTGCAGAACTACTACACTTCGCATTACCGCCTCACGGCTAGGGATGGTGTTATCCTCCTTTCCACCGAAAATGCTTCGCCGCGTGTAGTGGTACCCGCGTCTTTGCATGCTTCGATCTTGCGCCTCCTTCACCAAGGGCATGGGGGTGTCTCTCGCACAAAATCTCTAGTGCGCCATCATGTGTACTAGCCCGGCATCGACTCTGAAATTGCACACATGGTCGCTGCCAGCGACCCTTGTGCGTCACAGGCCACCGCCCCGAAGTCATCTTTGTCACTGTGGCCTTCGCCTGAGAAGCCCTGGGAGCGTATTCATGCTGACTTCGCGGCACCTTTTTTAGGTACTTATTGGCTTCTCGTTATTGACGCCTTCTCTAACTTTCCTTTCATTGTCCGTTGCACGTCGCCTACCACCGTGGCAACCACCAATGCTCTAGCTCACATTTTCTCTTTGGAAGGCCTTCCCTCTACTCTTGTTACTGATAATGGTCCGCAATTTTGCCTCTTCCGATTTTGCGGATTTTTGTGCCCATCATGGCGTCATGCATGTCAAGGCCCCTCCGTTCCATCCACAGTCAAATGGTGAGGCTGAACGACTGGTCCGCACATTTAAGGCTCAGATGAGGAAACTCCTGACTTCTTCTGCTGCTGATGATGCACTTCTCCAATTCCTGGCTCCTTACCGTTTCACCCCCATGGGCGACCACAGCCCAGCTGAGCTCTTACATGGCCAACAGCCCCGCACGCTACTTCATCTTCTGCGGCCTTCCACCTCTCGGCCATGGGTGTCTTCGCTTGGCCGGTTCACCGCTGACGACCTTGTATGGGTACGGGGATATGGCAGGCGGCCAAAATGGAGTCCTGGCCGCATCTTACGACACTGTGGCTAACGCCTGTATGAAATCCAGATGGACACCGGTGTTGCAGTGCATCATTCGGACCAGCTTCAGACTCGTGTGCTGGCAACGCCTGTTCCGGATGCCGCTACACCACCTTCGGCTCTACCTGACGCTCGGGATACTGGGATCTCTCATTACTCGCAACGCAGTCCTCTCACCATCATATCGGTGCCAGCACAAGAACTGACGCCACCAGGAGACGTGCCCATGCAGGAACCAGATGACCATCATCTGTCGGAGAAACTCTACTCGCCACCTTCTCCTACAGACGCGGACACATCGCCCATGTCTCCTGTTATAACAACCGGACTTGCCGCAACGGGCAGATTGGTGCACAGGGCTCCAGCAGATTCGGCCCCCACGTCTCCTGTCACCTCGACCTGTTATCATCAGGGACACTTCCGTCCGTACGGGAAGCCTCCTCCTCGAGACTTTATGGCCAGTCTAACAACACCTATGGACATTAGCAATCTACAGGCCACCTCCACCCAGACCTGTGCAAAAACTGTTGTGACTCGCTGATCTTTCAAAGTGCCGCCGCGCAGTTACGAGCGTGCTCTATATGCGGCGCTGTCTGTCAGCCATGTAGCAGCGGCACCACGTAAGCAGCCAGCCAGCCAGCGGCCGCTAGACTCGGGCTCAGTTATGATTTGACTGTTAAAGTGTACACATGTCTTACTGTGCGTACTTGATCTGTGACTTTCATGTATTGCGTCTTCCTTGAAATATATTTGCTCAACTTGAAGTTATAACACACACCCCTGTGTATTGAGATATCCTGATTTTGGATTTATCTAGTGGAGTAAAGCAGGATTGAAGATAAGTACTAGGCATTAAAACAAATATTCAAATGCTAAGTTTTTGAATCTGAAGTTCCTTTTGACACCGGCAACAAACAGACTTTCTGTCTTACAGTACCTATACTGTAAATACACAGGATTCATTTAGTCTGTTAACGCACTCTGTACCAGGACTGTTTTATAGCCCATCCATAGAAACCAGGCAATTTCACCAATATTTTAAAAAATCACTGCATCAAATCTGCTGAATGGATAGTGGCAAATTTAATATAACTTTAAAATTGCACTTTTCTGCTTTAATACTACATGAAAGAAACTTCATTGGAATGCATTGGCTTTGAATCACAGTTATAGAAATCACTAAGGTGTTTTTAAGAATTTAGAAAAATCACATGATGAAGAAAACTCAAACTCTGATTTATTTGTAACTATTTTTATGGCAGTACATTATATCTTACTGTCTGTCTACTGTCACTGCATACAAATTTCACACAGACTCGTTTCTTAGTGTGAAAAATTGTGAAATAAGGTTTCAGGCATAGTGAAACACCACACTGTTCAAACTGCTAGTTTGTGTCTTTGCGAGAAGCCTTCCAAGTCTCTTTCTAGCTGTTGGAACTGCACACGACTCATGAGCAGCATATTTGTTAGTCACTGAAGGTATGTGCTGGAAAAAATATGTTTGTTAGCTGTCCTACAATTCCTTCTGTTGTGTTGGCTGAAGAGCCAACACCGTGTTACTAGAGGAGGCCGAAATGCACGCTTTTTAGCTCACGCAGGCTGGCGTGAGGAGGGAAGAACTATACTGACGTGAGGTCTGGAACATGACAAGGAATTAGAATTCAGAAAGCGGACGTAATTAGTTTCATACTTAACTTTAATCCATTAATGACGAACGTCGCTCTTGACGGTACATGAGTCACAATTTTATCTGTTCAGAAGCCATAGTAACTGAATATGGTGCCTTGCTAGGTCGTAGCAAATGACGTAGCTGAAGGCTATGCTAAACTGTCGTCTTGGCAAATGAGAGTGTATGTAAGCAGTGAACCATTGCTAGCAAAGTTGGCTGTACAACTGGGGCGACTGCTAGGGAGTCTCTCTAGACTAGACCTGCCGTGTGGCGGCGCTCGGTCTGCAATCACTGATAGTGGCGACACACGGGTCCAACATATACTAACGGACCACGGCAGATTTAAAGGCTACTACTTAGTAAGTGTGGTGTCTGGCGGCGACACCACACCTTCAGTTCTTTGTACAACTTAAAGTGTGTTACCTGCAATAAGCTGAGCTGCAAGCTTTTTTTCCATTTTCGTTTATTCAACATGTCCCATTACAGTATTTGTAATACTAAATGTTTAGATACCATAACACAAAAAGTAAAAGTCTAATTATAATGAGTTACATCATCGTGGATGAAAAGTTCAAATGGTTCAAATGGCTCTGAGCACTATGGGACTCAACTGCTGTGGTCATAAGTCCCCTAGAACTTAGAACTACTTAAACCTAACTAACCTAAGGACATCACACACATCCATGCCCGAGGCAGGATTCGAACCTGCGACCGTAGCAGTCGCGCGGTGCCAGACTGTAGCGCCTTTAACCGCTCGGCCACTCCGGTCGGCTGGATGAAAAGTATTCACAATAGGAAATTTCTGTATGAGCAGTATAAAGTTTCCAGGTAGAACATAATTAACGGTATACTAATAATTACATTCACAACAGTAAACTTCTGTATGATTGATAACACAGTTTTCAAGTAGAACACCATTTTCTTTTCCTTTTTTTTAAAAAAAAAAAACTTTTAGTAAAATATATATTTATATGTTTGGAAATATTATTAAATTGCAAAATTTGTGAACTTAATTGCTTTGTAACTTTACTGAAACCGGTTTATCAACGGGCTAGCTGCCTCCTGTTTTTGTAATGTTCTTCTTTGAAGTATCTCTCCCTGTATTAAGTTCACGACACACCCATAACAGGTGATCTAATGTTTAATCATCATCATCATCATCATCATCATCATCATCATCTCCGCATGTACAAGCAGCACTTGGGGCTAGGCTGAACCGATGGTAGTAAGACATTAATCTTCTATGTCCTGTTGACATTGTCATAATGTTAGATGACTGCAGCAACTTTATCAGAAGACAATGTTGAACAGTTGGAAAAAAATCTTCTATGGTTGCCCCTTTTGCAGTTTCAGCCCATTCTCTTTCCCATTTTTCTTTCGAAGAGGATTGTAACTTTCTTCTGGTCACAGATGAAGGGATTCTGTTGTAGCTTTCTGTTGCGTTTTCGCGAGCTGCTTGTTTGGCAAGCTTGTCTGCCAGTTCTTCCCTGGGAGTTCCTACATGGGGTTTTGTCCATTCAAAGTTAGTACATCATTTCCTCCGATGCAATTCCTTAATTTTGTTTCTTATCTCTTTACGAATATTTATGATTCCTGGAATTTTTTAATGAATCCAGTGTAATTTGACTGCTTGTGTGTATTACTGTTGCCATTTTAACATAAATTTTGTGTAAGTTCTCTAGTTTCTCTAAGGCTCACACGATTGCTGCTTGGTTAATGGTCCATGTGCACTTTAACTGATAGGCAAGTGTGCCATTAATGGTTACTACCATTCATCAACCCATTCCATTCTCCGAATTTGTAATTTCCTTCTGAAGTTACTCTACTTGCTGGATGGGGCCACTGTTTGTAATCTAAAGCAGTGTCTATAGAATGGGCCAAGTGCTCAATTTTTGTAATTTTATATTCTTCCGCAATTGCCTGGAGTTTAATAATTATTGGTGTAAGGCATGTTAGAATACACACCATCGGACATCGTTCTGTAAGCCTTTGCAATGTTTATGTTGATCAAGTACTGGATTCGTCAAATCTTCACACAGTTATATTTTCTTCTTAGGGTGTGAATCCAAACAGGAGCTGCATATGCCGATATTAGTAGTGTAGGACCATTGTAAATTATTGTCACTGCTCCTGAACCAAGTCCATGGTTGAACCTTGCTGATTTATAAAAGGAAGGAATAAGCTCCGAGCATTTTTCAGTTATGTACTGTGTATGTTCATCAAACATAAATTTAGATTCAATAATTATACCCAAGTATTTTAATCATTCAACTTGTTGCAAAACATTATTGTTTAGAACGATACCAACTGTTGCCTTTTCTTTACACCTTCTCTTTGTTATTACCATTACTTTCGATTTTTCCTCATTACAAACAGATTTGGCCTTTTGGGCCCAAGCTATGATTCTTCTCATTAGTATATACTTTGGTCAATACAATTAAATCATCTGCAAATGCTACTGTTTTTGTGTTAGATCCAAATTCATCACAGAATTATACTGGATATTCCAAACACCTGGACCCCTGCAGGTACCCTTTTGTTACCTTCTTTTCCTGTTTGATGTTGTTAAATGCCAACACTGCTGTTCTATCAATGACATAAATTTTACCTAGGTTATGTAAGTTACTACAACATTCAAATTCTAGCAGCACTTTAAGGAATCTGGGCCACCAAGCTGCATCAAAATCTCCCTGAACATCAAGCCTGACCATTACCACACTGCCCTTGTAATACGCTTTCCTCTGCGAAGTTCTGAACAGCCAACAATGCATCGACTGTACCTTTCCAAGTAGTAAATCCATACTGATTGTTGCTTAAGAGATCCTTAGAGGAGACATGGTGCATAATTGTATAACTAATAGCCTTTCCAATTCTTTTCCCTCCATGTACAGAAGGCTGATGGGACGAAATGTGGACACTTTTGTGCTGTTTTCTTTACCAGGTTTGAGAATGAATACTATTTTACCTCTTTTCCACCATCTCAGAAAGCAACCTGTTCTTTGGACAAGTGTTATATAAAGCAGTAAGATAGCTGGGAAAAAACTATGCAACTGATGATTGATCTTACTAGTAGCACCATTTTCACCAAGAGTCTTGTTTGCAGGTACGTTCATTATTATTTCCTCTATTTCTGTCTGAGAAAAAGCTTCATCATCTACTGTTCTTTTGGGCCGTAGCATTTGAGATCTTATTAGTTTACGGTATTTCACATCTTGAGTTTGATCATCTTCAGACACAAAATATTCAAGCGTATAAGTGGCAATTTCGATTAAATCCATTGTTGTTGTTGTTGTTGTTGTTGTTGTATTGTCATTTTGCTTAGAGTTGTCATGGGATTATTACTTCTGATTTTCCTTGATGTGGTTTGACAGACTGTGTTCCAAGGGTTATTTGTTGGGATGAAGCTGCAGTATTGCTTCCAGGACTGCATTTTTGCTTTCTGTATAGCTGGGCTGTATTCCTTGTTCTCTTTACAATGCCGTTGCCTTTGTAGCTCCCTGTCTTAATATCCCCCCCCACACACACACACACACACACACACACACGCGCGCACACACACACTGTAGTCAACTCAGTTGTCCATCAGCGGACAGATTTTCACCCAGTACTATACCATAGCTGATTTTTATCTTGAATGCTTTATTGCATGAGGTATCTAGAACTAATACTAATTCCAGGATAGGAGTTTCAGTATTTGTTTCCGCTTGAACTTTTTCTGTCAAATTCCGGTCCATTTTTTAAGTTGTGCAAGTGTGTTTAGCAAATAATTGCATGTAAGTTCTTCCCATTAGTACCAGTCAAAGTCTCTCAGGCTTTCGTATCTAACAATAATTGTTTTTAGTTTGGATTATGCTTCCAGCATATACCATTGGGCACACTCATATGCTAAAGGTAATAATCGTGTGTTCGGAGAAACACTCTTCTTCACCATGCGTCCATTGGCTTATAATCGGCAGTAGATGATAGGTGGTCATAGCTAAATCAATATTGCTCTTTCCTTTACTATTTTCAAAGGCTGGTCCATGATTCCCCTTGCTTACTAAGTACAGATTACTGGAAGCCAGAAATTCTTTTAGCTTCTTTCCTCTGTAGGTTGTTACTGTATCATGCCACATGCTAAATCTCTAACTGCTGCCCAAAGCAATTACTAAACAAACTTCTTTACAGTATGCTATCATGTCGTCAATTTTTTCAGGTCATCTTTGATCGATTTTGCGATATCTACGTACACACTATATATTAAAAATCGCGAATTTTCTTCTACTGTTTCTACAAATACTGAATCTTCGTTGGACACGTGGCTGATCATTATGGAACCAATATCTTTGTTGGTTATCAGTACTGCTGACCTTTTCCTTGTGTCACATGGGCTCAATATCTTGTAGCCTCTAGTGATTCCACGTATGTTTTGTTGAAAATAATATGATTCTTGTATGAAAGCAATGTCAATCTGATATTCCACAATAAGCTGTATTAGGTTAGCTGTTGCAGCTCTGGATCACTGTAGATTTATTTGTATGCACTTAAATTTGTTTTTGAAGAGACTAGGTTGTTTGGCTTGTATCTAGTGATGCCATTAGTGATAATCTCTGTTCTGTTTCCGTTGCGAACTACACTACTGGCCATTAAAATTGCTACACCACGAAGATGACGTGCTACACACACGAAATTTAACCGACCGGAACAAGATGATGTGATATGCAAATGATTAGCTTTTCAGAGCATTCACACAAGGTTGGCGCCGGTGGCGACACCTACAACGCACTGACATGAGGAAAGTTTCCAACCGATTTCTCATAGACAAACAGCAGTTGACCAGAGTTGCCTGGTGAAATGATGATGTGATGCCTCGTGTAAGGAGAAGAAATGCGTATCATCACGTTTCCGACTTTGATAAAGGTTGGATTGTAGCCTATCGCGATTGTGGTTTATCGTATCGCGACATTGCTGCTAACGTTGATCGAAATCCAATGACTGTTAGCAGAATATGGAATTGGTGGATTCAGGAGGGTAATACAGAACGCCATGCTGGATCCCAATGGCCTCGTATCACTAACAGTCGAGATGACAGGCATCTTACCCGCATGGCTGTAACGGATCATGCAGCGGCGTCTAGATCCCCGACTCAACAGATGGGGACGGATGCAAGACAAAAACCATCTGCACAAACAGTTCGATGATGTTTGCAGCAGGATCGACTATCATCCATGTTTGGCGACATCGCAGTGAACGCACATTGGAAGTGTGTATTCGTCATCGCCATACTGGCGTATCAATTGGCGTGATGGTATGGGGTGACATTGGTTACATGTCTCTGTCACCTCTTGTTCACATTGACGGCACTTTGAACAGAGGACCTTACATTTCAGATGTGTTACAACCCATGGCTCTACCCTTCATTCGATCCCTGCGAAACCCTACATTTCAGCAGGATAATGCATGACCGCATGTTGCAGGTCCTGTACAGGCCTTTCTGGATACAGAAAATGTTCAACTGCTGCCCTGGCCAGCACATTCTCCAGATCTCTCACCAACTGAATGTTAACATCTAATATGAATGTACATGATATGAAGTCTTTTCCGATATTGATCTTGAGTATAGCTTTGTATGCAAGTGAAATGTGTACAGTTAACAGCACAGGCAAGAAACTAAAAGCTTTTGAAATGTGGTAGTACAGAACAATGCTGAAGATTAGATGGGTAAATCTAATAAACAATGAAAAGGTACTGAATCACAGTGGAGAGAAAAGCAATTTTTATGAATACTTTACTAAAATAAGGCATCAGTTCACGAGACACATCTTAAGACATCAGGGAATCATGAATCTGGTAATGAAGGGAAGTGTAGGGGGTAAAAACAGTAGCGGGAAACCAAGTAGGTTCAAGTGGATGTAGGCTGTGGTAGTTATGCAAAGATGAAGCAGTCTGCAGTGGATAACCTAGTGAGGAGAGCTGCACCAAACCAATCTTCATGCTAAAGACCACAACAATGTTATTATTTAGTATTAGCAAATGTATGGCTTTCAGAGAAGAACTTGAGCTTTAAGTTGAAAACATAGAAGCAGACCCAAAGAACTACAAAGAATTTATTGAACTTATAAAGAAAATGTCAAGGAGGTATATTCCTTCTGAATGTATGACCTGATTTATACCTGGCTTTGACTCAAGCTCACAAGAACTATTTATCATCTATCACAGCAAGTGTAACATAGATGCTTTCTCAGCAGATAAAATTGAAATTGGAGGTGCACTACTCTGAAACATAGCTAAACAAAGAAGGGAGAGAGGGGTTAAATTACTAACCAATCTGGAGATGAAATGGAACAGTCGAAGAGGCTGGAGGCTGATAAAAAATCTTAGAAATGATCTTACGAGCCTGCCATTTAGTACAAACATCACTCCAAACCAGACTGCTCACGAACTGCTACCGAATGGCAAGACAAGACAGAAGGCGTAAAATCTCAATCAAAACATAGGAGGTGACAGCAAATCTCTAGAAACTCCATTCCCAACTGAGGAATTGGGAAGAGCAATGCAAGAACTGAAAGAAAATAAGGCAGCAGACCCTGATGACATACGAACTGAACAAATAAAGCAGTTTGGTCCAAAAACTAATGAATGGCTAGTGAGGACGATGAACATATGTTTGGAAACATTTCAGATTCCCCAACTATGGAGGATAACATTACTAAAGCCCGGCAAAGAGTCTACTGAGCACAAAATTTCTGCCCTATTTCCTTAACCTGCCACCTATGTAAGTTATTTGAAAGAATTATTCTGTCAAGAATAGAAACCAGAATCGATACAAAACTTATCCCTGAACAAGTTGTATTCACGCCACGGAAAGCATGTTGTAGTCAAATACCAAATCTGACTCAAAACATATAACACTGTCTTGAAATGAAATTGATAATGGTTGTTGGTTTTCTTGATCTTTATGCAGCATATGATACAGTAAACCACCAACAACTTCTCACGGAAGGCTATGAAGTAACGAAGGACATTTGACTGACTTACACGTTAAGAGGAATGTTGCAGAATCAAAAGATTCTACACAATCTTCCAAGGGAAGAAAAGTAGACGGAGAAACCAAAAGAACGCACTACCACAAGAGAGCGTTCTTTCCCCTATCTTGTACAACATGTACACAAATGACCAGCCACACAGCCGGAAATAGAGAGATGCATACATGTAGACAATGCTGCCACTTTTGCTCAAGGAAGAATATTTGAAGAGGTTGAAAGAAAACAGACAGAGGCTTTGCATTCCTTGGGGAACTACTATGAAGAAAATCACCTGTCACCTAATGCAGAAAAAATGAAAATATGCACATTCCACCTATGTAATAGAGAAGCCTAAAAACAGTTGGAAACAGAATAGGGAGATGTTAGAGTACAACACTGCACCAAACCTAAATACTTGGAAATTACCATAGACCGTACACTGTCATTTAAAAAACACTGCACTGACCTAAAAGGAAAAATACGTGCAAGAAACAACATTACACTTAAATTGACTGGTTCAAAATAGAGAGCACAACCTGAAGTTCTTTGATCATCAACAATGGGACTATGTTTTGCAGCCAGAGAATATGCAGCACCAATAAGATCTAGCCACTCCAAACACACTGATGTCACTTTAAATGAGACTGTCCACAAAATTTACACACTTGCACTTGCAGCCATAGCACCACCTAATATCAAATGCAACAAATGCAAAGTATAAAGGGTGTTCGAAAGGAAACAAGCCGGAGACACAATTACAGAAACCAATAACTGTATGTAAGAAGTACTGACCCTGGCTGTTGAGACACTTGTCCCACTGTGAAACAAGGTGGTGAATGGCTGTCTCTCAAAATTCCCGAGGCTGCAATGTTAACCAGTTCGACACATACAGCTGGATGTTGTCATGCACATCAGTGCAGGAAAGGTTATGCTGACGTTCTTCTTCATTTCCTGCAGCACGGGACAACAGTGAATGCCCAATGTTACTCGAAAACCTTGACCACCCTTTGCCAAGCAATCTCAACCGTGCGGCTATTCCGCTCCACGACAATGCAAAGCCTCATACGGCCAACACAGTCGCGGCACTCCTGCAGAAATTCAAGTAGGAGGTTATTGGCCACCCTCCATACAGTCCGGACCTCTCCCCCTGTGATTACGCTATTTTTGGTCCCCTTGAAAAGGCTCTGAGGGGGCAAACGATTCACCTTGGACGACGACATCCAACTGTACACGCAGAACTGGTTAACATCGCAGCCCCGGGAGTTTTATGAGACAGTCATTCACCACCTTGTGTCATAGTGGGACAAGTGTGTCAACAGCCAGGGCGAATTCTTCTAACATACAGTTACTGGTTTCTGTAATTATGCCTCCAGTTCATTTCTTTCTGAACGTCCCTTACAGTAAGTGAAATAGAGAGGAAAACGCAGCAAATTGACCCACAGCACTTAATGTATAACCACCAAACAGTTCTAACTTGTCTCAAGTCAAGTAAGGGCTTTATCCAATGGATAGTACCAATAGAAGGCCAACCTGAGACTGGCCTCCTATCTTTATGGTTGGACACACTCTGCAAAATACAAACCTGCACCCCACAGACAAAATCACAGGGGCAGCAACTACAGCACAGCACACACAGCGCACTGAATAGATAACAAAAGTTACACAGTGCAAAGTAAACGTGGTCAAGTGGGGCTACTCTGAAGACGAACAGAGCGAATGTGGAGAAACCCAGACAATTGAACATTTGCTTATTTGCCCATGGGTGGAGTTTGTTTGCACAGCAGAAATCTATTTTTTGTGCAATGAAAAGGCCATTATAGCTGCAGAGTTTTGGAGGAAACGCGTTTAGATGCTCTCACCTGGACATGGGAAGTAAAGCAAGCAAGCAAATAGGGTAGTCACTTATATCGGATTACATAAAAGTACTGCACGGTTTACACAATCAAATGCTTTTCATAAATCAAGAGAAAACCCTTACTGTCCTTAGCATATCTCTTAGCCCTCCAAGTGTCTTATACACAAAAGAATACAGTACGTTTGTATGGTTGTGATCCCTTCCTGAATCTGAATTGCAAATGTGGCAAATTAAGTCTAGTGCCAGTAATTGTCTCCATTAACCTGTTTCCTTCTTTTTATAAAGTAATTTTACTAATGAGTACTGTAATATATCAGGAAACTGACCCCTCATGAAACACATACTGCAAAGGTTACAGATTACTACAACAGTTACTATGAAGCACCGATCTCCATAGCTCAGATTTTAGCACAGCCACGTGAGTCTACTCTTCAGCGACTCAATTTTAGTTTCCCTCTTTCTTTTTGCTATAGCTGCATACAACACAACTGTCTCAAAACACCAACTTTAAAAGTTCTGCGTATTTGCTTTTCCCAAAAAATTTGAATTTGACATGTCATACCTTGACAGGAAACCTGTCAACATTTAACCTCGGTTCTGTCATGCAGTCATTCTTAACATTTCTTAATCATTAATCATGCAACACATCATACAGGGTTATTCTAAATGAAGGACCTATTTTCAAAAATTCATATCTATTCAAGTACAAATCCAAAATGAACAAGCTTTGTACCAATGAAAAGAGGAAGTTTCAAAGTTTTTTTTTTTTTTCATAACGTTTGATATCAATTTAAAAAATTTTGTAATTAGAAATGTGATGAATGTTATAAATGTTCAATGTGGTGACTGCTGGATGCATGGCAAACATCAACATGGTAGCCAAACTCGTCCAACACACATGAAGGTATATCTGATGTTACTGAGCGTATGGCAACAGTGATTCAGTTCCACAGTTCATTCAGATTAATTACAAATATTTAAAATATTATTAAATTGATATCAAACATTATGAAAAAAACTTTGATACTTCCTCTTTTCATTGGTATAAAGCTTGTTCATTTTGGATTTGTACCTGAATAAATATGAAGTTTTGAAAATGGATCCATCATTTAGATTAACCCTGTATTTTTGCCTCTGAGATTGTGGTAGTTTCTGGTATCAGTATTGGATTCAGGTAACTGACCTATATAAAATGATGCAATATACAGTTTCCATACAAGTTACTTTTTTTGAAGACACAAAACAATTCACTTGCTGAAAGTTAATACAGTAGAGACAAAGGAATGACTGACAGAATACCAATTGGTTAACATCTGGAAAGTGTATAATTATTTGACTGCACACACCACACACTAAAATGAAACTGCTCCCTTCTGAAAGACAGAGGCAAAGTTGCAGTAGTTCTGAAGTTCTTCTGGTGGCTCATAAGACAACTGAGCATTCTGTGTGGGTATTTTTTACTATAATATAGCCAGTCATGGCAGGAGAAAATTCATTATCCCCCCCCACCCCCCCATACACACACACACACACACACACACACACACACACACACACACACACACACACACACACGACCCTTTTTAAAATATTACAGAACAATCTATAGTTTTCTTTCTTTATAGGATCACCAGATATCATTTGTGATACACATAATTTTTGTTGTTGTTCTACAGGGAAGTCTTATCCCTCTATCCAGGATTTCCATTTACTGACTTGAGAATTATTTCGTATGATTTTTTTTATTTTTGGAAATACAGCTTCAAACAATTACACAAACTTATTAGAGAACAGGCTAAACAACTTGTCATTAACATTCATTTCCATATGTACAGGGTTCCACTCAATCTGCTGGAAGAGAAAAAGAAAGAGAGAGAGAGAGAGAGAGAGAGAGAGAGTGAGTGTGTGTGTGTGCGTGCGCGCGCACGTGCTAATGAGTACGTGTCATAGAAACTGTATTTACAACCAAAAAACTGTAAGAAACAGTCCACAGGCCACTAAACAAAACCCTGGGTTACTAGAGCAATCAAAATTTCACGTAGAACAGAGAGAAAGTTACATGAATCAGTATGGATATCTTATTATCCCATAAAACAAGGAGAACTATTGATTATACTGTAATGTTTTAAAAGAGTGTCATTAAAAATCCAAAACTATGTACATCACATTTGAAACTAACAATACCTACAACAAAGTAAACAACATATGGCAAGTTATAAAAAGGGATAGTGAGGGAAGAAAGTAGAATGCATGTCTTATATATAAATACATTACAGGGAAATATACACTGATCAGGCAGAACATCATGACCACTGACCTACCATCAATATAAATCCATCCAGGTGGGAGCGGAGTCACCTGGTGAGGAATGACTGCTAGTCACACACATGCACGGTGCATGCAGTATCAGTGAGCATGCTGCCCGCGTGTAGAATGGGAAAGGTGCACAATTGTGATGGCCCAAAGGCTCGGCACATACATTTCAGAAACTGCACGATTTGTCGGGTGTTCGAGGAGTGCTGTGGTAAAAATCTTCAACACATGGTGAAACCACGTACAGGCATCGTGGAGTTTGGCGGCCACCCCTCATTACAGATGTCAGACTTAGGCAGAGCAGACTGGTAAAACAGGACGGGCAGTGAACTGTGATGGAATTAATGTCAGACTTTAATGCTGGGCAGAGTACAAGTGTGTCTGAACACTTAGTGCACCAAACATTCCTAACGATGGGCCTCCGCAGCCAGTGACCCATGCATGTGACAATGTTAACACCACGACATCAGCAACTACGACCGAAAAGGGCACGAGACCACTGGCACTGGCGCACTGGCAGTGTGTGGTGCGGCCTGATGAATCCTGATACCTTCTTCATCACACCGATTGGAGGGAGTGAATCTGTTGTCTTCTGGGGAACAGCTCGTTGACTCCTGTATTGCAGGACAGAGACAAGATGGCAGTGGCTCCATTATGCTCTGGGGAACATTCACATGGGCATCCATGGGTCCACTGGAATTTATGCAAGGCGCCATGATGGCCACGGAGTATCGTACATAGGTTGCAGACCACATATGTCCAATCACGAGGATCATGTTTCCTGACGGCTGTGGTGTTTTTCAGCAAGATAACATGCCATGTCAGTAGGACAGGAGTGTAATGAAACTATTGGAGAACTTAGTGGTGAATTCCCATTGATGTGCTGCCCCACTAACTTGTCAGATCGGAACCCTATCGAATGAATATGGGATGTGATTGAATGTTGCATCAAGACCTTATGGTTCCCCTCCTCGGAATTTACGGAAATTAGGTGTCCTGTGTGTGCAGATATGACACCAACTCCCTACAAACACTTACCAATACCTCATTGCTTCGATGCCATGATGCATCGCCATTGTTATGCGTGCCAGAGGTGGACATAGCAGTTATCAGGTAGGTGATCATAATGTTCTGGCTGATCAGTGTAGTAATAAACATTGAGGGAGTTGCTAATATATACAACTGACAATTAACAGCTGCAGAGGAAACTGGCTGTAAAGCCTCAGAGAGTGACTTCTTAAACCTACTGTATAAAGTTAGCAGCACCAAAGTCAGATGCATGTAATTCTCATCACACTTAGTGAAATCAAAAGCAAACTCAATGAGATGAAAAACTGATGTTATCCTGGGATTGATAATATTTCCACATGGGCACTTGGGCACCATCATTAATACACACATGCAGTCCTGGGTCACATATTTAATGAATCCCAGTGTCATGGTGTCGTATCACTGTGATTAAAATATACATGTATGAAACACTTTTCAAGAAGGACGAAAAAATTGAGACAACCATTGCCCAGCATCCCAGCTAATATATTTTCCCTTGGTCCTACAGTCTGGTGTTCAAAGGAACTGTTGATCACTTGAATGGTCACAAGATGCTCAGTCACTGTTAATTCAGTTTCCATCAAGTCCTATCAATAGATGATGCTATTTTCTCTCTCACTGATCAAATTCTGCAATCTCTTCACAGCGAATTGGTACCAATCAGAGTCCTATGTGACATTTCCAAGGCTTTTTAACTGCATCAACCATTAAATTATGATAATAAAACAGAATTATGGGTTAAGCAGAGTAGTGGGGAAATGGGTTAAGTCTTGGCTAACAGACAGGAAACAGAGGGTAACAATTACTGGCAGTAATGGAATTCTAGCTTCATCTAACTGGGGCACAGTCAACACTGGAGTGACACAAGGCTCTGTGCTGGGGTCCCTGCTGTTTTTTATCTCTATAAATGATCTCTAACTCTCTTCCACTACAGTGAGCAAGTTTGCCCTCTTTCCAGACAATAGAAAAACACTGATTCGTTCACTATCCAACCCCCCCCCCCCCCCCTCTCTCTCTCTCTCTCTCTCTCTCTCTCTCTCTCTCTCTCTCTCTCTCTCTCTCTAACATGTAATGTGGCGCAGCACTAAACAGCAACACAATCTACCCCACCATCGATAATCACTGCAGGAAGAAGAGATGGAAACGCCCATATGATACAAGTATATTCTTTACTGTAGAAATCAATGGAACTGCTGGCGTTTGAGACAAAATCTGATAACACGTTTCACACAGTCTGGTTCTAATGCATTTGGATTCTGGGTGCTCAACTTTAAAGTTATCAGTGCTTGTATAAAGAAATACTTTTCTTTCAATATGACAAAACAATGGAGACTGCCATGAGATAACAAACTTCTCAATTAAAATCCAATAACAAATGCAAAATGACTGTTTTTATAACTGCATCTGAGATAAATATTGCTTGATGACAACTACTATAAAAATGGGAAAGATCCTGTCACTCTGAAATATGATAAAAGCAAGCATGTGTACACGAGGGGAGTGGGGAGATCCGCGTGCACGCGCCCACACACACACACACACACACACACACACACACACACACACACACACAGACAGAGAGACCTCAAATTTTTCATACAACTACAAAGGTACAAAGAAATTAATTCTTAATCAAATGTGAACAGTAAAAAGAACTACTTTAAAAACAATGTTTGATATAAATAAGTGTCTGTCTGACTACTGATATAAAAATTCAAAACAGCCTGCCACTCTGATACACATTTAAATCTAGGCTTAACACCTTAGGGAGGAACTGTGACACTAAATAAATAAATTTTTAATACTTCAACTGAACTTGTCCAGTTGTTATTTAAAACAGAGATGAATGATTAATTTAGAGAATTCCCTCTTGTCAGCAAATAAAATACAAGGAACTGTAACGTGGCATACCAAAATTGGTACACAAGTACCACACACCTGTGCATCCTCTCATTAGGGGAATAATCCTGAGTCAATGGGGAGAGTCTTATACAAAGTCTTGTGAGAACTGCTGCCATCATCTCTCCTTGGTTGAAGAGAAAGACACTATGGTCATGTTGACTCGAGACTTAGCTACTGAGACTCCCACACATTCATTTCGTATCCCTCAACACCAACAACACAAATTTTATGAGGATCCACACTGTGTTAAGTGATTTATATCATATGCTTCCGTAGTTGTCGTATGTGCTACCTTTGCAATAGGTAGAGGATGTTCTAGCTACTTTGGAGCGACTCTTCTGGGTACATTTACTGAGTGGACAGCTGAGCGCACCTGGAATCTGAACGGATGACTTTTCACACTTGATGCTAGATCATCCATATGAGCACCCTGAGGACCATGGAAAGGGTTGACCAATTTGACAATGTGCTACATGTGACACCTGAATTTTGCAGCTACAAGTGACATACGGCATGAGTGTGAAAACAATACCTGAGCAGTCTGTTACAGAGAAGTGTGTAATGAACACAGCAGCATCTCAAGAGTCAATCAACTTTGAACACAGGATGATAATCAGCGCACGACAAATGGGTCATAGATTCTAAAAGAATTCAGGTTTCTGAGATCAACAGTATCTAAGATAGGGCTTCAATATCACAGAGACAATGTTTCCACACACATAAACCATAGAACAGGGCTACCATGAGTGTGTACCGAATGGACATCCTGTCACCTCACCACGGCCATACAAGACAATGGATAGTCTAACTGTGAGTCAGGTAGCTACCAATTTGAATGTGGAGTGTCAGGATCCTGTTCCTATGATGACTGCATAGAGCCAAATGCACCACATAGGCTTCAGCAGCAGCCATCCAACTCGTGTCCCACTGCAGACACCCCAACACAGCTTAAGAACTGGTATGGGACCACAAACATCATCAATGGACCATGAAACAGTGGCAACATGCAACACAGCCTGTTGACAAGCTTATTGGCAGGTGGCAGAATAGCATATGTCCCATGAAGCTATGGATCCTACGTGTCATCAAGGTTGTGTCAAGTCAAAACACAGTTCAGTTATGATCTGGACTGTGTTCACATGGTCACAGTTAGGCCCCATTGTCTATCTGCATGATCAATGAAAGATGCACGTTATACAGATATTCTTGTAGGCCATCTCCATCCCTTTCTAGTAACAGAGTACCCTGACAGAGATGCCATGTTTCAACAGTACAATTTGACATGTCACCTCTCTATGGTTGAAAGCAGGAGGATTGATGAACAGTCCAGTGGATCCTCAACTACAAGTTGCTACCCCCTCACCTCCCCAAATCACCCATCTTAACCCAATCAAGTATTTATGGGATGTTGCTGATACTCAAACCCAACAGTAGCTATACAATAACAATTGCCGATAGTGCTGTAGGGTCAGTATATCTGTAGAAAGATTCTAACGGTTCATAGAATTATTGCAGTTTTGACAGCTAGTAAATGAGTGAATCATTACTAGCAAACATCCAGTGGCTTTCCATGACTTTTGACAACTCTGTATTAAGTTTGGTATTGAACACAGTATATTATTCAGCATGTGTAACCTGAGTCCACAGATGGGGAAATTAATGGAGCAAGCAATAGTGCCCCTCTATTGTGCCTATCAGTATGAAAATCTTCAAATTACTGTACTAAAATCATCATTAAAAATTATTTCAAAAGGCATAGTATGGAGTACAGAACTTGCTGCACACTGTCAGTTTTAAACTCTAAGAGTCTCACAAGTAGCCAGCAAGGGAATCTGTACCAACCTTGTATCAAGACACTTGTATCTCATTAATGTTGCTTTACCTGAATACCAAGTGAATGTTTGGCTCATAGACAGTTCCAAGCAGTCACGGTTAACAGTAGGGAAAGAGGTGACTATAGATGTGCTGAGACCTTTTACGCATTCTGCATCATCTGTAGTTGCTGTGAAAATACAGGGCTATTACAAATGATTGAAGCGATTTCATAAATTCACTGTAGCTCCATTCATTGACATATGGTCACGACACACTACAGATACGTAGAAAAACTCATAAAGTTTTGTTCGGCTGAAGCCGCACTTCAGGTTTCTGCCGCCAGAGCGCTCGAGAGCACAGTGAGACAAAATGGCGACAGGAGCCGAGAAAGCGTATGTCGTGCTCGAAATGCACTCACATCAGTCAGTCATAGCAGTGCAACGACACTTCAGGAAGAAGTTCAACAAATATCCACCAACTGCTAACTCAATTCGGCGATGGTATGCGCAGTTTAAAGCTTCTGCATGCCTCTGTAAGGGGAAATCAACAGGTCGGCCTGCAGTAAGCGAAGAAACAGTTGAACGCGTGCGGGCAAGTTTCACGCGTAGCCCGCGGAAGTCGACGAATAAAGCAAGCAGGGAGCTAAACATACCACAGCCGACGGTTTGGAAAATCTTACGGAAAAAGCTAAAGCAGAAGCCTTACCATTTACAATTGCTACAAGCCCTGACACCCGATGACAAAGTCAAACGCTTTGAATTTTCGGCGCGGTTGCAACAGCTCATGGAAGAGGATGCGTTCAGTGCGAAACTTGTTTTCAGTGATGAAGCAACATTTTTTTCTTAATGGTGAACAGACACAATGTGCGAATCTGGGCGGTAGAGAATCCTCACGCATTCGTGCAGCAAATTTGCAATTCACCAAAAGTTAACGTGTTTTGTGCAATCTCACGGTTTAAAGTTTACGGCCCCTTTTTCTTCTGCGAAAAAAAACTTTACAGGACACGTGTATCTGGACATGCCGGAGAATTGGCTCATGCCACAACTGGAGACCGACAGCGCCGACTTCATCTTTCAACAGGATGGTGCTCCACCGCACTTCCATCATGATGTTCGGCATTTCTTAAACAGGAGATTGGAAAACCGATGGATTGGTCGTGGTGGAGATCATGATCAGCAATTCATGTCATAGCCTCCACGCTCTCCCGACTTAACCCTATGTGATTTCTTTCTGTGGGGTTATGTGAAAGATTCAGTGTTTAAACCTCCTCTACCAAGAAACATGCCAGAACTGCGAGCTCGCATCAACGATGCTTTCGAACTCATTGATGGGGACATGCTGCACCGAGTGTGGGAGGAGCTTGATTATCGGCTTGATGTCTGCCGAATCACTAAAGGGGTACATATCGAACATTTGTGAATGCCTAAAAAAACTTTTTGAGTTTTTGTATGTGTGTGCAAAGGATTGTGAAAATATCTCAAATAATAAAGTTATTGTAGAGCTGTGAAATCGCTTCAATCATTCGTAATAACCCTGTATTAGTGGTGACTATGCAGTATTTGCACATATGCTGGACATCGGGCCGACTGTATATGCTCCAACACCTCAAGCTGCAATGAGTGGAGAATCTTACAATATTAAAATTGCACAGACCTACATACAAGACTACCATACTCCAACTGAGGATGAACAAAACCGTAAAACAGTATGCAGCTAGAATTTTATGCCTGCCGGTTCTTCCTATCCAGAGGCTTTGGAATGTTCATGGCTTTGAATAGCTGATGCCAAACACAGCAAACAATTCAGCTCCAAGTGACCAGAATTCTGCATACAAATAAGGCTTACTCATGTATGGGAGGTTCTTGGGAAACCCTTACAAAACAAATGTCAATGAAAGAACAATGAAGAATATGACATTCATGTCACAATGCAGTTATTCCTCTTAACAATTTCAGTGCTCTGGGTTGTATCATACTTTTTGTGTTAAAAACATGTTGAAAATTAAAGAGCAGGCCAAGTATTTAGGTATGGAATTAGATCAACTGCATGCTTACAACCACATGGACAACATAACTATAAATATGTGGCATCTGCAAACAGGTCGCGCATATGTTCATAGGACTTTTTCTCTGTTGCCCACAAACAATAAAGCTATAAGACACTGTATCAATTACTCAAAATTAAATTTTATGTTATATTTAAAGGTTTAGAATAAGAGAAATTAGTTAGATTGCCATGTATTACACACACAAATACGTATCAGCACTACTGTCACACTATCTAGTATGATGACAGTAAATAATGTTTCCCCAGGAATCTATGCCAACACAACAATGAACAAAAAGAACAAGTAAATAACACAGAATAACTATCCACCACATAAACTACACAAAGCAGTAAGTTATGAGCAACAAACAGCTCACTTTTCAACTAAAACTGAACCTGAAACAATGGCTTTCAAGCAAGTGATGAGGTCTCTTTCTCTAAACAGCTGTTTTATACTGAAAACATTACTTACAGCCCTCCCCCCAACCACCACCTTGGTCTATTCCTTCCCTTCAACAGTGCATCTTTCCCCACTGTTTCCAGCATATTCCCACAGCATTTACCACAAATACTTCACTATTTAAAACGTGTCCCCATTGTCGAAACAAGCATTTAATTTTCTGTAACACTGCAAGTTGTCTGGAGCCTTACCAGGCAATTACAATCTCAAATCATTCAGTCATAATATCAAACTGTACCAGAACTTTCCAAAGGTTTTAAGGAGGAAGAACACATGTTCTAGTCCGTGTCATAAATCATATGGTTAGTATTTTTTTATAATTATCATATGAAAATGACAACAAAAATCTCAATATTCGAAGCAGAAAATAACTGTTTCCACTTTTTGAAAGTCCTTTGCATCTGCCTTATAATAAGCACAAGGCAAATTAACTTTGGACCTAAATCAATACAGATTTTGCATTGTGATAGCAAATGAATATCTAAGCATTAATAATGTAAATTTCCTAAAAGTTACAGTAGCATGAATGGATAAAAGTTGATAAGTAAGCTCAAAATCCTAACATGCAGCTGAAATGCATCTCATTTGGAAACTTGACTTGAGTACCACATATTCCTAGCAGCAAAGGGAAAGAAACAAATAAGTAAATACACAGTCTGTGAAACATTGTTCAATAACAAATGCCTGCATATATCATGTTTATTTCTTTTGGGTCCCTTGAATTATAAAATAAAAATACCACAGACAATTCTGATCTTACACTATACCCCACTAACCTCAAAAGTATCTGGTTTCTCCACAGTTGTGCTGCTGTTACCAGTCAGTATAATATCACCTTTGGAATGGTCCCGCTTGTGTTGTTGTCGGGGGGACGGGCGTGGACTTGACTGTGGACTCGTACTTGGGCTTGGAGACCTACATAGAACACACTCACACATGATATCTGAGGGCACCTTCACAAAAAAGCAGCAGGAGGACAGGTATGTGTTAATTACTGATCAACACAAAAGGCAAACAGCAAACAAAACCCACTAACACATTTAAAAAGCTTAACACTATGTTCTCAGGTAAGACAGTGGGTACAGGCAGCTCACTATATCAAATTAAGCTGTACTTCTAGTACATATTAAGGCAAATGTACCTGTCTGAAGAAATATGCCCAAATACAGGGCAAAAAGCATGAATGGATAATAATACAATGTCAGTACATGGGATGATTACATTATGCTCAACAATTACATTAAAAATGAAACTGTGGCCACTGTAGTTTTCTATGCAGTGCTCAATAAAAGTTTATATTAATGCCTAAATGATGAACAAATCACAGTTTCTTTAGCTAACGTCACACAAGCCATGTTTACCGTGGTTCCAGGGAGCCATTGGGATTAGCAACATGACAGGCAGAGGGTAAAGTCATTGTGTTGAACGTCAAGGATGAACTGATGCTACTCCCAATTACGTCGTGACTAGATATTAACAGGTTCTCCACAGACTTACGCCTGAAAATACAAAAGACTCGCTGTAATGCAAAGCTTTACTTCAATACTAGATAATGACATACAACATACCAATAAACACAAGGGAATTATTACACAAGAAAATATTAAGCTTGTGACTGCTCAGAACAGTTAAATTTATATGGCAAGGAATTCTACACATGCATTATGGGTGGAAACAAATCTAATCAGAGAGCAAGGCTAAAAACAAAGAATTTACTCCACAAATCTACTATGCAAACATGCAATGAATATACACTGCAGACAAGCACACTGACTTTTGTATAGTGAATGTTGACATAATAAACTTAGCAAACCACTTGGAATCATAGAGATGTGTGAGAATGTGTTAACAGCCATGCACCAAACCCTTGCACACCAGCAGTAGTGTGTTGATAGAAAGTTACACAAATAATGAACCCAATTTTCATTTTCCATATCACACATTTCAAGCACGCCACAGAAAAATCATAGATTTAGTAGTATAATGCCTTACTGTGCTGTAATTACAAATATTACCCATTGGCTACAATGACAACTACAGTTTATTTTTAAGCAAGTACCTTGGAAAACTGAGACAAGAAGAGCTAAGTACCCAAGAAACAGAACAGACTTCACAACAATGTGAATTACCTAAAATTTTCAATAGAATATTGTCAATACAGAACACAAATTTTTTTTTAAAAAAAAAAAGCACCTGGGAAATCTTTTTAACACAGCTGTATCAAATTATTCCCTCTCCTTTCAGAATGTAATAAATGCACATACAAAATTTTCAAGATTGCTTTATCAGAATCCATTTCTAGAGAAAATCCACTTTTGGGCCTCAATACATGGAATACAGAAAACAATGGTGGTGTGGAAGTACACCACAAATGTGTGCTCTAGGTGTTGAATTTCTGAAATGTCTTCTAATACCAATGTTTCTGACACCTGTCTCTTGTCTACAAAAATTAACTTTTTCTTATACCTTTCTCCCATTGCTAAATATCTCATCATCACAAATGCTTGTTGAGTTGACTTACTTTTTCTAAAGCTAAAATGATTTTTATTCACCAGATCTTCAGAGCTTTCAACATATTTACTGTCGCTGACTCTTTAAAGGTTAGACTGGTAGCCAGAACAGTGACACTGCCACGTCAAAGTATTTCATGTGCCACATGTTTCTAAATGAAACAATCACATATGATTTTGTCACGTGTAACTTATGGATCAAAGGCATTACTCTTCATTTCTGCTGTGGACAGCCATACTGTTGTGAAATCAGTTAAACAGTGCTGGTTCAAAATGAAAGGAAGAATGCTCGATCCAAAACCATTTCAATCTACGAAGAAAAGACAAGATGAATTGATTTATTCTCCCAGTGGATTAATTAAAATATTGTAGTCTCTACAAGCCCATCCCTATGGCCATATGAGTTAAAGTGCCGTTTACAGGATGGGTAGCTGTGCCAGCCCCGGATTGAATCTGTTCGGTGGATTAACAATGAGGGGCAGTATGCCAACCAACTTGGATGTAGTTTTTAAGTGGTTCCTACATCCCACTAGGTGAATATTGAGGTGGAACCTGTTTCCCACCTCAGTTACACTGTTTGCACACACTTGGAAAGCTTTTGGTATCTTTCACATGAATAACACCTCAACAGACAGATAGGGTAGATGTAGTCAACCCCGAGGGTAATAGGATGGCAAAGGGAGGGCACCCAGCCATCTCTTAAATTAGCCATGCCAAATTCATTAATAAACATGCCAATCCTGTGCTGATGTGGGACTAAAGCACAAGAAAAAGATGATCATCAGAATATGAACAACAAATCCAATGTACATTAAGACGAACTGCTGAATGTAGATGCTTGTGATCGAAAAGTGAAGAGAATATAAACTATCTGAATGAACCTGTAGGATTTGTTACTCTGCAGTTACTCAAAAATGAGCATTTAGAGTGGATCACTTTAATCTAAGGAACAGCAAAAACAAAGTGGTAGGGTCTATTAATTGTTGGCAGTTCATATGTATGGCAGTAATGATACCAATAAGGGAAAGGAAGCAAGGGATGGGTAGGAACACCAAGTGCACTCAATGTGTATGCCTGAAGCCATCATTCAGATTCCAGTAGTCATCGAGGGAACAGGGTGCGATCAACTACAGACTATGGCGCACTTTGGAACAAACATTATCCATCATCTGGGCTCCAAGGTCATACTTGGCCGATTCCTATGACTAGCAGTGTGTTGAGAATACTGGCCTTGCTCCCGGAATTTCAATGAAGCTCAAAATCGGCAGCATAGCCCCCAGAACACATGTCGTCCTGGTTCCGAGTCGAGTGGAAGGCTTTAACCAGAGACTTCAAAGGTTCTATGACAAGGTAGGCTGTGGCTGTCTAGACTTGCGCTATAATGTTGAGAGGAGAGGCCCACTAAATGGGTCAGGTGTGCACTACAGATCAGGGACAGCTATCAAAGTAATTGACTGTATGTGTGTGTGTGTGTGTGTGTGTGTGTGGGGGGGGGGGGGGGGGGGGGGGGGTTGCACACAAGAGTTTTTTTTTTAAGATTAGACAACTTTCCATGCACTCCAGATAACTATAGCTGTAAGAAACCCAGAAGCATTAGTGTAAGATACAAAGAAATGCACTCCCCATCCCCGGGGGAGAGCATCAAAATCCTTATGGTTAACTGCCCAAGCATTCACAAGAAAGTTCCAGAGTTTCAAGTGCTCCTAAAGCAGTACAGCTCATAATACTAGAAGCTGGTTAAAACCTGAAGTTAGCAGTAGAGAGATCTTTAGGGATAATTTATGCACATACCGAAAGGATGGGGAAATGGGCTGTGGAGACGGTGTATTTGTCACAGAAGACAAGAAATTCAAATGCACAAAGATAGAAACTGAAGCTGCATCTGAAACTATTTGGGAAAGACACAGTTTCAAGGGTGGACATAAAATCATAATGAGGTCCTTCTATTAATTACCAGTCCCATCTCCTGATGTAACTGAGAACCTTGGAGAAAATGTCAGTTTGCTTGTACATAAATTCCCTAATCATACTGTAACCACTGGAGGAAACTTTAATCATCTAACAATCAACTGGGATAACTAGAGCTTTGTTAGTTGTGGGTGTGACAAGCCACCCTATGAAACAGTACTAAATGCCTTCTTTGAAAACTACTAGAACATATTTCAGAACCCCACTCACTCATGATGGAAATACATTAGACATAATGGCAACAAACAGACCTGACCTCTTTGAGGAAGTCCACATTAAAATGGGTACTAGTGACCATGAGGCAGTTATAGCAACAATGAATACTGAAGCACAAAGAGCAACTAAAACAAGTGGAAAGATTTATATATTCAGCAAACTAGACAGAAAAAGTAGTAGGGTCATATTTCAATGAGGAACTTGAAACTTTTAGCTTCGCACAGGAGCATGTAGAAGAACTATAGTTCCAGTTTAAAAGAATAGTTGACCATGCACTGGAGAGATGCTTGGCCTGTGGAACATTCATGATGGAAGAGATCCTCCACAGTATATAGACACAGCAAAGAAACTTCTAAGCAAACAGGACTGCTGAACGATAGTTTAAAAACAAATCATATGGTTCTAGATACAGAGATGCTGAATGAAATGAAATGGCAGTCAAGAGAGCAATGTGTGAAGCTTTCAATGACTATTGTAGCAAAATATTGTCAAAAGGTCTTTCACAAAACCCAAAGACATTCTGGTCATACATAAAGGCTGTTAATGGCACTCATGATCAAAGCAGGAATTGAAATCAAGAATAGCAAAGCAAAGGTAGAAATGTTTAACTCTGTTTTCAAATGTTCGGAGTATTGCCCCAGTTCACTTCTTGTACCATTGAAAAGATGAGTGAAATAGATATTAGTGTCACTGGCATTGAGAAATAGCTGGAATCATTACTCTGAACAAAGCCCCAGGACTCTATGGAATCCCTTTCAGATTCCACATCCAATTTGCAGCTGAGTTAGTAGTAAACTAAAATCTATTATAGATGCCTCGAAATAAAGACCAAGGCCAGTAGCTGCAAGAAGGCACAAGTCACACTCCCTACAAGAACGGTAGCAGAAATGATCCTAAAAACTAGCGTCCAATATCCTTGACACCCATTTCCTGCAGAATCTTAGAACATATTCTGAGCTCAAACATAGTGAGGCGTCTCCCCTGTGCCATCCACCACAGATTTCAAAATCGTAGATCACGTGAAACCCAGTTCACGCTTTCCTCACGACACTCCACAAGTCGTGGACCAAGGTAGTCAGGTAGATGTAGTATATCTCAATTTCCGAAAAGCATTTGACTCAATACCACATCTATGCTTATTATCAAACGCGCAACTGTATGGGGTATCAGATGAAATTTGTCCCTCAACTGAGGATTTCTTGGTAGGGAGGCTACAGCACATTACCTTGGATGGAGAGTCATAGACAGATATAGAAATAACTTCGGGTGTACCCAGGGAAGCGTGTTTGTTATCTTGCTGTTCATGTTGCACACTAATGATATTGTGCACAATATTAATGGTAATCTGAGACTTCTCACAGATGATGCAGTTACCTACAACAAAGTACAGTCTGAACAAAGATGCACAAATATTCAGTCAGACCTTGATAAGATTTCCAAGTGGTGTAAGAATGGCAACATGCTTTAAATATTTGGAAATGTAAAATTGTGCACTATACAAAATGAAAAAAACATTGTATCCTATGAATATAATATCAGTGAGTCACAGCTGAAATCTGTAAACTCATACAAATACCTGTGTGTAACACTTACAAGGGAACCTCCCCATCGCACCCCCCTCAGATTTAGTTATAAGTTGGCACAGTGGATAGGCCTTGAACAACTGAACACAGATCAATCGAGATAACAGGAAGAACTTGTGTGGAACTATGAAAAAAATTAGTAAAATATACAAACTGAGTAGTCCATGCGCAAGATAGGCAACAACAAGGGGTATGCAAGCTCAGGAGCGCCGTGGTCCCGTGGTTAGCGTGAGTAGCTGCGGAACGAGAGGTCGTTGGTTCAAGTCTTCCCTCGACTGAAAATTTTACCTTATTTATTTTCGCAAAGTTATGATCTGTCCATTCGTTCATTGACGGCTCTGTTCACTGCAATAAGTTTAGTGTCTGTGTTTTGTGACCGCACCGCAAAACCGTGTGATTAGTAGACGAAAGGGCGTGCCTTTCCAATGGGAACCGAAAACATTTGATCACAAGGTCATAGGTCAACCGATTCCTCCACAGGAAAACACGTCCGATATATTCTATACGACACTGGCAACGGCATGTGCGTCACATGACAGGAATATGTTCTCGACCCACCTAACTTGTACACTTAGCGAATGGGTAAAAAGATTCTTCTACCTTGCCTGATTTAGGTTTTCTTGTGGATGTGATAATCACTCCCAAAAAAGTGATGAAAACATAAGAGTTTGTCACATAAACTGAAAATAAAAAATTCAACTTTTCACTCGAGGGATGACTTGAACCTAGGACCTCTCGTTCCGTAGCTGCTCTCGCTAACCACGGGACCACGGCGCTCCTTGACTCCCATTGTCCTTGATGTTACCTATCTTCACATGGACTACTCAGTTTGTATATTTTACTAATTTTTTTCATAGTTCCACACAACTTCTTCCTGTTTTCTCGATTGATCTGTGTTCAGTTTTTCAAGGCCTATCCACTGTGCCAACTTATAACTAAATCTGAGGGGTGTGCGATAGGGAGGTTCCCTTGTTAGTAGGGACATGAAATGGAACAGTCACATAGGTTCAGTCATGGGTAAAGCAGGTAGCAGACTTTGGTTTACTGGTAGAATACTTGGGAAATGCAAACAGTCTACAAAGGCAATTGCTTAAAAACAGCTCGTGTGACCCATCCTGGAATATTACTCAAGTGTGTGGGATCCATACCAAAAGAGGACTAGCAGGGAATATTAAACGTATGCAGAAAAGAGCAGCATGAAGGGTAACAGGTTTGTTTGACCCACAGGAGAGTGTCACAGCAATGACGAAAGAACTAAACTTGCAGACTCTTGAAGACAGACATGAACTATTCCTCAAAAGCCTACTAACAAAGTTTCAAGAAGGATTGAAACGATAAGATCAGATTAATTACAGCATACACAGAAGCATTTAAACAATCATCCTTCCCACACACCATAAGTGAATGGAATGGGAAAAAATCCTAATAATTGGTACAGTGGGACATAGGGACATTCTCTCTGGCATGCACCCCTACAGTAGCTCACAAGGTATAGATGTAGATGCATATCTTTTATTAGGAAATTATTCACTAAAAGTCATTTATTCACTAAAATGTGTTATGATTTACCCCCTTGAAGCACAACAATAACAGCACTTAAGACTGAATAAAAGTTGTGCCATATACTTTGATTAGTTGGTAATAAAATTCAAGTAGCTTCTGGGGACACACCTTCCCTACATAGTGATGATGAACAAGTTAGAAATGCCATCAAGATCATCCAACACAGTGCTATAAGTGATTATATATAAAACAAAGATGAGGTGACTTACCGAACAAAAGCGCTGGCAGGTCGATAGACACACAAACAAACACAAACATACACACAAAATTCAAGCTTTCGCAACAAACTGTTGCCTCATCAGGAATGTTTCCTTCCATTATAGTGCTATAAGTGAGATGGATAAGGAGAGCCACAAATTGACTACAGCTTCACTGAAATATTCACTCTTGTACTTAACTGAAGTTATTTACAGAATTCAAGGAAACCTTATCAGTACATTAAGATGTGGATTCCAATGACAAATATACATAACTGCTAGAAATGGCTTAAGTAAACCATCTGAGCCCAACAAATGACTAAGCCACCATCAGTGGTACACAGAAAGTGGCTAATAACCCAGATATGACTTTTTGCAGTGATAATATATTCATGACATGCATCAAAACAGTCTTTATTGTTATTCCTAATCCACACACACACAAAATGGATCAATCGTGTCAAATGGATGACACACTTTGTTCCATTCTGAAGAAATTTCAAATTCAAGGAAGTTGATAGGTACAAGTTTACAAGAAAGAATGACATTTCAGTCTATCTCAAGATGCACAGTGTTACATTTTTTTAAGAAAGTAATGTTTTACCCGGCACATTCATACTTTGCAGGAGAGCTTCTGTAAAGTTTGGAAGGTAGGAGACGAGGTACTGGCAAAAGTAAAGCTGTGAGGACGGGGCATGAGTCGTGCTTGGGTAGCTCAGATGGTAGAGCACTTGCCCACAAAAGGCAAAGGTCCTGAGTTCAAGTCTCGGTCCGACACACAGTTTCAATCTGCCATGAAGTTTCAAATCAGCACACACTTCGCTACAGAGTGAAAATCTCATTCTGGAAACATTCAAACTAATTTCAAATTATATGACAGTTTCAGCTGCCATAAGCTATTATCACATCACAAACACTTGTTATGGTTCAATTCCATCACTGTGGAAATCACATTGTAAATGAGTGACTATGTGTTTTCCAGAGTAGCTGGATTAAACCACGGCATATGTTTTATGATGTAAGGATGACTGATGACAGCAGAAACAGGACATTTCATTTTACATTAGGGTTATTTCACTGGACAATAATCTTTATCAAAAAGTTTACAGACTTGATGGAAGCTGTGGTTTCCATCCTCAGACCGATAGCCGAATCACACAGAGCATTCACTGAGGCTGTAAAGAAATTCTCCAGACTGTTGATGCCATGTAGTACTTGAAACTCACATTTTCTTTGTCTTACACCACTGCGCTTGCTGTTCAGTTTGCTACAGAGAGCTGGGTCTAAAAAAGATAGTTTTTGTGAGGCAACAGTAGAAGCTGGGACAAACTCACCGAGTTGCTGACAGCATCGGAAAGGAATAAAGGACTAAAAGCACAAAAGAACTAGATCTAATCAGGAGCAGCCAAAAAGCATGAAGATTACTGAGATGCCTCAATAGTAATACCACCAGGTGTAATAAACACTATGACATCACTGCAGACCAGATAGCGCATGACTGGCAAAGCCAAACACAAAGTAAAAGTACCTAAACCACACCACATGGGTCAGAAGGAAGTAGATGGTCTAGTTACCCTATTTCAAATGTCAGGATTCAACAAGCCTATCAAAAGCAGCATAGCCAGTGAAATGGCCAGCTTAAATGACATCCAAATGGAACAAATAAAGAACTATGGCCCATCCACAAGAGAATGGATTGTATAAGGTCTTCAACAGTTGCATGAACAGCCATCAAATACCAAAGATATGGCAAAAAAGCAGAGAGATAACCCTTCTTCAACCTAGAAAGGAAGCAAAGCACCCCAAAAATTTTAGGCTGGTTAGCCAGTTAATCCACTTGTACAAATTGCTAAAATCCACAATTCTAAACAGAAGTCCACCTATAAGCAACCCTCTACTTATACACGAGCAAGCAGGGATAAGCCCCAAGGGCAACTGTAAAGGGCAGCTCTTTGCTCTTACTCATTTCAAAGAGGCAGGTTAGAAAATAGTCAGGTTACTGGTGTCGCTTTCGTAGACTCGACAGCAATGTACAATGCTGTCAGTTACCAATAACTATATGTTCAATTACAGAATCTGCTCAACAACCTCGATCTTGCTGAAGTTATCAGCACTCTCTCGCACAATTTTAAGTTTTTTGTTGACTTCCAAGAACAGCAAAGTCTCTGAAGAGCACATTACGGAAGTGTTCTAACTTCTTTTCAACATATGCACCAACAACCAACTGCTGATTCCAAATATAAGAAGCTTCCTCTGTGCAGATGATTTAGCTCTTTCTGCACAGAGTAACAGCTTTGACACTGGGGAGAGAAAACTGGCAACTGCCCTCTAAAGTCTATCGGGATACCATACTGCTGATAGCAAACCCTATTAAGACAAGTCTGCATTCTATCTATGGAACAGAGAAGCTACATACAGTACAGTTAGGAGCATAGTTACAGCACTGTCACACCCCAAAATGGCTGCAAGTAGTACTTGAAAGAACACTTACATTCAAAAATTGTAGTCCATGCGAGGATAACAAAATGAAAATCTCCACACAAGACAATCTGATTTGAAAATTTACAGTGTGAAAATGGGATCACATTCTCCTCAAGCAGTGAACCAGCAATTGCACTCTCTCTCCCCCACCCACTGTAGAATATCTCTCCCCTGTCTGGTACAACTCATCACATTATATAAGGCAAATAGATACAATACTCAATGAAACATATACACTGATTTTAGGTTAATATGAGTGTACTCCAACAAATAAACTTTATCACGTGGCTGAAAATGTGCCACACACTAAATGCATAGAAGTGGCTGCTGATATGAAGGAGCTAAACTTTACAAAGGGCCATCCACACACTGCTCATGTTAATGATATAAAGCAGATGTTGGCAATGCATCTCCATGTCAAGTTAGAGGCAGCTGATGGGAGAACAGTATGTGATAGCCAAACAGCAGTTAACTGTATATGTCTATACCACTAGCATATAAATTAATCATATTTTGTGGATGGCCTTTCCTTCACATTCTGCTTTTGCCACCTATTTACATTCCTGTGCATGTATAATACACACACCTTGCACCTTTTATATTGAAATGCTGTTAATGAATTCATCTGAAATATGAATCTCAGTTGTGGTGACAAAATGATATGGATTACTTCCATTGTAGGGATAGCCCTTTCTTCTTCTGCCATTTGATTGATACATACAACATTTTTTCATTGTCTCTGCTGAAATATTAATGATTTCATCTCAAGGGTGGACTCTATGTTGTTGTGATAGACTGATATGTAGTGCAGCCAGAGGTCTGTGCAAGGCTGACATGTGGTCGAGAGTTTACAAAACCAACAAATGAATATTAAACCTATGCTGTGGTGATAGACTGATCTGTAGCACAACTGAAGATCTAGCTTAGGTTGGAAGTAACAGTTCAGTTGAGAATGTATGTGTACTGACAGACTGATCCAAAGCATAGCCAGAAGTCTTTGTTAACTTGGATGGCGATAATTTCATTTGCCATTATTTTCTGTTTACTTGCATCTGGGCCATGCAGCAAATCATACATCAATAGCTTAAATGCAAAGATGCAGCAGAAGCAGAAAATGAAAACTATATTAAATTATTACGTATTATGCGTGTATTTGTCCCAGCAAATGAAGTTTTTGGTTTGGCTACATTCTAGTGCCTAGAATATTAATGTTGTTCTGTAAAATACTTCTTCCACAGTCAAAATGAGAATATTATTACATCACTGATTATATAAATCAGCTGTTCCACCACCATTACTTCCCATGACTGCTCATGACAGTCATTGCCAACATGCACTTTGAGGGGGTCACCAGAAGGGTCCGATACCACCCATCGGATTTGACCCGTGACGTAAGTTGTTTGTTTGTTTGTTTGGGGAAGGAGACCAGACAGTGTGATCATTGGTCTCATCGGATTAGGGAAGGATGGGGAAGGAAGTCGGCCATGACGTAAGTCTGTTGTGGTGTGTGACGTCACGATTGCGCGAAGTTTAGTTTGCGAGTGTCGTGTGTTTGTCGATGTCTCGTTGTGTTGTCAGTGGTGCTCTCTGGTGGTGTGTCTGTAGGTTGCGGGTAAGGTTTTGTGGTTGGTTTAGTGTGTGCTTGTGATATGCTTGTAGGTGGCGTGTCATTGCGGTTCGGTGGTGCTCTCTGGTGGGGTTTGTGGGTTGTGTGGTGTGTGTCGTATTGGGTTCATTTGAGTTGTTGACGCTGTCAGCTGTTGTTGTGCTTGTAAGTGAAGATTGGTGGCATATTGAGCAGTGAGTTGATGGTTTAATCTTTTTTTTATGCTAATGTAGTGTTGTATGTGGTTTGTCGTGTTTGAATTTCTGAGATCACTTTTTTGTGTCGTCGTTAGGAATGGATATGACGCATAAATTGAACAGTCTTCGGCTGTGGGGAATGATGGGTGACACAGCTATGTATCTCATTAAGTTTTTGCAGCTCTTTGAACTGTTGGCTGTGCTAGTGAAGTGCTCTGTGTGCGGAGAGTATATGAAGTTGACGAAAGTTTCGGCGTCTCGGACCAGGGACGGCTATATGTGGAGGTGCCAGCATGACAAGATTTGGCGATCCATTCGCCGGTGTACCTGGTTCGAGAAGTCTAGGTTGGGTATGCGTGAAATTGTTTTGTTGAGTTATCATTTTTGTTATCAGTCCTCACACAGTTTTTGTGCACATGAGGTGGGTGTGAGTGAGCAAACGGCCTTGATTGGTATTCTTTTTGTCGGGAGGTCAGTTCAGAATATATTAAATACAGGGGTATGTTGGGTGGGCCTGGAGTAAAGGTTGAGACTGATGAGTCACAGTCTGGTAGGAGGAAGTATGGGAGGGGTAAGCCTGTGGTTGGTTTATGGGTGTGGGGGCTGTGGTATCGGGGTCTGGTTGTTCCGAGTGTGTGTTTAGGGTTGAGGAAGATCGTACGAAGGGGGAGTTAGTGGGATTGATTCAAGATTATGTAGAACAGGGTAGTACGGTAGTGTCTGATGGGTTTGCATCTTATAGTGGGTTGGGTCGAGAGGGTTACAATTATCTAGTTGTTAATCATAATGTAAAGTTCAAGAGTTATGATAGTGGGGCCTGTACAAGTACTATAGAGAGGTTTTGGGGGGCTGTTAAATCTGTAATAGGGAGGGGGAAGAGGAGCTCTTCCAAGCTTCAGGCTCATTTAGATGAGTACTGTTGGCGGAAGAGCGTCCCTGAGGGGTACTGTATTTTTAGGGTTTTCTTAAGGGCTGTTAGTAAGATGTACAGGCCCAGGGTTGTGGGTTAGTGAGCTTTTGGGGAGGGGGGGAGAGAGGGGGTTGGCTGTGGCTTGGTGGGGGGTTGGTGAGGTGTGGGGAGGAAGGTGGGTGGGGAATGGTTGTGGATTTTTGTTTTTGTTGTGGAGGATTCATTTTGGTGTAGTTTTTTTTAGTTGTAGGCTGTGAATGGTTTTTTGTTTTGGTTTGTGTGTGTGTGTGTGTGTGTGTGTGTGTGTGTGTGTGTGTGTGTGTGTGTGTTTTTTAGATGACTTGTGGATCATGCATCGGGGAGTTGTGTTGCTAGTATTAGTGAGCTGGTTTTGTGTGTTGTTGTTTGTTGTTGTTGACCCTGTGAGGTTAATGGAAGTGTTCGATTCCAGACTTGGTGTTTTCTTGTGGTTTTTGAGGTAGTGATGATTGTGGAAGGGGTTGTAGGTTTTGTGGTTTCTGAATTGGTATCAATACTTTCCGTTGACCTATATAGGTCAAGGGAAGTGTTCAATTCCATTGGATATTGTTTGTAGTTGATTTTGCGAATGTTATGGTCAGTTTATTTTACCGGTTTTGTCGTTTGGTTTAGTAGCGTGTGTTTATTATGAATTTGTCCCCACCCAAAAACCCCCAATATTCCCCACTTGTCCCATTAGATTGATTATAATATAGGAGGAATATGTGTTTGATGGTTTATCGATCTATTTTCGTGTTCGTTGTCATGTTTACGTAATGACATACTCGCGATATGGGTGTTGTTGTGAATGGTCGTTTCTGCCATATTGGTGGAATTGGAAGTTTCCGTTAACCCCTTTGAGGTTGGTATTTAGATGATGTCGCCCAAAGTTTTATCACTGAGCTTAAGTGAAGCAGAACAGCATCCACCCATTGCATAGTCATACTCCTTCTCTACAACTAAGATCTAGAGAGAATATTCAGCAGTCATCTAAGAATGTACTGTGCCTACCAAGACTGGAACAGTGGACAGAGAACACCTGAACTCCCCAGATGGATGACAGCCGCTAACCCTTGGGGGGCAGTGAAAGCTTGTTGGTATGGAGGTAACTATACAGATTACAATCCAGAGTGGGAAGATTCAAACACTAAATAAATTAATGGGGCTTTAATGTTGATGACACTTACGACAAATGCAAGAAAGATCAAATCATAATCCACATTCTTCAGTGCCTTCCATGTCCAAAATCCTACACAGAGAGTGGTATTCATAAAACCTGAGTTCATTGAAGATAGCATAATTTAGAACATGTTGGACAGGAAAATACAAGTTCATCATAAGTGCCATATATTCTAGCTCTAAGTTACCTTTCTCCTGATTTAGTTGCCAGTCTGTGTATTTGTATATTACTGCCCTGAAAATAGTTTAAGATATGCTAAACAAGTTCTTAGATTAGATAAATCAATTCAGTTTTCGTTCCATAGACCCAAAAGTGCGATGATTCTCACGGGTGCGGAACATGTCAGAAAGTATAACATAAAACATTTGAATATAATACTTACTACCCTGATCTTTGTCAGAAGATTATCAAAATAGGTGACTACATTACAGTAAACTGAAACTGCTAATATTAACAGAATTAATACACTGTCAGAATGAAAAATTGTTATGCACTTTTAATAAATTCATCACGCACAAAATACCTAATCTTGACTGTTGTGACCAAGTACTGTCAAAACTGAAATTTAACAGACATTTTTTCCTTAAGGTGCTCTGACAGTCCTTGTTAAGATATTCATCTATGGAGTAGAAGAAGTTGCCAATAAAAAAATCTTTCAAACTCTGTCTAAACCATGCTTTATCTGAAACCAAGTTATTAATGGTTGCTGGCAATTTATTGAAAATTGTGTTTTCCTGAATATTGTACCCCTTTTTAGACCAATGTTCTATGGTGGTGTCATGGAGAAAGAGGTCAACAGAATAAAAACAAAATGGTATATTGCCAAATCTAGATATTAGGATGAAAACTGAATATACTGTATAATAAATTGTCAACACATTGTGTAAACTGTATTGCAAGCTGCAAAATCACCATAAGTGTTAGATATGTTCTTGTTAAATTGTTCATGTCTAAAAATTCAGAAATGCCTATTTAAATATGTTGATTATTATAACCTTTTTTTAAAAAGTAATTTGACATGTCTCCAGTACAAAAAATCTTTGGTCTGTAATTGTATGTTATGAGATGAATAAACTACATCCTACACATGCTAGACTCTTGTCTATACTAACTTTCACTACTGACAAATTTTGGCACTGTTAGATTCTATACTATACTTTTCACTGGGCATGGCACACACCATCAGCATGTTTAAGGAGGACCACAGAAAATGTAGACAGAATGACATGTCTAAATAGCCAGTGACTCCCATTACCTCTTCACTCACAGTTTATATGAGTAATTCTCATGAGCACACAAATTCTATATTTTAACAACAGCATGTTTAATTCAAATTGAATGGCAGACTATTTAGTTATGGCAACTATCTGAAGTCTTCCAGGTTCGAATCCTGCCTCGGGCATGGGTGTGTGTGATGTCCTTAGGTTAGTTAGGTTTAAGTGGTTCTAAGTTCCAGGGGACTGATGACCTCAGCTGTTAAGTCCCATAGTACTCAGAGCCATTTGAACCATTTTTTTTAAGTCTTCCATCATTATGATATGGTACAATTACCAAAATGAATCTTTCAATCTGAAGCAGAGAGTACTCTGTTGTAAACAAGAAAGATACTGACGATTGACGGAATTAAGGTTGTGAATGCAGACTGTGGTAAGCTGTGCCTAGATAGCTCAGACTGTAACACTTCCCTCATGAGATAAGGTTCCAAATTACAGTCCCAGCCTGTTACACACATACAGTGTCAAGAAATTTCATACAAATACCACCTATATGAGAAGTACCAATTACACTAAGAAGTGGGGAAACGTTTCTAAATGTGTTCACTTGGGTCAGTGGAGGGAGGGAGGAGGAGGATTGGGGAAAGGAAAGACATACAAATTTGATATTTTGAAAAATAACTGGGCATTGCAAATATCTTCGTCCACTTTTCTGTCAATATTCTGTTTGTCAATATGAAAAGCATGCCTATTCCACAGTTTTTAACTACCTATCAACAGGCAAAATGTACAAAGGATAGACAAGATATCGTATATCTACAACGGGCAGTTGCACAAAAACACTTTCCTACTCGCTTTAATGTGAGAACTCTGACATTACTTTTAAATATAATTGTGAAATATAAAGGGTCAGATGCAGTGGTTATCACATTAGAAGGTTATCAGACGGAATCATAAATTCGTTTACTTGCACTTGTAGCAAACATCACACAGAGAAAGCTGAGTGAAGGCATGCCTGAATTACACTTGAAAAAAGGAAAAGAAAAATTACATAACAACACCACTATGGGATTATAAACATTTTACATCGGGATTTTTTTTATTAAAGAAGGCATGACAGTAGTCACAAAGGATAACAAAGGGCATATTGTCGTTAGTACTGCAGTTCTAATTACAACACCGTTAGGTACACAAAGTAGTTAGTTATGTCAAAACTGCTTCAAATACGAGCAGGCCAATACATGCATTTACGCAAGCCAACTGGCATTCACAACGGAATTTTTTTACATGCACCCAAATAAAATTATCACTTTCCAACAGAGATCTTCACAAGTTAATCTGTTGTTTTATAGTACACCATTCCAAATGTTAGGTGGCGAAGTGAAAAGTTATGTTCTTATTAAACAATAAAATACCTTCTTTCAGGCGGCTCGTGAGAGGTCTGCTCCTCATAATGCTGCTCCTCATTACTTTAGAAACAAAAAATTATTCTGGTTTTAATATACAGCACTCTATGCAGCAACGTAGATGATCTTTGTAAAGCCTACATAAAAACTGGCAAAAATCAAAAATTGCAAGTGAAATAACTTAGCTTCAAAAGTTCCTCTGTTGGTCCTTCTGAAACCTTGACTGACATAGAAATATACTTTCAATAAGCTAACTCAAAAACTATGATAGAAAATCTGAACAGCATGCTAGTGATTTATCTACAGTTGTCGAAATTCATCATACTCATCCTCGCAAACTTACATTATTGTAGCTGCAGAACAGCAGGTATCCGTGTCGTTCATAGCCACACAAATAATTTGTCACTTCATACCAATGTAAGAAGGGTGCTATTTCCAGGCGTACGTAGGAGAGAACTGTGTTTGTTTATGGAATTCAGGGATACATGAATGACAGGTGAAATCGAAATGATTGTGCTTCAAATGTCTTATTTTCTTCGTGGAATGAAGAAAAAACATCCATATATTCGCAAACGTTTTTTCTCAACACGATATCACGCACACTACAAGTGGTGCAACAATTCGTACGTACACAAACAAGTTAAGATTCACTAACACTATGACCATCCGTACAGCTAAAACAGCTCTCTGACAACGGGATTTTTCGGTCTATTATTCAAGTGTCTTATGAAAATAATCTTTGCTTATATTGCATCCTAAAGAATTTCACCGCTAGAGATATTCCATGTTGGCACAGGTTTTTCAAATCTTTCGACTCTAAGTCGCTTCACACTGGAAGTCAACGGAACGGAACGAAAGATACATCATCGCCACTCTTCAAGAAAGAATGTGATCTTAGATATAGAATTTACATCAGTTAAAAAAACAAAAACACAGAATTTGTAAAGGAGCCCTCACCGCTTCAACAATATTGCCCAACCGCCAATATACTGCCCGGCTGAGAGCGCATATTGACTTATCGTCCTAAATAGGAAAAATAGTATTGACGGCCTCAGAAATATTGTCAGTATTGTCAATACGTATTGAGCGTGTGAGATCGTGAATGATGGTTTGGCAATATTCTCAATTCAGCTGTTGACAGACCTTCATGAACCAGCCACACTGCCATGGAGGTATAAGGGACCTGCATACGCTCAATATTTATTGAGACTACTAGTTTCTCAAACCCTCAGTACATTGAAGAAACCCATACACAATATAATTGTGAATATTTTCATTTTACAAGGTTGAGGTGCTGAACACCCAAAAGAACAATCAATATAATTCTCAAAATTTTCACATAACAATGTTAAGGTGCCGAACACCCAAAAGAAAGCGTGAGACGCAGTTAGATTAGTTGTAACAACAGAAAACAACGAAAAATGGGAAGTTGGTCAGCAAATCACTGAAAAAGAAAGGCGTCTTGTAGCATGTTAACTTGCTGATTGAAATCAGAATCAGGTTCCTGAAATATTTCATAAACTGCTTTCGGATCAGTCCTGCATCGTACGACAAACAATCAATGACGATACATAAGGAAATAGAGAAGAAAGATTTATTTATTTATCCATCTTTAAGAATTGTGCATGTAATCGATGTCGTCAGCTTACACACTTTGTATAGTTACATAATAAGTCACACATTTTGAACATGTTTAAGGAATGTATATGGTTTATACCATTTATACAAGACATATGTAACACTCATTAAATATAAATGCATCGTGCAGAACGAAAAAAAGAAGGAAAGAAATTATGTTGCACAACATAAATGCTGAGAAAACATTTTAACAAACGTGAATGAGACATGCTTGATATGTGTTAAGCATTAAGTATAAATGCATTATGAAAAGAAAGCATAGTCTGACACAATAAATATTCTAAGAAAAGTTCATATAATATACTGTTCAGACTATACAGCAATTTTAGTACATGTCATTATAATTAAAGTTAAACTTTCAAACCGCTCTAGAAATAACACCACAGGTCAGAATGACATCAAATTGCCACAGAATATTGTCGGAGAAGGAGGAAAACGTATGGGAGAAGAAAAATAAATAGTCACAAAATCTAGCAATAGATGGCTCTGTAAGCATCATAATTTAATAGTGGTCGACTACAAATGACAAATGAATCATACAACAATGCCTAAGGTGTACGTTTGACATTAGACAAACTGTACTACTCAGTGTGGATGGATGCAGAGGTGTGATACTATTAGTTACATAAACCCATCCTGAGCCCAGAAACCACATAAAGCATCATTCACATAGGTTTTTAATTGTCATGAGGCCAAAACTGTATAAATACATCAATCACATCGAATTTTAACTGTTCTGAGGCCGAAAAACGCATAAAAAGCACCAATCACATCGGTTTTTACTTGTCCTGAGGCCAAAAATCGCATAAAAAGCATCAATCAAAATCAAATAAGATTATTAATTTCCGTGTGACTGGCATAAAACATGTTCAATACGCTGTCCACCGTTTTCTGAAACAAATTGAAATCCAGAAATAGCACGTTCCACAACTGCTCGCAGTGTTTCTGGGGTCATGTTCAGAATGCGTTGCGCAATGCGTGCCTTAAATGCAGCTAAGTTTACAGTCGGAACACTTAACACATTTTTCAGATAGCCCCAGAGCCAGAAGTCAAACGGATTAAGATCAGGTGATTGGGATGGTCACACTGTGGGGAAATGATGGCTGATGATTCTAGCATTTCCAAAATGGCGCTTCAACTCCTGCTTAACTGTATTTGCAATGTGTAGAGGTGCGCCATCTTGCATAAAAATGATTCTGTCACATATCCACGCTGTTGGAGAGCTGGGATGACGTGGTTGTACAAAACATACTCACAGCGCTTACCAGTGATGGTACAGGTAACAGGATTGGAAGCAACTGTCCCTTCGAAAAAATATGGCCCTATGATAAACGATGCCATAAATCCACACCACACAGTGACCTTTTCAGGTTGAAGTGGTACTGGTTGATTTGCATGTGGGCTTTCCATTGCCAATATTCGACAGTTCTGCCTATTGACATATCCTGTCAAATGGAAGTGGGCTTCATCTGTCCACAAAATCTTCCAGTGCCAGTCATTGTCCGCTGCCATGGGAGCAAGAAATTCTAAATCAAAGGTCAGTCTTCTTGCTGGCACGTCAACAGGAAGCAACTAGTGCACACGGGTAATTTTGAATGGATGGCAAAGAAGGATGTTTCATAGGATTTTACGCACTGTGCTCATGGGTATGTCCACTGTTTGGGCAATTCTCCATGCACTACACGTTTGCACACTACCACTCATCAGTGCTGTGGCTGCTGCTCCCACCGACATCAAATCAATTCGTTTCCTCCCTCTACCAAGTTGCATACCAAAAGAACCCGTCTTTTCGAATTTCCGAATCATTTGCTCCAGACCCACGGCAGTCATCGGACCAACGTCTTTTTTCAAACCGTTTAGCGTCCGGGAATTCTGCAGAGCGACGTAATACAGTTTTACAAGCACAGCGCGATCGTGCATTGAGACAGTCACAGCGAACGTCGCAGATGCGAAAGGAGCAAAAGCCGCATACCCGGTGTGTTTATACCAACTTCAATGGGTCGTGCACATGACAGGTGTTTCCATTTACGTATTCTGACACATAGAGCGCTGTCTATTGATCAATTTTCATAATTTTTTTTCTTACCATGCGTTTTCCCCCTTCTCCGATAATATTTCATAGTAATTTGAGGTCATTCTGACCAGTGGTGTTATTTCTATAGCGTTTTGAAACTTTAATTATAATCACCCAGTAGATCAAATCATTTATTAAATTCTACTTTCATAAAGAAGGCTTTTTGTTCAAGCCACCTTTCTGTAATATTTCTGGAGACTTTTAGCGATACAGCACATACTGTAGTTGGTGACATATTAAATAATTGTATCCCTATGTATGTGTAACTATTTTTTGTTTTTCTAAGCCTAGTAACTGTGACGTGATGGACGGTTCAACATGCAGCAGCCTTAAGAAGGAAGCAATGGATCACAGAAAATGGAGAGGCAAAGGAACTGCTAATATAACAGAAAACTGATAATGATGAACTGTGACGTCAGTCATCTGCCTTACATGTGTGTCATACTTATGTATAGTCTCGCAAAGTGCATGGCTGTCTTGGTTTTCCTTGAAACACCCCAAGCAGCTGAAAATAAAGATTGATGCAACTGTCAGCATTTTGAGCTCTTTAAAATATTCCCTACATGATATGTTGATATGTAGTTTTTTTTTACTCTAGTAATGCACCAGCTTTTTCCCACTAAATAAAATTTTTTTTTTTGCTCCAGAGGAATTGCCCATAACAGCACTGCATACATCACATGACTCTGAAAAAAGGCATAATAAGAGTTCAGCAGTAACTGTCAGTCATACAAATCCTAAGTTTACTCAGCAAATAAGTGACTCAGCCTAACTTCATGCATACATAGTTAGTGTGAGTTTTTAAAGCAAATTTTGGATCAGGATGAAGGCCAAGGTTCTTCACAGAGGCACTACAATTGTCATTATTACATGGGCTTAAACGTTTTAGAGTGGTTAATTTGTAATTCCTTTACTCTGAACTATACACTGGATGTTCTGAGTTGTTCCGTAGTTTTTTGCTTGAGTGTGTATGAGGCCCTATCAGATGTAACCAAGGTGGTGTCATCTGCATATAATATGGATTTACATATCATCATATTGGGCAAATCATTTACATAAATTATGAACAGTACAAGTCCAAGCACACCTCGTGTGAGATCCAAAGTGTCTGATTTGTTTTTGTTAAAGCATACAATTTGATTTATTTCACCCACATAAGAGGTAGTAAGAGATAGTACTTTGTCTTTAAAATTATAAAATTAATTTTTTTTTAGAATTCTGTTGCTGACAGAATCAAAAGCATGACTCTGTGCTAGAAGTGTGGCATTTACAGAAAGTTTGGATTTGAATGCAGACGAAGTGAAGGAAATGATATTTTCCACATCTTTCAGAGTTGATAAGCCAGGTATGAATCCATTCACTAAGAATGTTGTTAGGACGATGCAGAAGCATCTGAATACTTCCATGGTGTAGTGGTTATGGCACTAAACTGTTGACTGGAGGATCGTGAGTTCATCTGGACTGTACCATTTCAATTTCTATATTCGGTTCAAGTACATTCTAGAAGTATTCACAAATGTCACAAATCATTGTACTGGAATGTTCTGTAGCTGTATACACGATGGTTCATTGATCATGACCAGGCCAAATATCTCACGAAATAAGCATCAAACGAAAAAACTACAAAAAACGAAACTTGTCAAGCTTGAAGGGGGAAACCAGTTGTCACTATGGTTGGCCCGCTAGATGGCGCTGCCATAGGTCAAACGGATATCAACTGTGTTTTTTTTAAAATAGGAAACCCCATTTTTATTACATATTCGTGTAGTATGTAAAGAAATCTGGTTTCCCCCTTCAAGCTAGACGAGTTTCGCTCTTTGTAGTTTTTTCGTTTGATGCTTATTTCGTGAGATATTTGGCCCAGTCACTATCAATGGACCACTCTGTATATAATGTATGTGTTCTGGCCGGAGGCAGTTCGCTCCACACTCTTGTATGTGCAAGTGTTCAATAAACCTTCTTTAAGTGAAGTTAGTGTTCGTCATTCATCTAATTACACCTTCTTCTACCTGACATTATTCTGGTGGAGGCGCTGGGTGTTGGAAGCTGTGATGTGCACATTATCGACGATACAGTGGCTCCCATCAGGGCACGACAGAGCCGCCGTTTACGTGGCGAGAAACCCGAGTCCGATCCAAAATCAACAGATCGCGATCTACCGGAGACTTAAGAAGAAGAGGACGTTACGATGACAGCAACTGTGTGCCACCACATGAGACATCCGTCCGGGTTCTCTGGTGACGATGGCCAAGATCCAAACAAGTGGCTGAAGGTGTATGAGCGTATAGCCAAATTTAACAAATGGAATGACACCGTTTGTTTGGCTAACGTATTTTTGTACTTGGAGGGCACTGCCAAGCAATGGTATGTGAACAACGAGGAGAAGTTCACAAGCTGGGAAGTATTCCAGGTGGAACCGCGCAAGTATTTCGGCGACACACAACGACAGAAGTGCAAGGCTGAAGATAAATTAAAGTGCAGGACACAGCGTCCAGGAGAAACTATAGCATCCTACATTCAAGACGTCTTGGAGTTGTGTAAAATAGTAGATCCTAGAATGAAGGAGGAAGATAAGGTTGCACATCTCATGAAGGGTGTTGCTGAGGACATGTATCAAGCCCTACTCCTGACGGAGATTTCGACAGCAGACGACTTCATAAAATGATGCCAGTATATCGAGACAATGCATCAAAAAAGAATTACACGCAAGAAGTTTGAGCGGCTTCCAAACGTCGTATCGATGTCTGTGATGGAGGAAGCAACTGATTTCACAGGTGTTGTTCGTCAGATATTGAGAGAGGAAGTTCAGAAGGCACTTGGATTGCACGGCGCGCAAAAAACCGAGACGCTTCAAAAGGTCATAAGGGAGGAAGTGGAACACACGTTGAACCCAATCTCTTGTCCTTCATTTTCTTTTAAAACGGTGAAAAAGTCGAGACCCAGGTGGAGCTACGTTCCTACAATGCCACATGAGGAATCTGTTTGGGCACCAAGAAAGACTGACGTCTGGAGGACCCAGGATAACCGACAAGTATGTTTCCACTGCGGACGACCGGGACATGTTGTGCGCTATTGTCGAGAAAGGTGGCGTATATTTGATGACGCCCGCGCCAGAAGACTGCAGACTGATATTAGAGGTCGCCAACTCCGGGACGACGAAGATGAACAAGAATATGTGGGTGCGGGACTACGTTGGTCACCATCCCCACAAGCTAGCCGCTGGATAGGACGCCGCCCAACACGCCGATCAAGGTCTCCATCGCCGTTTAGAAACTGCAGCCGATCACCCAGCCAAAGCAACCTGGAAAACTAAAGGTTGCCACCTTCCTTGGAGGTGAGGCCGCCAAAGAAAAAATCCTCTGCCGTCGATCACTACAAAATAGATAGGAAACTACGTCGATATCCTCATGAATGGCCGACCAGCAAAAGCTCTTGTGGACTCTGGAGCATCATACTCAGTCATTTCGGAGAAGTACCGTCACCAGTTGCAGAAAGCGTATTCGTCAACAACAAAATATCTCTGCTGAAAGTAGCTAATGGGAAATATGTAAAACATACAGGAAGATGTACCATTCATGTGGGTATAAGTGGCCATACACAGCCCTTAGAATTCATCGTCTTACAAGAGTGTAGTCATGACGTCATTCTCAGACGGAACTTCTTGAAAGCTTATAGATTGTGGTTGCTCGAAGATTATGCTAGACGAGATGAGATATTGTGGACAGGAAGATGCGCATCTGAGTGTGTGGAGACTATGTGTGGTAGATAAAGTTAACATTCCTGCAGTCAGTGCTAGAAAGGTAACTGTCATGTGTCATGCCATGCCTCAGCCCATGGGTCTTGTAGTGGAATGTAAAAGAAGCATACCACTGAAGAATAACTTGGTGATCACAACCTCAGTCGTCTTCTTCAAGAACGGATTCGGTAAATTGTGGATAGTTAACTGTCGCCGAGAACCACAGATCCTTCCAAGACACATGTGCATGGCAAATGCTGGGCCGTCAATTGAAGAACAGCTGAGCGCATAGAAACCTCCCATGCCGAGTCTGTTGGCGAAATTAGCGCTACCACTACGAGGCAGGATCTTCTAGCTCGACTGTCACAGGATCTCACTAAGAAACAACAGAAGAAACTACTTGCCATTCTTCTCGAGTTCTCTGAATGCTTCAATCCACAGGTGAAGCGCCGGATTGGCACTGGAGACCATCAACCAATAAGCCAGAGAGCATACCGCGTGTCAGCAACGGGACGTCGAATAATTCGCGACGACGTAGAGAAAATGATGAAGAATGACATCGTTAAGCCTTCGCAGAGCCCATGGTCGTCACCAGTGGTCCTCGTCAGGAAGAAGGATGGCAGTTGGCACTTTTTTGTTGATTACAGGAAGCTTAATAAGATATCTAAAAAGGACGTTTACCCTCTTCCACGAATTGACGATACACTAGATTGTCTGAAAGGGGCTAAGTTTTTCTCAACCATGGACATGTACTTAGGATACTGGCAAATCGAAGTAGATGAGGCTGATAGTGAGAAAACTGCATTAATCACCTCTGAGGGCCTGTATGAGTATAAGGTAATGCCGTTCGGTTTGTGTAATGCACCAGCAACTTTTGAACGGATGATGGATGATCTTCTACCTCACTTGAAGTGGACAATGTGTCTTTGTTATTTAGATGACATTCTCAGAGACATTTGATGAACATATAAAAAAACTGAGGGCCGTTCTTAAGTGTCTCCAACAAGGCAAACTAAAAACTTAATACAAGAAAGTGTCTCTTTGGAGCAAAAGAAATCAAAATACCTGGACACCTTGTGTCAAACGAAGGTGTGCGGCCAGACCCAGAAAAGGTGAGGTCTATAACGAAATTTCCTATTCCTAAAAGTTTTAGAGATGTGATAAGCTTCCTAGGATTATGTTCTTATTACCGTCGTTTTATCAAAAACTATTGTATCAAAGCCAGGCCACTCCAAGAGTTGTAAAAAGCTGATGCTAAATTTATCTGGGGTGGTGCTCAACAAGATTCTTTCGATGTGCTGCGAAAAGCTCTGATGACTGACCCTGTACTTGGTCTGTATGATGAGAGAGCACCTACAACACTACACACAGATGCCAGGGGGTATGGGCTCAGTGCTGGTCTGGTGCAAATTCCGGATGGAAAAGAGAAGGTTATAGCCTATGTTTCTAGGACACTTACAAAAGCCTAGAGAAACTACTGAACTACAGAAAGAGAGTGTCTTGCTGTGCTCTGGGCCATGCGCAAATTTCGACAGTATCTCTATGGAAGGCCATTCACAGTTGTTACAGACCATCATTCGCTTTGTTGGTTGACAGGTCTTAAGGATCCAACAGGACGACTCGCCAGGTGGGCACTACGTCTTTAAGAGTATGACATTACCATAGTGTTCAAAAGTGGAAGAAAACACCGAGATGCCGACTGTCTCTCAAGAAACCCTGTGAAAGATAATCAAGACTTTGATGAAGATAGTGACTGTCTCGCTGCACTCCAGGATCTCTCTGCTGAGCAGAAGAAGGACGCCAAGATATCTCAAATTATGATTGCCTTAACTCTGTCAGAGGATGTGCAAGGACAATTTAAGGTACTTAATGGATTACTTTGCAAGAAAAACTTTGATCTGTTTGGAAAGAGGTGGCTACCAGTGATTCCAAAACACATGCGCGTAGACGTTCTACAGAAATTCCATGACACACCTGAGGTCGGACATTTAGGATTTATTAAGACCTACGACAGAATCCGCAAGAGATTTTTCTGGCCAGGTTTATTTAGGAGTGTCCGTCACTATGTGCCGTATTGTAGAGAGTGCCAGAGGAGAAAGTCAGTCCCTCAGAAACCACCTGGCCGACTCACACCATTTCCACCAGCCGAAACGCCTTTCCAGCGTATTGGGATTGACCTCCTCGGACGATATCCAATGTCTGCTAGTGGCAATAGATGGATTATTGTTTGCACTCATTATCTGACATGCTATGGCATTACAAAAAACATGAAAACAGCCGAAGCATCCGAGGTAGCCAAATTCATTGTATTGTATTAAAACATGGTGCCCCAAGGTCGTTAATTACGGATCGAGGGAAAGTTTTTCAATCGAATCTTGTGACAGAGATAAACCGTCGGTGCAACATTACTCATCACATGACGACTTCCTACCATCCGCAAACTAACGGGCTTACTGAACGCCTTAATAAGACCTTGGCCGACACGCTATCAATGTTCGTCAGTTTTGAGCAGAGCAACTAGGATGAGGTGCTACCTTTCGTGACGTTTGCCTACAACACCGCCAAACAAGACACCACAGGATTTACCCCATTTTTCTGGTGCGTGGGCGTGAGACGACTACGACGATGGTCACTGTATTTCCGTTACATCCTGATGACGTGGACGACGACTGCATCGACCAGGTGCTGACCAGAGCTGAGGAAGCTCGGCAGTTAGCTCCACTCCGCACGCTGCAGGCTCAAGAAAACGATCGCCGAAGGTGTGACGCGAGCCACTGCCCTGTTGTCTACCAGCCTGGTGACCTCGTCTGGATCTTCACTCCTGTTCAGAAGGCTGGTCTCTCTGAGAAGCTCCTCAGGCGCTACTTTGGACCTTATAAGGTTGTAAGACAGTTGTCTGATGTTACTTAGGAAACTGAAGATTTCGACCCTGATGCAAGACGACGAAAGATCAGAGATACGGTCCACGTCCTTCGAATGAAGCCCTACAGGGATCCTGCCACCCAGGGTAAATTCGAAGCTCCGGCGACTGGCAGCAAGCGGAATGGTGATGAAGAGCGTAGCGGCAAAAAAAGTTCTAAGAAGATCACCGCCAGGGCGAGCATCAGTCATCGGGAGTTGGAGTACGCACGAACGATGACTCGTTCCCGGACAAGGACGACGTAACACCGAGACGCTGTTGTCTTAAGGAGGGAGCAACGTCGCAGTAGAATCTGAGTACTTCCGTGGTGTAGTGGTTATGATACTAAACTGTTGAATGGAGTGTCGTGAATTCACCTGGACTGTATCATTTTAATTTCTATATTCGGTTCAAATACATTCTAGAAGTATCCACAAATGTCAAGAATCATTGTACTGGAATGTTCTGTAGCTGTATATATACTGTGTGTGTTCTGGCCAGAGGCAGTTCGATCCGCGCTCTTGTATGTGCAAGTGCTATATAAACCTTCGTTAAGTGAAGTTAGTGTTTGTCATTCATCTAATTACACCTTCTTCTACGTGACAAATGCTTGAAGTTTAGTTCTATAACATCATCAAACATGATGAGTAAAAATGTACAAAAACCTATGAAGCAATACATTTTTTTTTTTTTTTTTTTGAACTGACATGCATTTCGCAGACCTCTTAAAGCCAGTTTACACTGGCCATCATGTCAATTCATGTCAAGCCAATTCAAGTCATCTGAAGTCAACTCGTGTGGCTGTCCTCAACTGTTTTCAGTCTATGACAAACAACCTTGTTGATAATAAATAACAAAAAATAACGAAGAATAAATAACAAAGATGTAGAATGACAATTGTTATCAACCCCTTAAACAGTGACCCAACAAAAGTCCAATGAAGCAAAGTATGGAGGATGATAGCATGGTTGTGTACTGAGAGGAAATGAGCTTGGGGAGTCATGTGAGCCGCGCGGGATTAGCCAAGTGGTCTCAGGCGCTGCAGTCATGGACTGTGCGGCTGGTCCCGGCGGAGGTTCGAGTCCTCCCTCGGGCATGGGTGTGTGTGTTTGTCCTTAGGATAATTTAGATTAAGTAGTGTGTAAGCTTAGGGACTAATGACCTTAGCAGTTAAGTCCCATAAGATTTCACACACATTTGAACATTTTTTTGAGTCATGTGATAAATAATAGATGATGAAGCCAAGCATCAAAACTTTTGTGAAATGATGGCCAGTGTGAAGGCCGCCATTCTGAATGCATTGTGGAAGGTTTTGAAGTGCCATGTCATGACGTGACATGACGTGATGGCCAGTGTGAATGGGCATTAGCTAGTCATTGCTGATATATGAGGTATTTTTCAAAGTGGAAGCGTTTTTTCAAACTGCTATGTAATTCACCAAGCTATACCATATTTTCAAATTAATAAAGTAAGTAGTGTCATGGAAAATCCTCCACTGGCCATTCTAAAGTGTTGTAGACAATGAACACCCTCGGATAGCTCTATTAAAATTGTTTTCTGTATAAAGACTACAAGAAAAATTGAATCTGAGGTATGATATCTACATCTACATCTACATCTACATCTACATCTACATGGATACTCTGCAAATCACATTTAAGTGCCTGGCAGAGGGTTCATCGAACCACCTTCACAATTCTCTATTATTCCAATCTCGTATAGCGCGCGGGAAGAATGAACACCTCTATCTTTCCGTACAAGCTCTAATTTCCGTTATTTTATCTTGGTGATCGTTCCTCCCAATGTAAGCCGGTGTCAACAAAATATATTCACATTCGCAGGAGAAAGTTGGTGATTGGAATTTCGTGAGGAGATTCCGTCGCAAGAAAAAACGCCTTTCTTTTAATGATGTCCAGCCCAAATCCTGTATCATTTCTGTGACAATCTCTCCCATATCTTGCGCTAATACAAAATGGGATGCCTTTCTTTGAACTTTTCGATGTACTCAGGCAGTCCTATCTGGTAAGGATCCCACACCGCGCAACAGTAGTCTAAAAGAGGGCGGACAAGCATAGTGTAGGCAGTCTCCTTAGTAGGTCTGTTACATTTTCTAAGTGTCTGCCAATAAAACGCAGTCTAGACAACATTTTCTATGTGTTCCTTCCAATTTAAATTGTTCGTAATTTTAATACCTAGGTATTTAGATGAATTTACGGCTTTTAGATTAGACTGATTTATCGTGTAACCGAAGTTTAACGCGTTCCTTTTAGCACTCATGTGGATGATCTGAAACTTTTCGTTATTTAAGGCCAACTGCCACTTTTCGCACCATTCCGTTATTTCTTCTAAATCGTTTTGCAGTTTGTTTTCATCTTCTGATGATTTATTAGTCGATAAGCGACAGCGTCATCTGCAAACAACCGAAGACGGCTGCTCAGATTGCCTCCCAAATCGTTAATATACACTCCTGGAAATTGAAATAAGAACACCGTGAATTCATTGTCCCAGGAAGGGGAAACTTTATTGACACATTCCTGGGGTCAGATACATCACATGATCACACTGACAGAACCACAGGCACATAGACACAGGCAACAGAGCATGCACAATGTCGGCACTAGTACAGTGTATATCCACCATTCGCAGCAATGCAGGCTGCTATTCTCCCATGGAGACAATCGTAGAGATGCTGGATGTAGTCCTGTGGAACGGCTTGCCATGCCATTTCTACCTGGCGCCTCAGTTGGACCAGCGTTCGTGCTGGACTTGCAGACCGCGTGAGACGACGCTTCGTCCAGTCCCAAACATGCTCAATGGGGGACAGATCCGGAGATCTTGCTGGCCAGGGTAGTTGACTTACACCTTCTAGAGCACGTTGGGTGGCACGGGATACATGCGGATGTGCATTGTCCTGCTGGAACAGCAAGTTCCCTTGCCGGTCTAGGAATGGTATAACGATGGGTTCGATGACGGTTTGGATGTACCGTGCACTATTCAGTGTCCCCTCGACGATCACCAGTGGTGTACGGCCAGTGTAGGAGATCGCTCCCCACACCATGATGCCGGGTGTTGGCGCTGTGTGCCTCGGTCGTATGCAGTCCTGATTGTGGCGCTCACCTGCACGGCGCCAAACACGCATACGACCATCATTGGCACCAAGGCAGAAGTGACTCTCATCGCTGAAGACGACACGTCTCCATTCGTCCCTCCATTCACGCCTGTCGCGACACCACTGGAGGCGGGCTGCACGATGTTGGGGCGTGAGCGGAAGACGGCCTAACGGTGTGCGGGACCGTAGCCCAGCTTCATGGAGACGGTTGCGAATGGTCCTCGCCGATACCCCAGGAGCAACAGTGTCCCTAATTTGCTGGGAAGTGGCGGTGCGGTCCCCTACGGCACTGCGTAGGATCCTACGGTCTTGGCGTGCATCCGTGCGTCGCTGCGGTCCGGTCCCAGGTCGACGGGCACGTGCACCTTCCGCCGACCACTGGCGACAACATCGATGTACTGTGGAGACCTCACGCCCCACGTGTTGAGCAATTCGGCAGTACGTCCACCCGGCCTCCCGCATGCCCACTATACGCCCTCGCTCAAAGTCTGTCAACTGCACATACGATTCACGTCCACGCTGTCGCGGCATGCTACCAGTGTTAAAGACTGCGATGGAGCTCCGTATGCCACGGCAAACTGGCTGACACTGACGGCGGCGGTGCACAAATGCTGCGCAGCTAGCGCCATTCGACGGCCAACACCGCGGTTCCTGGTGTGTCTGCTGTGCCGTGCGTGTGATCATTGCTTGTACAGCCCTCTCGCAGTGTCCGGAGCAAGTATGGTGGGTCTGACACGCCGGTGTCAATGTGTTCTTTTTTCCATTTCCAGGAATGTAGATAAGGAACAGCAAAGGGCCTATAACACTACCTTGGGGAACGCCAGAAATTACTTCTGTTTACTCGATGACTTTCCGTCAATTACAACGAACTGTGACCTCTCTGACAGGAAATCACAGATCCAGTCATATAGCTGAGACGATATTCCATAAGCACGCAATTTCACTACGAGCTGCTTATGTGGCACAGTGTCAAAAGCCTTCCGGAAATCCAAAAATACGGAATCGATCTGAAATCCCTTGTCAATAGCACTCGGGGCTTCATGTGAATAAAGAGCTGGTTGTGTTCGACAAGAACGATGTTTTCTAAACTCATGTTGACTGTGTGTCAATAGACCGTTTTCTTCGAGGTAATTCATTATGTTCGAACACAATATATGTGGTGTCACCGCCAGACACCACACTTGCTAGGTGGTAGCCTTTAAATCGGCCGCGGTCCATTAGTATACGCCGGACCCGCGTGTCGCCACTGTCAGTGATTGCAGACCGAGCGCCGCCACACGGCAGGTCTAGAGAGACTTACTAGCACTCGCCCCAGTTGTACAGCCGACTTAGCCAGAGATGGATCACTGACAACTACGCTCTCATTTGCCGAGACGATAGTTAGCATAGCCTTCAGCTACGTCATTTGCTACGACCTAGCAAGGCGCCATAGCATTTGATATTGAGATTATAACATGTACCGTCAAGAGCGATGTACACCAACTGTGGATTAGAGTTAAGTATTATATCAACTACGTACTTTATTTGCTACTATTAATTCCCTTAACTGTTCCAGAGCTCACGCCAGTCAGCGTGTAATTAAACGCGTGCATTTCGGCCTCCTCTAGCAACACAGTGTTGGCTCTTCTGCCAACACTTCAATATATATTCTAAAATGCTGCTGCATATCGACGTTAACGATATGGGCCTGTAATTTAGTGGATTACTTCTACTACCTTTCTTGAATATTGGTGTGACCTGTGCAACTTTCCAGTCTTTGGGTACCGATCTTTCGTCGAGAGAACGGTTGTATACGATTGTTAAGTATGGAGCTAATGCATCAGCATATTCCGAAAGGAACCTAATTGGTATACAGTCTGGACCAGAAGACTTGCTTTTATTAAGTGATTTAAGTTGCTTCACTACTCCGAGGATATTTACTTCTACGTTACTCATGTTGGCAGCTGTTCTCGATTCGAATTCAGGAATAAATACTTCGTCTTCTTTTGTGAAGGCATTTCGGAAGGCTGTGTTTAGTAACTCTGCTTTGGCAGCACTGTCTTCGATGGTATCTCCACTGCTATCGTGCAGAGAAGCAAAAGTGAACTGAAACATATGAATTATGAGTATCATCAAATTGTCAACAGTTGATAGCATTCGCTGTGTGTTGACAATACTGAGAACAGTTTTCAACCGCACCCTTTAATATTTCTAGTACTGATAATATGTCAATATTTGTCTTGTGTATTGGGAATTATCTAGTAAACGTGGACCTAGAAACGATGGAGAGGCTTCATCCTGCCATAGCCCTCAGTGGTTCACAACCCCACAACAGGCCACAGCGGTCCACCCACTCTACCGCCGCCCCATACTGAACCCAGGGTTATTGTGCGGTTCAGCCCCCAGTGGACCCCTCCCCCTCCCGCCCCCACCCCTCTCCCCGACAGTAACGTCTCATACCAGACGAGTGTAACTCCAAATGTTTGCATGGCAGAGTAATCATGCTTTACGTGTATGTGGAGACAGTGCTTGCGCAGCAATTGCCGACATAGTGTAACTGAGGCGGAATAAGGGGAACAAGTCCGCATTCGCCGAGGCAGATGGAAAACTGCCTTAAAATCATCTACAGGCTGGCTGACACACCAGTGGTCGACTCTAATCCGCTGGGCTGATTCGTGCTGGGGACCAGCATGCCTTCCCGCTCAGGAAGCAGCGCGTTAGGCTCCGCAGCTAGCAGGGTGGGCATATTTGCCTTCATATACTTGCTATAGTGACAGTTTGACAATGTTATTGAATGCGTGAAGGCGCTTCTTTTTTCGTCGTGTGCATACAACAGTTGTTTCAAACAGAAAACGTTACAATACTTTTGTGAATAGCACAGCATCAGGAAGGCATTTTCAGACGTTTTTCCAGTGTTAAACTCATATTTGATCCAGGAATACTATGCATTTTGCCTCATTAATGTATCTTCAATTTCGTTACACATTTCGGATAACCAAGAAGAGAAGTACGTGACATGAAAAGGCTGGTTTCGTGATCCAGCACTTTCTTTAATATGGACTAACAAAACTGATGTTCGCTCTATATCCTCTTCCCAAAAATGCTGAGAACATACTTTGGTACATTTGGTCAGTTTCCAATCTTTCCTTTGTACAGAATTCACTCAGAGAGCTTTTCGAATTGTACTGACAGGAAATCTAAAATCAAATGACAGAAATAGAACCACAACAGTAAAAGTAAATGGCGAACCAAAATTGATCTGTATATAAAAGAATATATCGGTTGAACATGTCCACTTACAAATGAAATGCGATTCCTTTACAATTTAGAGTTTAGACTATAATCATAATGATTAGGGCACCCATAAATGGTGAGAGCTGGCACTTTTGATTAAAACACTTAACACCAGAAGCTTTGGCAACTAACATGGCAGACATCGCATTCAAGTCTGGGATGTCATGACAACTCTCCCTACTACAACTCCATACAAATGGCATTTGCATTGTTTATGTTTTCAGTCGGTAACTGTGCATATCATTCCCAAGATTCAATTTTTCAAGTAGTCTTCAAAGGAGAATAGTTTTAATAGGATTACACAGCGGTAGTCATTGAATTTACCACTTTAGGATGATCCACTATGGTATTTCTTTCTTTATTAATTTGCCAATTAGCTTGCTGAATGATGTGTAGAAGGAGGTTTGTAGTTCGAGAAGTACGTAGTATACATATGGAGCAGTAAGATATCTGCAAAATACATACAGCCTCACCACATTATCTTAAAATATAAAATATATTTTACATTAGTTACCTGAATGCACTACTTCAGGTCAGATAAAACTAATTCACATTTTTCAATAACTATTTTTTAATTGTTTGCTGATATTACAGCACTAAACTTCAATAATTCGAATGACCTATCTGTCACAAGAGATCTCTCATCCAATATGATTATCTTTCTTATTGATGAATTTTGCTTCTCTAATTTATGTCATATGAAAATAAACAACTTTTGTAAGACTCAAGACTCATCCGAAAATAGTTTATGAAATCTATTGGTTCCATTGTTTGGATTTTAGTCAGTAAATTAACATACAAAAAGTAGTTCCTTTTTCAGCTATTCCCAGATCCATTTCTTTATTTTCTGTTATTTGCCAGCTATAGCTAAAATAACTGTGGCATATGATTTTCTTTTGGGTTTTCGACACCCGATCCTTGTAAAATGTATTACCAAGTGACAATATTATTGATGGTGTGAAAATCGCTTCAATATATTGAAGGTTTGAAAGGCTACTGCTATCAACAAATACTGGATGTCAGCAGGTCCCTTACTGCGTATTGACAAGTAGCCAGAGCCATTTATCATGACTCTCAAATGTTTGACTGTATGCCACCGTTTCCCTACAACTGAAAATATTAGATGGATTTGGAAGTCTTTAGGACTTCCAGTAGCATTCTATCGTTCATCATGAACTTACCTGTTATTGTGAGTCAACGTAAAAAATTGCTAAACATGTAAATATAAAATGCCCACTCACATCAATGTGACCACCTGTCAAAAGCCTGGACTCTAGTGCTGTCGCCAGCTGCACTACATTTTCCGGTTGAGGATCCATTTCGTGAACAACCTGATCAAGGTGGTCACGCATTTCTCGATTAGGTTCGAATCCGGGGCGTTTAGTGGCCTGAGGAGTATGATAAACTCATCTTGGTATTTTGCGAATAATGCATATAGACTGAGCTTTGTGACATGGTGCTTTGTTCTGCTGGTAGATCCAATTGTGTTGAGGAAAAACAAACTTCATGTAGGGGTGGACGTGGTCCCCAAGGATAGATGCATACTTGCTTTGATACAGTCTGCCATCCAGAGTGACGAGATCACCCGTTTGCTTTCAGACGTTTCACGTCTGATGGAGCATAAAACGTGATTCATCTGAAAAGACCACATGTCACCACTCAACGGACGTCCAGTTGGCGTGCAAATTACAGCCTTCATCACCAATGAACTGCAGGCAGCATGGGTGCATGAGCTAGGTGTCTGCTGTGGAGGCCCATATGCAGCAACGTCCACTGAACAGTCATTGAGGACACACTGTTGTCAGCCCCTTTGTACATCTGGTATGTCAGTTGCTCAGCAGTTGCTTGTCTGTTCTCCAATACACATTGCTGCAGCTGTTGTTCACCCTCTGTCATCTAGGGCCAGTGGAGCACCACAGTTTCCTTAGTGTCGGTTTTGGATAGTGACATATTGCCATGCACACCCCTATACTTTAACCAAAGTGGCATGCAAACAGTTTGCAACTTTGGAGTTTTGGAAATACTTCCATCTTTGGCTCAGAAGCCAATGATCATGTCCTTTTGGACATCAGATAAATTGCCCCGTTTCTGCATTATGACAGTGACTGCACTGTTGTCCACATCCCCCAACATGCTTTATATATTCTCCACTTCTGGTGCTGCAACCTGCCATCTGCGTGTAGTTCCTGCACATTGACATCGAATGTAGGCAATATGACTGGACTGTGTGTAAAATATTTGCAAATTCCAGAAGTTTCCTGCCTGGCAGCAAAATAATATGCACAAATCTCATACAGGACTACTGTCTCAGTTAAGTGCACTGCATCTAGTTAGCAGGTACATACTATAAAGTAGTATCATTAACAAATTTTCTGATTAATAAACACAGTTTATCAATAGTTCTGAGCTTTATTTTGTAAGAAATTGTGCTTCATTTCCTCTACACATATGCATCTACTGCTATTCACAAAACTAATACGAGCTGTGTGCTCCCCCAATTTACATCTAGTCCAGTTCCTAGGTACATTCTTGATACAGTTCACTTACATAGATTTCTTTCATTTTTATTGTGATATTGAAACGATGCTTCATGTTTTGGTTTCAGTGTTAAGCATATCAAGATGGCACCTGTGTCTCACTCAGGCACTGGCTATGCCAATTCATGAATGAGACTCATATGCTGTCTCAAAATAATTAACTTTGAAATTATGATATTAAGTACAATTTCAATGCCCCAATAAAAATGGAAAAAAACTACTTAAGTGAATTGGAACATGAGTGTATCTAAGAACTGAGCTATGTGGAGCCTTGCTTGGGCACTGCCTATGATAGTGCATGAGTGACACTCAGGCATTGTCTCGAATGTGTTAAATTGATAAACATATATAATTGACTACCTTCTTAAATCACTATCAATACCTCTTAAATCATGTGTCTCTGCTGGTGACAATCACACACAACTTGTATTCTTATTTTTTATTCGCTACATAGAAGCCTTTGTTTGACTTAGACAATAATATACAGTTCGACAAACTAAAAACGTGGCAAAGAGGTGTATAAGCTGTGACGCTTGTGTTTCTGGTTGCCTGAAGAGAACTGCAGCAAAGGTAGTTGAAATGCCAGGTTTATAATTGTCTTAATGCTTTGTAATGACATGGACTAGCATCTAAAAGAGTTTTATTGAATATGAAACTGACTGTGAAAGTTTGCATACACACAAGTAAGTTCCAAGTTATTTAAACTGTCTGTGATGGATACCACAGTTTCAACAATTTCAGGGATGAATATTTTCTCGTCATTTGGTTGCCCTATTCCATGAACTGAGTTTCCGAAAAATTCCATTCTGTGGATTTATTTCAAGTATGTTAATGTTTCTTGATTCAATTTTAAGTTTTTATTCCAATTATGAAACCTGCATCACTCTAAAATCATCATCGCTAACAACATTCTCTAGTTCCAGGCATATTTCATTAGCTTTTCATGATGGCTTAAAGAAAAAGTTGGACTATTTAGAAGAACAAAAAGCCAAATCACCACTTACTCCTGTCGATTGTGCAAGCCTATTAGTTGTTATTCATAAATCTACTGGAGTTTGTTGTGATTCTGAATCCATAATCAAGGCATAGTAACAAGTCGATTCATATACCATTCCAGGGCAAGAAGAAGTAACTTCTTTTTTATGCTGCAGACAGAACTTTTCTGGACTCAGTTCGTCTGAGGCAAATTTGCGATTTACTCTCACTACTAAGTGCATTTTGTTTCAGATTATATATAAAATGGAGTGTCGCGGTACAACAAAGAGTGTTAATAACTTTAATGACTTTGTACTTCATGAAATTCATTCGCAGTTGCTAATATTGACAACCATCAGCTGTATAATGGAATGATAACAATGAAAATTTGTGCCAGACTGGGTCTCGAAGCAGTATTTCCTACTTATCGCGAGCGGTCGCTTTACAATTTGACTATCTGAGCACGACTCAGAGCTAGACCCACACTGCCATATGTCGTCAACCATGTCACACATAGAGGAATGAAACGTGTCATATGAGTGTGGGTCTGGAAAAGCTTTATTTCCATGTTTCAGCTCATTTCTAATTCTCTCCATAATTATATTAATCATGGGGAATACACAGAAACAACGTACCAGCATTACATGAAACATTTTGCTACACAAAATGTTCAGAATACCTTCTTGCTTACATTTGTTAGAATGTATAGTAAGTTGTAATTCTTAGGTTCGCTGCTAGTTTTTGTTGTTCCACCTGATCGAAGGCAATGTTGACATGTGACTCACTTCATTCCTCATGTTCACATGTGACTAACTTCATTGCTCGTGCTGACACTTGACTAAATTCATTACTCTACTAGCATTAAGTGGGTAGCATCAGCTGTTTAGTGTTCATTATGGAGTGTGCAAACAAGTAGCATCAACTGTGTAGTGTTAATAACGGATCTGATTTCCAGTAATGTTCAGTGGAAGAGTACTCAAATGTGAAGTTGACAGATTACCATTTGGTGTACGGACTAGCAGTTGGTAATGGCCGTGGTGCTTAACGTTTGCATCGGGAAAGATTTTCAGAGCGACTATGTCCTGACAGGAGGACATTTTAAGCAATTTAACGTCATTTTAGGCAGCACAGAACATTTAAGCCCACTACTCGCCACTGAGGGAGGCCTAGACAGATGAGGAGAAACTTCTTTGTGCAGCTGACGACAACGCTAGTGTCAATGTAAGACAATTAGCTGTAACAAGTAAAGCTGACCGCATGACTGTCTGGAAAAGTGCTACACGAGAACTTGTTGTATCTGTAGCCGGCCGCAGTGGCCGTGCGGTTAAAGGCGCTGCAGTCTGGAACCGCAAGACCGCTGCGGTCGCAGGTTCGCATCCTGCCTCGGGCATGGATGTTTGTGATGTCCTTAGGTTAGTTAGGTTTAACTAGTTCTAAGTTCTCGGGGACTAATGACCTCAGCAGTTGAGTCCCATAGTGCTCAGAGCCATTTGAACCATATCTGTATCATGCACAGTCGGTAAGAGAATTCGCAAGACGCCTCGCCTTATCGTTATGCTGAACTGCACAGCTTTACTGTCTGTTAATACTGTATAAGACGAAAGAACACAAAGTGCTACCAACATGTTGTCTACAGGCGAGAAGTGAAAAAACTATCGGAACACTGTCAGACTGTTTTGCTTAATATGGGAGACTATCGTTATTTCAATAGTACTTCGCTTGTCTCACACGATTTTGATTCAAACGATAAATTTCTTGCCGGTCGCTGTGGCCGAACGGCTTTAGGCGCTTCAGTCCGGATCCGCGCTGCTGCTACGCTTGCGGGTTCGAATCCTGCCTCGAGCATGGATGTGTGTGATGTCCTTACGCTAGTTAGGTATAGGTAGTTCTAAGTCTAGGGGACTGATGACCTTAGATGTTAAGTCCTATAGTGCTTGGAGCCATTTGAATTTGATAAATTTCTTGCCAAATTATCATTTTATTCACTAGTGACATAATATTAGATACACTGTTTCCCTGTTGTTCTTACTGTTTCCTTTTACATTATTATTTTATCCCTGTTTCAGTAAAATATGTTGCTCTTGCTGTTTCCTCTATTATTATTTTTTTCAGTAGAATCACTCTTTTATTGACGTTGTCTCATACTGTCGTACACTGCTGATCTTATCACCATGTTTTATCGATCCCTAGAAAACTCACACATCTTCAACCTTCACGCTCTGTGTCGACCCTGAATCTCCCACTTCCTCAGGTCGCTTTCTCCCGTTTACTACCTGCCTTTTAAAGTTCCTTGCGCCCCCCTCTTCCCCTGCTCACCGAATTTTTTTTCCCCTCTACGTGCCGGCTAATAGTGGAAACAACTCGTGACAGCTCTACACCACAGCCTGCTCACACAAATGGGCAGTCCTTAGCAGCCCACCTGACTTTCTGCTGCATATATCAGGACCTCAGCTTTCATGTCATACTTCTGTTGGGGACATGGCTGAAGCCGAGTATCCCTTCCAGTTCTGTAAGCCTTGACGGTTACATTTTTCTGGGACATGACAGATGTACCAGACGAGGGAGAGGTGTGGCGGTATATGTACGTGCAAATTTGTTCTCCAGGGTCGTGCTCACATCCAAGAACAAGGACAAACAAGCCGAATATCTGTTCACTGAGATTAACTGCTCAATAGGAAGTGCCTCATCTGTGTACTATGCAATTCACCTAAAGCTGGACAGCTAACTAGCTTTGAATCTTCATTATCAAGCCTTGAACCGTTGTATGAACACATAATTGTAACTGGAGACATCAGCATATATTTTCTAAACGACGGTCCTTCTGTATCAAAATTCACACACACACACTTTCCTGCTCAAACCTTACACTGATTCCCCACGGACATACTCATCATAAAGAGGACTCTCTAATTTTTATCTGTATATTCGCAACCAAATTTCCAAGGAGTAATTAGCACTGATCAAATTTCTGTGTCTGGCTTCTCTGCTCGTGATGTAATATTTATGACTTAGTCGTTGAAATGCCGAAAGAACAAACCCCAAGTGGCAACCTTTAGAGATTTTAAGTGCATGAATACGCCTTAACTTACAGCTGACGCCTATGATATTTCTTGGCAGGCCACGGCAGGAAATAACTTCGACTTAAATAACGTGGTATCTAACTTTACTAAGTGGCTCTACAATTTATATGAGAAACACCTCTAAGAACTACAAGATCAAGGAGAAAACCTGCACCATGGCTCACAGACCACCTCAAACACCTTCTGAATATCAGAGATGCTGCACACAGGACGTACAGCTGGCACCTGACTTCTGGTAGTCATCTCACCTACAAGCAACTACGCAGTCGAGTTAATCAATCTGTGAGGAATGCAAAGCTCGGGTATGCCCACTCGCTAACTGAGAACTTTCACAGACATTTTGTGGAAAAATATACAAAGTCTAGGAATGGAGAAACTCAAATCTTCAGCTGAACCTCTAGTTCCTATTGAGGATCTAAATGGGTATTTCGCCACGGTGATACATTTACTTGACCAATGCGCAAGCACACAAACCATCTCGCTTAAAGTATCAGTGGTTGGTACAAACGACAAATGTTTTCTGCAGCCAGTAAGTGCTAACATGTTCTGGAAGTCAGTTGCGAGGGGGCTTCAGAGCATGTAGTTCACAAACAGCTTACTAATTATTTAACATTCTTTTAGAAGAATACAAGTCAGTTTCCAGTACAATCACAGCATGACGACTACTCTTATGAAAGTGACTGACAGAATAAAACAAGCTATGGATAAACAACAGACGATTATTATGGTGCTTTTGGATTTCAACAAAGCTTTCGACACTGTCGACTCTGACATTCTTGACATTTTACTTGCTAAACTTACAAGCCAAATTTTTTCTTCACATGCTGTACAGTGATTCCACTCATATCTTACATTTCGGAAACAGTGAGTAATGACTGGAACAAAAAGGTCACAATGGATAGATGTTGGATCAGAGATCCCACGAGAATCAGTGTTGGGCCCATTACTCTTCTCATTATATGTTAATGTTGTGTCAACTATCCTCTCCTACTCCAAATGCCACCATACACTGACGACATTCAGTCGTATCTAAGTGCAAGTCCTGTCCTAAGCCATCCAGCATGTAAATACCAATTTACTTGCCCTGTCGAAAGGGGCACAGAGCATTGGTTTGAAACCTTAATCATGTACAACGCAAGCAATCTTAGTCGCTGACAAAAGACTTATTAACCCCCAGTTCAGAGAATACCTTCCACAATTAACTATAAGCGACACAGAAATAACCTTCCCTTCTTCTGCAAACGACTTGGGGATAATTGTGGACCATCATTTGAACTGGACTGAACACACAACTGCAGTCAGTAAGAAAGTGTCAGAGTCCCTTCACTGACTACAGAAATACAAAAAAAGTGTTTCCTTTCATGCTTGAAAAACAGCTCATAGAGACACTGGTGCTCCCCATACTTCAATATGGTGGTGCCATTCTCCAAGGACTTTCGTATGAAAGGTTATGCAGGTTGGGGCTGGCGATGAATGCTTGTGTATGATACATTGTGACATATTCTTCTTCAATCATATCACATCAGCTAATGAACAATTATCATGGCCGCGTGTCGGTAAGTGTAGAGACTATCATACTCTAAGTTTGTTCTGTTGTCTTCACATTCCTTACACTCTGTCTTATTTGTCCTCAACTATTACTCTACTATCCGAACAGCACAGCAGAAATACTTGTCCTCAGCAAAATAAAATTCTCTCTGTACTGTCACATAACACTACCATGTTTTCTAAATGATTTTGTGTACCAGGAATCCAACTTTGGAACAATCTTCCTCAAAACATCAGAGCAATTAAATACCTTCCAAACTTCAAAAGACAACTAATGGTCCACCTTCTATCACAACAGCCTCCTACACTCTCTGCATCTCATTCTCACAGTCCCTCCTCCACGTGAACCTTTCGCTACCCTACCCCTTGTCACCAGAGACCACCTTTTTTATTTTGTTCTCTCCTAACAGCTTGTGTCACTGTCATTACAGTAATCTCTTCTTCCTTTATCCATTCCGCTTCAGACATACTAAACATGGCTTCAGATGTGATAAGCTAATCTATATCATTCTAAATGGCCTTTACTGCTACTACTGTTATTATTATTATTATCATTGTTATTAGTGTCAGTTAGTCTCACTATTATTATTATTGTTATTATTATTATTGGAAAGGTCTTGTAATATGTTTGGCATGTGTTGCTCCTGTTCAGATGTAAGAGAGAGCCTTAAGGCCCTCATATGGTGAGGCTAAACAAGCAATAAATATATGAATACATTGTTGCTGGTTAATTTATCTAGTATTTGTATGTACTGTGTTCAATAAACTAACGAAAAAACGCTATTTAGGATGCATTGTACGAATACAAATTAATTACAACTTAGTAGTGGGGCAACAGGGACACAGCCCCATGCTGCATTGTTGCCAAATTTATTCAAGATGGCTGATCCAAGATGTCGATGATAGATATGGCAATGTCACAATGATTTCACAGCAGGAAGTTCAAATTTGGGCGGGAAAATAGGTCAACTGGACTACTTCCACTAACCTAACACCCTCCTCTCCCCCGCCACTCCCTTCCCCACCCCAAGAAAATGGCGAGAAAAAATGTCGGGAAAAAGTTCACTTGGGTTACCTCTACTAACATAAGTCATCCAACTACAACGTCTTCCTTGGAATTGGTGGGAAAATAACTCAGACTGTGCTGGACTGCTGGATAGGATGCACATAAGTCTTTATTTTGCATGCAGTGTTAATTTAAACAATTTGAGTTATCATAGGCAGTAGCTCCAACCACTGTGTTCACTACGAGGTCCGGCATCCAACTGAACTAGTACACAGTACGACCACCAGAGGGTGCTGTTGTCCCTTCCATGACGTAATCCAAGTTGGTAGTTCAGGAAAGAAACAACAGTGGGAATTGGAACCAGTCTGTGTTCTGCTGCAGAAGAAGGAGTGTACTTTATTTATTTTCAGTGGGAAGTTGGTACAATTTACTTAGGGATGGATTTCACATAGTTTATTTATTATGCTGATACAGAAAACTCGCCCTGATGTGCCTGGGGTCACAATACATAGCCTACAGACCTGTAAACTACTCGTAAATTATCGAAATAATTTAGTACACCGATGTACAGACACAAAGAAAACTCTTAAATCGTCAAAATAATGCATGTATAATGCTCTGCAACACGCTCACAACGCTTAAAGAGGCGAAATAATGCAGTACACTGATGTACAGACACATTCACTATACATAAAATTGTCAAAAAATAATGCGTTTATAGTGCTCTGCAAACATGTTCAAAACGCTTAAACAGCCAAAATAATGCAGTGCATAAACACTCATTGCACGTAAAAATGCTTTCGAAACTTTGTTAAGAAATTCGACCACAACATATCAGCGATCTGTTCCCTACAGAACTCCAAGGTGAAATGATGAGCAGATGCATTGGCCGTGCATGCCAGTTCAGCCTGCCCCACATGCGAGATGCCTCCGGCCGCGTACGTGTATACCTAACTACTGTTGCTGATACATAGCCTTTGTACCTGCAAGTCCAGCGAGATGTTTGCCCAGAGACTCATCCTGGCAAGGGCAGCTAAAGGGCTGTCAGTGTTATACTGATGTCATATGTCTATGTAAATAACAGCCCGGTCTCCCTCTGGACACGCTATAGAAATCTTGTGCAATGCTTTCAGAGACTGTTTACGAAAATATCCCAATGGGACAGCCCATCCGTGATGTGTTACTGTAAGGTCCTGCATTCAACTTATATCTCAGACACGGTAAACGTTCACACATGTTCTCATTGCTAAAAGCCCTCATCATGTCTGTGCATGATTGCAAAAACACTGTTTATCATAAAACCATTCTAGTTGTTTGGAAAGAGAGCACTGTCTAAGCACTGATGGTGAAATCAGAATAACTATGCAATCAGAATTCGAAGCGAAGAGAAAAATGGCAGGAATTTTCGGTGTCCTAAACCTGTTGGTCTGGGTATGTCCTAATGCCACAATGGCGCATGAGGGACAGTATTTCACTATAGATCGATGGTCTGCTTCAAATTGTATTTGTACACTTGAACAAAGACAACATCACGTTACTCTCAGAACTTTCCTTACATACCTTTTCCCCATATTGTTCGAACCATTCTGCAGAGATCCCTATGCCTTGCACAAAGGATGTCTTGCAAACAAACGGAACATTCAGATTGGCTCTTACTGAATTTACCCGCCAAACTGCTGCTACTGCCAGAGTGGGAGCACTATCCGCCATTTTTTCTGCAAACGATTTTTTCAGTGGCAAAAACTATTTAGTACAGATTGCCATAACGCACTGACAGCTATACCCTGCAGAAGTGGTCTACAGATAGTCAAATACAGAAAGACACTTCCTCAATTACACTGCTCTGCTATTGTTGAGCAAAGCTTGAATTTTTCGGTGCGAAACCAGGCAAACTACTGCTGCTGGTGTGGGAAAATTGTCAGTCATTTTCTGCAGTGGAGACTTTCAGTGGCAAAACTATTTCGCACATATCAGCATATCCCACCGATAGTTAAACCATGCAAAAGTGGTCTACAGATCATGAATATGGTAAGATACTACTTGAATTAAACTGCTCTGCTACTGTCGAGGAAATCTTGAATATTTCAGCGTCAAGCGGATCTCCAACCCAGCTATATCACCACGTACTGTATCGATGTAGTAAATTCACGATTCGTATCTTGCGTCATACAAAATCACCACTTCTGCATCCTATGTATAGCTATCGACCACCACACACTCATGCATATATAACAACGACAGATAGCATGAGCACATGCACCATATATACTCCTCGCAGCACTAGATATTTCCCGCGAGCTCCGTAAGTCATCCAACGCAGCTGACGGTCGCAAGTCATCTGCCCCCGCACACACACTGGCCCGATGTGTGACCAGAGCACCCTCAGCGGACTGAGGTCACTCTCTGAATTGTTGTACAAACGCTGGATTGATTCCCATCAGCACAAAGGCGTTACTGTTTCTGACCCCGAACTGCTTGCTTGCTTGATTTTTTTCTACACCTATCTCCATACTCTGGAATTACAAGAACATATGTATTTTCACATGATTTGCTAGAATATCATACCATTTTCGCGATACTTCTCGATATCAAGCACACAGCAATAACGCTTGCATAGCTGTATCGCTTGCACAGTATAATTCCGAAGATATTGACGGGAAATTATTTCTCTAGGAACCAAAAACTTTAGCGAGGTGCAGCGAGGTGGAGCGTGCTGTAAACCACTGAGTAACTAGAAACTGTTCTCGTCTGAGAAGGCCTTTACGTGAAAACCCGAAAACATAGAGGAAAATGATATTTCCACCCGCGAATACCGATGTCGGTGTTATAACAGATTCCAAATCATCCTTATAATTTACAAAATCAACTAAGATGTTTCTCATGTCTACAATACCAGCAAATGTGTCTTCTGCCCGTCTTTGATCTACTAGATGCACATAACACACACATCACAGTCGATGTTCTCTCAACCAAATAAAGTCTGGAAACATACAGAAGGTGACAACTGGCCAATTTACATGGCAGGGAATAATGGTCCAGCGCAAACACACGTCCACATTGAATCTTCTCAAATTTCCACAGACAACACATGCGACCATGGAGGCTGCGCAACACATACTGAGTATTAGTTCGCTATTCAGCCGTCTAGAGGGCGGCACGGTTAAGTCAGCTATATTCCTGTACCCCAACCGGCCTTTCCATTCGGATGGCTACTGCCGTTAGCAGGAAACGTGAATCATTCCCGCCACAGGCCAGCGCCGCCGAGCGCCTCCCACTCCTAGACACAATCGTCCTAGGAAATTGGCTACATATATATTTGATTGCTTTACTTATAATTAAATAATTCGATTGCAGCCTCAATCTGACGACATCCGACAATGAGCGAGGTATTGGAGATACCCATCCTGACGACTGTGGCTCTGGAAATAGAAACATCTGTGCCATTCTTATGACTTGACATAATTTTCTATGTAAAAAAAAAAATAATTATTGCCTTTACGGGTATCGCATTTTTCCATGACAAATCTATACCTTCCCTTACGACAAGACATATCCGTTTTCTTTGCACATGTCAGGACACACACACACACACACACACACACACACACACACACACACATACTTTATAAGCCTGATGCTCAAGGCGAATCTATCACGCATCCCCTACTACTAAATGTAATAATTCACCAATAACTGAACGCTGGTGATACGAAACAGTACTGAACGAAAATCAGAGTTGGGGGGACATGTCTCATAAGTTTTTCTTGCGAGTGGTACCATTGCATCTTAGAAAGAAAAATGTAACCGTCTTACATGACACCAGACGTTAAAAAAACGATCGCAACGACCAAGTTACTATCACAAGCAGTCTTTGTTCTACAGATGCTCACAAGTATCGCTAACGACATCCGTGTTTAAAACTATACACACCTCATAAATCAAGGTATTGCATTACCTCCGAATGAAGTGGTTTTTCCAGAAAAATACCGCGACACTGAATATAGACAATGATCGCCGGAGTGCATATTAACAGACCAACAGCGCGGTTTGACGTCGCCGAGGGTGTAAGCTCGTAATAAAACCAACTAATTTTGAAAGTGATTCGGCTAGGGAACGTGATATGAAGCCGGTCTGTGCAACTCCCTCACGCCGCTGCTACCTATTTGTGCAGTATATGTAAGGCATTCTGTCTCAGTGCCGTGAGAGGTTCTGCGATATATCCACTGGGTTATAGGTGATGGTTGATTGAGAATTATCGCATACAGTATATGGTGTGTGATTGAGGTCGTAAGAAATGTACACGGGCTTTTCAGATGAATACTGTTACACTTTCTGGTACAAATGCTGTCTGTGATTAGGAATCAAGTCTTTCCATTCAACCACATACCTGCGTTGCATCCTATGGAAAAGTCTTTTAATGATTAACCCACTAGTTAATCATATTCGTGGCACTCTTATATCTCGAAATGAGTCACCTTTTTCGAACCTATCTGCTACAGTAAAATACCAACGCGCTTTCAGGTAGTCCCTATGCATCTTGTAACAGCTCCTCAGACTCTGCCCTGCCACCCCTGTAGCTTTGCGCATGTGATCGTTCCAATTTAAGCTGGTACTGAGTAGAAGTCAGAGAGAGCTAAATCTGCCACCTTCTGCAATCTACGTAGAAAGAGAGTGACCTGAGTTTATGCGTCAGGACAGTGTTCTGACCATTGGGTGGAATTGGGAACATGGTGTCGTAAGTCCACCAACCATGTACGATGTGTAAGGTCAGCACCAAACGAAGCCTGATCCTGGAACACCAGTTGATATAAAAGTCAGTACGAACAGTTACGGTCGTGTTTCTTATCGGGAAAATTAGGAAGACTCAACATCATACAAATACTGCAGTGGAAAGCAGATCTGCGTCCCTCAGGGTGCATTCACGTCTATCCTCCGAACATTATATCGTCATTATCCTGTACCGTTCAACAGCGAAAAATTACGAACTACAAAAGCACCGATAACTTCATCCAATAGGGAATAAGATAAGATTTTTTACCGCTTCTCAGTCTTCCAATACATCGGAAACAACTACTGTATACGTGCCGGCATAAAGCATATGTGGCGATCCTATTAAATATACAAGTATTGTACCATTGCACAGACCAGTGTGGAGTGACAGTACCTGTACTGTAGGAGGACCATATCCTACAGACTATCAGTCGCAAGAGACGGCACCTGTGTCGTTTTTTTTTTTTTCTTTTGCTTTGACGCGCTATGTACACTGCCATAAATTTGCGTTTTTTTCTGTCACGACTTTGAGGTCTGTGTACGTTCTAAACTGACATCAACACTTTCTGATCCATTGCTTCTCACAGACGTCACACTGTGTAAATCTTGTTTCTGCTGCTGCTATCACAACACACACACACACACACACACAGGATGATTTTAAATAAAAGACAGTCACATCATATGGAAACTGGAAGAGTCTTGCAGAGTTGTGGAGCTTTTCCAAACTGCTGTCCAAAGGTGACTGAAGGCCTCTACACTTAAACTCATCTTTCATAGTGACAGAATAGCTGACGGCTCAGTGTTTCGTTTCGATTGATTCCTCATACTGCAATCATGTACACGATCACTGTTTCGGTGCTAGTCATCCCCAGAAGGTGTTGCCCCTCCACCAAGACTTTCTCTCCATCTCAAATAAGTGATCTCACTTAATCATTATGTCTTAATCAAAAGCATACCAGTGATAGGATGGGATAGAAAAGACACAGTCAATGTACTGTAATAATAAGCAGTACAGTTGAAAGTGCGAACAATTTTAGCAATTTTACTGTAACTTCAACACCAACAAATGATGCGACAGCATGTTTCCCAGATTCTGTACCATCCCTAAACTGCCCTTCCTCTACTTTGCGTGTACCATTGCGAATGTAGATAGACGACTGTGCAGTACATCCATTCATTGTTAATTACCGAACATACACATCAAAGTATACCAGACAGCAATCCAAATAGTTCTAGCACTTTGAGCATAGTGCATAATTTAACATCTTTCTCTACGCAGATCAGAATCACGGGGCATTCTCGCATTCTTAGGATAAAGTTGGAGACTGAAAGACCTCCTCACGCTGTCTTTGACCAACCCGCCCTGCATCACTGTCACCAATTTAATCTGCCGCTGACCAGAAGTAGACCGCTACTTTCTGCATCTTATGAAAGAATGAAGCATACAGAGTCTGTAACAGCTGTTCTGCACCTATCCAGATGCGTGCATGTCGAGGAGGTTAGCGCCCCTTATAGGTGTATAGCAGTAGATATGAAGGTGTTGTGATGTAATAGCGGTCAGTTAAGAAGAACAAGAAATAGGTGATTTTTATACATGATGGAGCTTTAGACGGACGGAGTTTGAAGCATTTTACGTAAATCAACTATGCTGTCAGTTCTAAAGTATTCTCCTAGTGTCTGGGATCAGCAGCAAGAAGGTATTGGTAAGAGAGAACATAAACATATGCACTCTTAAGGCTACATGGTTCTGGATTTAAAACGGGCTATAATGTTAGGTCGTTGCAGTTGCTGACCTATTAGTCATGTGGAATGCAATGCTGTTAATATTCCAATGTAAGAAATATATTTCCAGCGCATGACATACATCCTTCTTCCAGGTTTCTCTGCGATAAACTGTAAAATGAAACAACTACTTCCTTAGAACATCGATTCTGTGTGATAGATGCTCAATGTAGCTTTCCAGAAGTGCGTAGCGTCCGCTATTCACATCCGATCACGGTTCAGAAGTTATACTATGCTCGCATCACTCCTATAGAAAATGACTGTTAGTAACGGAGAACACGTCTTACAAGGAAACAGATAAACGCATAGCAATGGCGTTTGGCATGTGAAATCACACGTCATGTCGCCACTAACTCTGTAAACAGGATATCTGTCAAGCAGATGTATACACAGGGATTGCAGTGCCTCACAAACATCTGCCGCTAACTTAGAATCACCTTAGTTATGAAAGTGAAGTTTCGATTTTATACCCAAGATGCAACAGGTGGAATGGAGTGCGTCACATAAATCTTCGTTCGTGTCGAGGGAAGTGTCGAAACAGGACGGTCACGTTTTTATCACACATGAGATGAAAGTCCTCTGACGACCAAGTGGTTTGCTGTTAACGATCGCAAGTAGTCAGTGCTCTAAGGCACACACAGAACAAGCAGTTATGTAGGAGTCGAACGCAGGCTATGTCACACAACTGATGCATCCTGAAAGAACACCGGAAAAAAATAGTCAAACGACATGGGCGTACCCATCGAGGGGCAGGGGGGGCAGCTGTCCCCCCCCCCCCCCCCCAAGAAGATATTCGCGTCTTTTCCATCCCATCCTTTCACTGGTACGCTGTTGATTACCACATAATGATTGAGTGAGATCGCTTGTTTGAGATTCAGACAGAGTCTTGATGGAGGGACAACACCTTCTGCGGATGGCTAGCACCGAAACAGTGATCGCGTACATGACTGCAATATGGGGAATCAGTCGAAATTGAACACTGAGCTGTCAGATATTCCATAACTGTGAAAGATGAGTTTAAATGTAGAGGCAGTCAATCACCTTCAGACAGCAGTTTGGAAGCGCTCCACAACGCTGCAAGACTCTTCCAGTTTCCATATGATGTGACTGTCTTTTATTTAAAATCATCTAGTGTGTGTGTGTGTGTGTGTGTGTGTGTGTGTGTGTGTGTCTTGTGATAGCAACAGCAACAAAAAGATTTACACTGTGTGACATCTAGTTTTCTGTGAGCAGCAATGGATCAGAAAGTGTTAATTTCAGTTTAGAACGTACGCAGACCTCAAAGTCGCGACGGAAAATAACAAAAATTTATAGTAGCAAATTTGGAAATTTGTGGTAAGGTGTTATGGGACCAAACTGCTGGGGTCATCGGTCCCTAAGCTTACACTCTACTTAATCTAACTTAAACTAACTTATGCTATGGACAACACACATACCCATGCCCGAGGGAGGACTCGAACCTCCAACGGGGGAAGCCACACGGACCGTGACAAGGTGCCTAAGACCACGCAGCTACAGCTACCGGCGTGGCTTATGGTAGAGTACAAAGCGTGTTACAGAAAAAAAAAAAATAACGACAGGGGGACCCTCTCCTACGACTGATAGTCTGTGGGGTATGGTCCTCCTACAGTTCGGGCGTTGACACTTTGCACTGGTCTGTGTAATGGATCAGTACCTGTATATCTAATAGGATTGCCACATATGCTTGATGCCGGTAACCATTCGATATTTTGTTTTCGATATATCGGAAGAGAGCGATACGGTAAAAGTCTTAACGTTTTCTCTATCGGATAAAGTTAGCAGAACTTTTGTAGTTCGTAATTGTTCTCTCTTTAATGGTTCAAATGGTTCTGAGCACTATGGGACTTAACATCTGTGGTCATCAGTCCCCTAGAACTTAGAACTACTTAAACCTAACTAACCTAAGGACATCACACACATCCATGCCCGAGGCAGGATTCGAACCTGCGACCGTAGCAGTCGCGCGGTTCCGGACTGCGCGCCTAGAACCTTCAATAGTACAGAATAACGATGATAGAATGTACGGGGGATAGACGTGAATGCGCCCTGAGGGATGCGCATCTGTTTCGGACTGCAGTACCTGTATGATGTTGAGTCTTCCTAATTTTTCTAATAAGGAACACCACTGTAACTGTTCGTACTGTCTCTTATACTATTTCATGATGCAGGAGCAGGCTTCGTTTGCCACTGAACTTACACACATCATACGTGGTTGGTGGTACTACAACAACATGTTCCAAATTCCACCGAATTGTCAGAACACGGTCCTGTCGCATTAACTCAGGCCACTCTCTTTCTACACGGGTCACAGACAGTGGTAGAGTGGTTCTGCTCAGTTACGACTTAAATTGGAACGATCACATGCCCAAAGCTGCAGAGATGGCAGGGAAGAGTCTGAGGAGTCGTTACAAGATGCATAGGGATTATCTGAAAACACTCCGGAATTTTACTGTAGCAAATAGGTTCGAAAAAGGTGACTCACTTCGAGATATGAGGTTGCCACGAATATAATTAACTAGGGGCTGTAATCATTAAAAGATTTATCCATAGGATCCAACGCAGGAATGTGGTTGACAGGAAAGACTTGATTCCTAATCACAGGCCGGCCGGTGTGGCCGAGCGGTTCTAGGCGGAAAGTCAGGAACCGCGCGACCGCTACGATCGCAGGTTCGAATCCTGCCTCGGGCATGGATGTGTGTGATGTCCTTAGATTAGTTAGGTTTAAGTAGTTCTAAGTTATAGGGGACTGACGACCTCAGCAGTTAAGTCCCTTAGCGCTCAGAGCCATTTGAACCTAATCACAGACAGCATTTCTAACAGAAAGTGTAACAGTATAGATCTGAAAAGCCTGTGTACATTTCTTACGACCTCAATCAGCACACCACCTACTGCTTGTAATCATTCTCAATCAACCATCACCTATAGCTGACCTAATCGTGTAGCCTTCTAGACAGCTGAACAGCGGACTAATACTCAATATGTGTTGTGCAGCCTCCATTATCGTGTGTCTTGTCTGTGGAAATTTGAGAAGATTCAATGTGGACGTGTGTTTGCGCTGGACCATTATTCCCTGCCATGTAAATTGTCCAGTTGTCACCTTCTGTATGTTTCCAGTCTTTATTTGGTTGAGAGAACATCGACTGTGATGTGTGTGTTATGTGCATCTAGTAGATGAAAGACGGGCAGAAGACACATTTGCTGGTATTGTAGACATGAGAAACATCTTAGTTGATTTTGTAAATTATAAGGATGATTTGGAATCTGTAATAACACCGACATCGGTATTCGCGGGTGGAAATATCATTTTCCTCTGTGTTTTCGGGTTTTCACGTAAAGGCCTTCTCAGACGAGAACAGTTTCTAGTTACTCAGTGGTTTACAGCACGCTCCACCTCGCTGCACCTTGCTAAAGTTTTGGGTTCCTAGAGAAATAATTTCCCGTCAATATCTTCGGAATTATACTGTGCAAGCGATACAGCTATGCAAGCGTTATTGCTGTGTGCTTGATATCGAGAAGTATCGCGAAAATGGTATGATATTCTAGCAAATCATGTGAAAATACATATGTTCTTGTAATTCCAGAGTATGGAGATAGGTGTAGAAAAAAATCAAGCAAGCAAGCAGTTCGGGGTCAGAAACAGTAACGCCTTTGTGCTGATGGGAATCAATCCAGCGTTTGTACAACAATTCAGAGAGTGACCTCAGTCCGCTGAGGGTGCTCTGGTCACACATCGGGCCAGTGTGTGTGCGGGGGCAGATGACTTGCGACCGTCAGCTGCGTTGGATGACCTACGGAGCTCGCGGGAAATATCTAGTGCTGCGAGGAGTATATATGGTGCATGTGCTTATGCTATCTGTCGTTGTTGTATATGTACGAGTTTGTGGTGGTCGATAGCTATACATAGGATGCAGAAGTGGTGATTTTGTATGATGCAGGGTACAAATTGTGTGTTTATTACATCGATACAGTATGTGGTGATATAGCTGGGTTGGAAATCCGCTTGATACTGAAATATTCAAGATTTCCTCGACAGTAGCAGAGCAGTTTAATTCAAGTAGTATCCTACCGTATTTCATGATCTGTAGACCACTTTTGCAAGGTTTAACTATCAGTGGGATATGTCAATCTCTGCGAAATAGTTTTGCCACTGAATTTTCCTCTGCAGAAAATGGTTGACAGTGATCCCACACCAGCAGCAGCAGTTTGGCAGGTAAATTCAATACGAGCCAATCAGAATGCTCCGTGCATTCACAAGGCATCCTTTGTTTGAGGCATAGGGACCCCTGCATAATGGTTCGAACTTGATGGGGGAAAGGTATCTAAGGAAAGTTCTGATGTCATCTTTGCCGGCCGCGGTGGCCGTGCGGTTCTGGCGCTGCAGTCCGGAATCGCGGGACTGCTACGGTCGCAGGTTCAAATCCTGCCTCGGCCATGGGTGTGTGTGACGTCCTTAGGTTAGTTAGGTTTAAGTAGTTCTAAGTTCTAGGGGACTAATGACCTCAGCAGTTGAGTCGCATAGTGCTCAGAGCCATTTGAACCAACAGCTAGGCAAAGATCTCACTGGACCTGCAGGTACAAAGGCTATGCGTCAGCCTCAGCGGTTAGGCAAACAGGTGCATGGCCATAGGTGTCTTGCATGTGGGGCAGGCTGGAATGGCATGTGTCCCCAATGCATCCGGTCATCATTCTCCCTTGGAACTCTGTAGAGAACAGATCGCTGATACATTGTGGTCAAATTTCTTAATGATAGTTGGAAAGTGTTTTTACGTGCAACATATGTTTGTGCACTGCATTATTTCGGCTGTTTTAGCGTTGTTAGCGTGTTTGCAGAGCATTATAAATGCTTTATTTTTTGACAATGTTATGCATAGTGAATGTGTGTGTACATCAGTGTACTGTATTCTACATCTACATCTACATCTATACTCCGCGAGCCACCTTACGGTGTGTGGCGGAGGGTACTTATTGTACCACTATCTGATCCCCCCTTCCCTGTTCCATTCACGAATTGTGCGTGGGAAGAACGACTGCTTGTAAGTCTCCGTATTTGCTCTAATTTCTCGGATCTTTTCGTTGTGATCATTACGCGAGATATATGTGGGCGGTAGTAATATGTTGCCCATCTCTTCCCGGAATGTGCTCTCTCGTAATTTCGATAATAAACCTCTCCGTATTGCGTAACGCCTTTCTTGAAGTGTCCGCCACTGGAGCTTGTTCAGCATCTACGTAACGCTCTCGCGCTGACTAAATGTCCCCATGACGAATCGCGCTCCTTTTCGCTGGATCATGTCTATCTCTTCTATTAATCCAACCTGGTAAGGGTCCCATACTGACGAGCAATACTCAAGAATCGGACGAACAAGCGTTTTGTAAGCTACTTCTTTCGTCGATGAGTCACATTTTCTTAGAATTCTTCCTATGAATCTCAACCTGGCGCCTGCTTTTCCCACTATTTGTTTTATGTGATCATTCCACTTCAGATCGCTCCGGATAGTAACTCCTAAGTATTTTACGGTCGTTACCGCTTCCAATGATTTACCACCTATGGCATAATCGTACTGGAATGGATTTCTGCCCCTATGTATGCGCATTATATTACATTTATCTACGTTTAGGGAAAGCTGCCAGCTGTCGCACCATGCATTAATCCTCTGCAGGTCCTCCTGGAGTACGTACGAGTCTTCTGATGTTGCTACTTTCTTGTAGACAACCGTGTCATCTGCAAATAGCCTCACGGAGCTACCGATGTTGTCAACTAAGTCATTTATGTATATTGTAAACAATAAAGGTCCTATCACGCTTCCCTGCGGTACTCCCGAAATTACCTCTACATCTGCAGATTTTGAACCGTTAAGAATGACATGTTGTGTTCTTTCTTCTAGGAAATCCTGAATCCAATCACAAACCTGGTCCGATATTCCGTAAGCTCGTATTTTTTTCACTAAACGTAAGTGCGGAACCGTATCAAATGCCTTCCTGAAGTCCAGGAATACGGCATCAATCTGCTCGCCAGTGTCTACGGCACTGTGAATTTCTTGGGCAAATAGGGCGAGCTGAGTTTCACATGATCTCTGTTTGCGGAATCCATGATGGTTATGATGAAGGAGATTTGTATTATCTAAGAACGTCATAATACGAGAACACAAAACATGTTCCATTATTCTACAACAGATTGACGTAAGCGAAATAGGCCTATAATTGTTCGCATCTGATTTATGACCCTTCTTGAAAATGGGAACGACCTGCGCTTTCTTCCAGTCGCTAGGTACTTTACGTTCTTCCAGCGATCTACGATAAATTGCTGATAGAAAGGGGGCAAGTTCTTTAGCATAATCACTGTAGAATCTTAAGGGTATCTCTTCTGGTCCGGATGCTTTTCCGCTACTAAGTGATAGCAGTTGTTTTTCAATTCCGATATCGTTTATTTCAATATTTTCCATTTTGGCGTCCGTGCGACGGCTGAAGTCAGGGACCGTGTTACGATTTTCCGCAGTGAAACAGTTTCGAAACACTGAATTCAGTATTTCTGCCTTTCTTCGGTCGTCCTCTGTTTCGGTGCCATCGTGGTCAACGAGTGACTGAATAGGGGATTTAGATCCGCTTACCGATTTTACATATGACCAAAACTTTTTAGGGTTCTTGTTTAGATTGTTTGCCAATGTTTTATGTTCGATTTCGTTGAATGCTTCTCTCATTGCTCTCTTTACGCTCTTTTTCGCTTCGTTCAGCTTTTCCTTATCAGCTATGATTCGACTACTCTTAAACCTATGATGAAGCTTTCTTTGTTTCCGTAGTACCTTTCGTACATGATTGTTATACCACGGTGGATCTTTCCCCTCGCTTTGGACCTTAGTCGGTACGAACTTATCTAAGGCGTACTGGACGATGTTTCTGAATTTTTTCCATTTTTGTTCCACATCCTCTTCCTCAGAAATGAACGTTTGATGGTGGTCACTCAGATATTCTGCGATTTGTGCCCTATCACTCTTGTTAAGCAAATATATTTTCCTTCCTTTCTTGGCATTTCTTATTACACTTGTAGTCATTGATGCAACCACTGACTTATGATCACTGATACCCTCTTCTACATTCACGGAGTCGAAAAGTTCCGGTCTATTTGTTGCTATGAGGTCTAAAACGTTAGCTTCACGAGTTGGTTCTCTAACTATCTGCTCGAAGTAATTCTCGGACAAGGCAGTCAGGATAATGTCACAAGAGTCTCTGTCCCTGGCTCCAGTTCTGATTGTGTGACTATCCCATTCTATACCAGGTAGATTGAAGTCTCCCCCTATTACAATAGTATGATCACGAAACTTCTTCACGACGTTCTGCAGGTTCTCTCTGAGGCGCTCAACTACTACGGTTGCTGATGCAGGTGGTCTATAGAAGCATCCGACTATCATATCTGACCCACCTTTGATACTTAACTTAACCCAGATTATTTCACATTCGCATTCGCTAATAACTTCACTGGATATTATTGAATTCTTTACTGCTATAAATACTCCTCCACCATTGGCGTTTATCCTATCCTTGCGGTATATATTCCATTCTGTGTCTAGGATTTCGTTACTGTTCACTTCCGGTTTTAACCAACTTTCCGTTCCTAATACTATATGCGCACTATTTCCTTCAATAAGAGATACTAATTCAGGAACCTTGCCCTGGATACTCCTGCAGTTTACCAATATTACGTTAACTTTTCCTGTTTTTGGTCTCTGAGGCTGAGGACGGACGTTCTTTATCAACGATGATAATGTCCTCTCTGGTAAGCCGTCAGGTATTTTATCGTTTCGCCCAAGGGGGGGTCCCTCTAACCTAAAAAACCCCCGTGTGCACGCCACACGTACTCTGCTACCCTAGTAGCTGCTTCCGGTGTGTAGTGCACGCCTGACCTGTCTAGGGGGGCCCTACAGTTCTCCACCCAATAACGGAGGTCGATGAATTTGCAACCATTATAGTCGCAGAGTCGTCTGAGCCTCTGGTTTAGACCCTCCACACGGCTCCAAACCAGAGGACCGCGATCGACTCTGGGCACTATGCTGCAGATATTAAGCTCAGCTTGCACTCCGCGTGCGATGCTGGTTGTCTTCACCAAATCAGCCAGCCGCCGGAAGGAACCAAGGATGGCCTCAGAACCCAAGCGGCAGGCGTCATTCGTTCCGACATGTGCTACTATCTGCAGCCGGTCACACCCAGTGCGTTCAATAGCTGCCGGAAGGGCCTCCTCCACATTACGGACGAGACCCCCCGGCAAGCACACCGAGTGCACACTGGCATTCTTCCCCGACCTACCCGCTATTTTCCTAAGGGGCTCCATAACCCGCCTAACGTTGGAGCTCCCTATAACTAATAGGCCCGCCCTCTGTGACTGTCGGGACCTTGCCGGAGAATCGGCCACTGGCCCAACAGGCGAGGCATCCTGTGGTGGCTCGGAAACGATGTCATCACCACTAGGAAGCACCCCGTACCTGTTGGAAAGGGGTAAGGCAGCTGCCACGCGGCCAGATCCCACCTTCGCCTTTCGGCCAGGCACGCGCGAGCCCACCACTGTCCGCCATTCACCCTGGAGTGATGGCTGACCGGTAAGATACTCACTGCCGGAAGACGCAGCGACATCAGGGGTTCCATGAGATTCCAAGGCCACCGAAGTAGGCATAGGTCTCACCACAGTTGCCCCAACGCCACTACGAGCCGACGCCTGCGCCTCGAGCTCGATGAGCCTAACAGACAAAGCCTCCACCTGCCCCCGAAGAGTGGCCAATTCTCCTTGCGTCCGCTCACAACAACCACAGTCCCTACACATGACTATGTTTACCCTACAAGCGAACGGTGTACTCGCCTTATTAGCAGCAGGAAATCGAAGTGCTCTCTCACTGACGGTCTAACCGACACTGAACTGTTCTAACCAAACAAACAAAAGCCTGTACGATACGAGGGTCAGTAGCAACGGCGATGCTGTACACTACACTGTTATTAAAATAAACGGTTGTGTCTAGTAGGCACTCAAACACGCAAGAAATTACAAAAATAAAATAGTAACTATCCAGATAACTGAAAATAAGTTGTACCTGTTTGAAGCTCGCAAAAATGTGTAACAAGCGAACGGTGTACTCGCCTTATTAGCAGCAGGAAATCGAAGTGCTCTCTCACTGACGGTCTAACCGACACTGAGCTGTTCTAACCAAACAAACAAAAGCCTGTACGATACGAGGGTCAGTAGCAACGGCGATACTGTACACTACACTGTTATTAAAATAAACGGTTGTGTCTAGTAGGCACTCAAACACGCAAGAAATTACAAAAATAAAATAGTAACTACCCAGATAACTGAAAATAAGTTGTACCTGTTTGAAGCTCGCAAAAATGTGTAACAAGCGAACGGTGTACTCGCCTTATTAGCAGCAGGAAATCGAAGTGCTCTCTCACTGACGGTCTAACCGACACTGAGCTGTTCTAACCAAACAAACAAAAGTATTATTTTGGAAACATGTCTGTAGGCTGTGCAATGCATTATTTCAACAGTGAGCGTGTTTGCAGAGCGTTGTACAGGCATTATTTTAATAATTTACTAGTTGTTTGCGTGTCTGTACATCAATGTACTGCATTATTTCGGCTCTTTAAGCGTTTTGAGTGTGTTTGCAGAGCTTTATACATGCATTACTTTGACAATTTATGAGTAGTTCGTGGGTCTGTAAGCTATGTATTGTGACCCCCAGACATGTCAGGGCGAGTATTCTGTATCAGCATAATAAATAAACTATGTGAAATCCATCCCTAAGTAAATTGTACCAACTTTGCACTGAAAATAAATAAAGTACACTCCTTCCTCTACAGCAGCTGAACACTTCCTGAGACCTTTTTGTGCTGTTTTCTTTTTTTTTCTGGACCACCAACTTGGATTACATCATGGGAGGGACGACAGCGCCCTGTGGTGGCTGTACTGTGTACTAGGTCAGTTGGACTCTGGACCTCATGGTGAACACACTGGATGGAGCTACTGCCTATGATAACTCAAATTGTTTAAATAAACATTGTATGCAAAATAAAGACTTACCTCCATCCTATCCAGCAGCACATCACAGACTGAGTTCTTTTCCTGCCAATTCTAAGAAAAGAGGTTATAGTTGGATGACTTAGGTTTGTGGAGGTAGCCCAAGTGACTATTTACCCACCAGTTTTTTCCTGCCAAAATTTTCCTATTAATTTCTTGTTTGGGAGGGAACTGGGAATGGGTTACATTGGTGGAGGTAGCCCAATTGACCTTTTTTCCCGCCAAAAGTTGAACTTCCTGCCATGATGCCATCATAATGTTGCCACTTCTATCGCCTCCATCTTGGATCCGCCATCTTGAATAAATTTTGCAACAATGAAACTTGGTTCCTTGTCCTTGTTGCCCCACTACTCAATTTATCATGGTGACATTACAAAAAAAATCTTTTTTAATAAAGTACTGACTGCAGTTGAGACACATTGCGAGGAACAGGCAGGTCACGGATGGCAAGCAAATGAGATTGGTAGAAATGCACACCCTGACCATTTATCACATGACAGAAGTACTGTAGTTGAGTTTGAAAAAAGTCACTCTTTTCGAGACAACACTTGAGTCCTGCTGCTGACTACACTCGAAAAAGAGTATGCAAATTGGCTATGTGTTCCTCTGGTGTAGGACCTGAGGTGACAATATCGTCAAGGAAGTTTGAACAAAATGGTACTTTTGCAGTCAGCTGTTCCAAGTAACGTTAAAAAATGGCGGGTGCGGAAGCACTGCCGAAGGGCAAACGCAAATACTTGAACAGTATATTTACAACAAAAACTGTCTGTGATTCCTCATCCAATGGAATTTGCAAGTAGGCATCACGCAAATCTGTTTAGAAAAGTAACGTCCCACACCAAGCCTGTCCATGAGATACTCAGGGCAAAGTAACGGATAAGTGTGAACTACTGTCCATGGTTTGACTGTGGGCTTGAAGTCAACTCAAGTGCGGCTGCGGCCAGAAGGCTTAGGCAACAGAACGAGAGGACTTCCCCATTGGCTAGCTTGTATGGAAGCAATTACACCATTATCTTGCAATTCTTCCAATTCACTGGCTGCTTTGTCTCTTAAAGCAATTGGAACGGAGCGGGCTCGGAAAAACTCAGGTTGTGCATTGTCTTTCAATGTACCATGCGCTGCAAAGTTATTAGCTTTTCCCATTCCTTCTGAAAATAGTTCAGGAAATTCTTTAATGGAGCTAGCTACACTGTATTTTGGTGCATATGCAGATACTGAAAGTACAGTCTTGGATGCTAAGTCCCAACAAATAAAAGGCATCTAAACCGAATATGTTTTCTCTGTCTCTGGATTTCAGCACAGTAAAATTCACTGTCCTACAGTGAGATTTGTAAGTGACAGGCAAACTACACTGTCCGTTATAAGTTGTGAGGTGCTTGCTAGACGGTCGCGGTGGTCTCGCGGTTCTAGGCGCGCAGTCCGGAACCGTGCGACTGCTACGGTCGCAGGTTCGAATCCTGCCTCGGGCATGGATGTGTGTGATGTCCTTAGGTTAGTTAGATTTAAGTAGTTCTAAGTTCTAGGGGACTGATGACCGCAGAAATTAAATCCTATAGTACTCAGAGCCATTTGAACCATTATGATCTTGCTGGTCATAATATTGAGTTAATGCAGAGCTTACTTGGTCATTATTGAGTTCGTCAGGAGACACAGTTGGAAATAAATTTTGTAATAACCTGAACACTGTGGACCTCGCAATCAGAAGAAAGTATTGTGGCTTTAGAGTACCTTGAACTCTATGAACTGCACGGTGTGCTTGGAACTGTGTCAGGTGTTCGAGCCATTCCTCTTTGGTGTCGTTAAATTGCCGGACGATTGTATGCTGGTCGGCGGCACTTGTTCGGTTGGCTTGTTAGTCTGTTGTGCGGCCGAGGCAGCTTGTGCAACCAGTAGTTGTACCGTCGTCAGCAAGTCAGCAATTTGTTGGTTCTGAAACTGGAAAGCTTGTGTTAGATCCATCACATTGGCCATCTGCGGTTGAGGCGCGGGGACATAGGATGGAGGGGGCGGGGTACCCATGGTTTACACAAATGTGTTATAGCAAAAAGCAAGCAAAGCCTCTGAAAAGAGAAATTTGATTAGTTCTGCGGCACCCCTCGTGGAATACATGCAATAACACAACAACAAATTAGCAAAATGATTACCTCTCCAAGCTAAAACACAAGACAAGCAAGCAAAATCATCGGCCAAGTTGATTAACTTTGATCTGCGCTGTTGATTCCACCCTTGTCGCCACTTATGTGTCGTCATTGCCGCTGTAGAGTCTTGTACCAGGAAAAGCGAGGAGAGGATGTTTGGTGGCCGGTATCTTCTTTTACAACACAAACTGCACACATGTATTAACAGGTTTCTTTATTCATAAGAACAAAAAACTTAAGCACGTTGTTGTGGAACGAGCTCTTTCGTAATAGTCCACATTAGCCTCACTGCTAGTGAAGTACAAGTCCTACTATAAACACTACACTCTCGTAATCAGTGATGTAAACTGACAGACGCTAACTAGAATAGTAACTGAATAGTAGCTGCGACTGCCTGTGACTAACCGGTTGACTGTTTGTTACTGACTGGGCCCTCTGGTCCGTGGCGGCGATCTAAATACTGGCGGTCGAGAAGGCGTTGGTGGCGCATTGCTTGCGACGTGTCTTTGGCCTCTCTCCTGATAGGCGCGCTCGATTCAGCGCCTATTATCGATCTTCTTGCAACCTCTTTACCGACTGGTGTGCTGGCGACAGTTTGCGCCAGCACACATACTATCTCTACTATCATTTCCTTCAAACAGTCTGGAGTTTACGCCATCCCTATTACCTCTCTATGGGTGGCAGCACTGTCTTTGCACAGAACCTGTACGACCACAATTAAAACATCTTATATTCGACACAAACACCCTCCTCCATTTCCTTACACCTATGGACGCGTCGATCTCCTTATATTCCAATGCTGCATGTAGATCGTCTGGCACCCCAGTGCATGTCTCCAGTGCCAAAACTCTTAGAAACGCATCAAGCCCCTGTTGCTCGCCTCCTTGCAACAATATTTTGTTCACCTCCTCACTATGCATTAACTCATAACTATGGACATTTAGCTTCCTAATACTGTCTGTGAAATCCTTACCTGCTTCACTATACCTCTTCTAAACCATACTCAACTGCTCATGGAAAACCATGCACTGTTCTGCTTCCTATAACTTTTCTCTACCCACTGCCTGAGTTGGTCAAAAGTCTGTACACTGTGTAGCGCCCCTTTACACTGCACAAACGACTTCGCTTCTCCTGTTAAACGTAACTTTGCTATCTGTAACAACTGTCTATCAGGCCAACCCCCTATGTTAGGCAATGACTTGAAATCCTTCACAAATGCCAACATATCCTTAGATGCTTTACCAGAGAAGGGAGAAACAAACCTATTAATCGCCAGATCCACTTCTAGAGTCTGTGACCTTAACACCTCTGTTTCACGATCTTTCTCTGCCAGCTTACTGTATGCGTCCACTGCCCTTAATTGCGCCACCTTATTCATCGACGACTGTATAGCTTCCTCACTGGTGGCACTTTGTGTCTCCGATTTTGTCACTGCCTCCTCCTTACTCATCTTAAAGATTCGAAATTAATACCTCAAAGCAACACAAAACAATAATATACTAATAACCCAGACAGAATTGGTACTTGTGGAGTGCTCTACCAATATCTACATCTACATCTACATCTATACTCCGCGAGCCACCTTACGGTGTGTGGCGGAGGGTACTTATTGTACCACTATCTGATCCCCCCTTCCCTGTTCCATTCACGAATTGTGCGTGGGAAGAACGACTGCTTGTAAGTCTCCGTATTTGCTCTAATTTCTCGGATCTTTTCGTTGTGATCATTACGCGAGATATATGTGGGCGGTAGTAATATGTTGCCCATCTCTTCCCGGAATGTGCTCTCTCGTAATTTCGATAATAAACCTCTCCGTATTGCGTAACGCCTTTCTTGAAGTGTCCGCCACTGGAGCTTGTTTAGCATCTCCGTAACGCTCTCGCGCTGACTAAATGTCCCCATGACGAATCGCGCTCCTTTTCGCTGGATCATGTCTATCTCTTCTATTAATCCAACCTGGTAAGGGTCCCATACTGATGAGCAATACTCAAGAATCGGACGAACAAGCGTTTTGTAAGCTACTTCTTTCGTCGATGAGTCACATTTTCTTAGAATTCTTCCTATGAATCTCAACCTGGCGCCTGCTTTTCCCACTATTTGTTTTATGTGATCATTCTACTTCAGATCGCTCCGGATAGTAACTCCTAAGTATTTTACGGTCGTTACCGCTTCCAATGATTTACCACCTATGGCATAATCGTACTGGAATGGATTTCTGCCCCTATGTATGCGCATTATATTACATTTATCTACGTTTAGGGAAAGCTGCCAGCTGTCGCACCATGCATTAATCCTCTGCAGGTCCTCCTGGAGTACGTACGAGTCTTCTGATGTTGCTACTTTCTTGTAGACAACCGTGTCATCTGCAAATAGCCTCACGGAGCTACCGATGTTGTCAACTAAGTCATTTATGTATATTGTAAACAATAAAGGTCCTATCACGCTTCCCTGGGGTACTCTACCCACCCTCCGCTGCTGATTATGGCGACATCGGCACTTCTGACATCACTCTGAAGGATGTCTTGAGTGATGGGGCCGAAGGTCCCATCTGAAGCACTGCTGATGGTTAAGAATGACTTTTGTTGACTTCAGTACGCGACTTAGTGAGGCGACCAAGCCTCTCTCTGTTGTCTGTGGCCAGCGGTCCTGCTCTGGCTGCTGAGCTGGGGCCTGCAAAGCGACGAAAGGCTCCTGAAAGACTGGCGACCTTCATCTACATCTACATCATCATTTGTACTCCGCAAACCACCCAACGGTGTGTGGCGGAGGCCACTTTACGTGCCACTGTCATTATCCCCCTTTCCTGTTCCAGTCGCGTATGGTTCGCGGGAAGCACGACTGCCGGAAAGCCTCCGTGCGCTCTCGAATCTCTCTAATTTTACATTCGTGATCTCCTCGGGAGGGGGAAGCAATATATTCGATACCTCTTCCAGAAACGCACCCTCTCGAAACCGGGACAGCAAGCTACACCGCGATGCAGAGCGCCTCTCTTGCAGAGTCTGCCACTTGAGTTTGCTAAACATCTCCATAACGCTTTCACACTTACCAAATAACCCTATGACGAAACACGCCGCTCTTTTTTGGATCTTCTCTATCTCCTCCGTCAACCCGGCCTGGCACGGATCCCATACTGATGAGCAATACTCAAGTATAGGTCGAACAAGTGTTTTGTAAGCCACCTCCTTTGTTGATGGACTACATTTTCTAAGGACTCTCCCAATGAATCTCAACCTGGCACCCGCCTTACCAACAATTAATTTTAGATGATCATTCCACTTCAAATCGTTCCGTACACATACTCCCAGATATTTTACAGAAGTAGCTGCTACCAGTGTTCGTTCCGCTATATTATAATCATACAGTAAAGGATCCTTCTTTCTATGTATTCGTAATACATTACATTTGTCTATGTTAAGGGTCAGTTGTCAGTCCCTGCACCAAGTGCCTATCCACTGCAGATCTTCCAGCATTTCGTTGCAGTTTTCTAATGCTGCAACTTCTCTGTATACTACAGCATCATCCGCGGAAAGCCGCATGGAACTTCCGACACTATCTACTAGGTCATTTATACAGGGTGAGTCACCTAACGCGTGACTGCTACGGTCGCAGTTTCGAATCCTGCCTCGGGCATGGATGTGTGTGATGTCCTTAGGTTCGTTAGGTTTAAGTAGTTCTAAGTTCTAGGGGACTGATGACCACAGATGTTAAGTCCCATAGTGCTCAGAGCCATTTGAACCATTTGAGTCACTTAATATTACCGCTGGATATATTTCGTAAACCACATCAAATACTGACGAATCGATTCCTCAGACCGAACGTGAGGAGAGGGGCTAGTGTAATTGGTTAATACAAACCATAAACAAATGCACGGAAGTATGTTTTTTAACACAAACCTACGTTTTTTTAAATGGAACCCCGTTAGTTTTATTAGCACATCTGAACATATAAACAAATACGTAATCAGTGCCGTTTGTTGCATTGTAAAATGTTAATTACGTCCGGAGATATTGTAACCTAAAGTTGACGCTTGAGTACCACTCCTCCGCTGTTCGATCGTGTGTATCGGAGAGCACCGAATTACGTAGGGATCCAAAGGGAACGGCGATGGACCTCAGGTACAGAAGAGACTGGAACAGCACATTACGTCCACATGTTAACACGTTTTTATTGGTCTTTCTCACTGACGCACATGTACATTACCATGAGGGGTGAGGTACACGTACACACGTGGTTTCCCTTTTCAATTACGGAGTGGAATAGAGTGTGTCCCGACATGTCAGGCCAATAGATGTTCAATGTGGTGGCCATCATTTGCTGCACACAATTGCAATCTCTGGCGTAATGAATGTCGTACACGCCGCAGTACATCTGTTGTAATGTCGCCGCAGGCTGCCACAATACGTTGTTTCATATCCTCTGGGGTTGTAGCCACATCACGGTACACATTCTCCTTTAACGTACCCCACAGAGAGAAGTCCAGAGGTGTAAGATCAGGAGAATGGGCTGGCCAATTTATGCGTCCTCCACGTCCTATGAAACGCCCGTCGAACATCCTGTCAAGGGTCAGCCTAGTGTTAATTGCGGAATGTGTAGGTGCACCATCATGCTGATACCACATACGTCGACGCGTTTCCAGTGGGACATTTTCGAGCAACGTTGGCAGATCATTCTGTAGAAACGCGGTGTATGTTGCAGCTGTTTGGGCCTCTGCAATGAAGTGAGGACCAATGAGGTGGTCGTCAATGATTCCGCACCATACATTTACAGTCCACGGTCGCTGTCGCTCTACCTGTCTGAGCCAGCGAGAATTGTCCACGGACCAGTAATGCATGTTCCGTAGATTCACTGCCCCGTGGTTTGTGAAACCCGCTTCATCGGTAAACAGGTAGAACTGCAACGCATTCTCTGTTAATGCCCATTGACAGAATTGCACTCGATGATTAAAGTCATAACCATGTAATTGCTGAAGTAGCGACACATGAAACGGGTGAAAGCGGTGACGATGCAGTATGCGCATGACACTACTTTGACTCAGTCCACTGGCTCTCGCAATGTCCCGTGTACTCATGTGTGGGTTCATGGCAACAACAGTTAACACACCAACTGCACCCGGTTCTCCTGTGACGGGCCTGTTACGGACCCGTTTGCGTGCTACGACCATACCTGTTGCATACAGTTGGCGGTAGATGTTTTGCAATGTGCGGCATGTTGGATGCTCTCTGTCCGGGTACCGTTCTGCATACGCCGGCGGCGGTGGTCTAGTGGTTCTAGGCGCGCAGTCCGGAACCGCGGGACTGCTACGGTCGCAGGTTCGAATCCTGCCTCGGGCATGGATGTGTGTGATGTTCTTAGGTTAGTTAGGTTTAAGTAGTTCTAAGTTCTAGGGGACTGATGACCACATAAGTTAAGTCCCATAGTGTTCAGAGCCATTTGAACCATTTTTCGTTCTGCATACACCCTGCAGGCTTCAGCTGCATTTCATCGACACTCGCCATAGATGAGTATCACTCCGCCTTTTCAGAGTTCGAATACACCATGGTCACAGTTCCTACAACACTACACTATCACAGACGTCTGGTAACACGGTGTACTACAGTTGGTCTGCGTGCGGAGGCGAATGCAGAATAACAATAGCAGCAAGCGCTACATGCCGACACTGCGACAGCTAGACCAAACCACAACAGTGCACTACAGCCACACTGGTAAACACGGTCGTCATCGTAAATATGTCCCTGCAGATGCTGCTCGCCGACCGTGGCCCGTGTTTGTTACAACACCCAACTGAACGTCGGAGGTTTCAAGCGTCAACTTTAGGTTACAATATCTCCGGATGTAACTAACATTTTACAATGCAACAAACGGCACTGATTACGTAATTGTTTATGTGTTCAGATGTGCTAACAAAACTAACGTGGTTCCATTTAAAAAAACGTAGGTTTGTGTTAAAAAACATACTTCCGTGCATTTTTGTATGGTTTGTATTAAACAATTACACTAGCCCCAGTCCTCACGTTCGGTCTGTGGAATCGGTTCGTCAGTATTTGACGTGGTTTACGAAATATATCCAGCGGTAACGTTAGGTGACTCACCCTGTATATATTGTGAACAGCAATGGTCCCATAACACTCATCTGTGGCACGCCAGAGGTTACTTTAACGTCTGTAGACGTCTCTCCATCGAGGACAGCATGCTGTGTTCTGTTTGCTAAAAACTCTTCAATCCAGCCACACAGCTGGTCTGATATTCCGTAGGCTCTTACCTTGTTTATCAGGTGACAGTGCGGAACTGTATCGAACGCCTTCCGGAAGTCAAGGAAAATGGCGTCTACCTTGGAGCCTGTATTTAATATTTTCTGGGTCTCATGAACAAATAAAGCGAGTTGGGTCTCACACGATCGCTGTTTCCGGAATCCATGTTGATTCCTACAGAGTGCATTCTGGGTGTCCAGAAATGACATGATACGCGAGCAAAAAACATGTTTTAAAATTCTACAACACATCGATGTCAGAGATATAGGCCTATAGTTTTGCGCATCTGCTCGACGACCCTTCTTGAAAACTGGAACTACTTGTGCTCTTTCCCAATCATTTGGAACCTTTAGAGACCACGGCCATTGACGTCAGCACTGAGCTACTTCCCTCAGCACCACGGAGTCCACACTCACTCCGCTCTCATCACCGTGACGGTGAGCGAAGACAGCTGTGCGCAGGGTGCAACTCGCTTCCCTCTGCCAGGAGCAGGACAGTGGCTAGTGCTGTTGCGCATCATACTAGGAACTCAGCATCTGAGGTGGTAGTGGGCTCGGATTGCAGTCTGGTGGAGCTGTAGCACCAAATACCGTGAAGGTCTCAGTGCTGTCCTTTCTAAAACCCATGACTGCTGCTGTCGATGTCCAGTCAACTCGCTGTGGCGTCACCGTGGTGCTACTGGTTTCCTGCGACAGGAGGTGGTCCTTACCTCAAAATCCAGGCTTCTTTATATGCCTGTGGGGTGGATTTGTTTCACTAAAACCCAGCACCTAGTCGCATCACCCATAACAAGAAACCTGCTCTGAGTGGTGACATCGCATTGCTAGCTACACAGTTACCACCGTGCAGCACCATTTACTTCTGTGCTTGGCTATTCTGTCTTCACAATCCATTTGCGTATCTGTTAGTGTGACTCACATGTTCCCGCACTGGCACTTATCAACTTGCGCCTGCCCATCGCACCAAGGTGACTTCGACGCTACTTCTCTTTGCTTTTGCTACAGACCTATAATTTTTAGAGTTCCTTGCCTTAATCTGTAGAAACGGAACCGTTATAGGATAGCTTTGTTGTCCGTCTGTCTACATCAGTATCTACATAGACACTCCGTAAGCCATCGTACAGCGCGTGGCGGAGAGTATCCTGCACCACTACTAGTCGTTTCCTTTCGTGTTCCACTCGCAAATAGAGGGAGGGAAACACGACTCTCTATATGCCTCTGTATGAGCCCTAATTTCTCATATCTCACCTTCGTGGTCCTTATGAGCGATGTACGTTGGCGGCAGTAGAATCGTTCGGCAGTCAGCTCCAAACGCCGGTTCTCTTAATTTTCTCAACAGCGTTCCTCGAAAAGAATGTCGCCTTCCCTCCAGGGATTCCAAACTGAAATCCCAAATCATATCTGTAACACTTACATATTAGTCGAACCTACTCTTAAATGTAGCTATCCACCTCTGAATTGCTTCGATGTCTTGCTTTAATCCAACCTGGTATGGATCCCAAACACTCGATCAGTACTCAAGAATAGGTCACACCACCGTCCTATGTGCCTCCTCCTTCACAGGTGAACGATACTTTCCTAAGATTCTCCCAACGAACCGAAGGCAACCATTCGCCTTCCCGACCACTGTTCTCACATGCTCGTTCCATTTCATATCGCTTAGTAACATTACACTCAGATATTTGAATGACTTGACTGTGTCACAGGACACTACCAATTTTGTACCCTAAAGTTACGGAGGGTGTTTTCCCCTTCTCATTTGCTCTCTGTTTGTCCGCCTGTCCGACAGTTAAGAACCCTTTTTCGCAGGAACGGTTCGACCTATCAAGTTATCCCTTGGCAGTGTAAAAATTTTCGGCTTTAAGTGAATTCAGTCAAAAGATACGACTATTTATGTCACATACTTTTGTGCTGGAAAATTCTCTAATCAAACCCTATAGGGTACTTCTCGCTGATCTAGAATCTAGAAATTTCGCAAGAAGCAAGGTTTCACAGTACAAGCAAAGGAAGAAAATCCGAAAATTATTACTTTCTAATTACACAAAAAAATATTTTTGTTATTTTTCATCCGTCTGCCTGTTTGTCTGTTATGGCCCATTTTTCTTCTGAAGAAATTGGTGTATCAAGTCCAAATTTATGCCACATACTAACGTGTCACATACTAAGGTTAAAATGTTTACATTTCCAAGAGTGGCAAAGTAAGTATTTTAAGCTTCAGAGTCAATGCAATCAAAACATACGGCCATTAATGACACATATTTCGAAATTCGAGAACTCACCCATCAAAAACATTAGGCTACTTCCCGTAGACCTAGAATCTTGAAACTTGTTAAGACGCATATTTGCGCACTATAAACAAAGGAAAAATCCGAAAATTGTTAATTTGTAATTATATCACACAACCGAATATCTTTTATCATTTTTTATCCATCTATCTGTCTGTCCGTCATTTAAGTACCCTATTTTTTCGAACAGGTTGACGTACGAGGTTCAGATTTATGTCACACAGTGAGGCCTATGGTCCGTTAATGGCGTAAAACATTTAAACTTCTAAGTCAATTCTATCAAAAGATTCGGCCATTTACGTCACATATTTTGACAGTAGCAAACCTGCTCAGCAAAATCTATAGAGTACTTTCCGTTGGCCTGGAGTCATGCAAAATGCAGCTAAAGGGAAAAATCCGAAAATTGTTAATTTGTAATCATATCACACGAAACGAACACTTTTTATCATTTTTTTATCCATCTGTCAGTCTCTCTGTCTGTTAAGACACCTATTTCTCATGAACAGGTTGACGTATCAAATTCAAATTTATGTCAGATACTAAGGTCTGTGGTTTCTTGCCGGTGTAAAATGTTTAAGCTTTTAAGTCTATGCAGTCAAAAGATTCGTCCATTTATGTCTCATATTTTGATACAATCTCACTCATCAAAACCTATATGGTACTTCCCATTGACGTAGACTCATGAAATTCGGTAAGAAGCAAGGTTCCACAATATAAATAAAGTAGAAATATCTGAAAATTGTTAAATTTTATCTACACTACTGGCCATTAAAATTGCTACACCACGAAGATGACGTGCTACAGACGCAAAATTTAACCGCACATTGGAAGCATGTATTCGTCATCGCCATACTGGCGTATCACCCAGCGTGATGGTATGGGGTGCCACTGGTTACACGTCTCGGTCGCCTCTTGTTCGCATTGACGGCACTTTGAACAGTGGACGTTACATTTCAGATGTGTTACGACCTGTGCCTCTACCCTTCATTCGATCCCTGTGAAACCCTACATTTTAGCAGGATAATGCATGACCGCAGGTTGCAGGTCCTGTAAGGGCCTTTCTGGATACAGAAAATGTTCAACTGCTGCCCTGGTCAGCACATTCTTCAGATCTCTCACCAATCGAAAACGTCTGGTCAATGGTGGCCGAGCAACTGGCTCATCACAATATGCCAGTCACTACTCTTGATGAACTGTGGTATCGTCTTGAAGCTGCATGGGCAGCTGTACCTGTACACGCCATCCAAGCTCTGTTTGACTCAATGCCCAGGTGTATCAAGGCCGTTATTACAGTCAGATGTGGTTGTTCTCGGTACTGATTTCTCAGGATCTATGCACCCAAATTTCGTGAAAATGTAACCACATATCAGTTCTAGTATAATATATTTGTCCAATGAATACCCATTTATCATCTGCATTTCTTCTTGGTGTAGCAATTTTAATTGCCAGTAGTCTATTAATGTGATCTGTAATTAGGAAATTGTCCGTTTTTGAGCTTTGTGGCAACACTGTGACGATAGAGACACGCACCCAAGATCTCAAATGGTGGCTTCTATACTGCAAAAATGGTTCAAATGGCTCTAAGCACTGTGGGACTTAACGCCTGAGGTCATCAGTCCCCTAGACTGAGAACTACTTAAACCTAACTAACCTAAGGACAACACACACAACTGTGCCTGAGGCAGGATTCGAACCACAGCAGCAGCCCGGTTCCAGACTGAAGCCCCTAGAACCGCTTGACCACAGTGGGTGGCTACTATTCTGCACTTCATTCTATTCATGATCTGTAAACCACTTTTGCAGAGTTTAACTGTCAGTGCAGTATGACTGCAGTATGTTTCTCGATTTGCACAAAATAGTTTGCTGCTGATATTATAGCAATTTGTCCATCTGCAGAAAGTGATGGTAGGTTCCATAATGTGTGAGAACTTTTAGATATGTACTTGTTCTGATTTTCCCGTCTGTTCCTATACACCAGTGTGCTTCGAAAAATGAGAAAAATAAATAATAGGGGCCTTAACATCCCTGACTAGCAGCAAATATAAACTAAGCCAGTAGGGGGACAACAGGGGCACCAGTGCAATTTGTTAGTGCGGGTAGCCTACATCATAGGCAGGTATGCACTCAGGGGTAAACCTATTGTTCTCCTTTGACTGACAGGTCTTTAACCTATTGTTCTCCTTTGATTGACAGGTCCTTAACCTATTGTTCTGCTAAGAGAATCCTTCCTTTTGCTTGACAGTTACTTAACATTTTGTTCCCCTCAGAAAACCTCCAAACCACCCCTTCCCACTCGCTGCTACAAGAACACTTTCATGTCTGAGTTATTGGAATAGCCCCTCTCACTCTTATGAATGTGATTGACTACTTAATTAAACTGATCAGTTAATTAACCTCTCCCCCTACCCTCCCCCAGAAAATTGTGGGAAATTCAAATTCCAGCAGGACAATGCAACACCACAGCTACCTCCACTAACCTAAGACAATGGTGGGAAAATAGGACACTTGGGCTACCTTCCTAGGAATTTATGGGGAAAAGACTCAGCCTGTGTTGGGCTGCTAGATATGATGGACCTAAGTCTTTATTTTGCATGCAGTGTTTATTTAAACAATTTGAGGCAGTAGCTCCTTGCAGTGTGTCCTCCATGAGGACCGGAGTCCAACTGTCCTAGTACACAGTACTGCCACCAATGGCACTGCCATCCATCCATTGACATAACCCAAAATTGCGGCCTGTGGGGGAAAATTGCAGGAAAAGGACTCAGCCTGTGCTGGGCTGCTGGATAGGCGGGACTGTACGTTATTTATTTTGGAAAAATTTATTTAGGGATAGAGTTGACATATTACATTTATTACAAAACACTCGCCCCGACATGCTTGGGGTCATACTACATAGCCTACACACTTGCTAACTACTCTAAATAATGCAGTACATTGATGTGCAGACATGCAAACAACTCGTAAATTACCGAAATAATGCAGTACACAGCATACTGGCACGCAAACTACTCATAAATCACCGAAATAATGCAGTACACTGATGTGCAGACACGAAACCAGCTCTTAAATTATCGAAGTAATGCAGTACACAGAGAACAGACCTGCAACCTACTCGTAAACCAACGAATTAATGCAGTACACTGATGTACAGACACTTAAACAACTCGTAAATTGTCAAAATAATGCATGTAAAAGGCTCTGCAAACATGCTCACAACACTTAACCAGCCGAAAATAATGCAGTGCACAAACACTCAGTGCACATAAAAAACACTTTCGAACTATCGTCAGCCGTAACATATCAGAGGTCCCAACGGCTGCACGCACCCGGACATGAGACACCGCTGGAGAGATGAACGCAGGGGGCGCAAGCCATTGCTCTCTGGCCACCACCACCTACAGCCAGCAGATGAAAACGGCGACTATTTTTGAGTATACAGTTAGAATTCTTTGAGTGTTATACTGACGTCAAATGTCTATGTAAATAAGAGCCAAGTCACCCTCTGGACGCACACGCTGATGCCGCCGACTTTGGATGTGAGATGCTTCTGGGCTGTGTGCACCTGTTTATCATTGCTGGTGCCATGCCTTTCTGTTTACGGTCCAGCAAAGACCTAATTGCCAAGCAACTCACCATCACAGACACAGCTAAAACTTTCTCAATGTTATAGTGAAGTCACAGGTCGCGCTATAGAAATCTGTTGCAATGCTTCCCAGAATAGCACAGGGTGCATTGTTCCTAGCAATCCTAATGGGACATGTGAGATGCCTCTGGCCGTGTATGTGTTTACTGTGGCTGTAAGTCTAGTGTCAAACAAGATATGTCTGCATAGCGACTCATCTGTGCAGGCGCTTCTAAAACGTTCTCAAAGTTATACTGACGTCACATGGTTATGTAAATAAAAGCCAAGTCGTCCTCTCGGAAATTGTAAACTGCCACAGAAATAGTTAACGGTCGCTTTTGTAGGAGTTTTCGTGATGTCTCAGCTTGTCCGCATGGTAATTCTTGTCCTAACAGAACCTGTCCACGAAAATAGCCCAGAATAACACCGAATGCATTCTTCCTGATGATCCTAACGGGAAAGCCCGTCTCTCACTGAATTTACCCGTCAAACTGCTGTTGCTGCCTGTGTGGAAGCAGTGTCCGACTCTTTTTTCTGCAGACGAGACTCTCAGCGGAAAAAAAACTATTTTGTGCAGATCGCCATATTGCACTGACAATTAAACCCTGCAAAAAGTGGTCTACAGATCGTCAAGTACATCCCACGTACTCACCGTGCCACAGTGTAGCGCCAACAGAGGAAACAGCTGCCGTAAACACAGCCCATGACCACAGCCACAGAAGTGCATGTCAGCCAGAGGCCAGCCAGCCATGGGCTAGCGCCTACCCCAGGAGGACGTAAGTGGTAGGAGTTCAAACGCTATCAATACTCCCAGTGCAAACACTCATCGTATTGAATCTTCTCAAATATCCACAGAGTATACACGTGACACACGCGGTCCTGAAGGCAACTCAACGCAGACTGGGTATTATTTCACTATTCATCCGCCCAAAGGGAGCCGCGAGCAAATCGTCATAAGCCAGAAGCTGTCTCAGACTCTCTGAACTGGTGTACAAAGCATGGGTAAGCCCCATCTAGGAACAAAGGCGTCCGCTGATTTGCTGTTTCCGGCCCCGAACTGCTTGCTTGCTGCTACACTTTCTACGGCCATCTCCAGACTCACAAGAATATTGGGAACCAGAATCATATTTATCAGTGTAATTACAATTAAATATTAGGATTTCTGCCACAGTCTGACACTGAGCGATATACTGGATATGTCTCTTCTTTATGACTGTGGTTCTGGAACGAATCTCAATATCTGAAGTGCACATAATTTTCACATTAAAAAAATCTTTCATTCCTCTTTCGGCTGTCGATGCGCTGAATCTATAATTCCCTCACGATAGGACATGCAGTAGCGACCAGCAGACACTCGTACATATACCGCGAAGACTGTTGTACAAAGGCTAGGTCAGTTCCCCTTGGTACAAAGGTGTCACTGTTTCTAGCCCAGACCTATTTGCTTGCTTGCTTGCTTTCTACACCCATCTCCAGACTCTGGGTTTACAAGAACACATGTATTTTCACATGGTTTGTCAGAATATTATACCATATACGCAATAGTTCTCGATATCAAGCATATAGTAGTATGCTACCGATCGCTCGCGCTACATAACTCCGACGATATAGACTGGAAATTATTTCTCTGCAAATCCGAAGCTTTAGCGAGGTGGAGTGTGCTGTAAGCCTTTGGGTAACTAGAAACTTACCCCGTCTACGAAGGCCTTTACGTGAAAACTCGAAAAAAAAAGGGGAAACTCATATTTCCACTCGTGAATACCGATGTCGGTGATGTAACTGATTCCAAATCATACCTATAATTTAGAAAGTCAACTACAGTGTTTCTCATGTCTGGATAACCAGAAATCGTGTCTCCCACACGTTTTTCACCTGCTAGATGCTCACACCACAACCGATGTTCTCTCAACTAAATAAAGGCGCGAAATGTGTAGAAGCAGTCAACCAGACAATTTACATAGAAGGGAATAATGGTCTAGCGCCAGCACACGTCCATATTGAATCTTCTCAAATTTCCATGCAATCACAAAAGCTATCCAACACATACTAGGTTTTAGTTCACTATTAGGCTGTCTAGAGGACGACACGGTTAAGTCAGCTACATTTCTGCACCCCAACAGGTCTCTCCATTTGGACAGCTCCTACCATTAGCCAGAAACGTGAATCATTCCCGCCACAGCCCACCGGCGCGGACAGAATCATCCTAGGAAACATACATATTTGATCGCTATACTTACAATTAAATGTTACGATTGCGGTCTCAACTGAACAACATTTGACAATGAGCAAAGTATCGGAAATACCCCCTGCTGGCGGCTGTGGCTCAGGAAATAGAAATATCTGTGCCATTCTTATGACTTCACATACTTTCCCCTTTGCTATCACAGTATTCCTCGTCAAATCCATACCTTCCTTACGACTGGACATAGTCATTCCCATTGCCCATGTTGGAACACACAAACATACTTCATAAGCCTGATGTTCAAGTCTAACCTATCACACATGCCCTATTACTAAGTATAATACTCCGCTAATAACTGATTGATGGCGATACGAAATAATACTGACCGAAAATCAGCGAGTGTCCTAGAGTCAAGGAAAGCAATTGTTAATAAATTTACGATTTGCTGGCTCTCACTGGGTGAAGTGATAAATTCACAGTACTTAAGCTGGAATTCTTTGGTATCTCTGCTGGCTTCCTAAAAATGTAAAGTGTCTACACTTTTTGTCAATATTGCCCTTTATGAAAGATGTCATGTTTCTTGTTAACAAATTGTGTTTGACTTTTAAAAAGTCAAATTAGATCCCGAATGCATGCAAATTTGCGCGAACACATATATACAAGTGGTGAAGTACCTTAAATTAAATCCTAGTCCAAATTACAGTGCATTTCTTGATAAAGTACCCCCTAGAATGTCAAGAAGGTGAGTTTGAAATTTGTGGAAATATATTACAAGATTCACTGCAGCATAGAATTGTTATTAAGTACATGATTTGAAAATTCTCAGATAACTTACTGATAAATTTCAATGAGAGAAGGGAACTTAGAAAAGGTAGGAGTATTTAATATAATGTATCCTAAAAACTAAGCAAATTGTGGCGAGTATGCCAATAAGGAAATCTCAGAAATATATGCACTAATTGATTCTCTACATCTATAAATTTAACTCGTCAATTAGTGGAATGGGCATTTTTTAAGGAGGTGTTGAACAGTAGACATAATATAATGAATTTCAAAGAGTTGGTACAGTTCATTTATGTTAATGAGTGAACAAGTGACTCTTATGGATTAAATTATAGAATACATCGCTGCACACAGCTGACTGTGAGCAAAAATTTAGTTGCATGAACAATATAAAACTAAAACCAGAAATCGTCTTTCCGTAGAAGGAGGTAATAAACTTCTGATGATTAATATTGAAGGGCCACCTCCAATGACTTTGATTTTGAAAAGGCATTCAGTGTATGGAAATGCATAAAAACTGACATATTCTAATACAATATGATACAATGCAGTGCAAAATACAAGAATCTATACTGAGAGTTTGCTACATATGATGCGGACAGTGTGGATCTATGTGTGTAAAAGTTGTTTCAAAAACAGAACAGAACTTAGTAGATTACTATTAGCTTGAATTCAATATATACATATTTCATTTTCAAAACTGTTATTAATAGTACAATTTATAAAATTTTCTACTAGCAGAATTTTGCCAAAATTTTTCATATTTTGCACAAATGTAAATTTTGATTTGTGCCTTTTTTGCGACATTGTTTTGTTTTCTAGCTTAAACCCTGCAGGGCGCGATCATCGCTGCTAGATCATAAGTAGGTGCAACACTACTACAACTCAAGCAGATAGTAACGGTTCCTCCATGGAATTCTGTGTCCTGCAGTGTTGTCAGATGGTGCAGATGGCCAGATTTTTAATTCTGAGGGGCAGCCAGTCTTATTGGTGCCGTAAGTGAACAACACAAATTTAATCTGCAGCGATCGACCAGTGGCCTGGGTTTATGTTAAAGAGTGTACATCTACATTACAACATTGCATGGAAGTGAATCATGTACTGTAGTGAAATTCGAAACATTTGAGCAAATGAAAATCGAACCAAGGTTCTATTAGTACTACAGTAATCTTTAATTTTGGAGGGAAGAGTCGAAAGCGTAATTAGACAAAGTTGTACCAAATACTAGCACAGTTCATAAAGAAAGTTAACTATTGGTATTTACTTTACTTACTACAGAAATATTATTTTTATGTATAGGACATGAGACAATAGTACCATTTAGGAAGCAATATACTAGTGGTTTCACCTGCATAACACAGAAGGAGTAATGAAACGTTTTCGCAACAACTGGCTCTCAGTTTAAAGCTAATGATTATTACAAATAAATGACTGTTAATGGTGGAGCACTAGTAACTTGAACATTAGGTTTTTTATCAGTTTAATTTTTGGTAAATACCGCGATTAAAATATTAGAAACATGTGGTCCCTAGATGTGTTAGAGTTTTAACAGTGGTAGCGAGTTGCTTACTACAGCAGAATGAAAGTTGCGCTTCTTTAGTATTGTTGTAGTATTTACACTGCAAAACTAGCTGAACAATTGTCATGGGGACGCAAAAACTATTCTATAAACTGATTCACATCAAACCTGAACATTTTCATTAGTACACAATAGGAGAAAAACATTTTAACTATATATGCATTAAAATATAAACATTATTGCAAAGCTGTACAGTAATTATTCCTAATTCCTGCCCTTCAGTTTTACAAGCCAGGAACTATTCTGCATAATCCCAGTGTTATTCACATAACTTTAATACTGTAATGGCATTTCAATAAGAAGATCATTCAAAGCAAAACACTCCAAATCACCTCCTTGCAATCCCACTTTAGCGAAACTTTAACTATTCTTTTATGAAAAAAACACGTGGAGTACGTTAAAAGTTAGGCTCCCTGAATAATTATGAAATTTACTACTCCAAAAATGTATTAACGCTTGTTATAGAAAATAATAACTTTTCATTTCAATAAAATAAGTTGCTGCCCAGAAACATTGCAGAACTTGGAAAAGGACCTTGCCTCGGTAAATGACTAGAGATTAAATATGGGTCTTCCACACAAAGTTCAAACAGAATAGCGTTATTATTTGGATAACAAACCAAATAACTGGTCATTGCAATGGTACATTACTCAGCTGATAATTTCAGACGAAGGTGGTGGCTGTGGCTAACAGGAGCAAGAAACAAGCTCTGTAAATTCTCTTCTTAGCGTCGGATTTTCGTAGTACAGAGCTAACCTATGTATACCATGAATAATAAGGCATATCAGAGGCTATATTATATAGTATTTCTGCTCTTCTTGCCTCGTTCAACACACACAATATGAACATCTTGCCAGCTAGTTACTAACTAACTCTTGCACAAAGAAACCATGCACTTCGACTGCCAGATCAAGTTTTCCATTCCCCCTAAGTCAGTTTCATTGCAAAGGGACTTCCCTCCATGTTTTACCTGATTACAAACCTAAGCACCCAATGTGTGAACCAATATTACAAACAAATTCTTAACATATACATTTTTTATAGAACACAACTTGCAAAATTACATCCATAGCTTAATTAAACTGACATAAATAGTCACAAATAATGAAAAAAAAACATTTACATAGAGGGTGCATCAAAGAGCATGGGTATACAGATGTCACTTTAAGTTAAACCAGACAAAGAAGATATATGAAGTTAATATAGATATTATCGATATTGGTGTTACAATTTCTGTAAGACATTAGGGAAAACCTCCACGGTACTAGAGAGAGCTGGAGAGGGGCTGAACTGTAGTAGATGTCAGAGACAAGAAACAATACAAGCTGGGAACGTTGGTTGGAGGTGCTGCTCTGAGATAAAGAGATAACTACAACCAGGTAATTGTGATGGGCTTCCTCAAACACGTCATAAAAGTGAGGACAAAAAAGAAGGCTGTAAGCGAAATACTAAAGATCGCTGCATGTATCATAATGTATCAGTCTGGCATGTGAGGAAGAGTGGCTACTATTGAAGGACATTAATTATTCTTCACAACGACAGCCTAAAAACTGAAAAGCTAAAATAGACCATAAAAATCACATTTTCTTGGATAATAATAAATTTATATATTAACTATTTCTTTATGATACTTAATTTTTTAAATACAACTATTACTTCTACTACTACAAAACTACAATACAATCCATAACTAGTTATCCAACTACTAATTCAACTGTTACCACTAAAGAATCTTTTCCGTTTTTTTTCATTCATTTTGGGCCACTTAACATGTAGATGGCTGTATTCGTTACTGGATCTGCCCCTGTACTATCCCAACCAACAGCCATCGTCTGATGGATTCCTTGGGTGTTGGCTTCACATCAGCAGCGTGTTCACTATAACAAGCAATTCTACTAATCAATGTTACTTCAGAGTCCACACTTCCATGATTACTTTCACCAGTGTAATGTAAATTTTTGACAAACTATTACACTGAGTGGTCGCCGTCCTCTGTCATCTACTCACCATCTGCAGAGTATGTTATCTAGCTGGGATGCCAAATGCTGACGTGTGGCTGAATGAAGTCTTACTTGGCCTTCCTGTATATTGCAGGTACAGTATCTCCCACGACACACCAGATCGACTCGCTCCAACACCCTTAATGCCTGGCGGCCATTACTCGCCGCATCTTCGTAGAGTGTACAGTACCACAATGTGTGTTCTTGAGTGCCCACATTGCCGCAGGTGCAGCTATCATCCATCTCTCTTTTGATTTTGTATAGATACTTTGCGTAGTGGTCATGAGCACTCAGATAAATGTATAGATCGACTCAGCCGGTTAAGAAATCTCATTTTCAGACTCTCCCTGATGTTAGAGAGGAATTCGTATGTCGTCCTGCCTTTGCCTGAAGTGTCCCGTTGATTTTGACACTGTTGTAATACGTGAGCATTTATTAAGGTTTTCTTATTGGCCTCAGTTCCAAGCATACTTCGTACTTTCATTTGATTGGCTTTCTATAACCAGTAATAGCCCTCCCCCCCCCCCTTTTCCTTATTTCCAAGTCCAGTGTGTCTACTCCTGCAATTACTAACAAAGCATTATTTGGGGTAGAGCAGCAGACGCCCATTAATCTTATTAGCATTCCTCGTTGAACTCTTCTAATTAATTAGGCTGGCTTCACTAGTTGCAATCTATGAAGCTAAATGCTACCCCCATATCCTACAACTGATGCTAATGTAGACTGGTGGTACGATGTGATTGTTTCCAAGGAAACCAAAATTGCCTATTTGCAATGGTTATAATTTTATTGTTCAAAAATGTTCAAATGTGTGTGGAAGCTTATGGGACTTAACTGCTAAGGTCATCAGTCCCTAAGCTTACACACTACTTAACCTAAATTATCCTAAGGACAAACACACACACCCATGCCTGAGGGAGAACTCGAACCTCTGCCGGGACCAGCCGTGCAGTCCATGACTGCAGCGCTATAATTTTATTAATCACGATTGTAGCTTCTCTGCTCGCTTCCTCTATATGATCTGCAAAGGTACGACTTTCGCCCAGGAATACCCTAACTGAAGGACAGAAAACTGCAGTAGCTCAAGCCAATTACATAGGAGAGGAACTCCACCTTCCAATCATTTAGACGAGCTGAAGCAGTAGCTGAAGCCCTCTTGATAGGCATTGGCGTATGCAGTAATGAGCATGGGTTTTTCTCCAACTATTGAATCCATTTGTAAACGGTACTTGTGTTCACAGAATTCAGTACACCACATTTTACCGATATGCATTTTATGATGAGACAACAGAATTGTAACTGGTTTATTGGTAAATTTACATCAATATTAAGTCACAATGCGTCGAAAGAGGTACATATTTTAAGATTCTGTGTAACATATAATGTGCCAAAGTTATGAAGTAAGAAATCTTAACATGTTTTCATGCTCGCTGGATCATAAACTTACTTGACAACTTTTCAGCCACTAAATTATCCAGATTTACTGGTTTAGGTTCTCTTGTTGTCATCACTATGATATTTTAACAGCATGTTTAAACAAATAATGTAATAATATTTAATTCTCTGTGGTTTTGAGTTTGAATGTGTGAGTGAATGTGACTGTAAGTGGGGGAAAGCGAATAAGATTCTTACTATGTTTTTTCATGCTGTTACTGAGCTTCTTTTATACTTTTAACCCATCTTCTCTGATCACTTTAGTAAGACGTTGATAGGATTGTCACTGAGAGCCCTAGTATCAAATCATCGTCATGTTGCCCTGCCGCCGGCCGCGGTGGCCGTGCGGTTCTGGCGCTGCAGTCCGGAACTGCGGGACTGCTCCGGTTGCAGGTTCGAATCCAGCCTCGGGCATGGGTGTGTGTGATGTCCTTAGGTTAGTTAGGTTTAAGTAGTTCTAAGTTCTAGAGGACTTATGACCTAAGATGTTGAGTCCCATAGTGCTCAGAGCCATTTGAACCATTTTGTTGCTCTACCTCAAGTGAAGAGCATCCAGCTTCATATTATTCTTTAAAATTGGTTGCTTCTTTATCCACATTTCTTTCTTATGTAGTCATTAAAGCTTTTATTAGCTGTAATTAATGTTCTCATTGTGCATTCTTATCCACTAATGAGTTGTTCACTTGTTTCATCAGTCAGGTGTTTTCTTGCCTTGCATAAGGCTCCTAGTACATCACACGGCATTCCCTCAGCCTGTTTCCTTATCTCAGTCAACCATTGCAGAGTGTTACACAATTCCTATTACAGGCTTCTAGGTGCTATAAAGCTTTGATGAACACATGTCCGGAAATGTACCATTTGGATGCAAAATGTTTTTGAAGATCGGAACATTTTCAAATGTGCCACTTTACAGTGCTCATACGGCGGGGAAAATGAGCTATGACCTGTGCATTCTACAGAAGTCCATAGCAAAGATAGTGTTTCGAATACTTTCCACCGACTCCTTTTCAAACGTGAGAGTGCAGAACGTCTGTGGAGTACCACAGTCACCCTCTTAGTAGTGAACATTCCAGTTCTACCGGCCAGGGTGGCCGAGCAGTTCTAGTCGCTTCAGTCTGGAACCGAGCAGGTTCGAATCCTGCCTCGGGCATGGAAGTGTGCAATGTCCTTAGGTTAGTTAGGTTTAAGTAGTTCTAAGTTCTAGGCGACTGATGGCCTCAGATGTTAAGTCCCATAGTGCTCAGAGCCACTTGAACCATTCCAGTTCTCACAGCCGTTGTTGCAGTCAGACGAAAATTGTATGTAATGTCATAATTACAAGAGGGACTGATGACGGAGCCCTCTTCTCAGTTTGTGTGCATACCATGGAAAAGAAAGTTTCAGAGTGCTCTGATCTTCAAATTCATTTTATAACCAAATGGCACATCACTGGACATTGGTTTCTCATCAGAACTGTGTCTACTACGCTCTCTCTTCAAGCCATAGAATATTGTAATAGGAATTGTAAAACACCATGTACTCGTATAGATTGGTTGCATCTCGTTTTATTTGCTCCTAACTGAGTACCCAGCATTGCCTCTTCACCTCCTATAAGTTAAACATCTCCTCCCCCCTCTTTATCCATCTTCTCCTCCTCTGTCATTCCATCTCCTGCTCTTTCTTTTCTCTGTCCATCTACTTCTCTTACCTGTGTCTGTCCATTTACTCTTCTTTTCGTTCTCTGTGAAACCCATTCTCTCCTCTCCATTATCCCCTCTCCCTCTTCCCTATCCATTACATTCTTCCTCTCTCTGTCCATTTTCTCCTCTCCCTTCTTTCTCTCCATCTCTTCCCCCTCCCCCCTCTCTCTATCAATTCCATCACAGTCCCTTCTCTGTCCATCTGCTCCTTTCCCCTCTGTCCATCTCTTCCTCCCCTCTAAGTTCATCTCCTCATCTTCCAGTATCTCCTTATTCTCCATGTCTCTGCCCATCTCCCTCTCCCCATCTCTGAGTCCATCTCCTACTCTGCCACTTGATCTCCATCATCTCCTCCTCCTCCTCTCTCTCTCTCTCCTCCTGTTTCCCTTCTCTATACGTATCCTCTTCCCTGTCTCTGTCCATCTCCTCCTCTCTCCTCTCTCTGTCCAGCTCCTCCACCTTCCTTTCTCAGTCTATCTCCTCCTCTTCCCTTTTTCTGTCAATTTCCCCCTCCTGTCCTTCTGCACATCTCTTCCTTCCCCCTCTCTATCGACATCTCTTCCTCATCCCTCTCTCTGTCCATCTTTTCTTCCCCCTATCTGTGTCCACCACCTCCTTCCCCCTATTAGTTTGCCCACCTCTTCCTTACCATTCCTCTCCATGTTATCACCTCTACCCTAATAGCAGGTTGCCATTTCTTACATTCCTTTCTAGATAGTTAACAGTGTGCATACCAAGTTTGGTTGAAATATCCAGAGACTTAGGAGAAACTTTTTAGCCATGGCTTTGCCTGGGTACACACATCACATATGTTTCACATATTTCATATATATTTATACAAGTATGTCACCTACACTATAACAGCAAGATCGTGTTCTCAGCTTCTGTATTATGCCAAGGCTTTATCTGCTTCAGTAAGTGGAAACGACGACGAGTAGGAAGCGACTGTTCTCAGACTCGTCATACTCCCGCATCTAGCAGGAACAAAGGAAGCCAGTACAGTACTGACCTAACAGAAGTACCTTTATTTCTAATGCATGTAACCTGGACTCATACTCGCGCCGTTTCTGATCTCTTGTGGTTGGTGGTTGGTGGCCACTGAATGGCGAAGAAACTCTCGAGCATAAACTGTTCTGATCTTCGTGGAAATGTTTCTGGGTTGTTTCCCTGTTACTGCCTGGGTTACAAAGAGAAGGAATTATTTTTGAGTCTCCATCAGACTGGTAGGCTTTCCGAACACCAGAAATGTGGTCTAAAAAATAAAGGAAAGAGAGGCCTGAAACTTGTGATACTGAAACTACGTATAGCGATCTTTCCCACTACACCATAAGCAGATACGACACTACAACACCTCCGCGAACTTCTGCATGCTACAGTGTTTTCTGATGGTGCACATGGGCTCACTTAGAATTCTGAGGGGTGGTCAGTTTTATTGGTGCCGTAAGCGTGTGACACCAAATTAGTCTCAACGGCGGTCAGCCAGTGGCCAGGTTTTATTTAAAGGGTATCCATGTACAGTTCAGCATTGTCTGAAAGTGAATCACGTACTGAAGTGAAACCGAAAAAAAAGAGACTCAAAACGTTTGAGATGTAGTGTTACAGACAGATTCAAACTGACAAGAAATAATGTGCTCCTCCGCAGAATTGGAGAAGAAAGCAACGTATGGAAAAAAGTAAGTAGAACAAGGGCTAGGACTGTATGACATTTGTATTAAGACATTAGAGAATAACTTCCAAAGTACTCGAGGCAGCTGGAGAGGGCCTAAATTGTGGCAGAGGACAGAAAAGAAACATTACATAATTGAGGCCGTTGGGGGGAGCTGTTACTCTGAGATGACGAGAGTAGAACAACAAGGAAATCGTGACAGGCTGCGTCAGACAAGTCAGAAGGCTGAGGATAAAAAAAAGAAAAAGAAAAGAAAAAAAAGGAAAGAAAGAAAAAGAGGCTGCAAGCGAAACACTTCGGTTCCCTGCTTGTATTATCATGTATCAGTGTGGCGAGTGAGCAAGAGTGTGGTTGCTATTGAAGGACAACAAGCTGTAGTAGCTGAAGCTAATAACCTCCTTCCAGGCATTTGTGAGCTAATTTTAACCCGCCTCTGGATAGAGCACTGAGGTATGAGGGATGGTTTTTTTCGCAACTATTGAAAGCACCTGTAAATGGTACTTATGTTTACAGAATTCGGTACTCCATACATTACTGGTATATATTTTATGGTGAGACAACATAACCGTAATTGGTTTATTGGTAAACTTACGTTAATCTTATGTAAGAATGAGTCGAAAGAAGTACAAGTTTTAAGATTCTGTGTGAAGTCTAATGTGTCAAAGTTATTTGATAACTAATCAGCCAGTCAACTTACACTCATTTATTGGTTTAGTTTCCCTTGCCGCGATCACTATGGTAATTTAATAGTGTATTTTAAACAAATAATATAATAGTATTCAATAATCGGTGTGTTTGAGTTTGCATGTGTGATTGAATGTAACTATAAGTTGGAGAAAGGGAATAAGATTCTTATTGTTGTTTTATGCTGTTACTAAACATCTTTTATACTTTTCACCCAACATCTCTGATTACTTTAGCAAGACATTGATAAGATTGTCACTGAGAGCTTCCCACTCACTGTTCCTTGAAACTGATTGCTCCTTTATCCAAATTTCGTTCTTATGTAGTCATCAAAGCTTTATTAGCTGTAATTATTGTTTCTTATTGTATGTTCTTGTCTACTAATGAGTTGCTCACTTTTTTCACCAGTCGTATATTTTCTTGCCTTGCGTAACGCTCCTAGTATATTACATCGCATTCCCTCTGCCTGTTTCCTTATCTCAGTCAAGCAATACAGCGTATTTCACAGTCCATATTTCGGGCTTCCAGGGGCTATAGAGCTCTGATGAAACCAAGTGTGGAAATGTACCGTTTGGTTGTAAAATAAGTCTGAAGATCTGAACACTTTCAAATCTCCCGCTTTTCAGTGAGCACGCAGCAGAGAGAATAGCTCTGATCTGTGCGCTCTGTGTTCGTGGAACACTACAGTCACCCCTAATAGTTGCCAAAGTACCAGTTTCTCGCAGCTGCTGTTGTAGTCACATGAAAATTGTATGCAATGTCATAACTACGACAAGGATCGGTGATGGCGCCGTATTTTCATTTTCTGAGTGTACTGTGAAATGGAAGGTTTCGAAGTGATCTGATTTTTAACCTTGCCTTATATCAGAACAGTGCAATTTCGAACATGGGTTCCCTATCATGACTGTGTCTACTAAGTCTCCTTTTCAACCCTTAGAAGCCCTGATAGGAGTTGTGGAAGACCTTGTATATTTTAGTTGTGTCTCGTTTTACTTCCTACTAGCTGAATACCCAGCGTTGCCCAGACGTGTTTATTCGCATATCCTATTACTTCTCCTCCGCCTTCCCCTTCCCTCTGTCCATTTCATCTGCTTCCTCCTCCTTTGTCCATCTTCTTCTCCAACTCTATCTCCTCCTTACCTCTTCTAAGTTAAACTTCTCCTTCACCCTCTCTTTATCCAATCCTCCTCCTCTTCCATCTTCCTTTCTCTGTCCATCTCCTTCTCTCCCCTCTCTCTGTCCATCTCTCGTTCTTTCCTTTATCTGCCAAGTCCTTCTCTCCTCTCCATCTCCTCCTCTTCCCCTTCATTGATCATTTCCTCCTCCTCCTTCCTCTGTCTGATTACTCCTCCACTTTCTCTTTGTCCATCATTTCCTCCCCCTTTTCTCTGTCCATTTCTTCTGCACATATGTTTTATATCCACCTGGTCTTCCCACCTCTGTCCAGCTGGTCCTTTCCTCTCTGTCAATCTCCTCCTCTCCCCTCTCTCTGTCTATCTCCTCCTCTTCCCTTTCTCTATCCAGTTCTGCCTCTCCCTCTCTCTGTCCATCTCCACCTTCCCCTATCTCTGCCTATCTCCTCTTCTTCCCCCTCTCTCTCTCTGTCTACCTCTTCCTCTTCCTTCCCCTCTGTCTACTTCTTCCTTCCCCTCTGTCCCTCTCCTCTTACCCCCTCCCTCTCCATGTCTTTCTGCTCCCTTTCTCTACATCCACCTTCCCTATTTATGTAAATCTTCTTCTTCCCCTCTCTGTCTCTTCATCTCCTCCTCCCTTTCTCTCTCCATTTTATGAGCCCTATCGCAATAGGAGGGTGCTGGTCCTTACATCCACAGTATTTCTTTCCAGACAGTAAGCAGTCTGCATACCACGTATGGTAGAACTTGATGCAGAGGTTAAGGAGAAGCTTTTTATCCATATCTTTGCCTGCATACGCATGTCACATATAATCAACATATTTCACACATACACTCCTGGAAATTGAAATAAGAACACCGTGAATTCATTGTCCCAGGAAGGGGAAACTTTACTGACACATTCCTGGGGTCAGATACATCACATGATCACACTGACAGAACCACAGGCACATAGACACAGGCAACAGAGCATGCACAATGTCGGCACTAGTACAGTGTATATCCACCTTTCGCAGCAATGCAGGCTGCTATTCTCTCATGCAGACGATCGTAGAGATGCTGGATGTAGTCCTGTGGAACGGCTTGCCATGCCATTTCCACCTGGCGCCTCAGTTGGACCAGCGTTCGTGCTGGACGTGCAGACCGCGTGAGACGACGCTTCATCCAGTCCCAAACATGCTCAATGGGGGACAGATCCGGAGATCTTGCTGGCCAGGGTAGTTGACTTACACCTTCTAGAGCACGTTGGGTGGCACGGGATACATGCGGACGTGCATTGTCCTGTTGGAACAGCAAGTTCCCTTGCCGGTCTAGGAATGGTAGAACGATGGGTTCGATGACGGTTTGGATGTACCGTGCACTATTCAGTGTCCCCTCGACGATCACCAGTGGTGTACGGCCAGTGTAGGAGATCGCTCCCCACACCATGATGCCGGGTGTTGGCCCTGTGTGCCTCGGTCGTATGCAGTCCTGATTGTGGCGCTCACCTGCACGGCGCCAAACACGCATACGACCATCATTGGCACCAAGGCAGAAGCGACTCTCATCGCTGAAGACGACACGTCTCCATTCGTCCCTCCATTCACGCCTGTCGCGACACCACTGGAGGCGGGCTGCATGATGTTGGGGCGTGAGCGGAAGACCGCCTAACGGTGTGCGGGACCGTAGCCCAGCTTCATGGAGACGGTTGCGAATGGTCCTCGCCGATACCCCAGGAGCAACAGTGTCCCTAATTTGCTGGGAAGTGGCGGTGCGGTCCCCTACGGCACTGCGTAGGATCCTACGGTCTTGGCGTGCATCCGTGCGTCGCTGCGGTCCGGTCCCAGGTCGACGGGCACGTGCACCTTCCGCCGACCACTGGCGACAACATCGATGTACTGTGGAGACCTCACGCCCCACGTGTTGAGCAATTCGGCGGTACGTCCACCCGGCCTCCCGCATGCCCACTATACGCCCTCGCTCAAAGTCCGTCAACTGCACATACGGTTCACGTCCACGCTGTCGCGGCATGCTACCAGTGTTAAAGACTGCGATGGAGCTCCGTATGCCACGGCAAACTGGCTGACACTGACGGCGGCGGTGCACAAATGCTGCGCAGCTAGCGCCATTCGACGCCCAACACCGCGGTTCCTGGTGTGTCCGCTGTGCCGTGCGTGTGATCATTGCTTGTACAGCCCTCTCGCAGTGTCCGGAGCAAGTATGGTGGTTCTGACACACCGGTGTCAATGTGTTCTTTTTTCTATTTCCAGGAGTGTATTTGTACGTGTGATTCTAGCTAATTTCACCCTGCACTTTCGTTTCCTTACAACTTAATATTTATGACTATATCTCCTGAAGTATGTCTCATAAATTGATATAATCTTGTAGGTACGTTCTGTGGCATATGTGGTACTTTCTGAGAAATATTTTAGCAATACAGTTTGTAGCAAAGAAGTAATAAATTTAAAGTGTATGAGTGGTGTGGCAGTTTTTCACACATCTCACTGTTTTTGACATCATATATCTGAACTATGCATCATTTTGTAAGTAAATCCACCAGTATATATGGATATTGTATGTGAGATTATTTATGAGTAGAGTTTTTAGTAAAGAAATAATAAATTCAAACACCATGTATGATGTGGCAGTTTTTCACACATCTCAGTGTTTATGTCATCATATCTCCTGAACTATGTGTTGTACATGACATAACTTTCAGGCAAATTCAGTAGTATGTGCGAATATTGTCTACAAAACGTTTTGCGAGTACAGTTAGAACTAAAGAAGCACCAAATGTCGCAGCTTTACTGCATGAACAATGAAAATGTGGTAATGAACAAACTTTTTTCCTTTGATCATTTTGTGGGAGTCATCAGTGAGACAAAGGTTTGTAAAGTTTTGAAATTATATGTAATGTTTGATGCAAGTCATTAAGTGTTCTCATCCTCAAATACTGGTTGAATATAGTCTGACTATTTGTGTGTCATGAGTTACTCTATTTTTTTCAGCCATTCCCTCTCTGAGAGGTATGTGGTTCTTACCCCCCATAGCGATTCTTTCCAGACAATAAGTATATATACTGATAAGCCTAAAAATTATGGCCACTGACCACTGCAACGTCAGATGCCACCAGCCGGCGTTGCAGGCATGTTACACAGTAACGGAAGTATGTCAGTGGAGTAGTCATGGACAGGAGATCAGATCATGCTAGTGAAGATATGGACTGAAAATGGGGAAATCCATTGTGACAATCGAGTTTGACAAAGTACAGATTATTATTACTCTGAGCCTGTGAACAAGTATCTCGAAAACGGCGAAAGTGGTCGAATGTTCATGTGCTTCTGTCATGAGCATCTACAGAAAGAGATAGAAGGACAATGAAATTACCACGACACTTCACAGAATGTGGGGCTCAGAGGGTTGTCTGCCTGTAAAGTAGGATAGATGGTGATCTGTAACATCTATGCCAAAAGAGCACAATGCTGGTGCACACACAAGTGTTTCGGAGCACAAGTGCTTCATACATCATTGAACATGGAGCTCCACAGCAAACCACCGCTACATGTTCACATGTTGACCCAACTACATCATCAATTACGATTACAGTGGATATAGGACCATCGGGATTTGACCTTTGATCAATGGTAATGTCTCAGTTCTTTGGCTTATCACATTTTTGCTACACTAAGTCAATGGTCATCAATAGTAAGTGGGTAAACTGAGTGCAGTTCGCATGTTTTTATTACACACCCTATTTGATTAACTAATTACATTATTTTTACTTTAGTATGTATTAATCAACTTAATGTTATTTTTAACTATATTTATTGTAATATTTAATCGATTACTTTAATAAAATTAATAAAATTTATATAAATAAAATTAATGAAAAATTAAAAATAACATTAACCTAATTAATTTATATTAAAATAAAATTAATTTAATTAATTCATTAAGAAAAGGACATGCAATAAAAATGTGCAAAGTGCACTCAACAACTCACTTACTATTACTCTGTAAAAATCCACGTCAATTATGAGTGCACTAGAATAATTTTTAAAAAAATTATAGATCAAGAAATTCATTATCATTATGCTTAAGTTTTTTCATTCCTAATATTATCTTCTTCCAAAGAATTAAAATCGCTAGAAAGAATAATAACTTAATGAAGCAAAATTTGTAGTTGAAAATTTACTACTCAGAACACTGTTTTTTCAACAAAACCCCCTGTATCATATTCAGAAATGCTGGGCAACACTACCAAGAATTTTCTTAAAATACCCACTGTTTGAATAGGATCGGAAGCATGAAAAGCCCCCAGGAAGCATTTGATGATTTGAATCCTCTCATCTTGGTGCTGGGATATCCATACAATGCGAAAGATGTCACTTTAATATCATTCACATTTAAAGAAGCACACATTGGAAATGGTACTAACCTATTTAAATAGCATAAGTTTCAAGTTTAATCTGTGAAAGTTGATTAAAAAGTAAGTTAAGAAATAGTTTACGAACATTGTGCCACTCGAAATATGCGGCATGTGCTAACTTTTTAAAATGAATTTGAACCCCTAAAACAACGATAGTAAATCACATAAACAGCAAAAACTCAAAATTTAAACCTTTAATATCACTTAATGAAGAGGCAAAATATACTTAAAAACCTTACATTAAACTTTGGTGCTTTGGTGGCATCTAGTAAACAGAATTTAAAACTGTTCCTTGTGTGCCAACGATGTGAATATACCTCTGTGACATAGTTACAGATACTGTGTGAGCGAGATGGTGCTAAGAAGGTGAAGTGAAATGGAAGGTGTCATTAGATATCCTTATCAGCCATGCCCAGCTCACTAAACTGAGAGATCTGCTAGTGGTCGGATGTGTACGCAGCAGCTGTCGCCTGGGGCACTCTTAAATAGATTGATTTTTGTTAATTTCTCAGTCAAATATTAAACAATGTTAAAAATTCAAATAGTTTACATAATCTACATGAAAAGGGCTATACCAAAAGAATATAATTAATACAATTGGATATCATCTACTAACTTAAATTTTCGGTAAGTATTCTGTGTTAAGAATCCCATGACAGATTTTTCTTACCATACATGATTATATAGAGAAGTGTGTTTTTGGTACCTTATCATTAAATGTACCCACCAATTTCATCATTGTCTTTTGACATGTAACAATATTTTTTCTATGTGTCATATAATCACATATTAGGATAATTTTTTATGCAAGGCTTTATATCTTTTGAGTTGAGTAACTGGTTTACAATGGAGAGAAGCCTCATAAGCTTTCAAATAATTATTTAGTGGTTCTAAATTTCGTGCTTCTTGAAGAAATATTTCGCTTCTTCCTTTTCTCAAATATAGAGTGCGCAGATTTACGTGATCATATAGTGATGAATCAGTCAATTGGTTATTTTTTCGATTAGTTTCAAACACAACAAAAATAAAATAAGGCATATCAAATGCTGTTGAGTCATACCAGGATATGAGATTTAACTCAATATTTTTCTTGTTACTTTAACCAGCAACTTCCACAGTTTGCAGTTTATAGAAAGATACCAGAATTTTAGAATTTTCCAGTATATTTTCTCATTGTTGAAGCTCATAATTCGGTTAATATTTAACAACAGGTACACCATATTACCTTCTTTTGGAATTGTACCTTTTATTTCATATCCAGCTTCATTGTAGATAGGCCATCTAAGAAGAGTGTCTCCAGCACTGGAACTCTAAGTAAAAATTTTAATAAGATCCCTTTCCTACAAAATTGCTGTAAACTACCAAGCGTATTCATTGAATAAAGCACTTTATTTTTTTCATTGTTAAGTATATGTTGTTATATAATTTTTAATCATCAAGATATGAAGTAAAATCCAACGAAACTCATGAAGAAATAAAAGAATACTCTGTTATAGACATAAAATTATTTCCTTTGTTTACAGTTATAAAATCAAACAGCTTTCACACATAATTAGCAATTAATTTTATTATTGGATTTCCAACACTGAGTTGAATAATCTGTACCATCCGCTCCAATAACACTGAAGCTCACATAGAAATGAACATGATTAGAATGAACCCATTAATCTCCTATATTTATGTTAATTTTTGTATCATTGTTTGGAATATTTATATTATTTTTCGAATTCTTATTCACAGAGAATGAGTAGAACTGATTGCTCTCACTCTTGCTAATTCAATGACGATAAAATTTTATTAATATGTTTCCAAAACAACTTTGGCACAAGCTCTACTGAAATCACTTAAATGATCATTTTTGTCAGGTATAGTTACTTCCAATTACTGTTTAGTATCAAAAATTGGAATATTTACAAGACAATGTGGTTCATGAATTATTGGTCCATCAAATTCAGCATTAGGCTTCAATGAACAAATAATATTTGTTTCTCATGAAAGTGATCAGTATGCCTCACAAACATTCCACCGACTGGATTAAAAGTTATGTTGATTAATTCGAATGCAATAATTAAAGGAACATCATTACCAACTCCTTTTTAATTAGTTTCAATAGTCTGACCAATAAATGCAAGTACACTTCCAATACTACCTTCTACATCCATATGTAATTTAACATCAATCTCAACAGCAATTCTATTTGAAATTTCATCTGCTTTAATGTGAATATTTGGCTTTTTTGAATGAATAAATTTTCCCTAGCCTTTCAAACTATAATGCCCAACAGGAATTTCTATAATTTCTCAATCACACTATAATTTATAATTTTTTTGTCTAATATTTGGAGTTAGAAATGTTGTTAAAAACCAACTAGTGCAAAACTGCTATAACATTCAGAGTCAACCTTTTTTGAGAACAGAAGACTTACCACTCAGCTGAAATAGGCGACTCAGTTATCAATAAAATTTTACTTAATTAAACCAAAACATATTGGGAACAAAAAATAAGAATTCCATAGAAGAGATCAAAACGTAAACATGGTAATCTTTTACCGAATTCTATTTAATGGGCAATAGTGGAACCAAGTGGATGTGGATATGCACTATATTCTAGCTCCAGGGTGGTTAAACTGTACAAGATAAACCATTTGTATGTCATGTAAAAAATTTAGATCACCCAAAATATCAAGAATTTATAAAAAATGTGTAAAAGTTTAAGATAAAAGTAATGAGAAGATTACTATGTTTATTGAAAAAGGTTAGATCAACCGGAATATCTATAATTTATAAAATTGTGTAAAAAGTTGCCAATAAAAATAATGAGACGATTACTATGTTTATTGAAAACAGTGGTGAAATTATACCACTGGATCAATACCAAAATAATTCACTTGTAGTTTTTGTTTATTTCATTCTTGATAATCAGGATGCAATTAGAGAATATTTTACTAGAGGTAGACACAAACGACAAGATTGTTTTTATTTAGCTCAGACACATCCCAAAATACCTGAAGAATTAAGCACGGGTAATCTAGATTTTCTAAATATTTTCTGACATGATGATAGAAATTTAAATTATATTTACCATGAGTTTGTTGGTGGAGATTTAAAGTTCGATTACTTTAAAGAAATGTGTAGTAAACGTAGAAATGAGGAGCAATTTGGACACTATACGAACTGACTGTTAAACATAATGAAGGGAAATTCAGATTCGTGTAAAAGGTTTCCTAACCTAAGGTGTTTTATCCCTGTTAAATGATCTTTTCGAAAGATGATATTGCATACCTATTAGACCATGATGATGTTATTTTAGTAGAACATATAAACGAAATAATAGACTCTCTTGATTATATAATAAAATATCAAAAATTAGAAGAAATTGGTCAACATTATACTAGTTGTTCGCGGCTAGTAAAGAAACTAAATGAGGGTCAGATAGATGTAGTCGCAATTTTCTTCGTAAGTATAAATTCAAAATGCATTATCTTATTTTTTTATAAATCAATACATAAATATTAAAAATAAATTTCATTAATTTTTTTAGCCTCAGTAAATATTGTCGAAATTTGACCCAGAGGCTGTTAGCAGTTAAGCGAAATAGAAGAAATTTTAAGACTTGAAAGGAGGACTGAAGTTTTAAAAAAGTAACTGAGAACAGAAAATGAAATATATAAAAAATATGATCAACCTGCTACTAATGTAATCGGAAAATTAAAGAAGGAATCAAAGGTAAAGGTGATAATGCACTAAAAGCTACTGAAGAAAATAGAGATGTTGAATATTAAAGGGTCCCTTACCATCATAAAGACTTATTAGGATCTATATCTAGATGGACATTCTGCAAATCACATTTATATGCCTGGCAGAGGGTTCATCGAATCACCTTCTCAGTTCTCTATTATTCCAATCTCGTATAGTGCAAGGAAAGAATGGACACCTATATCTTTCCGTACGGCCTCTGATTTCCCTTATTTTATCGTGGTGATCGTTCCTCCCTATGTAGGTAGATTCAACAAAATATTTTTGCATTCAGAGGAGAAAGTTGGTAACTGGAATTTCGTGAGAAGATTCCGTCGCAACGAAAAACGCCTTTCTTTTAATAATGTCCAGCCCAAATCCTGTACAATTTCTGTGACACTCTCTCCCATGTTTCGCGATAATACAAAACGTGCTGCCTTTCTTTTAACTTTTTCGATATACTCCATCAGTCCTATCTGGTAAGGATCCCACACCACACAGCTGTATTCTAAAAGAGGATGGACAAGCATAGTGTAGGCAGTCTCTTTAGTAAGTCTGTTACATTTTCTAGGTGTACCACCAATAAAACGCAGTATTTGGTTAGCCTTCCACTCAACATTCTCTATGTGTTCCTTCCAATTTAAGTTGTTTATAATTGTAATACCTAGGTATTTAGTTGAATTTACGGCTTTTAGATCAGACTGATTTATCGTGTAACCGATGTTCAACAAGTTCCTTTTAGCACTCATGTAGATGACCTCACACTTTTCGTTATTTAGGCTCGACTGCCACTTTTCACACCATTCCGATATTTCTTCCAAATCGTTTTGCAGTTTGTTTTGATCTTCTGATTACTTTATTAGTCGATAAACGACAGCATCATCTGCAAACAACCGAAGACAGCTGCTCAGATTGTCTCCCAAACCATTTATATAGATAAGGAACAGCAAAGGGCCCATAACACTACCTTGGGGAACGCCAGAAATCACTTCTGTTTTACTCGATGACTTTCCGTCAGTTACTACGAACTGTAACCTGTCTGATAGGAAATCACTAATCCAGTCACATAACTGAGACAATATTCCATAAGTGTGAAATTTCACTATGAGCTGCTTGTGTGGTACAGTGTCAAAAGCCTTCCGGAAATCCAGAAATAAGGAATCGATCTCAAAGCCCTTGTCAATAGCACTCAACACTTCTTGTGAATAAAGAGCTAATTCTGTTTCGCAGGAACGATGTTTTCTAAACTCATGTTGACTGTGTGTCAATAGACCGTTTATTTCGAGGTAATTCATAATGTTTGAACACAATATATGTTCCAAAACCCTTATGCATATCGACGTTAACGATGTGGGCCTGTATTTTAGTGGATTACTCCTACTACCTTTCTTGAACACTGGTGTGACCTGTGCAACTTTCCAGTGTTTGGGTACAGATCATTCGTCTAGTGAACAGTTGTATATGATTGTTACGTATGGAGCTAATGCATCACCATACTCCGAAAGGAACCTAATTGGTATAGGGTATGGACCAGAAGACTTGCTTTTATTAAGTGATTTAAGATGCTTCACTACTCCGAGGATATTTACTTCTACATTACCCATGTTGGCAGCTGTCCTCAATTCGAATTCTGGAATATTTACTTCGTCTTCTTTTGTGAAGGTATTTCGGAAGGTAGTCTTTAGTAACTCTGCTTTGGCAGCACTGTCTTCGGTAGTATCTCCATTGCTATCGTGCAGAAAGGGCATTTATTGTTTCTTGCCACTAACATACTTCACATATGACCAGAATCTCTTTGTATTTTCTGACAGGTTTCGAGACAAAGTTTCATTGTGGAAACTGTTATAAGCGTCTCGCATTGAAGTCCGCGCTAAATTTCGTGCTTCTGTAAAAGATCGTCAATCTTGAGGATTTTGGGTCTGTTTAAATTTGGCCTGTTTGTTTACTTGCTTCTGGAACAGTGTTCTAAGACTTTTTGTGTACCAAGGAGGATCGGTTCCGTGTTTTGTTAATTTATTTGGTATAAATCTCTTAATTGCTGCCGATACCATTTCTTTGAATTTAAACCACATCTGGTCAACACTTACACTATTAATTTGGAATGAGTAGAGATTGTCTCTCAGGAAAGCGTCATGTGAATTTTTATCTGCTTTTTTGAATAGGTACATTTTTCCTTTATTTCTCGAGGATTTGCGGATTACACTATTCATTCTCTCTACAACAACCCTATGTTCACTAACCACGGAATCGGTGTTGATGCTCGTTATTTGTTGCTAAGAGGTCAAGTGAGTTTTCACAACCGTTTACTATTTGCGTGGGCTCATGACCTAACTGCTCAAAATAATTCTCAGAGAAAGCGTTTAGCACAATTTCGGATGATATTTTATGCGTACCTCTGGAACTGAATATGTATTTTCACCAACATATCGAGGGTAAATTAAAGTCACCACCAACTATCATTGTATGAGTCAGGTACATGTTTGAAATCAAACTCAAGTTTCCTTCGAACCTTTCAGTAACTGTATCATCTGAATTGGGAGGTCGGTAAAAGGATCCAATTATTATTTTATTCCGGTTGCCAACAATGACCTCTGCCTGTACTAACTCACAGGAACAATCTACTTCAATTTTGCGACAAGTTAAAATACTTCTGACAGCAAAAAACACGCCACTACTAACCATGTTGGGACTCTCCTTTGGGAACACCGTTAGGTTCTTCGCAAAAATTTCGGCTGAGCTTATATTCAGCTTTAGCCAGCTTCCAGTGCCTATAACGATTTGAGCATCAGCGCTTTCTATTAGCGATTGGAGCTCTGGTACTTTCCCAACACAGCTACGACGATTTACAACTGTTATACCAATGGTTCCTGTATCTGCGTTCTTGCTGTGTTCACCCTGCACCCTTTGTGACTGAAGCACTTCTTGTGTTTTCCTGAGACCCTCTAACCTAAAAAACTGGCCAGTCCACGCCACACAGCCCCTGCTACCCGTGTAGCTGCGTCCTGCATATAGTAGACACCTGACCTATTCATCGGAACCCGAAGCCCAAACACCCTTTGGCGCAAGTCGAGCAATCTGCAGCCTACACGGTCGCAGAATCGTCTGAGCCTCTGATTCAGACCCTCTGCTTGGATCTGTACCAGAGGTCCGCAGTCAGTCCTGTACGGTCAGCTCTGCTTTCATCTTGCAAGTAAGACTGGCAGCCTTTACCACTTCTGTTAGCCGCTCGAAACCAGAGAGAATATCTTCTGATCCAAAGTGATACACATAATTGGTACCGACGTGAGCAACCACCTGCAGTTGGCTGCACCCTTCATGGCATCTGGGAGGACTCTTTCCACATTTGGAATGACTCCACCCGGTATGCACACAGAGTGCACATTGGTTTGTTACCCTTCTTGTCAGCCAAGTCTCTAAGGGGTCCTATAAAGCGCCTAACGTTGGAGCTTCTGACTACCAATAATCCCATCCTCTGTGATTGCCTGGATCTTGCAGGCTGAGTGGTTTCCTCTGAAACAGGACAGGCAACAGTATCTGGCTCAGCGACAGTGTGAGCCACAGACAGCACCTGGAAGCTCTTTGTCAGAGAAACAGAGGAGGCCTTACGTGTAGCCGCCTGGGAAGTCTTACGCTGCTGCTTCGCCCTGGGGCGACCTCCCACTCGGCAACAGGTGAGGATACAAAAATCCAAAATATGATTGGGTGAGTCAGAAATGCAAGATGCACTGAGGAAGTATGAAGAAGAGATTAAAGATAGAAAAAGATAGCTCAAGCTGAAGGTGAGAGTAAAAAACAAACGTAAGGAAATAATTTTAAAGTATATTAATCACAGAGAAGATAAATTTTTTGGACCGAAACCGTTTGGTTTGTTTAAATATATTGGCAATTAGAGGTAGGTGAATTAACTATTGGTGAAAAAGAATATGAAGGTACAGACAGATTAATGAATCTGTTAACTAGATACAGAGCACTATGGATGATATGTGTGGAAAATTGTTGGTGTTGATTTATCCAATGATGGAGATACATTATTCGATTCAGGAGCATTATATTCTGATCATAATCCAAATAAAATAAGATCAAGTAAAGGTAAAAACATGAAAGATTGAAATAAGAAATTGCTGAAGATAATTTTCCAAAATATTTACTTTCAAGTTTGTATTTTTCAGATGGAACAAAAATGTGATGGCTTAATAAAAAATATACCAGAAAACCAGCCAACTGTATCTGAATGAATGATGTTAGAGATTTAATCGATAGATTACCAATTATGCACAGCGAAGAACTAGCTGGAAATAAAAATTATCATAATGACAAAGTGGGAACATCAGAAATGTTAAATGAATTTTACGATTTTATCACCAACAATCCAATAGAATTTCCAGATTTGATTAGTTTTTTGAATAACTTGCCAGATATGTACTGGCAAACAGAAAACTGTGGAGAAGGATTAATTAGCACGTAATTCATAAATTATCTTCTGAGTGCATCTATCTGGCTATAGATTTTGCGGTCTGGGGACCAAATTAGATTGAACAGTAACTACAGAAGACCAAAGAACAAATCTATTAGATGAAGCTTACAAAAATGATATTGCATATAGAGATAATAAATATTTAGAGAAAAACATGAACCAGATAAACAATTTCATGTAGCTGCAAAAGAAAGATTGCATGTTTCTAATGCATCAATTGGAGAAAAAATATCCGGTACATTGGGCTGAAGAATAATGTATGGAAAGAGGAAGTTAGGACTGGGTGTTGAATCCACTGATTGTCTGAGTACAAAGTATGATCTTGTATCAGCTGGAACAAGCTTTAGACTGTGCCTTGATGATAATGTTTGTGGAACATAAAAAAATTCTTATAAAATTTTTGTCTTCATAAATGAATAACTTCAGCACTGTTTATAATTTGCTGCCTAGTAGCTAAATTACACCAAAATCAATTAAATTAAACTCACTAATGAACATTTAAATATCATTGATAATTTTTAACTGATGTACAATAAGGACAGAGAAATGAAAGAACTGGTGGTAATTTTCTTCGAACATTGGCTATAACCATCATGAAAAAGATTATTCAATAACTAACGAAAAAGAGAGAAGGTTCTGGACTAACAAAACAAGGAGGAGGATTTCTTCCTTTACTACTGGCAGTGTTAACATATTTAGCAACTATCAGTTCACTAGCTGGTGGAGCAGCTGGTATTGGAAAAGCAGTAATGGACCAGAAAAACCATTATAAAGAATCAGAAGAATGAAAGGACATAATTTACCAATAGAGAAGAAATCTGGCGTTGAAATAAAAAACTGCAAAAAATAATCCCAATGTAGCCTCATGCATTAAGTATTTTTTATATAGGAAAACTTTCTAAGGCCAATTCTTCAAGGTGTTTTTATGAATGATGAATTACCTAATTGTCCTAGACACAATGAATCTCGACTAGCCATTTTAGGCACACCTTATCATGCAGGCTCGTATTGGATCTGTTGTTAAAAGAATAAAGATAAAAAATTCTGGGTCTGATTCATTCAGAGTAAACATACCTAAAGAATTGGTTAAATAGCTTGGCTCAAGTCAGTTGTACTATAACAAACAATGAATACAAAATTTTAATGAAGTTATCTGTAAGCATTTGTGTGTACTGGTTTTAAAATTGATGTCTGATAATTATAAGATGAATGAAGTTCTCGATATAGTAAATGGACACTTTTGGAAATAAGCTGTAGCCTGAAGATAGTATAAATGATGGAAAAGTAAACTTAAATGAAATTATCCAAAAATACAATATTTAATCAAACAATTTCATAAAGAATTACATACCATTTTTAAAGTATCTAAAGGATATATTGATTTTTAAAGGAGGAAGATTAATAGATTTAAAAGATCCAATAAGTAGTTATGATGCAGTTACCAAACAATATTAAGAAAATGAATATGTAGCAAAGCTGAATGTACAATTATTGTAACCCAAGTGAAATACCATGTCACTACAATATATCTTAAAGAAAAAATTAATCAACTTCATAGTGGTGACTATTATGCTAAACAAATTACTTTACAAAAAAGAAAGTAGAAGAATATTCTACAGATTATTTCTCAAAGTCTGATTTGATACCACACTTCAACCATTTACAAAACCTGCAACCGAGAATATGTAACAAACACAAGCTGAAATTTAGTTTTCTTACTGGTGCTGAAGTATATGAATACATGTTTATGTATAATGTGAAAGAAAGTGAGAGAATTATTTTATTTAGACCAAATGTAAATAGTGACCAGCTACCTACGGATTTTAAAATGGAGGTAAAACGATATAATGTCAATGAAATGTAAATCTTGTATCCAACATAATTCGATTATCCATCATTTGAAATAAAAATGGAACATGAAATATCTATATAACTAATTCAATTTTTTAAAATCGTAAAAGATCAGGTAAAATACTCTTGTTTAGTGAATTCCTTTTAGAATCAAATTATTATAATAGAATGAAACAATAAATTAAAATCTTATTAAGTTTTTAATCTATGTAAGTGAATAACCATATCTGGTACTTGAAGTACAGAAAATTAACTGAAAACCATAATCCTCATTGAGTAACAACTAAAATAGGAAGAGGAATTTGTACAATTTCTAAAAGTGAAAATAGTAAATTTCTTTAAAAAAAATTGTATGTGATGGTTTGAATATTCACAAAGATATTATTACTGAATTATACAAACTGACAAGGAAAAACTTTAAAGGAAGACATACTTATTTTGGTATAAATGGTTTACAGTAAGCAGATTAAGTAGAAATGACTTCAATTAATTTAAAAGTAATATAAAAAATAAATAAGGGATATAATATTTATTAACCGTAACATGATTTTTCAAAACATGCTTGCACAGTTACAGAGAAAACTGGCAATAATATAGTTGATGTGCCTCAAATAATATTTAAAACAAGAAAACAAGAATTTATAAACAGATAAAAGTGAAGAATTGTACAATAAAGATCTTCAAGAACTCAAGAAAAAATATGATATTAAGAATTATTCAACTTTTACTGAATTAAAAGCATTTGTTGTAGTAAGATTTAAATAACGCATAAAGAAAAGATATGGAAAAAAACTGAATTATAAGGAAATTACAAACGAACTGAACTAGATTAAAATTTGCTTGATAACAATATTACAAAACATTCAACAATAAGAATAATGCCAATTGAGGTGAATGACAAAAATTATAAGTCAGCTGCCATTGTACTAATGCTAAACCTAAATATTAATTTGGCAATAAGATTAGAATCAGCAAACGTCAGAGAATTTTTGAACAAGGATGCATAGCATATTAGTCAACAGAAATTTTTGAAATTGAATGTGTTATTCATTCTAATCCAATCACACATAAATGACAGACATTGTATGGAGAAAAAATAAAAGTTAATTTTTGTGAGTATAAACTAAAGATCAAAAATTATCCTTATGTATATCTTGTTGTGAAATTTTGAGAAAGAAAGGCGATCAAGTATACGTTAATACAATAGTTTTATAAAAACGACAGCCAAAGCAGCCTTTAGAAAGCATCAAAGAATTCTTACACCCTGTCAAAGTTGTTGTTCAATATATCTGTTAGTTAATGAAAAGCAATTTCTAAAAATTTAATATTCTGATATAATTTCTCTTTCATTTTATTTTAAAAATTTATTGAAATGGTATTATATTCTATTCCTATAATCTCCATATAATATATATATATATATAAGTGATAACCAAAAAAAACATATTCTTCAAATCTGTATTTTCAGTTGATACAATGACATGAGGTTGCATTTTTCTTCATTGTTCTACAAGCACTTTTTTTTAAGTTTTGAATTTCTTCTCTTCTTTTCATCAGCACACATAAAGCCATTTCTTTATCAACTACTAGATCTTCAGTCTGTTTTTGTAAGTTTTTTTGTTAATTGTGCTTTGTACCGATCATTTTTTCTAATTGCAGGTAAAACTTCTTTTATTACCCACTTACTAAGTAGTTCAGCAAGACATATATCTGACCTAAGTATCAACTTTTATAGTCTATATACATTTATGAATTCGGCTATTTTTTATTATAAGTTAGACACAACGAATAGCCAGGTCTTGACATACTTTCGTATTGGGCTTTATCACCACTATCCACATGTTTACGAATTGCATCATCAGTATGTTTATACTCCAATATCTTTGCAATATCCTTAGCTTCAGATCAAAGATTATTCTCTTTATCAAGTATCACTAACACCTCTTTATTATTATAAACAATCCTGCTGTTATTCTAAAATATATAAATTAACAATGCTTCAGTATTAGATGTATTTGGTGTACACTAGAAATAATAAAAGACAATTTTTATTACATTTGCTGTTTTTCTTAATATAATTTTTTTATAAATAAATGATACAATATGAATGAGAAAATTAACACTTTCATATATTCTATCTGTAATGTTATCATGTTGATGATGATGTATTGACATTCATAGAGCAATTAACCAATGAGAATGTAAATTATCGATACAATCTTAATGGAGAAGATATATATGTTGTTTAATAATATTATAAAAAACAAAGCTGAAATTTGTATTCCACTCCATTCATAAATATTAATTTAGTGAAATTAAATATTGATTTCTTTTTGTCTGTTTATTGCAGTATATTATAGGAAGTAATTTTTTTAAAAAACCTACTATTGAAATAATCTAGTATTTGCCAGCCTCAGGGATGCGAAAGTCTGAAATACAATAATATATAAACATCAAATACCATTAGTATTCAATACTTTTTTCAAACATCCCTTTCCTGGAAAATAGACATATTTCTTGCCAAAAATTAACCTTACGAAAGGAGAGGCTAAAAGTAAGTGGATTAAAAGCTAGTTCACAACAACTAGGAATAAAAGATTATTCTAAAATGAGAAAGCATAAACTTATTACCAGCAACAACAATAATAACAGTAATATTGTTAACAAAAACAATAATAATGAATTAAAGCCTATAGAATATCAACTTATTCAAATGGTCATCAGTTGTGTAAAAATTTAAAGTTTGGACAATAATGAGAACTGTATTTAATAAACGAATCACATGGAGATGTAGTTGTTGAGTACATAAAACGAAAAATCTATTTACTGAATTTGATTTGACATTTATATAACACAAAGAAAAATTTTCTGTTGAATTTATGAGAGAATTTCTAGATAATTTAGACTTGAATAATATATCAAGGTATCAAAAACTATCAGAAGTATTTGTGAGAGGATTTCAGGATAAAATGAATTAGATATATACATCAGTGAATCTGAGATTATCTGAAAATTTTATGAGAGAATTTCAGAACAAAATAGATTGGTATCAATTATTGGCCAAACAAACATGGTCTGAAAATTTATGAGATAATTTCAAAATACAATAAATTGTGAGAATATATTACTGTTTCAGAATTTATCTGTAGTTTTGTGAGAGAATTTCGAGACAAAATAAGTTGAAATAGTATATGAAGTGATAGGTAATATCTGAAGATTTTGTAATGGAATTTAAGGATAAAGTTAAATTGGAAAATATTTTAAGCTCCCAAAATTTCTCAGAATATTTCATACAAAACTAATAAAATTTTATGTAATAAATAAAAAGACTAAAGGTCGCGATTGTTACATATGTTTAATTGAAAAAAATCATGAATTTGTTAAAACTGAATGTTATCATTTGTTTCATAAATAATGTATTGATAAATGGCTAGTAGATCATTCTTCTTGTTCAGCATGTAGATGTGCTGTTAAAATATTTATAGGATGACAAACTTCTGATACAGTGACAGCAAAATCCGCCCTAGTCGAAGCAGTCTCAGCACTGCATTCAGTCTAAGACTGCGCCAAAGACTAAATACAAGGATATCATTAATCAATTCTTCTCATGTGTATCGATCCAAAATACTGAAATAACTTTTCAACCAAACAATTGTTAAACTTTTTTCATTCTTTGGTACAAATTTACTGAATTAGGATTATAAGTAACTCTTAACATTTCTTCACAATTTAATTGTGTAGCTTGAGTTCTAAACAACTGCATTTATTAACTTTTTCTTTGTATTCTAATGACATAATAAATATATTCAGAGTCTGTGTCAGATAATTTTAAAGAACCACATGTTGGTCTTAAATTATAGTCTTCAGTTTGCTGTAAAACATGAGTTAATAATATGTCGATTTCTCCATTTCTATCCTGTACTATCTTTAAAGTATTATCACTGCTGTCAATTAAATGTTCACTATGTTCATCTCTAATTTTAATTACACCATCCTTAATTTATTTAAATGTTCTAAGTGAGTTGCCTAGCTTTGACACATTTCTTTTACTTTTCTTTTCCATGTTCGCAAATTGTTGGTAAAAGTACTTCATAATCCTAATCTTGGTAATTTTCTGCGAAACACAACATGGATCTCATAACTAAAGAATATAGCATAGGAACATTGACAAATTTTGTTGAATTTCGAACACATTTAGGTACCAACAAAACGGGATGACCAAAATTTTCATGTTTGGAACATTTTTGTTTAACTTCGTCTTAAATTACTTTCCTAGGTCGATCATATCCAAAAAAAACCGTGACTTGATTTCCATAAAAACATGGTTTATAGTTTTTATCACTAATCATAAGTGCTTGCTTATTATTTATGTAAGCTTGTTGTGGATGATGTCCATTACTGACTCCATTTAATAGAATATATTTTTATTAGTAATATTTTTTATTTAGTTTTCATTTCCTTTCACTATCTCCAATATTAATCTTAATCTTTGTATATGTTTCTCTACCTTCAAAGGCTTTGATTAATCTATCTATAGCCTCATCTCTTGTTATTGTTTTGTGATTTTGTGTAAGAGATTTTTCTTGATAATAGTGTATGTGGTTCTGTATTTAAAAATTTTGATACTTTACTTATTATTCTTATCATTATGATCTACATGTTTGACTGATTATCTTTTTTCTCATCTTTTAAAATTTCAACATCATCTTTAGTTTTAAACCAAGGAGTACTCTTTTCGGATCTTCTACTACTGAAAATTTTTAATATTGTAATTTATTTTCTCCTACCATATGTTTTACAATAGCATCTCTAGTATTTTTATATTCCACTATTCCAGCAACATTTTTAGATTGAAACTATAGATTATACTTTTCATTTATAATCACAATCTCTTGCTTATTATTACTGACAGCTTTTTTGCTGCTCATATTTATGACCGACTCCAGTTAATAAAGATAATTTTATTAGGAATATGTATGTTTTTATTTTATAATATTATATGTCTATATAAGTGAAGGTACTTCTACTATTTTTGTTTGGGAAATTAGTTGTTGAAAATGATAGGAGTAATGCAATAAAATATTTAAATGGTTACTTCAATATTTCAATGACGGGGCAAAACTCAAGTTGGTAATATCATATTTACAGAACCATTAACGATATTTCAGGACACAAACTGTCCTGATTCACATGTTAAGTGAAGAAACTTTAAATTTTATGATTAAATGTTGATGTGGTGTAAAAGATATAAATACTGCCTATAGGACTAGTATTTATAAATGGAATAAGAAAAATACAAAATGATTTAATGAAGGTGCAACCAAAACTGTATTACAAGTAACTTATGGCAAAAGTATATTGATATTCGATTTCATCAAGATAACAATAATCCCAATATTTCAATTATAAATAAATGATGAGTACATAACTGTGCAATATATGGGCACCATTGTCTAAATGCAATGTGCTGGGAAATGTAATGTGTTAGGTTATGCATTTTTTCCAAATATGAATAATGTTCCAGTGGAATACATATGGATGATGAAGAGTTGTGATATTTGGAGACAGACTATAACATATCAAATGATAAAACAAATATACTTGAACTTCTAGAGCATGAAATTGTTCGTGCATTAGGCCTAGATTTGGTTTATTTGTTGACAATGTGATATAAGAGATAAATCTGAACACATTACAGTTAATGCCAGGATATCAGAAACCTTTACCTTGTCAACAATTATGTCAAATTTCAAATTAAATTGTGTAATAAACACATAGTCAGATAAAGCATATGTATTCTTTAATGATTTTCCTATATAAAGATGGATGAAGATAGTTCTAAAAATACAATACATGGCACTACAAATAGATGATTGCCTACAGCAATAAATTCTGCATTTAGGTACATTAATGGATTGCTGTATCTTCCCAAGGGTGATACATACTACATCTACATGGCTATTCTGCATATCACGAGGGTTCATCAAACAACCTTTGCAATGAAACTTCCTGGCATATTAACAACAGCAGATACAAATATGCTTCATCAATTCCAACATTATCAAAAAATACTGAAGAAGCTGTTCCAGTTTTGTGCAGTAAAATCAGTGATATGTTAATCTCTCATAATTTGCTATTGTTGTAGCAAATATTACATTTAATATTCAAATTTCAGCAATTCCAAGAGGTAGCAAAGGTAATAAAATAATAAATTTAACTGATGATAAAAGACTATAAGTTGCATTACTAGAATATTAATAATACTGGTATATTTCACTGCCCTAGAGGAATAATAGTTGCATTTACATATCACACAGATTTTATCTTAGGCAGAGAGCTAACTACAATGGTGAATGCTTATACAATCGCCAAGAAGTGTGTGATATACACTCCTGGAAATTGAAATAAGAACACCGTGAATTCATTGTCCCAGGAAGGGGAAACTTTATTGACACATTCCTGGGGTCAGATACATCACATGATCACACTGACAGAACCACAGGCACATAGACACAGGCAACAGAGCATGCACAATGTCGGCACTAGTACAGTGTATATCCACCTTTTGCAGCAATGCAGACTGCTATTCTCCCATGGAGACGATCGTAGAGATGCTGGATGTAGTCCTGTGGAACGGCTTGCCATACCATTTCCACCTGGCGCCTCAGTTGGACCAGCGTTCGTGCTGGACGTGCAGACCGCGTGAGACGACGCTTCATCCAGTCCCAAACATGCTCAATGGGGGACAGATCCGGAGATCTTGCTGACCAGGGTAGTTGACTTACACCTTCTAGAGCACGTTGGGTGGCACGGGATACATGCGGACGTGCATTGTCCTGTTGGAACAGCAAGTTCCCTTGCCGGTCTAGGAATGGTAGAACGATGGGTTCGATGACGGTTTGGATGTACCGTGCACTATTCAGTGTCCCCTCGACGATCACCAGTGGTGTACGGCCAGTGTAGGAGATCGCTCCCCACACCATGATGCCGAATGTTGGCCCTGTGTGCCTTGGTCGTATGCAGTCCTGATTGTGGCGCTCACCTGCACGGCGCCAAACACGCATACGACCATCATTGGCACCAAGGCAGAAGCGACTCTCATCGCTGAAGACGACACGTCTCCATTCGTCCCTCCATTCACGCCTGTCGCGACACCACTGGAGGCGGGCTGCACGATGTTGGGGCGTGAGCGGAAGACGGCCTAACGGTGTGCGGGACCGTAGCCCAGCTTCATGGAGACGGTTGCGAATGGTCCTCGCCGATACCCCAGGAGCAACAGTGTCCCTAATTTGCTGGGAAGTGGCGGTGCGGTCCCCTACGGCACTGCGTAGGATCCTACGGTCTTGGCGTGCATCCGTGCGTCGCTGCGGTCCGGTCCCAGGTCGACGGGCACGTGCACCTTCCGCCGACCACTGGCGACAACATCGATGTACTGTGGAGACCTCACGCCCCACGTGTTGAGCAATTCGGCGGTACGTCCACCCGGCCTCCCGCATGCCAACTATACGCCCTCGCTCAAAGTCCGTCAACTGCACATACGGTTCACGTCCACGCTGTCGCGGCATGCTACCAGTGTTAAAGACTGCGATGGAGCTCCGTATGCCACGGCAAACTGGCTGACACTGACGGCGGCGGTGCACAAATGCTGCGCAGCTAGCGCCATTCGACGGCCAACACCGCGGTTCCTGGTGTGTCCGCTGTGCCGTGCGTGTGATCATTGCTTGTACAGCCCTCTCGCAGTGTCCGGAGCAAGTATGGTGGGTCTGACACACCGGTGTCAATGTGTTCTTTTTTCCATTTCCAGGAGTGTAGCTTAAAAATGTGCAAAAGTTAAAGGGAGTGGTTTCAGATCTAAAGAACATAAAAGTATCTCTGAAAAATGTAGAAACTGTGATCTAGAAGTAGAAAATAAAACTCATAAACGTTACGTCCAATACAATATGTAAAAAGGTTGTGTAAGTGAAACAAAGTTTAGTGAGGAATAAATAATCAAATATTGTCAAAATGTTCAAAAAATGGTTCTTGTGTTAATGGAGAGTATAAAAATTATTATATTTCTGGATATTCGAAATTCAATACTATGTTTATAGGAAAAGAGTCGAAGGGTTGTAAAAATGGATCCCAAAGAGAGTTACTTGTAACTATACTGAAAAAAACATATGGTTTGATTATGAAGCTCGACAATGAACTGGAGCGGATATTCCACACCTCATAATAGTTCAAAACTTTAATGGTGATACTGTTTATAAACTTAAAACAAATAATGAATTCTGTAGGTGGATGATATTTAATAAACATAATGAGGGTACTGTTGTAGCCTATTCCACTGAAGGTTATGATTCACAATTCATTCTGCAGTACTGTTTAGAAAATACAATAAAGCCATATACTATCCACGCAGGAACTAATTAATGCTATTGTAGATTAAACAGTTGGCTCTAAAATTATAGATTGTAGCGATTTTATACAAGGAAAATTTACTCAATTTCCAGAAACGTTTGATTTGTAAGAATTAAAGGAAAGTTCTTCCACATTTATTTGGCACACAGGAAAATGAAAGTTACATAGGACCGATTTCTGATATAAAATATTATTGTGCTGATGCTATGAAACCAAAACAGAGGGAAATATTTCTCAAACAGCATAGTCAAAAAAGTAAAGAATACTATATGTTCAATATGAAGAAAGAAATTAATCAACACTGTAATTCTGATACAGGTTTATTAAGTAGGGGCTGTTTAGAATTAAGAAAAATTTCGTAAAAGTAGCCAATACAGATCAGTTATATTTTTCAACAATTTCAAGAATTTGCATGGCTGTATACAGACCTAAATACTTACTTAAAAGACGAATTGCTGTATTGGATAAACAACCAAAGGAAAATTATAGTAAAGAATCTTCAACTTCGTTAAATAGTTTAAACAATAATAATATTCAACATGTTTTAAATAGCAGTAAAGTAAATATAGCTTGAGCAAATGTAGACAGTTTTGTTAAAGAAACCAATATCGTTTATCAATATCATGATAGTTTTTGTCATGGATGTAAAAAACGTTTTTAAACAGAAACGTTTAACAAGAAAAATTAAGAATCAATGGATGATTTATATCAAAAGGCATCAACAATAAATACATAAACATGCAGTTCAGGATATAATTTAGTAGGGATGTTTGATGTAATTGGATTAACTCAGCAGTGTATATCAAATCTAAAAAATTATAACAGCTACAAGAAGTTGTCGAACTATTGAATCCAAGAGATGCTTTTTATGGTGGCTGTGCAAATACAATAAAATTCAGAGCGGGAGCAGATAGAGTAAATACGACTGTACAATATTATGATTAGTATCCTGTAGGACATCCAACAAAATATACAGTAAATAAGGCAAGATGTAATTCTAAAAATTGGTATGGTTTATAAAACATTAAGTAGTGGCTCCCAGAGGATTGTATCATCGTGTTCTACTTGTGCAACTGATGAACGATATAAATGAAAAACTGTTTTTCCTTTATGTGTAAAATGTGTGGAAAAAAGAATAAATAAATGTAATCACAATAATGTTAAGAGAAGGTTTACTGGAATTTGGACAACTGATGAAGTAAATAAAGCTATAAGAAAAGGATATAAAATTTTAAGTATTTACAATGCGTGGAATTTTAGAAAGAAAAGCAGCATGTTGCATAAAAATTGTGTGAAAGGCTTGATGAAAATAAAATTAGAAACTAGCTGCTATAAGTTTGAAATTACTAAGATGTAGATAACATACGTATAAAATAGGTATTGTTGTAAATCTAAATAGGCTAAAAGTAAATGCAAGAAAACGATCTGTTGCTAAGATAAGTTTGAATTCATTATGGGGGTAATTTGGTTGTCAGAACACGAGCAAAACTGAGTATGTTAGAGAATTACAAATATTTTACGAGCTAATACTAGATGATCTATTAGATAACATAAATTTTAGTAACGTCAATATGGTTCAAATAAGGTACAGTTTCAAGGATTATTATGGGGAATAGAACACAACTACAAATATTTTCAAAGCCGCATTCACTACATCCAATACAAAACACAGGTTTTGTGATATGTTAATAAGCAGGGAAAAGCTGTTACATATTTTAATACAAACAGAATAGTACATATTGGTAATGGTGAAACCACTGTGGAAATAGGTTGTATGCTAGGTGAATAGACTGGAGAATTAAAAGGTAACTGTTACAGATTGGGATTCAACCACACCTGAAAGTTATTATTTTGGGGAGAATGATAAAAATACAGAGTGAAAATAAAGGGATTTACGTTAAACAGTAACAATATTCAAAAGGTGAATGGTGAATCTATGCTAAGATTATCTGAGAATGAAGTGAAAGAAAAGATACAATTAGAGTACAACCAAAGAACTAGAGGTGTAAGTACTAAAAATTTAACAAGCAAAACAGTTACGAAAGAATTCTCGTTTCAGTATGACAAGAGAATAGTTCTAGAAAATTATGACACCAAATTATATGGATTTTCAATTTTATTAATAAATTTTAGTTCTACATAAATGGAAGCCTTGCTAAAGAAGTTCAGCAATGCTATCAACACCTTAGTGAACTGAAACTGTATCTTTAGATAGCATTACTAGTTGTGAATATCTGATTAATAGACATGGACAGAAAATATTTTTGAATCAGAATAATGAATTTTAAATTTTTTTGCTGGGAAGATATTTGAAATTTATTAATGGTTGGGATTTTCAATTTCAGGCAGAGGGAGTATTAAACTGAAATATAAAGGAATGGAGAATCTTAAAAATAATGAACTTCATGATCTAGAATTTTTGGTTTAAATTTTTCAGATATTGATAGACATATTTTCTGATTTTTTTTAGTTTGTGGGAGCTTCAGCAGAATGTTAATGTATTTGCATCCAAATGCAGCAAGCAGAGCTACTTAGTAGTTAGAATTAGAGACAATAAAAATTAATTGTTTTCAAGAAGTAAAGTGCTTTTTTTTACCTTTGTCCTCAAACTATTTCTCAGAAATTAATTTAATCAATTCATCAAAAAAGACTGTGCAATAAAATCATGCCAACTGCACTAACCATACCCACTAACTACTGTCGCTTCAAAAAATGCCGTAATCGAGGTAAATGGCGGCTCGAAACATACGATGTGCCATGCATGCAGGCTGGTGAGAGCAGTGTTGTAGTTAGGAGACATTCTCATAGACTTCTATTTGTCGCATGGTAGTAATCGAATACATACTAACAAACTGTGAACCACTCACATCCCTTCATGGCTGATGCCTTTCCCAACACCAATTTCACCTTTCAGCAGTATAGTTGTCCATATCTCAGAGCCACAATGGTGCTACAGTAACCATTATATTGAACTCATGTTGATGTCTCAGAGACCAAATTCACCTGATGTAAACTCTATGGAAAACACAGGCGTCGCTACTGGGCGCCATGTATACCTCATATGCAAATTAGCGTCTCATTATTTGTGCAAATTATGTGACGTTTACAGAGACATCTATGGCCACTATGTCCACAAACCTATCAACAAACTGTTAGATCCCTGATATGCAGAATCAGTCACGCATTTATTTCAAAAGATGGACAAACTTGCTATTAAGTATGTGGTCATAATGATTTTGATCAGCGGTGTATGTACCACGGTTGGCTGAAATCGGCCCAGTGGTTTAGGATAAGCCGTAAAACTACATACACACAAACATATATACATTCACACATTTTTATAATATGTATGGATACTCGATCCCCTATTGGGGTGTGGCCAAGTTGCAAGTTTATAGTCTTTGATTTGCAGATAAAAGGGATAGAAAATATATGGTAGCCAGTGAAAAAATATGCAGAACTTAATGTTAGTGGTGTGCAAATGTCTGCTGAGTAACAATAATGGTCATGGTTAGCACTCTTTGTAATTGTAGGAAAGGAATTCTTGAATGGAAGGTATTAGGATGTTACAGGAAAATGATAGAGGCTGACTCAAAATTCATGCCACAGAGTGATTCTTTGCATACTTACAGCATAAAAATGTCAATGACAAAATTTCACCAGTGAATATTTTTGGTAGCAAATGCACATCAAAGAAAATTAATTTGACAACACTATAATCACAGGTACAACAAATATCTTCATTCAATAGCAATAGTATATGGACATACTGAATGGACCAGGTCCATAAAAAGCAACATTTTAAAAGCACAAAAAACAATAAAATTTTATATATTGTGTATATATGAACATTGCCTTTTATTTCAATTGGCATGTTGCATGTACAAGGAGCAACAATTGCATCCACAGAAAGTAAATGAGTATAAATCCCAAAAAAAAAATTAAAAATTACAAAAAATTTAATTGCATTATATGAATCATAATACTGTGTATCAGATTATATAAATCGATATTTACAGTTGATGATGGTATAATGGGTCCAACATTTAGGTATACCATGTGCATAAAATGCAGCATTTTCAAATTTATGACAAAAATTGAATATGGTTTTATGTGAATTGTAATACACTTAACGTATTTCAAGCTGATGACGATAGAATGGATGAAACATGTAAGTTCTCCAGTGTATTAAAATGCAACACTTCCAGAAGCATGATGAAAATTGAGTATGATAATATAAATCGATATTTACAGCTCATAATGATATAATAATGATGATTAACACATGAAGATTGAATTTTAATGCAACATTTTCAAATGCATGATGAAAATTTAATAAGATTATATGAATCATAATATACTTAACATATTTACAGTTCACTAAATTGAACATAATTGTCTTGAGAGATCAGCAACTGTTTTCATAATTAAGATAATTCTCATTGTTTCTCTGTCACAGTTGTACATTTTTAATGAGATTACATGCTTCAGCCACTTCATGTCTAAGCTGCTGTGTCAGCAACCTGTGTTGTCTGCTGAGAACTAATCTACAATGTAGTTCCTTACTTGACAGTCCATTCACCTAACGTTCATTCTCTTATCAATGTAGATTATCGAATCTGCATCAGCTTATCTAACATTTCGTATAGTCTCAGCCTTGCACTTAATATGGTAGAAACAACAGTAAAAATTTTGTAACTGTGGTATTTTCTACATAATAATCAATGAAACTCTACTGTATCTGAACAATTTTCTCATTAATAAAGTTTACACCTAGATTATATAACTCATCATCCAACACCATTTTACAGAACTTTTGTAGATTTACTTTTAGATATATATTGTCATTGTTTAAATTTACCTCATAATGAATTCAGACACGCCTTAGGAATTACACATCCACCTAGCTTTTCTACTACATTACTAGTATATAATTCAATATCCAATTTATCTTTGACTGTTTTTATATATATATCACACTGGTTTCAAAATCATTTATAAATTATTATATCCCTTTTCTATAGCTTTATTCATTTCATCAGTGTTCTGTATACCCAAAAAACTCCTGTATTTCATTGTAATTACATTTCTTTATGTTTTCTTCTGCACATTTTATATACAAAGGAAACAACAGCTTTTCATTTCTGTCGATCATTATCTGTACAGGTACCACAAATTATATAATCCTTTATATTCCATACTGTATTTCTATTATAACATTTTGGTTTACATATTTTTGTTGGATGCCCTACAGGGTAATAATCATAATATTGTAGAGTTGGAAAATGTCTACACACTTTGATGTATCATATTTTAGTGTTAATACAATCTGCTTTAACTCTTTATTTTATTGTATTTGTATGACCACCATAGAAACTATCTTTTGGATTCTGTGGTTCAATAACTACAGGTAAATGTTTCAGTTTCTTAAACTTTTTACATTCTGACGACGTAATGCAATCAGATACTCGCATCTCAGCTAAATTATATCCCAAATTTCTCATTACTGTCTTTTGATATTTCTCATTACTAATTTTTGATATAAATCATCCATTGATTCTTGATTTTTATTTCTAATTGATTCATTTTTAAAACATTTTTACAAAATTATCAGAAATATAAATGATACTGATAAATGGTATTTTTTTCTTAATAAAATCCATCTACTTTAGCTCCAGCTATATTTCTTTGACTACCATTAAGAGTAAGTTAAATATTATTACTGTTTAAACTATATATCGAAGCTATAGACTCCTTACTATAATTGTCTTTTTGCTCTTCGTCCAATGTAGTAGTTCTTTTGTTGGGTAGATATTTATATCTGTATTAGCCTTACAAGCTCCAGAAATCGTTAAGTAACAGAATAGATGTATATTAGTTAGTTCTAGAATTTTTTAAGCATGCCATCTCAGAAATATTTCTCTATCTTTTGCTTTCATAGATTCAGCACGATCGTATTTCGTATCAGGAATAGTTCCTATGTAATTTTAATTTTCTTCCATATTAAACAAATGTGGGAAACATCCTTTATGCAATTCTTTCAAATCAAATGTTTTTGAGAAGTTACTAAGCGGATCTTGTACTAAATTGCTACTACTTACAATTTTTGACCTAACTGCTTAATCTTTAGTAATATTAGTTTAGTACTTGTGTATATGGTATGTAGTTTTAACATATTTTCCACATATTACTTCAAAATCAATAGCGAATCACAACATTTAGCATAATGAGCTATAAATATATAACCCATCCATGTATTAAATATCAACCACTTACAGACACCATCATTTGTTTTAAATTTATGAACAGTATCACCAGTAAAAATGTGAGCTATTATTAGATTTGGGATGTGTATTCCTTTCTCTTATGGAGCCTTGTAACAGATGAACATGTATTTTTTCTGTGTAGGTGCAGATAATTTTCATTGCAGGTGCAGCTTTACCCAGGGGCATAGATAATTTTTTTGGCTGAGAGCTATTATGACTGTGGGGACTGGAGAAGTGGGCAAACAGTAAACTCCATCCTGTGGCCAGTTATGGGAATTTCTTTGTGAACATCTTTCATATTTAAACTGCAGTTTACCTTAATCCATTTGCAGTTGGGCTGGAACTGATTTTAAAACTGGGCAAATACGCAACACTCCTATTCATTTCTGCAGGAGACAGTAAAAGTCTAGATGGGAGCCAAAGGTGTATGTACATGTTTCTTACTGCAGTGTTGTCGACACTCTCTGTGATGTGTGAGGGGGAATGAAAGGAGGTGTGTCAGCTGGTTCTACACAGCAAATTAGAGAGTGGTGGGCTGGTGACATATTTGGAAGCAGGAGAAATTTTATCATTCCCACATGAGTATAAAAGCGAAATTGGGTATGTATTCAGAAAGAAAGCTGCGTACTCAGGTCCCACAGCAACGACAAAATTAGAAATAACAACATATTCAGAAGAAACAGCAAAATATTTGTGACAATGGAGATGTAAATTTCACAGCTGTGATACTATGATGATGATGAAGATGATGATTGAACTAGTGATACCACAGACTACAAGGTCAGTATGCAAAAATGGTATAAAAGAAAACAGTCAGAAAACAAATGTAAACCATTTCTTGCTCTTTATTTTAATTCTCCTAGTGTTATCAGAATGTAGGTAGTCAGTAAATGACAAAAGTTTAGAATAGGTATAACATTAAGTTTTTGACACATTATGTATCTCAGTAAAACAGTTTGTAAATTTTATTAGTCAGGATATGTTAAATATAAATTTTTCTCAAGCAAACCTCTTAAAAAACAAAGGGCTTGTCTTTTATTCAGTGTTGGTTTATACTCAGGTAAATATGGTGAATCAGCTTGCCTTAAATCATCAATCCCAACTGATATAACTTTTGCTCTTTCATAGACCTCCTTATAAGTTTATGTAATTCATTTATGATATCTTCTCTAACAACAACACCTAGCCCTAATTATTTTTTACAAATTTACTTTTCTCAGATTTATGTATTGCACATACACACTCAATCCTATTTTGACCAGTTTTAGTTATTGTTCTGTGTGGATTATGTGTTTCTCTATGTTTTTGTGCTAAAGACACCAGTATGATCTTTCATTTATACGCATTAAAGTCTCTAATTTTCTTTCTTTACTCTAAAGTCATCACCAAATATAATAAATTTTACATCAACTGGTGCAGATTTTGCTGTATATTTTAATCTTACAGTAAGGAAATTTGATTTATATACTCCTATAGATTGAATATTATTATTTATTTCATTTAAAAATAATTAAATGTTAAATCTTTACCACTTGCAATGATTCTTTTAAGCCTAAAATCATATTCAAAACAACGCCACTTTTTGTTCATCTCCAATATTAAATCTAAATTCAATTCTTTGTTTATCATACACCTTATTTTCTAGTCCATTAGATCTATCTAAAACATAAGTAAAATTTGTATTCATGTCATTTAAATGTTGTTTAAAGGCATCTAAAGAACGATAAAAAGTGTACTTTCGTTATTAAATCGTTGCACAGCATTACTGAATCGCGAAAAAACATTATTTCTTTCATTTGCTAAATGTGTTTTTGTTAACTACATCTTTTTATAAGTTGGATGTTTTACATCTACTAATCTCCTACCATTAAAATCAATATAACTTTTAATTAGCTTGAAAATGGTACCTAATTCGTTATGAAATTGTTAACTACATTTTTTATTTTTGGATCTAGTTCTTATTTGATCTTTGATTCCAAGAATTGCAACATTAGTTTGCTTTTATGGTAATTATAACCCTGGTAGATGCATTTCAAATGGTAATTTTTTTATTAATGTATTTACCATTCTGCAGTACTGTATTCTCTTTGTATTCTAGTATAATTGCTTTGCAGCTAAATTAGTTAACTAAATGTATTGGTACAGTGTCAACAAAGAGCCAAATTCAATTTTTGTATTTTTTGTTTTATAGTAATAAATCAAACGTGTAACATTATGATTTGAAGTATCTAAATTAATAGTTACACAGCGTATTCTCTGGTATGAATAGCTAATTAATCAATAATGTAAACATCATGAAAATGTTTTATTTTCAATTTTTTAGCAACCTTTTCTACATAAAAATTACTCAGTGCACTAGGGTACATATCGATGAATTTTTGCAACGTTTTTGTAATCCTATACCCTTTTTTGGAGTCCTAGATTAAGCCTCTTTTGCTCTGCTAATTCTGCATAATCTCTTTGTTTCTTATAAACTGCAGTTGCAATTGCAGATACTCAACTCGCTAATCAGTCCGATATACCTAAATATGGTAATGCTGCTAATAATGATGGTAAAAATCCACGTTCATGTCTATTTAATCCATTACCCTCTTCCTTTGTTATTGATTTGATTTGATTTTATTTTATCAGGGAAGCAAAAACAACATTGGTCAAGCCCTCTGCTGCCCCTACCGAAACAGAGTTTATTGTGTGGTATCGTTCCCTGTGTCTCTAGAAAGCCAACCACTGTCCTTGAACAGTGCAAGATCCTTTACCAGTGCTTCGCTAGACGCAATTTCTTCAGGTCTGGTTCTGTGTATTTTAATCTCCAATGCCTCTCATTCGAAGATCAAATGTGATGCAGTTTTCTCACCCACACCATACATCCTACATTTGTGGTCTTCTTCTATTATACCCATTGTACGTAGGTGTTTCTTGGAATTCCCATGGCCTGTCCATAGGCCAACCATGAGTTTCATTTCTCTCCTGTTCAAGCCAGGAGTTAGAGATTTCTCTTTGAACATGGCTTCAGCATCAATACCTTGCCATGTTTCTGCTTTTGGACCTTGCCCAATATTCTACATGCTGTCTCCTTGTCCAGTCACTTAGTTTCATATTGATCATCGCCTTGGTGATTGTCAGGACAGGTTCCAGTCCAATAAATGGTGTCATACCCCTATCCTGAACAACCTGTTGGCTTGCTCATTACCACTAATCCCTGAGTGACCAGGGACCCACAATAAGTTTACCCTATTGCTTCCCCCTAGCTCCACAAGGAGTCTGTGGGATTCTGTCACGATCTTTCATCTTGTTGTGGAGGCTGCCAGTGCTTTCAGGGCTGCTTGGCTGTCTGAATAAATGAAAATGCCACGACCTCTGTAGCACTTCCGTAATTTCTCCTCCACGCACACCCTGATAGCAGATATTTCTGCTTGAAACCCAGTGGCCGTTTTCCCTAGAGCTCTCCAGGCTTGGATGCACTCCGTATAACCTGGCCCCAACACCTTGGTCCGTTTTCAAACTGTCAGTGAAACAGACTATGTCCCCAGTACGGTGTCAAAATTTCTTCTTCCAGAGCTCTCTACTTCCAATTACTACATTGAAAGGCTTGTTGAAGCAGCTAGGAGTTATTATATAGTCGGTCGAAATTTCCCCAACCAAACCTATGTCTACCTCGCTCAGTATTTTAGTGTGAGATCCTGGATACCCCAGTGAGTTCCAATTTTTGCCAGTCTTTAACCTGTGTGCTCCAGCTGCTGCCTTCCTCTTTACCCACAGGTGTAATGGGGGCATGTCCAGCATGGTTCCCATCCCAGTAGTGGGTGTGCTGCTAATTCCGCCTGTAATGGCTAAGCAGACCAATCTCTGTACCTTAGCAACCTCCTTAGTAGCTACCTCCTGTTCTACCTTCTTCCCCCACACTGTAGCCCCATAAGTGATCATAGTTCTTACTACCATGGTGTATATCTAGTACATAATCTTGAGGCTTAAGCCCCAGTTTTAACCACAAGTGCTCCTTATGTGAGGGGTTCACGCCAGTTTCTCATCCAGGTTTACCCCTAGATATTTCACTATCTCCTTCACTGGTAGAGTTTCATCGAGAAGCCTGAGATTCCAGTATATGTGTTGGATCTGCTTCCTCATAAATGGTCCTACAACAGTCTTCTCAGGAGTGACCCTTAGATCCTGTTTCCTGCACCAATTTTGCACAATGTTCAATGCTCCTTGTGCCATAGCTCTCACTGTACTTGAAAATTTGCCAAGTATTTCTATGACAAGATCGTCTGCATATCCCTGGCTAAAGTAATGTCTAGAGTCTATTTCTACAATGAGTTTATTCACCACAAGGTTCCACAGTAGACGGGACAGGACCCCCCCCCCCCCCCCCCTTGTGGACATCCCTGGCCTTAGTATGATCAGTTCTCCTTGGCTTTGGAGTGAAGACAACCTTCACTGCCCTCCAGACGTTAGGAATGATTCCTGCTGCTGGGCTAACCCTAAATAACCTGAACAGGAATCTTATTAAGCTCACTCCTGCAACAAGCTGGAAAAATTCCATCAGGGCCAGGTGACTTGAATGGTTGGAATATTCCCACTGCACATTGGATTTTACTATGGTCAACACATTCTCTGGCAGATTCCCAGTTCTCCCTTCGAAAACATGAAAACCGATATCTCACAGGGATCTCATCCTGGTCTATGTTGTCTGTCAGAGTAAAGTGAGGAAAATAAGTCCTGAGGAGTAGTTATAGCGTTTCATGTGCTCTCCTTGTATACTACCCTACCTGGATGCCTGCTTTGCTTGCTTAATTGCAAGATTGTATTTGACAAGGGCCTCCTGATATTCTACCCATTGTCCTTTCCTTCTCGCAAGGTTAAACTGTCTTTGTATCTTTATCCTCTGTGATTCCAGGTTGTTTTTCCACCAAGATACATTCCTATTCGTGCACTTCTTGGTGACTGAGCATTTGTCATGGTATGAGGTCATGATGGCAGAAGTCATTGCCTCTGCTTCCTCCTGAAACTCTACTATATTCCTTATCGAAGTACTGACTTCCGATAGGTGTCAGTCGAGGTCCCTCCTATATGCCTCCCAATCTATTTTCCTAGGGTTTCCTATAGGACGTGGTCTGTCTATTGCCCATTTCAACCTCAGACTTAATATACATCTGGTCAGATGAGGATGGCTCTAAATCCACATGGCATTGATTGACATATCTACCCATCAAAGTGTAACCGAAGGCTATGTCAGTTACCTCTTCCCTTCATATATTTTTAAATGTAGGTTCCTTGCCCTTACTGAGGATCTCCAAGTTACAACCAAGAAGAAATTCTAGACGGTTCTCACCTCTACTGTTGGTGTCCGTGCTGCCCCACATCAAGCTGTGTGCATTAGCATCGCATCCAACCAAATACACTACTGGCCATTGTAATTGCTACACCAAGAAGAAATGCAGATGATAAACAGGTATTCGTTGGACAAATATATTATACTAGAACTGACTTGTCATTACATTTTCACGCAATTTGGGTGCATAGATCCTTAGAAATCAGTACCGAGAACAACCACCACTGGCCATAATAACAGCCTTGATACGCCTGGGCATTGAGTCAAACAGAGCTTGGATGGCGTGTACAGGTACAGCTGCCCATGCCACTTCAACACGATACCACAGTTCATCAAGAGTAGTGAATGGTGTATTGTGACGAGACAGTTGCTCGGCCACCATTGACAAGACGTTTTCAATTGGTGAGAGATCTGGAGAATGTGCTGGCCAGGGCAGCTGTCGAACATTTTCTGTATCCAGAGAGGCCCGTACAGGACCTGCAACACGCGGTCGTGCATTTTCCTGCTGAAATGTAGGGTTTCGCAGGGATCGAATGAAGGGTAGAGCCACGGGTCGTAACACATCTGAACTGTAACGTCCACTGTTCAAAGTGCCGTCAATGCGAACAAGAGGTGACCGAGACGTGTAACCAGTGGCACCCCATACCATCACGCCGGGTGATACGTCAGTGTGGCGATGACGAATACACGCTTCCAATGTGCGTTCAGCGCGATGTCGCCAAACACGGATGCGACCATCATGATGCTGTAAACAGAACCTGGATTCATGTCGTTTTGTCATTCGTGCACCCAGGTTCGTCGTTGAGTACACCCTCGCAGGCGCTCCTGTCTGTGATGCAGCGTCAAGGGTAACTGCAGCCATGGTCTTCGAGCTGATAGTCCATGCTGCTGCAAACGTCGTCGAACTGTTCGTGCAGATGGTTGTTGTCTTGTAAACGTCCCCATCTGTTGACTCCGGGATCGAGACGTGGCTGCACGATCCGTTACAGCCATGCAGATAAATAGCTGTCATCTCGACTGCTAGTGATACGAAGCCGTTGGGATCCAGCACGGCGTTCCGTATTACCCTCCTGAACTCACTGATTCGATATTCTGGTAACAGTCATTGGATCTCGACCAACGCGAGCAGCAATGTCGCGATACGATAAACCGCAATCGCGATAGGCTACAATCCGACCTTTATCAAAGTCGGAAACGTGATGGTACGCATTTCTTCTCCTTACACGAGGCATCACAACAATGTTTCACGAGGCAACGCTGTTCAACTGCTGTTTGCGTAAGAGAAATCTGTTGGAAACTTTCCTCATGTCAGCACGTTGTAAGTGTCGCCACCGGTGCCAACCTTGTGTGAATGCTCTGCAAAGCTAGTCATTTGCATATCACTGCATCTTCTTCCTGTCGGTTAAATTTCGCATCTGTAGCACGTCATCTTCGTGGTGTAGCAATTTTAATGGCCAGTAGTGTAGTTGGTCGCCCTGTTGTGCACAAGCTTCTGTCAGTCTCCTCGCCTTCTGAGAAAAGATTCAAATGGCTCTGAGCAGTATGGGATTAAACTTCTGAGGACATAAGTCCCCTAGAACTTAGAACTACTTAAAACTAACTAACCTAAGGACATCACACACATCCGTGCCCGAAGTAGGATTCGAACCTGCCACCGTAGCGGTCGCGCGGTTCCAGACTGTAGCGCCTAGAACCGCTCGGATACTCCTACCGGCCCTCCTGAGAAGGAGGAACGCTGTCTTCGTAAGGAAGGTATGCCGAGGCCATTAAAAACTCCCTCGTGATACTTTTCTCACGTTGCCGCATCCTGATGGTCACTAAGTCCCTATAACCGAAGTCTGCCTTCGGAATGAAGGGGATTCCATTTTATACATAAATGTACGTTCTGGAGTTTCTTATATTTCTAGTATAAACCAGCTTACCTCCAATGCTTCTGAGGCCCAATACACCCCCTTTATATAAATAGGGTTCCTGAATCAGGGCCACATCCACTTCTTGTCTTCCCAGAAGACGACTCAGGGCAGCAGTGGCCCCTTTACTGTGTTCCATATTTATTTGCAGCACATTCAGTCTCTATCTTGCCGCCATTGTCGCTTCTGATGTCTTTGATTACCCTGACGGCAACCTGCAAGAACTCCAAGCATAGACTCAGGTCCTGATCCTGTATTACCTTCAACGACTTCTCTCTGACTTCCAACACAAAGGTTTAGCCATTTGGTGCAACCTTCCGATTGATTACCTTCCAATCCTCTGTCAAGACTTTCGGGTTTTTAGACTCTATTTTCTCAATCAGAGTCTCTAGAGAGGTATCCTTCAGGAATTTTGGCACCCAGATTAATATCTTTGCGATCTTTAAGAGCTCAGCCGCTGTCATTACCAGCAGCTTCTCATCCACCCATGGTGATATTAGGGGCACCTTTTCCTTAAGCCAGTCCACTGTATTCACCCCACACAGGCAAAGATAAGAGCACTGTGATCCAGATAGACTCTCCTGAATTTGGGTTATGGACCAGCGTCTACCCCAATCTTCTCAAAGAGAGCCATCTGCATGAGCTCCTCCTGCTGTGCGGTGATCTTGACCAGTGGATAGCCTTGCTAGATAACCGCCATCCTAAAAACCGAGACTGCAGTACTATAGGTCTGTTTCCATATTTCTTGATTCGGTTTTTTATGGATACGCGTATCTCGAGAAGTGGGCGTCTTGGATACCTCCCTTGTTCTCTTATTGTTTGGCCTCGATGTACAAGGGGATTGTATAGCGCCGTCGCTCTGGGACAGTCCTTACTTGGAGGTTTTGGGCTCAAGTCCTTTTAGTTCCTTCCACTTTTGTTTAGGAAGCCACTCTTTCCCTTCCTTTAGCTTTTGTTCTCTAAGAAATTTTCTCCTCTGAGCCCCAGACAAATCTTTGATCTTAATCCGGTCCAACTTCTTAGTAACCATTCCCACTTCTTGAACAGACGTGTCCCCCTGTTCAGCTGAGGGGATGTTTTCCATTTGTTCCAATCCCGATGTTTGGGTGACTTGCCCCTCAGTATTCCTATTTTCCCTTGTCTCCATTTTGATCGCACTACGATCTAATTGGTCCACACCACAGAAACCCTACACGGTGTAAGGCTAATTACTCAGGGAGGTCGCCTGGTATACCTGTGACTCTGTTCATGACACATCTTCCCATGTGCCACGCACCCCTTAGCATGAATCGCACCACGCCTTGGGTTGGGTATTGAGGAGTTCGGAATGAACAAGGAATGGATGTGGGATGACAGGTCATTGTAGGACACACATAGTCTGGTCCATCAGCCAAGCCTCTCAACCTGCACAGACTGCTACTGCAAGGTGGTTTCCCCCGGAATGGGTCCTTTTTCATTAGATATTCACTGATCTCTGTCAAAACACGTATGTGCAGGGAGGAGACCCCCAAGAGGGATCATTGCCGACAAAATTTTATTTAAATAAATTTTCAATGCATAATGTTCGGCCGTAGCCGGCTTGGGCATACTGTGGTGGAAGGTGCTGGCCGGAAGACCATGGTCGGCACATTCCTGCCACGTGCTCCTCGGTCAGACTCAAGTCCCACGGGTTGGTTGCGCTGACGGGGGCACGCTACTAGCAAGGCGCGTTGGCGGAATCAATCCTCCAATCAGAGACTAATCGTGTGATCACGTGGGGACGCGGCCGGGAGCGGCGAGGGCGGCTTGGAAACAGCTCCGCGCTCTCTTAGCTTCTGACCTCGGCCCCGAGTAGTCGCTCCTCTAGCCTCTGCCTCTCTGATGAGCAGACGGCAACCCCTCTTGGGGCTGCTCAGCCCTACGTAGGCACCACTGTACCATCATTACAAGAATAAACTGGGTCCATTCCACTCAATTAATTTTCATTTTACAACGCCCTCCGCTCCTGACTTCTATCCTGACGAACAAATGGTGTCAGAAGTGGGATGCGACCCACCTTACGGTTGTAAAATCAACTCATCAGTTGAGTATGAGTACTATGAAGGGGCTGAGTTTGAGCAATTAAGGGAAACTAGACCGAACGTGGCGAGGCTGCAGCGCGCCATGCACGTGCCAGCCGGGCGCCTGCGTTGCAGAATGTGCGTGGCCGCGCACTAGCGCGCCACAAGCGTGACGCAGTTCGCCGCCGGACGCGAGCCGAGGAGGGTCCGCGATGCAGTCACGCTCGCCGCCGCCGCCGCCGCCGCCGCTGTCCGTAGCTGCCACGGGTCACCGCCTGCGCCAGGGTCCGGGGTGCGGCCCTCGCGCCGCCTCGCCGTCGCAGCTGTCCATGCTGTCGCCCGCCGCCTGCTGCGCCCACGAGTGATCAACGCGCCTGCCGCCGCTCGTCGACACCGCCGCCGTCCGTCGTCTGCACGCCACCAAATAATGTAAGTCGCTAGCGACGCTACGGTGGTGTAGATGCCCACACTATTGTAACATGCCGATCACCAGGCAGCAATCGGAGGCAGGAGCAGCCGGAGCGGATGAGGATCCCCTCTTGGCGCTGCAGTCCCAGTTAAATCAATTAATTCTGACTAACGCGGAGCTTAAGCAACAGATAGATGATCTTAAAATGGCTTCTCCGCAATCTAGTGTTGCTAAGCCAGTGCTAGTGGAAGAACAGCCGAAGCAGGTGATTCCACCACTCACTAGCGCATAATCACCTGTGGCAGTAGCCACCTCTACTTTGGTGCAGAGCTTCCCAGCAGTAGCGTTTATTCCGGCGTTCGCTGGAAAGCCACACGAGGATATTCAAACGCTTGTCCAGAATATCCAGGACATCGGAAAGCTTTGCGGTTGGCCAGATGAATTTCTCTTAAACGTGATGAAAATGAAACTCACCGGCGAAGCGCGGAACTACGTGCAGTCGGTCGAGAGCTTGAAAAATGCCCCTACCTTCCAGTCCCTTGCAACAGGGTTGATTGAAAGGTATACAGACAAACGTGGTACTAGTTACTATCGCGACTTGCTTTCCACCCTCAAGCAAAAAGCGGGTGAAGATTTAGAAGCATTCGCGGACAGGATTCGAAGCGTCGCATGCCACACGTACGCACTAAGTGCCAGTTCTGCTCGTAACGAAGTTCTGTTGGAAGAATCAGAATGTCGTGCGATAGACGTGTTTATTCGTGGCATAAACCCTCAAATAGGGGGCGAAATCAAGGTAGCTTCCCCCCGCACCTTACACGAAGCCGTGCGATTAGCACTCTTGAGAGAGGAGGCGAGCCGATTTGTGGCCGTCTCCGCGCGGCAAAGTGAGCCCCGACGTGTCTTTTCGAACGATACTAAGTGTGGGCGCTGTAATAGACAAGGACATGTGGCAGAGCAATGTCGCGTGCCATATTGTCATCAGTGCAGGAACATGGGCCACCAAAGCGTGCATTGTCCAAATTGTAGGCCACAACCGCCTGCAAATTCCAGGCGAAATGCAAACCAATCACAGAATTCGGGAAACGGCCGCGGGGCAGGAAGTGCCACCCCTCCCGGCCCCCGTTAAAAATAGTGACCCCCTAGTTGATAAGGGAATCACGCAGGTGGCAAGCGTGGTTGTCGATGGTGTTAGAGGCCACAAACCAATACGCGTGCTAATTGACACAGGCGCACAGATCAGCTTGGCATTTTTATCGAAGAGAGATAAAAGAACATTGCAACCGCCGCGGTACCATATCAGTGGTATTGGTCCCGGCATAGTGAAACCTGATGGCAGCTGTTGCGTTGAGTTCATGTTGGACTCCACAGAATATGTTTTTACGATGGAGGTTGTACGAAACAGGCGCACGGATTACGACATCATCCTAGGAAGTGACTTTCTGCGTCATTTCCAGGGGGTTATTGACTATAGGTTGAATACCGTCCAATTCGGCGACAACGTGCACTGTTTTGGACGTGACTGCACGTTGCGGGCGAGCGGAGCTGGGAAAAAAGGATCCGTTTCCCAAGTTTCGGAGTCTCCCGTAACGATGCTAAAAGCCGATAATCCCGTGGAGATACCAGAAGGCACAGGAAAGATCCTTTGGGTGCCTGTCGGGATACGTGAATCCGAAGAGGTTCATTTCTTGGTAGATCCACTCTGCCAGAATGAAACTCTTGACCAGATGCAGGTCCACGTAAAACGTAGCCTGTGCAAAGCACAGCAAGTACAGAAAGAAAATTGCGTTCCCGTGTGTTTAGACAATTTTAGTCACAAGCAAGCTTTCATACCGCGTGGTACAGTATTAGCCAGCTTACAGGTTATCACAGAAGATGAGTTGCCAATGAGAACCCCTTCTCTGAAAAAGAAAGAGACTGCTGCCGCCTCTCAACACCTTTTGACAATCACGTCACATCTGACAGATAAGTTTAAAGCTAAGCTTAGTCATCTCCCATTGCATGAACAAAAGCTAATAAATGAAGTGTTGAATGAGTATTCATGGTTGTTTGAAGACAGGAAATATTTACCAGCAACAGATCTAATCCAACATGAGATTCCAACTGGAAATGCTAGGCCAATAGCTCAAAAAGGGTACCGAATTCCCTACCATCTTCAGTCAGTGGTAGAGGAAACTATACAACAGCAACTAGAAGCAGGAATAATACAACCCTCTTCTAGTGCGTGGTCTAGCCCAATTGTAGTCGTTCCAAAGAAATCTATAGACGGAGAAAAATCCTATCGCCTCTGTGTAGACATGCGAGCAGTAAACAAAGTTACTACTCCAGATCATTATCCATTACCCCGGATCGATGAAACACTCGATCGTCTGGGCAATTGCCGGTACTTCACAACATTAGACATGCGCAGTGGGTATCATCAAATTCCAATTGCTCCTGAAGATCGAGCTAAGACAGCTTTTGTAGTTCCTGGCGGCTTATATGAATTCTTAAGGATGCCTTTCGGGCTTCGCAACGCACCAGCAACCTTTCAGCGATTTGCAGATCTGCTATTACGTGGGTTGAAACCTACTATGTGCCTTGTGTATCTTGATGATATAATTATATTTTCAAAATCCATTGCTGAACATGCTGAACATCTACGCAGTGTACTGTTGCGCTTGCAAAATGCTAATTTAAGCTTAAAATTAGAAAAATGTTCTTTTGCTCAATCACAAGTGCAGTATTTAGGTCATGTCATCAGTTCCAGCGGAGTCAAACCAGATCCACGATTAACTGAAGCAGTAGACACTTTTTCTATTCCAACAAATTTAAAGGAATTACAATCCTTCCTTGGTCTTGCAAATTATTACCGCCGTTTTGTTAAAGATTATGCTACTATTACCAAACCACTTACTAAATTGTTGAAAAAGGATACTCCTTTTGTTTGGACGGATGAATGTTCGACCGCCTTTCAAACAGTGAAAACTATTTTAACTAGTTCACCTCTACTTGTTTACCCAGACTTCGCTGAACCTTTTATTTTATCTTGTGACGCATCTGATTTTGCTGTAGGATGTGTCCTAAGCCAAGTGCAAGATGGTGAGGAAAAACCCGTTGGGTATGCCTCTCGTCAACTGAATAAAGCAGAAACTAATTACAGTACTACAGAAAAGGAATTGCTTGCCCTTCTTTTTGGAATTAATTATTTTAGATGTTACCTCTATGGTCGCAAGTTTACAGTTCTTACCGATCACTCTGCTCTGCAGTGGTTATTGAATCTTAAAGACCCTAGCAGCAAACTTATGCGCTGGGCCATGAAACTGTCAGAATATGATTTTGAAGTTCGGCACAAGCCTGGTCGGTTGCATCAAAATGCTGATGCGTTAAGCAGAAAAGTGCGTGTCATTGAATCAGATGAGGTATCAATTGAAGAGTTAAAAGAAGCACAGCAGGTGGACGTTCAATGTCAAAGATACGCCACCTTCCCAGAATTTGAAGTAATAGACGACCTTTTGTATCGAAGAACTCCACATGGGAATCGTTTGGTAATACCGGAATGCTTGCAGCAACGTATAATACGGCAATGCCATGATACCATCCAAGCATGTCACAGCGGAAAACGCGCTACAAACGCTCGAATTGCGACACGTTATTGGTGGCAATACCGACAACGTGATGTGGACAGGTATGTAAGATCTTGCCTGCCGTGTGCACAACGAGCACAAAATAGACATCCGCGAGTGCCGCTGCAAACACTTCCTCAGGCATCTTCACCCTTCGAAATTCTTGCTTTAGATTTCCAAGGTCCTTTTCCACAGTCGCAACAAGGTAACAAATACATTTTGTCTGTTATTGATCACTTTTCACGTTATCTAATTTTGGTTCCCCTCCCCGACATGACAGCTGAAACTGTGGCGAGAGAGTTTGTAAATCGTGTGATACTACCTTTTGGAAGTCCTGATGCCATTTTAACGGATCAAGGAACCAATTTCATGTCTGCTTTATTTGTACAAGTTTGTAAATTATTAAGAATCAAAAAATGGCGTACATCTCCCTTCCATCCTAAAGCTAACGGTCGCGTTGAACGCGTACACCGTACAATTTGTAAAATGTTATCCTATTATGTTGCAAAAACGCACGCTGATTGGGACAGATATGTACCGTATATTTCTTCTGCATACAACACCCGAATACATGAATCCACAGGGCATACCCCTTACGAAGCTGTGTTTGGACGGCCGATGAATTCGCCGTTCGAAATAGACAAACTACCTCAAGGTGTAGAAATAAAGGAAGTAAAAGGTTTAGCCCGCCGGCTAAAAGCGATCTGGTATAAGGTAAAGAGGAATAATATCAAAGCTACTAATAAACTGTTGCACAGGCAGAACAAAAATGCTGTTTTACCGACTTATCAGACAGGTGATTTAGTGTTACTACGAAACCCGGCAATCAAAAAGGGACGAACTAAAAAGTTCTCTCCCCGCTTTGAAGGCCCGTATCGGATTGTACGGTTGACCTCACCAGTCAATGCAGAACTGCAATTAACCGATCGTACGGTGATAGTGCACTTTGACCGCCTGCAACCTTACCACGGTAGGGCTGTGTCACCACAACAGGTCGCAGCCCCCGATCCGCCTGTGTCACCTCCACCTCAAGTAGAACAAAATCGAAAGGAAAAACGGAGGAGATTACCTCCACAGGGTTGTAGATACCCTTTGCGGAATCGACACCCTTATGGGTTGAGGTCGCGTGATTAATCACGCCTAGTTAGAGTTTTATGTTATGTTCTATTGCAGCTTAGTTTAAGTCATTTTCTCCAGGGACTTGGAAGCAAGACGTGCCTGGCCACCACGGAGTTCCCAGCCATTCTCAATTGTCAGTTTCCAGTCCTGTCATGTATTTTTGCTCATTTTTATATGTATGATTATGTTTTATGTTTTGCAAGCAATGCCACGCATTAGACGTCACGCAACTGACTTGCTTCAAATGCAACCATTACACTTGGTGTTGGCAGTACCGCGGCTGCTAACTCCGAATGATATTCTTCAATGTCCTCTATTGCCATCTATTTGGCAAACCAGTACATGTGGAGTATTTTTACTCCGAGCTTTTCTTAATACTTGTTACGTTGACGCCTAGTGTATTGTACTATATGTCGTAGTTCTGTATTTGCTGCAGCTATTCGTAAGTAATCGGAACAGATAAAGCCAGGACTTGAAATGCATACGCCTCGTACGCTTTGTTTACGGGACCAGCTGTTGGCGGGGCAAAACATCAGCTGTCGCCTCCCCTCCTCTTCAGCGCTGTCCCTTCTCCTCGCCAAGAACTGGCCAGCGGCCATCATTCCTTCTCAGCCAGTAACAGCGCTCCGCGCGATGACATATCTTATCACCACGTGCGCTGCCGCCTCCAGCGTCTCAACACGCGGCGCGTCCTAGTAGTTACAAAAACAAACCGGAAATTCCTGCCCTATCCTCCATGTATGACAGACTACAATGCATTTACCATCGTTTTATATAACTAACAGCCTTTTTAAAAAAAACTCTTATTCTAGATAATTAACAATTTCTAATTCATCGTTATTTCTGGTACACGCTAAGCGCGTGATATTTGTCGCTGCAGTAGCGGCCGGTCTCTCGCGGCTACACGCCTTCTCACATAACCGCTGACGTGCCGTTGCCTACTCCGCACCTACGCGTGCGCTGCGCGCTCGCTAACAGCTCCAAGCTGGTTTCTTTCATGCATCCGGAAGACACGGCAAACAAAATTCATTCAAACATCCCAATAAATCTTAACATAAATATTAAATAGATGTGATTCATTGTTTAAATTCTTTTCCTCGTTTTGTTTCACATTAGCTGGATAAATCACACGAAGTTCTTAACGATTTACATTATTCTGCATACCTTAGTCTGCCAATCCTATAAGTGAAATTTCACTACTGCTTTGATTCATTGTGTAAGCTACAAACTACAGCCCTAACCCTCTTACACATCGAACTACCTTGGACAAAGCCAGATATGGGCAAACCAATGCAATGCCACGGGTTTTTCACGCTACTGACGAGGCACAAACGACCAATCGTCCGGGCTGCCGTATATCGGTGGGCGATTGTTCCTTGGTTGCTACGCAGTTATTTTTGCCCTCCCCATTTATTTTACTCTACCGCCGTGGTCATTGTTCTATCCTGTTTTCCTTCTTCTGTCGATGAGTAGGCCCCTACAACATGTTAGGTACCCTCTTCCGACAGTACCGGTCTTTTAGTCTTACCACCATTTACACCGAGATATTGCTCTCCCTTGTTGCAGTCTTGCCCCAAAATATCGGCCGATGATCCATTGTGAGATACGTACTTTGCCTCTAATTAGCCGGTGATGTAAGCGCTACGGGAACTGTGCCTAGTTGTCCTTTCAGTTCAATTTGTTATCATCAGTTTTAAAACTAACACACACGCAGCCTAGCAGCCAGCCCCAAGTGGCCAGTGTTGCATGTTAATGTTGAGCGTTCCGACTACTTACAGCATTATTATTATACATCATTGTGTTTTTATTTTCCTGTCAATATATGTCATTGTGTTTAATTATGTCATTATGCTAGCACTAGTGATTTATAGTTCATGATTTTCATTTTATGTAGTGTTATGTACTGCGCGCACAAAAAGTGACGCTATTTATGCATGTATGCTATTCTAGCTTCAGAGCTATTTTTATTGCTTGAACAGTCGACATTTCCCTAGTACAGCAGGTCGCTATTAACGCCGCTGATACTTTTATTACGGACGCCCTTAGGCCCGCTGAACCACAGTATCGCAGATAGCTCCAATGCACTGCCTACCCCTCAATTATCAGACAGGTTGCCTTAGCACTGTCCGCAGGTTGCCCCATTGCCCTGCAAATTATATAATCATCAATCCAAGTCTGCAGATTGCACTAATGCACTGCTGAACTTAATAGTCGAGTCACTCGCAGGTAGCTCATACGCACTGCGAACTTGTACTTACACGTCACCGAATCCTAGGCTCCTCGGTTGACCACAAAACAATTCATACATCAATTACCGTGAGACAATTTGCACTCACACTACGCCTTTGGCACTCAAACACAAATGAACTGAGCCTCAGACGCTCTTTTATTACATTTTATACAAAGCCACCTTCTTCTAGATGGCAATTCCATTGCAAAATCATCGGATTCTGCCAAAGATTCAGATACCATTCCCCAGATGGCAGCCTTTTCCGTTGCTGAACGGATTAGTTGCTTTTCACCATCTGACAGTGCAAACTGCACTTTTAAGAACGATGTTGTTATATACACACACTGTCGGATTTTACTGACGTAGTCCCTTATGCACTTCGTCAACCGATTAAAAAAAAAAAAAAAAAAAAAAAAAAAAAACAACTTCCCCTGGCGGATTTCGTATCCTATTCGGAAGTTTATGTTCGGGAAATATTTCCTTTATTTTATTTCTTGTCAATTGTTATTACTTCAATGTCATGTTTTATTGTTATCAATTTATAGTTATGATTAATGTTAGTACACTTTATGGTTATACGCTATTTTTGTGTCATATTCGGTATTCCCTTTTAAGTTTCATTGTTTCTCGACTGGAAGTATCTCTGATAGCACCTATTGGCCTTCAATTCGTATCCACCATCAGCTACCGTTAGTCACACATTTACACAACACTTCATACGCCAATAACAACTAAAAACACACTCACACTGTTCATATCCACACTACCTTGGTGTAACTCGTTGATGTTACCAGACCTCCGCTCTTCGGAAGGGGAAAGGGAAGTACATACGTATGTACGTTATGTTCAGTAGCAGTTTCTTTTAATCAACAACGTAGTCAATTTACCTGTTGAACACTTAAGTTGTTCTGTTAAAATGGAATAATCGATTAGAATAAGCTCATTCATTTTCATCCAGAGAGCCTTCTTCGGAAGGGGAAAGGATGTGCAGGGAGGAGACCCCCAAGAGGGATCATTGCCGACAAAATTTTATTTAAATAAATTTTCAATGCATAATGTTCGGCCGTAGCCGGCTTGGGCATACTGTGGTGGAAGGTGCTGGCCGGAAGACCATGGTCGGCACATTCCTGCCACGTGCTCCTCGGTCAGACTCAAGTCCCACGGGTTGGTTGCGCTGACGGGGGCACGCTACTAGCAAGGCGCGTTGGCGGAATCAATCCTCCAATCAGAGACTAATCGTGTGATCACGTGGGGACGCGGCCGGGAGCGGCGAGGGCGGCTTGGAAACAGCTCCGCGCTCTCTTAGCTTCTGACCTCGGCCCCGAGTAGTCGCTCCTCTAGCCTCTGCCTCTCTGATGAGCAGACGGCAACCCCTCTTGGGGCTGCTCAGCCCTACGTAGGCACCACTGTACCATCATTACAAGAATAAACTGGGTCCATTCCACTCAATTAATTTTCATTTTACAACGCCCTCCGCTCCTGACTTCTATCCTGACGAACACGTACATCTAATGATATGTGTCAATTTCCAGCATTTTTATCTCTTTTTCTCGTTTGAGCTTCAGTTAAATAATCAACAGTGCTATGTAGTTGATCCTTACTGAGTTTAATTTTAATTCCTTTAGCTGTAAGTGTCCCACTAGGCAGCACAGTGTGATCAGTGCTAAAATTATTCATTCATATACTATAATAATATTATAATGTGTATCCATTGTCATGATAATCAACGCCCATTCCTAAGTTTCTTTTTCCATACATTGCATCTCTGACAGCTGTTGTAGCTAATTTTTTACTAAATGATGCATCATTACTATACATTCTACCTTTTGCAATTTTTTGAAGCTATTTATCTGTCTCCTGCATATGCTGCAAATCTGAATGATCCCTGTATTCAATATCATTCATTTTACATGCTTCATCTAATGCATTTATACCTTTCTTTCCTCATGTTAATCTGTCATCTAACTTGGTACCAGGCCCACAATAATTATACCCTTTGTAACATTACAAGTACGTGGGCGAGTTATTTGTCCGACTTGGGCTGATATTAATGAGAGCTGAATTTCCTTGCTTTGGTCAGTGAGAGTCATGGAGATGAGACAAGGACATCACCAGCTACTCCGACTGAGCTAAGGTGTAGAGACAAAGACTGCATGGCTGGAAGTGGGTAAATCCTGGTGCAGGGAATTTAGATATGTAAGAGGACAGGCAATGCTCCAAGAAATGGCTGAGTGTCAGACAAGCTCAAAAATGGCTTCTTACATCTCTTCAATAATGTATAATAATTCACAGACAAGTATTAAAACAATCTCAGAAAACCCAGGTGCATCCAATGGCACAAAAATATTTCAGTGTCTTTAAAAGTACAGAAGTTAATATTTCACAGTGAATAAACATTTTCACAATGAAACTCTTAATTAACAACTTTTAAACACATTCATGCAATTTCAATATATGACATCTCAAATGATAGATTTGAAGTATAGCTATCATCTCTGAAACCTATGTATTTGTAACTATTTTATTTCTTTATTTATTGCGTTTTTTATGTCTTTTCATTATGCAAGTCTGTTAGAACGTATATCCTCCATAATTACACAGCAAATGAGAACAGCATGAATACCACACACTTTCTCATACTTGGGTATTTATTTAATGAACAGTTTACTGCCAAGTGAGGTTGTTCAGTGGCTAGTATGATGGACTCACATTCAGGAGGACAATGGTTCAAACTCACGTCTGACCATTGTGATTTAGGTTTTCTGTGATTTCCCTAAATCACTTTAGACAAATACCAAGATGTTCCTTTGAAAGGGCATGGACAATACCATTCCCCATTCTTCCCTCATCTGATGGAACTGATGACCTTGCTGTTTGGTCTGCTCCCCCCCAAATCGACCAACCAACAAACAGTTTACTATTTTGAAACTTTCTGGCAGATTAAAACTGTGTGCCGGACCGAGATTCGAACTCGAGATCTATGCCTTTCGCGGGCAACTGATCTACCGTCTGAGCTACCCAAACACGACTCACGCCCCGTCCTCACAGCTTTACTTCTGCAAGTACCTCGTCTCCTACCTTCTAAACTTTACAGAAGCTCTCCAGCGAACCTTACACAACTAGCACTCCTGAAAGAAAGGACATTGCGGAGACATCGCTTAGCCACAGCCTGGGGGATGTTTCCAGAACGAGATTTTCACTCTGCAGCGGAGTGTGCAGTGATATGAAACTTTCCGGCAGTTTAAAAATGTGTGCTGGACCAAGACTCGAGCTCGGGACCCGAGTTCGAGTCTCAGTCCGGCACACAGTTTGAATCCGCCAGGAAGTTTTTATATCAGTGCACACTCCGCTGCAGAGTTAAAATATCATTCCAGTTTACTGTTTTGTCAGTAACTTTATTTAAGTATCAATTACAACTAATAATACAAAATCATTGTAATTTAAGAGGTGGTCAGTCACATGTGTTAGCTGACACCACCTTTGTAAAAGATGCCAAAGGACGCTTCTGACAAGCAGGTCTAAGTAATTGTTCAACCAATATTTAACGACAATCTGTTGTTATTTACTGTGAGCGCACTTGTGCAAGAATAAAGGCTTATTTATTTATGGTCAAACCTTTGTTTATATTTATTGTGAATGGTCTGAGTGTGGCCGAATATTTATAAAATTTCTTTATTTAAATATTATTGTAAGGTATTAGTTTAGTCTCATAAGTAGTCAAGTTCAGTTAAATGATGTCTGTAGAACTTAAGAACGATGTATTTTCGTGGGGATTGGCTTGAGCCAGTGGAAAATCAGACAGTAGTGGAACTCTATGGGAGTCAAGAGGATAGGGACACCTTTTCGAGTGAAGAGCTCAAGCCAGTGATTCTGGACACTCTGATGAAAGTTCTGGAAGGAGGCAAACCTGCCAATGGTAATGAGCAGTAGACAATCGTGGGGATGTTTGATACTGGGTGGTGAAAGTGAACAGCCACTACCTCTCAAGGTTCAAATGGCTCTGAGCACTATGGGACTTAACTGCTGAGGTCATCAGTCCCATATAACTTAGAACTACTTAAACCTAACTAACCTAAGGACATCACACACATCCATGCCTGAGGCAGGATTCGAACCTGCGACCGTAGCGGTCGCGCGGTTCCAGACTGTAGCGCCTAGAACCGCTTGGCCACTTCGGCCGGCCTCTGAAGGGATTTCGTATTTCGAGAGGTCTGAATGTGCTCCAGAGCAGGAGTCTAACTTATTCCACTTGTATTGCGCAACTGAGGATAGACAGAGTAGGAGTTATTATTCTTTGTATCACTTGTGTTAATTTGTAAATCATCTTGTTGAACTCTGAACTCTTTTGTGCTGGTGAACATTGCGTTTTTTGTGATTACGAAATGGACTCATTTTCCACATATATTTGATGACTGCTTAGTTTTAGGAGTTTGCTACCACTCTTGTAATCTCTCAATGCAACATTACTGCACTTGATAAGGGTATCTTCTGTCTATATTTTAGTTGAACATTGTATGGCCACTTTCCTTTTATGTCCTTGCTTGAATAAACATTATTCAACATAATTCTCAGTCATGTACATCACTTCCATACATTAGAATAGAAGCATTGTTATTAAATTATTCATTTAACTTTTATTCTGTATTTCTGTGTATATTTTATTAACTCAGAATTCTATCTAATGCATAGACTATTTGACTGCAGGATCACAGCTACAGGTTATTATTTGAAGCAAATTAGCTGCACAGCTCGACTGTATGACTATATCGAGTTATACTTTTAAACAGAGCTGCACATAGCCCAAGTACCTAACGCACGAGCAAGCACAGGTAAAGATGCAAGGGGTTTTCTCTTATGGGATGCTGTTAGGAAGAGTAGTTCAGCAGTAGAAAACCATAAGGTACCATCACACCTGTTTGGTGTATTTCAAATGGTAATTTGTTAATTACTATATTTACTATTCCTTTCCCATATTTTTCACTATCGCAAAATGTATGAGGTAAATTACACACATCAAAAAAAGGTTTGAATCACCTTTGTTCCAAGAATTCTGGAACCTGTACAGAAAATTGGAATAGAGATCAACATAAACATCATTTCCGCCCTTTTAATCATGAAAACTACACATTACATGTTGTACTACGATACAGCGAGACATTCAGAGGCGGTGGTCCGGATTGCTGTAAACACCGGTACATCTAATACCCAATAGCACGTCCACTTACATTGATGCATGCCTGTGTTCATCGTGGCATACTATCCACAAGTTCTTCAAGGCACTGTTGGTCCACATTGTCCTACTCCTCAATGGCAATTCGACGTAGATCCCTCAGAGTAGTTGGTGGGTCATGTCATCCATAAACAGCCCTTTTCAATCTATCCCAGGCATGTTCGATAGGGCTCATGTCTGGAGAACATACTGACCACTCTAGTCAAGCGATGTCGTTATCCTGAAGGAAGTCATTCACAAGATGTGCACGATGGGGGCGCGAATTGTCGTCCATGAAGACGAATACCTCGCCAGTATGCTGCCGATTTGATTGCACTATCACTCAGAGGATGGCATTCATATATCGCACAGCCATTACAGCGCCTTAGATGACCACCATTGGCGTATGTCAGCCCTACATAATGCCACCCTAAGACAGCAGGGAAGCTTCACTTTGCTGCACTCACTGGACAGTGTGTCTAAGGCATTCAGCCTGACTGGGTTGCCTCTAGACACCTCTGCGATAGTTGTCTGGTTGACGGCATATGCGACACTCCTCGGTGAAGAGAACGTGATGCCAATCCTGAGCGGTGCATTTGGCATGTTGTTGGGCCCATCTTTATCACGCTGCATAGTGTCGTGGTTGCAAAGATGGACTTCTCCATGGGGGTTAGGAGTGAAGTTACGCACCATGCAGCCTATTGCGCATAGTTTGACTCGTAACACGGAATCCTGTGGCTGCACGAAAAGCATTATTTAACGTGGGGGCGTTGCTGTCATGGTTCCTCCGAGCCACAATCCGTAGGTAGCGGTCATCCACTGCAGTATTAGCCCTTGGGTGGCCTGAGTGAGGCATGTCATCGACAGTTCCTGTCTCTCTGTATTTTCTCCATGTCCAAACAACATCGCTTTGGTTCATTCTGAGACGCCTGGACACTTCTCTTGTTGAGAGCCCTTCCTGGAACAAAGTAACAATGTGGACACGACCGAACCACGCTATTGACCATCTAGGCATCGTTGAACTACAGACAACACGAGCCACGTACCTCCTTCCTGGTGGAATGACTGGAACTGATCGGCTGTTGGACCCCCTCCATCTGATAGACACTGCTCATGCATGGTTGTTTACATCTTTAGGTGAGTTCAGTGACATATTTGAACAGTCAAAGGGACTGTGTGTGTGATACAGTATCCACAGTCAACGTCTATCTTCAGGAGTTTTGGAAACCTGGATGATGCAAAACTTTTTTGATGTGTGTATTTAGAAATCTACTTAAATAAGGTGTACCTTTTAGATTGTTCCTAATAAAATCATTCATTTACCTGTTAATATTTTCATTATTCCTACTTTTTCATTGTAATAATTACTGTTCACACCCATCTCTTCACCATGAATTACTATTTATCTATTAATTTCTAACATCATTCATCCAAACGTATTCAACCGATTTATTGCTGTACTTTTTTGTAAGTCCTATACCTGTTCTTTTATTTGCACATTGATTATTTTTTATCTCATTCCAAAATGGGTCCAATATATTCATTCATTTATACACCTTACTTGATCTTATACTTTTTCTATCTTCAACACATTTGTCATAAAATTAATTGTTCTTAATTGCTGGTTCCTTATGTTTATTTAAATCATATTTAGTATAATATCATTAAGTTCTCTTTCTGTTAATGACTCTAATAATCCAACAGCGCCAATGTAATTTTTATGTTTAATAATTAAATCTTAATCAAATGTAAGCATTTAATTTCCAATAAAATATCATTTTTCTCAGGTCCAATTCCAAAAACTATATGTTTAAGATTCATGAGTAGTTTTTTTTAATTTGATGCAACATGTATAGCATTTAATAAATACTTTAAATGTCTCTTTTTAATCAGCTTTTTGTCACTTGTTCATTTTCTTCTAATTCCTTTCCTAATAACATTTTTTAATTAATCAATTAATTCATCATCATTGTTATCTGTTTGGAATAAACTCTTTTCATATGATGATTCAGATGGTGTTGGAAATAAATTATAATAATGCTCTTTATGATAAGATATCAGTTGATTTTCAACTTCCTTATTCTTTTCTGTTGCTTTTATTACATTCCCACATATCCTCCAATCTTTTCTTTATCACCTCTAATGAAATAACTAACAGATTGAACCTCTTTATTATATTATTGATATTCTGCACGTAGCTGTTTTTTCCAAAGTGTAAGACCCTCTTGTGACTTTACATTTTTTCTTCTATTTCACTTAGCTTGTTTAACAAGCTGTGGATTGTATTTTTCAAGCATTTCTATAACACAAAATTTAAGCATTTGTACATTATTTGTTATATGTATAAGAATGATTTAATTTTGTTTTGATGTTTACCTCCATCTGATCCATAGGTTAAATCAACAGTAATGAAACCAAAATTACCATTCCAACAGCCTGTACATAATCCTTTGAATGTGTTAAAATTCATGTCACCAATAATAATAACGATAACTGTGGTTTAATTAGTGTCATCTTGTCTAAAAATATTTAAAAATTGATATTGTCTCTGATTAATTGTTTTTGTATCTTTGAATATGTTTGATCTAAATAAAAACAGTCTATTCCTTTACATCAACCTCTAGTAAAAAAACTCTGTTCCATTATCTGATTTTTCAGTATGAAGTCATAAAATGTTAAAGTGAATTATCTTCACATTCATCTAATGATAGAATTTCATCATTTTTACTAATAAATGATGCAATTTTAATATTTAATTTATCTTCAATTTCATTACATTCATTTATAAATTTGTTATATTTAGATTGCTTTTGGCTTTTCAATTAGATATATAAATGATTAATTTTATACCAGTTTAACCAATCTGGTGCTAATATACTGTATAATAATCTAGCATTAATGTCATTTTACCACACCCACTTGGTCCTATTACTGCACATTGAACTGAGTTAGGTAGGAGCTTACCATGCATATATTTTGACTTTTTCTCTGGAATTTCTATCTTAGGAAGCCAATCTGTCTTCATTTAATTACTAGCAAATAAGTAGATTAATTTCAGTAAGTGGTAATTCATCAGACCCAAAAAAGATTGACTGTACTTATAAAAGTTAGCCTCAATGTGTAACATCACATACATTTTACTCAACAATTTTAACTCCCAATGTAACCAAAAATAAGCTGTATAGTAATGGAGATACAATAATAATTTCTGTTGGTCAATATACCTTGAAAATCTTATAAAAATTTATCCATACAAAAAGCCTTATACATACATCAAAGGTGATGACTGTTTAAATAGGGCTAGTATTGAACTGATGTTAAGTTTTATACGGGTATAAAAAATAGTATTGGAAGTATTATTCGCCCAGCATTCACACCAGTGAAAGACATAAGATCCCAATTATAATGTTTCCTAGTGGTATCAGGAGAAATTTTTCAAGGTGTTCATTGATGTAGTCAGTGATAACAGTAGTAATAGTAGAACTAGAAGTAGCAGCAGCAGCAGCAACAGCAGTAGTAGTAGTAGTGGTAGTAGCACCGATAATAACAGATAGAAAACTGGAAGTCGTGATAAGACGTTATTTAATGATGATGATAAAATTGTAGCATAATTTGTTAATACGTATAAAGCAGGGTAATAAATGTACTGTCACAAAGAAGTGTAATGGATATGAAAGTGATATGTATGACGGCTGGCGCTGATTAATAGAGTCAATGGTAGAGGCTATACTGAAAATTGGTTTCGAATATAGTTGATGAAGTAGGGCAAAGCAATACAGTTAGACAACGTGGCTGCATGATTTGCTTGGTTGCAGGGGAACTACCTTGGATTAAAGGGACAGGGACAGACCAGCAAGGAATGGGATGCAGTCATTCTTTAGTTTAGGGGGTGGGGTATAACTGAAGAAACTGGAAAAAATACTATCAATGGAAATGAAAGCAGAGGTATGTAGTGTGTGGCAGTGAATAGGGTAAATGTTTTAAGTAAAATATGACTTTAAAAGTGAAATAATGAAAATGATTATACTCTAACTATTTTCTGAGATCAGAAAGCACTGCATCTACAAGACTGACTTGATCCATGGCTTTCAGAACGCCATGTGAGAAACCTGTGAGTTGCATTGCCCATGATCTTTGTTTTCGGAATTCATGCTTATTGGCATGAATGATGTCATTCTGTTCAAAGTATATCATTACATTGGAGCTCAGAATATGTTCTAATATTCTACGACAAATGACTGTCAAGGACACTGGACGATAGTTTTATGGATAACTTTTGCTACCCTAGTAGACGTGTGTGACCTGTTCAATTTTCCAACCACTGGTCATGGTTTTTTGACAATTCCATCTGTTTCTCAACACTACTGAAAATAATATTTAAGGAAGGAAGAAGGAATGATGGAAGATTAGGATTTAACATCCAGTCGACATCGAGATCATTAGAGACACAGCACAAGCTGCGATTGTTTCAAGGATGTCAAAGGAAATCGGTTATGGCCTTTAAAAGGAACCAAACTGGCGTTTGCCTAGGTCGATTTAGTGAAATCTGGATGGCCAGGTGCAGATTTCAACTGTCGTTCTCCTGAATCCGAGTCCAGTGTGCTAATCACTCCTCCACCCTGTTTGGTATTAGTATCTACATCACTCATCTTCGCAATGGTTGCAGGAATTAAATAGGGGTAGTACCCATGGATTTTTAATTGTGAAGGAACATTCGAAAACTGAGTTACATATGTATGCCTTTGCTTAGCTACCATCAATTTCAGTCCCTGTCTCGTCCATGAGTGTCTGGATACTAATTTTAGTACCACTAACAGCCTTCATATATGACTAGAATTTGCTTGGGCTCTGTGATATATCCTTCGATAATATTCTGCAATGGTAAGGTTTCACGCATTGCCCTGTTGATATCCACCCTTGCTACTGAACAATCTCACATGCTCTTTCAGTTCCTCAGTAGTTTTCAGTTTCTTTTCTATAGCAATTATTACACCATCTCCATTATCCATTAACCTATCCTGTCAATACACAGTTACAATTGCCCTCAAAAACTCGATGTTGTCACTTTTGGGTTTTAGCAAACTTTCTGTGTTTACTATTACTTGAGATTGAGCTGCACAAATTTTTATGAGTGCTTCAACCCCTGGGACCTTTTTTGTGTGGATACTTTGGCCATTGTTCACTAGAATCTTAACATTCCTATATGGATAGGGGGGGATGTGCATTTCTTTGGGTGTAATACTAATACTTTCCACTCGACTGAGAACAACCTCACTGCACATTTACCCGCTCACAATATTTGTTATCAAGAGTCACTCACAGTTCGACAACAGCAGTAATATTTATAAACTTTAATACTAGAAGGAGAAATGATTTACACTGTCCATCATTCAGGTTTAGCATGGCAAAGGAAGGATTGAATATCCAGCCATAGAAATTTTTCACCATCTGCATAGTCACGTCAAGGATTTAACAGATAACAAAATTAACTTCAGACATAAACACCACTAATTAACAAATACTCCTACTTCATAAAAGAATTCTTGAATGTATAATAAGATGGTGTGTGTATGTGTGTGTGTGTGTGTGTGTGTGTGTGTGTGTGTGTGTGTGTGTGTGTGTGTGAGAAAGAGAGAGAGAGAGAGAGAGAGAGAGAGAGAGAGAGAGAGAGAGAGAATCACTGCCCATGTTTTTCACTGAGAAAGTGTACTATAATTGTACACATCGCAGTATGAGGTCCCAATTATTACCTTCCATGGAACATGTAAATCTATATTACTAAAACACTATGCCAGAACATGGTAGCAGTTGCAGTGCACATGCAAGAAAAATTCAATTTTCAGTATTTCCTCAAATCAATGACGGAATTTAAAAATTGAAAATCCTGTCATAATCAACTCATTAAGTGGTAAAATGTTATGGTAAAAGTTTAACACATTAAGGGACGATTGTATAAACATCGCTGACTGGAGATCAAATTTGACATCAGATCAGAAACTAAACTACGTAATGTGTAATGCTAAACTTGGATCCACCTAAGCAGGTTTAGATTTGGTCTAAGGTAGTACATAACATGCTCGGCAACATGGCTGAAATTGGCTATCGACACGATTATTGCGCTTCGACGACAGATGTTTATCATACATCATAGATATAGAATATTTGTTATCGACAGAGTCGTGCTATAACTATGGAAGCAAGCAAACAGAAAAAGCAGCGATCCTCAAACTTTTCTCAGTATGAGAAACATTTACTGCTGCAAATTGTGTTGGGCCAATATTAAGATATAATAAAGCGAGAAAAAAAACACATAAAGTCACTGCGGCCAAGAGGGTAAAGCAATGGAGAGAAGTTGCTGTTGTCTTTAATTCTCGTGACATCGGGACGGATCGTGACTGGAAGAGTCTTAAAATGCGTTACGAAAATATTAAGAAAAGCACCAAGAAAGCATCAGTGCATGACAAGGTATAATTTCAAGAGATACTTTCTAATTATGACATTCCATTTTTTATGGATGTACTATGCAAACTGGAGCAAAAACTGTGTCAAAACTCCTCAAGTTTGAAAGCCATAAAACTGAAGGCGTTAATTACGTAAGGCCTACTATTACAGAAATTGTACAAAAGTAATTGCAGCACGTAAACCAAAATTTTTTCCTATTTCCAGATTGCATACTGAAGTTATGTGAAGTGGATAGTAAAAATTTTGATATGATCGCATAAATTCTTTCGAAGAAAGTTTACTGCGTTAAAGGTAGTTAAAATATTATTTGTTGCGTTCTTGTTCTGATACAGATTCAGAGAACGCAGGCTGCAGTTTATTCACAACATCAGTAAACGACGAGACAGCTGTAACTTCAAACGAAAATATTGCTCTTGTTGATGACAATGATAATGAAAACGATGGAGCGAATGTTTACATTAAGCTGGTAATAACGGTAATGCACTAAATTAGTGTAATAACTTTTGTGTGACAGCACAGCATGACATATTTTACACGGAAAATAACCTCTAATTAAAGGCAGATGCGCAGCACGCCAGCCAGGATTTTCTTATAGTGTCAGAATCTCGTCCCAAAAACAAAAGAACAGAAAATGTTCTCGATACGAAATATCAGATTTACAAGAGAAGATTAGAATGCCTCGAGCGTGGCATAAAATCAAAGTACAGTGCTTGCTTGTAGAACTTGAGATAATAATAGAGACTTTCAAAATAGATAAAGATATCTAAGAATTGGAAATTAAAGAAATGAAAAGACATTCAGACTTTTAAGCTGATAAATTGTAAATTTTTCCAGTCTTGTAACTTTTTGTATAAATACCATGGTAACAAATTTTGCACTCACTGCATTGTGACTGCTATTACCTTCGTTTTCTGTTGGTCTGTACAACATTGGAATTTCTTCGTGGATAGATTTTCCTCCCGAAGTTATATGCGTTGTTTTGTATACATTTTAATACGTTCTGATACAGAATTCAATGACCAGGAGAGAGAGGAGTAACTAGAACTAAAACAAAGAAAGAGAAAATCTGGCTTTCAAAGTGACACTTTGGACATTTATTCAAATTTTTTTAACTTTTTACATAAATAAATTGTTAATAGATGCGCCCTCACTGCATTGTGACCCATGTTGGTTTCATGTTTTGCAGCTACTGGAATTCCTGCAGACACTCTTCTCCCAGCAAATACATTGTCATCAGTTTCAGGCCCCTGCTCGGACGCGTTGATACCGATATTGTGCAAGACAAATGCTGCAACTATTATAACTGCTGCACGATTTACTTTCACTCTGTGTACCGAACTCAGGTGGGGAAATAATCTTTTGACTACCCCAAACATTCTCTCAACTGCTAATCTTATTTTCTTGTGGGCAAGAGTATAGATTCACTCAGATCCCGTTTCTTCACGAAGTACCTGCGTCAACAAATACATGCAACACTGATAGCCACTGTTTCCTAGAAGTGGGCCTTTCGAAATTTCTCCCGTTTCCAACTGAGCATGTACATACGCGTTTCCGAAAATATTGCTCTCATGGGGTAGATCCAGGCCATGTAGCTACGATATTTAAACATCGCAGCTTAGCTTTTGTGATCGCTTGTACATTTGAAGAAAACCACCTGTGAGGATTTCTAAATGTCTCAGCATCGTCGCCACCAGGCGATTTGATGGGGATATGAGTGCAGTCAATAGCACCTAAAACGCCATGAAAATGCGCTATTTGATAAAAATCATGCTGGGCGTTCCTAACTTCATTTTCATCCATTGGTATTTTAATAAACTCGTTTTTCAGTGAGACAATTCAGGCTGATACTTTATGGACAGCGCTGCAAGCTGTTGCTATGCCTACTTCAAACAGATGACCAACCACTATTTGAAAGGTTCCTGTGCTGTAAAATCTTAACAGCAACACGCACATTACAGTTAGTGGCTGGTTTCTTTTCGTCGGTTTCATAAGATCGTCTCGAAGCCTTAGTTTCAACTGCTCTACAGTACTTTTCTCCAAACGAATCCTCAGCTTAAATGACTTGTGACTTAACTCCAACAGCGGGGTCACCTTTTCAAGGGATGGGAGGGGAACCTGCTGGATCTCGTCGTTGTCATCCTCAGTGGAGACGACTGAATAGGCAGATACCTATAAAGTAAACGAAGGAAAACGATATAATTTACACCTTTTATGGATGTTGCATACAGAATTTTGCCCAACAGTGGTCCAGAACAGTTGGTGTTCTGTGTGGAAAACGGAGAGAGTGATATGATTTCAATGGTGTGAAATGGGATGGCACGGTAATGTTGTATAATTATCTTTACGACCAATGAAGTCGAGAAAGTAGTAACAAATTTTTAAAAATATTCTGTAATTTGAAGTGGGTTCAAACACATGATCTACTGCACTGTAGTCAACAATGCAACCTCTGAGTCACCGATTCAGATAACACATTGAGATGTGATTAGTGTATTTTAATGAGACACCTGCTTATGTTCTGTTCATCAATGCACATGGTATTGACATAGCAGTTTAAGGACGTGTTCGGTAGTGAAAAATTTGGCACAAATAGCATAGCTACTGCTACTCGAGCCGAGAGAGAACATACATGAGATGTTGAATCGTTATTGGCTTCTGCCAATATTCCCATACGGTACTTCTGTTCACTGAAAACATTCCGAATTTACCTTTCTTATTCTGCTGTGTCTATGAAATGCATTTGAATCAATCACATAAATTACGAGTCGTCTCCCAAGAAGTGTTATGAGACTGATCTTTACATAAGCATGGTAGTCGGTGATTTCCGTTAACTTATCTTTCCAGACTTTAAAAAAAAAAAAAAAAAAAAAAAAAAAAATTCGAGCATCGGTGGCGTGGGAGTGTCGCAGCCACACATTTACTTAGCGTTTTTGTATTAATAACTACGTTTTTATTATTTCAGGTGGTATCTGCTAAAAACATAAGTGATAAATCGTAATGCCAGTACACTATAAACTGACGATTAGAGCTGAACCCGACTTTGAACTGCGAATTTTTGCCAGTCAAATATAATCCGACTTCACAGTGATATCATCTAGGATTAATGTTTATACAACGCAGATTTCCAGGTTAAACTTGATTCTGAGGCCATTTTCTGCCTTAATCTAGGTTAAATACCTTGTTCCGTCAGCCCTAAGGCAAGTATTGCAGGTAGAAATTGTGTGATTTTCTTGAGACTACATAACTGACGGCGCGCAAATGCACAGATTTCCTTCATCAGTAGTTGAGAAGGAGAGAGCACTCTCCGACTTGCTAGAAAGACTACACATAATTTCAAGCCTTGACGAAACTCTCTCTTTCTGTCAACCCTCACAAATTAATTCCGTCAGCCTGGTTTGAAGGACAACAAATTTCCATGTAGATTTGGTAGAACAAGGTTGTTCAACAAGAAAAATACGTTTGTTCTGACGTCTATTAACTACAGTGTAAGAATTGATCACTTTAGAAGGCGATTTCTTCTTGAATAAAGAGTAAACAATACTGAAAAGCAAGTCTCTTCTCAAGTATTGAAATAACAGCAATATTTATGGGAAGGCCGAGGACTTGAACGTAACAGTCACCTCTTGTGGAATAATGAATAAACATAAATATGACCTAAGGCTGAAGGCCAATGGGAAGAAAATAAACACTGTTAAAAAATTTCGCAAACTAGTAAATAAACAGTGCAATCGCTAGCAAAGGGTGATGTCCCAACAGGACACTTCACAGTTAAAATTTTGTACACTAAGATTCAGTATGAGTTTAAGTCCCAGAAGGACAGTCCAGTTTCAGACTTCCAGTATGATGAAACACAGTCACGTCCAGGGTAGAAACATCTACAAGAAATCTTAAAGTCCTCTAACTGATCACTGACATGAAACACAGAATCGTAATTGTAGCTGCTCCAAAATGAGTTCTTGATTGATAGAATGCAACTGTATTCGGTGTCCGATGCAGGAAGCCCACTCAGAGTGAACTGCTCATCGTGGCTCGAGCGCCAGCCTTAATACAGCCCAGGCGCCAGTATACTGTATTCACTCTTTCAGTCATACGGTCCATGGTGCCAGCGACCTCTTCCGACGCCTGGGATGCTGTCTGGTGGCCGGGTGGATCATGATTGAGTTGCATCTGTCTGCAGGAAGCCCGAACCCTATGGTGTAATGTTGGTTGGCTGGCTGAGGCAAGGCCTTCTCGTAGCAAAAAATTATGAAAGGAAAAACGTTTATCTTTTACTACATTTTCGTTGCTCATGCAGTCAAACTACGGCATCAGGGATGATTACCTCTTTATTACTAACTGTATTAGCAACACACTTTGCAGCCAATATTTACATATATCACTGAATGTAACTGCAAAATTATGTCATTGGACAATACGTAGCTCAGGACATATGCCATCATAAACATTTAAATGCGTGAAAAACTAGCTTTTGCTTAAAATGGAGTGCAAATTATCCAGTTTATAATCATCCAGTGTTCTATAATGAGAGCACTTACTTACTTCCAACAAACTTTGGGCATAATTTCAAATCTTTCCTAAGCTTTTTCTTGCTTACGTGCTTAGAGGCATATATTTAACACATTACCACATTTGTAAAGTAACCAGACATCTTAAGCTCTTTCACATATGTTTAAAGAATAAGGCGTTTAACGGTAACTAACTAGAATCAGGCAACCATGATCAGATCTGGCAACAGTTTCGCAAAGTGTGGGCTACATTGAAATTCCATCATCAAGGTTGGTCTTCTTAAGCTTCTCCACTAGTTGCTGGAATGACTGAAGTATGACCTCACGGCAAAGTCTACATTTTAATCTTGGTCAAAGACCTGAGTTTTTACACCTCCCAGATGTGCAGTTTTACCTTGTACGAAATAGATATTCCATTTACAACGGAGTGATAATAATAACTGCAGCAGGTGACCACCTTGCAACAAGTCTCACATCACTTGATACAAAGTGATTGCAAGTAATGACATACCATTTGTAAACGATGGCCCATATATCATAACTAATACTTCCACATGCAAAACACAGAATCAGAAGTGATATCTGGTATTCTCCTAGTATTTTCGATCTGCTGCTGCTCTAAATCTACACAAATAAAAAAAAAAGTTTTGCATGGCCTCGGCTCCGAGAGTTCCAGAACATGTACACAAAATTGGAATAGAGATCAACATCATTTCCGCCCTTTCTATTGCTCATGGAAACCACACATTGCATGTTGTATCACCATACAGCGAGATCTTCAGAGGTGGTTGTCCAGATTGCTGTACACACTGGTACCCCTAATAGCCAGTAGAACGTCCTCTTGCATTGATGCATGCCTGTATTCATCGTGCCATACTATCCACAAGTTCATCAAGGCACTGTAGGTCCAGATTGTCCCACTCCTCAATGGCGATTTGGCGTAGATCCCTCATGCATAAACAGCCCTTTTCAATCTATCCCAGGCATGTTCGATAGGGCTCATGTCTGGAGAACATGCTGGCCACTCTAGTCGAGCGATGTCATTATCCTGCAGGGAGTCACACACAAGATGTGCATGATGTGGGCGTAAATTGTCGTCCATGAAGACGAATGCCTCTCCAATATGCTGCCGATATGGTTGCACCATCGGTCGGAGGACAGCATTCAGGTATCGTACAGCTGCTATGGTGCTTTCCATGACCACTAGCGGCGTATGTCAGCCCCACATAATACCACCCCAAAACAGTAGGGAACCTCCACCTTGCTACACTCACTGGGCAGTGTGTCTAAGGCGTTCAGCCTGACCGGGTTGCCTCCAAACACATCTCCGACAATTGTTTGGTTGATGGCAGATGTGACACTCATCTGTGAAGAGAACGTGATGCCAGTCCTGACCGGTCCAATCAGCATGTTGTTGGGCGCATCTGTACCACGCTACATGGTGTCACGGTTGCAAAGATGGACCTCGCCATGGACATCGGGAGTGAAGTTGCGCATCATGCAGCCTATTGCGCACAGTTTGAATCATAACACGAAGTCCTGTGGCTGCACAAAAAGCATTATTCAACATGGTGGCGTTGCTGTCATGGTTCCTCTGAGCCATAATCTGTAGGTAGCGGTCATCCACTGCAGTAGTAGCCCTTGGGCAGCCTGAGCGAGACATGTTATCGACAGTTCCTGTCTCTCTGTATCTCCCCCATGTCTGAACATCACCACCTTGGTTCACTCTGAGACACGTGGGCAATTCCCTTGTTGAGAGCCTTTCCTGGCATAAAATAACACTGCCAACATGATCGAACTGCGGTATTGACCATCTAGGCATGGTTGAACTACAGACGACAACACGAGCCGTGTACCTCCTTCCTGGTGCAAGGACTGGAACTGATCGGCTGTTGGACCCCCTCTGTCTAATAGGCACTGCTCATGCATGGTTGTTTACATCTTTAGGTGGGATTTGTGACATCTCTGAACAAAGGGACTGAGTCTGTGATACAATATCTACAGTCAACGACTATCTTCAGGAGTTCTGGAAACCTGGGTATTGCAAAACTTTTTTGATGTGTGTATATATGCAATTCAGCAGACAATCTGAGCAAACCTGTCAGATTGTTTCCAGATAATGCTGTCATTTACCATCCAGTAAAGTCATCAGAAGATCAAACAAAATTGCTTAATGATTTAGACAGGATATCTGTGTGGTGCGGAAAGTGGGATTGACCCTAAATAGTGAAAAGTGTGAGGTCATCCAAAGGAGTACTAAAAGGAATCCGTTGAATTTTAGTTACATATAAATCTAAAGGATGTCTGTTCAATTAAATACCTCCAGATTACAATTACAAACACTTTAAATTGGAACAATCACATAAGAGTAATCCATCAGTTGAGTCTGAAATAAACCTCAAGAAACCGAACAGTAACAATGGTAAATTCCAATGGAATGTACTGAATGCAGTGCTATACAAACCCTGTCTGACTGTTTGTGAATCTATTCTATACAAGTCCTCCAAGGGTTCATGAACATCTTTAAGAGTAGCATGTGTCAACAGGTTATTTAATGTCCAGACATGTATTTCACACTTCAGTTGCACACACAAGACCAGCAGTGTCACAGTCACCTGCAATGCCAGAAACTTTGACACAGAACTGCTCTATAAGCAATTCTGAGCCAGAAAACAACTTAATAGTTGGCGTTGGTACCAAACTTCTTGTCCCCGAATCAAGAAAGATGAGGATCTTTCTTGCTGACCTGGACTTCCACTTGTACCGACTACTTGTCTACTAGACTTTCAAGTATGCAAATGTCTGTATATGTAAATTACTTTATTTTCGTTGTTATGAAATTATATTACACTAAGACACGTCCAATATCCCTGAAAAAAAGATCTATGGATGAATAAAACTGCTACTGCTACTGCTACTACTACTACTACTACTACTACTACAATTCTAATGTTGTTGATGACCTCCACAGTCTTCAATCGAGTATCTCTAGACAATCTTGGGATGAAAATTAGCATCACTCACTATGATCCACATGTTGCTGATAATGCATTTAGTTGCTGTTTAGCACGTTTGTGTGTTGTTAATAATTTGGCAAATAGAAAGCAAATATTTGCAGGACTTCAGTTGTTGCTAAGCAGTTGTTGCTCTGGTTTGCACATGGATCAGCTGTAATGCTTCTTATTTCATGATACATTAAATCTAGAATCTTGAGTTGTGGATGGCACACTGATTCTTTACTCATGTGCCTATTGGATCAGCTGGACTGAATGGGTCTTAAACATAATTACAGAAAACATGCAAATAATCTAGTGAGAAACATTAATTCCTCAGGGTTTCTTACTTTGAGATCTTTCTTACATCCATCTTTGTTACATCCATCCTCTGGAGTGTCACAACTATGCACTAAAGCCACACCACTGAAATAGCATGGTCGATGGTGGGTGGCCTACCACTTTGCCCCTGGAGAAGGAATGGCCACCTCAGATGGCCCTTCAGCACAGAAACCATGTGGCGAAGAAATGCGTGCAGCACCAGCTTCATTGGCAGAGAATGCTATACTACACTATGCTTCTGCAATCATGTTGTGTCACCAGTAGGAATTCTGTATGCATCTGCCACCAGCATATTTAGGGCCACAGTGGCAGCTCTGCTAGCAGTTTTGCTGCAGTCAGCTTCCTGATATCTGTCAACTACATGGCTAATCACCACCAGACGCGACACTCCTCAGAAACCCAATCTGCCAGGGCGTCATTCTGCTGGAAATGTGGTCTCTCACTGGTGTTTGATTTTGGACTTGTCTCAGCCTGTCATAGCGAACTTTAAGTGCAGACTTTAGTTTTTGCCATTGTAATTCAGACTTCTCCTTATACACTGAGGAAGGCAATATTTTGCTGAACAGACTTAATTTTTTTCATGGGATGTCTATACTAATAGACTGCACACCTGAAAGTCATTCATATTCAAAGTGGTGATACAAGAATTAATTTATTCCAATATTCGAGGAGACTATTTTGTTCATTTAGATATTTCCAGAAGGGGAATTTTTGTCAGCTGCATTTTCAACTTGTTTGTTTTTGATCCTGTGATAAATCTTTACTTACCAATATGTACCTCAAACATTCAAAACTGGAACTTACAAATAAAATGTTTTGTATTCAATATTCATGTGTTCTTGTTAGAGTGTCCCCGCCATGGGACACGTCAATTAGTGATAAGGAACTAAAAAGAACTCTATGCAACTGTTAAAGGTAGTGAAGTTGAATGTTAGCTTTTACAGCTGTGGCAACAACTTCCAATCCAGTGTACTTGAGTCATCCTGTGATTAGTCTTCTCCAAATGATGCAACACACAAATGAACTTTTGGTTGAAGGGCTGGCATCTACCACACAGTTGGTGCCAGAATTTGCTGGCATCTCACCCGCATTGATACATCCGTCTGCAACATCCAGCCAACGGCTCCAAACTTTCAACAATTCGACAGAAAGGTAGAACCTAGGTCTGCTGCATCGCAAGCATGGAACATTTCCTGCTGCACGATATCTCAGGTGATACGCAGCAATGCGCTTTCCTCCTTGCCGACACAGGGCTGTCTATGTACCAATTTATCCATTAACAACACCCCAAGGCAGAGCCTCATGCCCTTCTATATGCTACGGTGAAATCTAATTTGCCTGACTATTTTAATTCATAAGTTCATGTGGCAGTAGCATGCCACAAATTTTTTAGCTGTTACAAACTCTCCTCTGAATCCTGCAGAGAATGGATTGTAGAACTGCAAGGTCTATCATGCGACTGTCACTTCCATTGTGTCACCTAACAGTGTAAACAGTCCTAACTCCCCCATTGTTGGTACAAGGCATGATGTTGGTCCATTCCCCAGATGAGGCTTTGTGCCATGATCTTCTATAGCTGTAAGATTTCCCCCCCCCCCCCCCCCTGGAGGTGTGTTTACCCATTATACATGCCTTCAAGTGGTCTCTTCACTCTCAGCAGGCCTGCAGGACCCCATGTTAGTTTTTGCATTATACCTCACTCTGAGCGCACCCACACAGGCCGAACTACAACTCAAGCCAGCTCCAGATCCAGATCCAGATAAATGTCATTTCCAGTCCCTTCTTTCCTGTTCACAGTGCTTTATTAGCCACCCTCAACACCAACGCCACTTTCACAAAGCAAAGTGCACTGCATATGGTAATAACAGGCATAAGACAAAAGGTGTTATTCTTCAGCAGTCATGAATGTTGACATGCATGGAGCACACCAATTCAGAGATACTGAACATGAACTTACCTTCCCCAGATGTTGGTTTTATCCAATCCATTCTCCCACCTTAAAAAAAACTAATGTCTATTTCCATTTGTATGGACAGTGTCCCAGTCAAGCTTGAAATCCTTAATGGACCTACTACTATTGAGTGACTGACATACCAACGGATTGCGTCCCCCTCCCCATTTTCAACATTTTGACATTTCGTTATGCAGTTTTAGCAATGATTTCATCTGTCTCATGGGGACTTTCACAGCCTCATTGCAATATGGCTCCATAGCCCAAATATTGGTTGTTGCGACACCAGGTGCCTCCAGTCTGCTGGGGCTGGATGGTTTTTGATACCTTGGGGCTGGAAATTCAAGTCCCAGAAAGCACTGTCAGTGCCATCCACAAAGGTTCATACTATGCCAAATTTCTGTCCAAATGTCCAACTATTTTTTCATCACCAACCTCTTGTATCTCCAACTTTGAAGCCCATGTGACACTCTTTCCTTTGGCTGTGCCCAAATTTTGCAAAGCCCAAACTATCCCTTTCACACTTTGGGATAAATTACATGTGGAATTGCAATGTCTGCAGGATGACGACAGTATGCTGACACCAGTGTCCAACAGCTGGTGGGCTATGCCCATCATTCTTATCGAGAAGCCCAACAGGGCATTGCGTATTTGTGGATATTTCAGTGCTACATTCAACGTGGAATCATTGGTTGACATTTTTGCTTAACTAGTGGGGGCAAAGTATTCACCAAGATTGACTTAAAAGCCGGCCGCGGTGGTCTAGTGGTTCTAGGCGCGCAGTCCGGAACCGCGGGGCTGCTACGGTCGCAGGTTCGAATCCTGCCTCGGGCATGGATGTGTGTGATGTCCTTAGGTTAGTTAGGTTTAATTAGTTCTAAGTTCTAGGGAACTTACTACCACAGCAGTTGAGTCCCATAGTGCTCAGAGCCATTTGAACCATTGACTTAAAAGATGCCTACCTCCAGTTACCATTGTATGCCAAATCCTGTGACATCCTAGTAATCAATACACCTTTTGGACTCTACCAATACAATACATTTCCCTTCGCTATTGCTAGTGCCCCGGCTATTTTTCAGAGGTGCTTGGAGCAGCTGACAAGGAATGTCCCCGGCACTGCCATTTATCTGGTGTTTGGCTATGTGCAGCTCTGTTGTAACAAAGAAAAGGAAGACTTTTTTGTGTGACCAAGTCAGATACTCAGGCCACATATTCAATGCATTGAAAATCCGACACACACCCCAGTATGTTGATCCTTTCCAAAGCCTGCCCACATCAAAAGACAAATCTGAACTCAAAGCCATTTTAGGACATTTGAACTACTATTGCTATTTTCTTCCCTATGCGATAGACTTGGCAGAACCATTTCATCATCTGCTTTGTAAAGATGTACAGTAGAAATGGACACCACAGTGTGACAAGGGATTTCATGATCTCTGACAGGCCCTCCTCCTCCCCACCTGACTTTCTCCCTATGATCCCTCAAAGCCTAAGATTCTTGCTGCTGAGGCATCAGATTATGACATAGGGGCACTACCATTGTAATGTGATTGATGTAGTCAAGACATCAATTGCTTTTGTATGAAGAACTTCGTCATCGGCTCTGTCGAACTACAGACATATCAGGAATGAAACATTGGCCATTATCTTTGGTATCAAAAAGTTTCACAACTATGTGTAAGGACAATAATTCACACTGCTCACAGATCACAAGCCACTCCTGCCCTTACAGTCCACCACACCCATCTTGACCATGTCAGCTAGCCAGTTCCATTGCTGGGATCTCTTCCTTTCCACATACACCTACAACATTCAGTTTTGCTCTACAGTCCTCCTTTCCAGGCTTCCCACTGGTCAAGACCCAGATTTTGATTCCAACCCAAAGATTCCAGCTGGAATCAGATGCTAAAGATGCCATGGTCCTGATCCTGTTGGATGTTACCCTCATCTGACAATACTCAGGCACTGACCCAGACCTGCGTGATGTCATGAGGTTCATCAAATGTGAGTGGCCCGCGAATCGCAAGATGCTGACACACTCGGATCTGCAACCCTTCCAGGCTCCCCATCACGAGCTCTCTGTAATTTACAGCATTATCACCCAGGGTGACAGCAGCAGGATGTTCGTTGTTATCCCTCATGTGCTCCACGATAGTGTCCTCCCCCTTCTACATGAGGGGCATTGAGGAATAGTGCTCACCAAATGCCTCGCTTGCCCACGTCTATTGGCGGGGCGTGGACTCTGCCATCACCTCCATAGTGTCTTCCTGTTCTAGATACCAAAGCAAACAGGCTGCCCGGCTCATCATCATTCTCCATGGCCCACCACCTCCAACCTGTGGTCCCACATCCATCTCGACTTTGCTGACCCTTTCCTTGGTGGCTCATGGCTTGCGGTCATTGATGTGGGTACAGGTTTTCCTTTGGTTACCAGTATGTACTCCATATCATCTGTGCACACCACGAAAGTGCTTACCTGTATTTTTTTCCCTAGAAGGCCTCGCAGAAACTAATTACTGATAAAGGTCAATTCACCTCTTTCAAATTTATGTGGAAGAATAAAAATCGAAAACTGACGATAATGTAAAGTGTATCTTGCAAATCATGATGATGAACTTGCCAGTTCGAAGCCTGTTATGGCACTATTTACCTAAATAAATAGCAGTATTAATAGTGGTTGGTTGCTGTCTTCTTCTGTGTAAGAATTAACCTACATGAATGGACCAACCCATTCCTACACTGCAGTGCCAGACATCACAGGTGGCCATTCCCATGGAGGTGGATCCCATCCCAGCCAGGTAGGTCAATGATGTCCCCAGCATCACCATCGCTGGCCCCATTGCATGTATTCACCTCTCCTCCATCGTTTTCAGGGCGGAGAGCAATGGTGTGTCGTGACTGTGCCAACACACCTCCAAAACTGCATGGTGGGTGGTCTACCACTTGACCCCTACAGCAGACCAGTAGCTGCAGGTGAGTGTTCAGCAAAGTTCAACAGCTGGCACCAGATGGCCTCTTTGGTATGAAGGCAATGTGGCAAGAACATGTGTGCACCATTGGTGGGGACCGTTGTACTACATTATGCTTCTACAACCACATCACACCACCAATACGATTCCTGTACATACCTGCCACCAAAGTTCAGGGCTGCACTGGCAGCTCTGCAAGCTGCTTCATGGGAGTCAGCTTCCTGATGCACACCAGTCATGCATCTGATCACCACGAGACACCATGCCACCTGTTCCTCATCAGCCCACTCTGCCAGGATGGCATTCTGCGGGAAATGCAGGATCTCACTGGTGTTTGATTTGGCCGAACTGATTGACGGACTTGTCTCCACCTGTCGTAGCGAACTTTTAAGTTTACAAAGGCACTTTAAGTGCAGGCTTTAGTTTTTGCCAGTGTAATTCAGACTTCTCACATGCCGAGGAAGGCAATATTTCATTCAACAGAATTAATTTTTTTCATGGGATGTCTCTACTAATAGATTGCCTGTGATTCATATTCAAAGTAGTGGTCCACGAATTAATTAAGTGCAATAATTTGAAGAGACTATTTTGTTTAATTAACAGATTTATAGAAGAGGAACTTTTGTGAATTCCATTTTCAACTTGTCTGTTTTTGGTGCAGTTGCAAACCTTTACTTACTGATTTGTTCCTGAAACATTCAGAATTGAAACTTATGAATAAAATGTGTTTTGTTTTGGATATTCTTGTGTTCTTGTTGAGTGTCCCTACCATGGGACACTTCATCCTCAAACACCAGTGATCCCATGAAACCCAGAATGAAGTTTCTAGGTGCAACTGTTGTAAATTAAAGTAAAACTTTAAGATATAATGGCCCAAAACTGTACAATAGACTGCTACAGGAAATTAAAGGTATAAATGAACTTCATAGCTATAGACAAAGGCTAAAAACATATTTATTAAGATGTTACACTGTAAATGAATATTTACAATAATTAGAGATAGACACTCAATATTAAAAAATACCCCATACATTAAGAAACACTATGCAGCATAATTGTAAACATTGTAAGACTAATTATAAGGACTGTAAAATTTGTAAGACTCCAGGTACGTTTACTGTATGACAAACATTGTACTAACAGTTGATGAAATTCATACCATTTGTATCATTCTATGGATGAATGAATGAATAAATAAATAAATATTTAAAATCAAAACAGTCCTTTTCCATGATGAGGTGTCACAATCACTTTTTGCAGCCTCTTTATCCAATCTCTTAAGTATCACCTGGAAAATTGAGATGTAGTTTCAAGTTAAAAAATGAGCTAAAAATGGGTAAATTATTCTCAATGTACGGGGTTCTTCTTGTGGATGTGTTACTGCAAACAGAGTAGTACTAAAATCACTTCTATAAAACATTAGTGTTCTCACTAAGAACTTAGAGCACTTCATATTTGTTGGCAAAATCAAAATACAGTGAGAAAAGTGTACATGAAAACAGAAAGGCAGCTATGGAAAAAAAAAACTGATGGATGGAGTCCAACAAGCATCAAAGTTTCCAGTAGAGTCAAGTTGTCAATATCTGCATTCTTTAACAGAGGTAAGGTGTCAGTTAAATCACTTCTGTAACATCTAGCCTACACAGCTATTTAGGGCACTGTGCAGTACTATGCTCAAACCATGAGAGATCCTCTGTCAAGAGGGGCTAAGAGCACGATAAGAGGAACATGAGTAGTGAAGGCCTTGGGGTGAACATCACCTGTCTCATTGTTAGCATTATAAGGAATGAAATAGGTTACCTTCTCATTTACTATAAGGACTTTTACATAGAAGATTCAGCTGTTACATGGACTCGCAAGTCCATAACACTGCCAAAAAACAGCTTCACTGTATATTACATGCATATGTTTCCTGCATGATGAACTAAAAATATGAGCTAATTAACACTTTGACAGCTGCACACATAGTGACAGATGTTTCTCTGCCACACCATGACAGGCCAATTGATGACAGCAGAAAAATTTGGAAATCACATAAAATAATTTTATTCCATGCTTATTAAACATATGTCCCTTATAGGTCAATATTTCAAATTTAAACAAAAAGAAAGGAAGTGATCATATTTGTATTATACAAATCATTGAGTAGGCAAGTACAACTAAGGATGCAGGTACACTACTATCAGTGCATTTGTTAATAACAAGGTGGAGTAAACCATTTGTTGCAGGTTTCACAGAGTGTAACTGTCTTCTTCACTCATTTCAATGCTTCAGACATTTCAAGAATTTCAAAAAAATCTTCCAGTAACACTAATGACATCTCTTTCATTCTTTTCTATTTCTGTTATCTTTTTCTTGTGTAACTGTCAGGTAGTGTCATTTCATATTTCCTGATGTTGGACCATGAGACTTTAGCAATCTTGTCGTCTGCTAGAACCTTGTAATAATCCTTGTCCAGTTGACATTCCAAGTAAATATTTTACAGTTTCTATCCTAAAGTTTGCATTTTTTCCACGTTTTGCACCAGCTATTGTTGCATTTACCAATGACATGCTCATGATGTTTTTGGTTTTGTGGTAGTACTGAATTTTTTTTTTATAAGGGTGAGATGTAACTAGCCATTTCAGCTGGAATGTCTACTACTCATTCCCCTTTGATGCATTCATCAAGGACCACCGGCTTTCATTTTTCATTTCCAGAACAGTCTTTGCCGGATGGAACCAATTCTAAAAATCTGTTTTGTTGACAGAAATAACACTTCCATTCTAGCCTTCCAATTTCCAACCACAATACCATCACCATCAGATGACTCTTTACCTAAGACTTTCCCCTTTTTTAGGCTATGTCGATTCTCATAATTGGTGGAAGATGCCCTCTGCTCTTTCCCAGTGGCCCAACTAAATTTGTCTCTTTTCAAGTATCTGTTTTGCAAAAGGAATGGATGTATACTAGTTACTTGGAACAACTGTTCAGCCTTCTAAAAAAAAAAAAAAAAAAAAAAAATAGAAAAAGCTATTCCTGAGCTTCAGCACAATACTTTCTGTCAAGTTTTTAGACACAACATCCTTTCATCCTGTGTAAGTCATCACACATAGTGTATATCCAATACTCTTGCATAATTTGAAAGTCATACTGCCATATTCATGTCTGTTCCCTGAAATATACATTTATCCAACTATAAGATGACTGCAAATATAAGACTACTGTAATTATAAAACAACCTTTTTTTAGTGGCCCCTTGACAGATTTTTGTTTCTAGCATATTCTGACTTATACTAAACTTACTCCATTTGACTGTGTACATTCCGACAGTAAATGGAGAAATAAAATAAGTGAAAAGAAATTGTTTACATTAATATTTACCTTACTTCCTTTTTTGCTTACTTTCTGGGCCAGTTGCCTGTGTTATCACTAATTTTAATAAAATGAAAATAATAATAGTAATAGTAATAATAATAATAGGTTCAGGACAGAACTAAAGAAGCCTCGGACAAGCGCCGTCATGGTCGGGGACGACGCTTGAACCCTATGCCCGCCCACAATGGTAACAACACTGCTAGCCAACTGGAAAATGATTTAAATCCAAATAGAGGTGTTTTGCAGGATATGCTTCCTGCAACCACCCTAGAAGGAAAACAAAGACAGAGGATGAGATGGTCAGATGAAGTTAATCGACACCTCATGTTCTGTTATTACCAAGCAACAAATCTAGGAACCAACACAACTGGATACAGATCACAAGCATACACAACATTTATTACCAGATACCCAGAATTAAAATTTTTAACAGAACAACGACTAGCTGATCAGATCCAAGTAATAATAAAAAACAACAGGATACCCCAGTCAGAATTAGAAAACATCAAACAACAAGTATAACAAATACTGGAACAAAATAATGTGCAATCAGAAGAAGAAGAAAATACAGTAATGGACTCAAACATCCCAGAACAAACAAACAAAGAACAACACGCATCAATTAAACAGTCAGAGGAAATCGAAATCTTAAGACAGCCACAAGAACAAGCACAAATAGAACACGAAGTGACTCACATGTTACATATAGAAGAGAAATTCCGGCTGACATATATAGAATACAAAGACACAAATACAGACATTAGACCATTCTTGCGTAGACCGCCAAATAACCCACAAGTCGAAACAACAATAACAACTATCAACACAATCATACACAACAAAATAAATGAAAACACAACTATGGAAGAGTTACAACTATATATAGGAGCACTCACTACACTAAATATACACACTAGGCAGAGATCAGAACCAACCAACACACAGAAGAAACCCACAAAACCACCATGGCAACACAGGCTACAGATCAGAAAAGAAAAACTGAGAAAACACAGCTAACACAATTCATAAGAAATGAAATGTCAGAAAAAAAAAATGAAAAAGGTTAGGTAAAATCTCACAACAAGAAGCGATAGAGCAATTAGATGAAAAGAAGCAGAAATTACAAGCATTGGCCAAACGACTTAGAAGATACAAAAAAGTGAAAATAGAAGGAAACAAAATCAAACATTCAACACAAACCAAAAGAAATTTTACCAGACAATAGATAACACACACATTAAAATAGACAATCCACCAAGCATAACAGACATGGAACACTTCTGGAGCAACATATGGTCAAACCCGGTACAACATAACAGGCATGCACGGTGGATACAAGCAGAAACAGACACATACAAGATGATACCGCGGATGCCTGAAGTGATAATTTTGCAACATGAAGTCACCCAAGTAATTAATTCTACTCACAATTGGAAAGCCCCCGGAAAAGATAAAATACCAAATTTCTGGCTAAAGAAGTTCACCTCAACACATTCACATCTAACTAAATTATTTAACAGTTACATTGCAGACCCATACACATTCCCTGATACACTTACACATGGAATAACTTATCTGAAACCTAAAGATCAAGCAGACACAGCAAACCCAGCTAAATATCACCCCATAACATGCCTACCAACAATATACAAAATATTAACTTCAGTCATTACACAGAAATTAACGACACATACAACACAGAACAAAATTATAAATGAAGAACAAAATTGTAAATGAAGAACAAAAAGGCTGTTGCAAAGGAGCACGAGGATGTAAAGAGCAACTGATAATAGATGCAGAGGTGACATATCAAACTAAAACTAAACAAAGGTCGCTACACTACGCATACACTGATTACCAAAAAGCTTTTGATAGTGTACCCCACTCATGGTTACTACAAATATTGGAAATATACAAAGTAGATCCTAAATTGATACAGTTCCTAAACATAGTAATGAAAAATTGGAAAACCACACTTAATATACAAACAAATTCAAATAATTTCACATCACAGCCAATACAGATTAAGCGTGGAATATACCAAGGAGACTCATTAAGTCCTTTCTGGTTCTGCCTTGCTCTGAACCCACTATCCAACATGCTAAATAATATGAATTATGGATACAATATTACTGGAACATACCAACACCAAATCACACATCTGCTATACATGGATGATCCAAAACTACTGGCAGCAACAAATCAACAACTCAACCAATTACTAAAGATAACCGAAGTATTCAGCAGTGATATAAATATGGCTTTTGGAACAGACAAATGTAAGAAAAATAGCATAGTCAAGGGAAAACACACTAAACAAGAAGATTACATATTGGATAACCACAGCGACTGCATAAAAGCGATGGAAAAAACAGATGCCTATAAATATCTAGGATACAGACAAAAAATAGGAATAGATAATACAAATATTAAAGAAGAACTAAAAGAAAAATACAGACAAAGACTAACAAAAATACTGAAAACAGAATTGACAGCAAGAAACAAGACAAAATCTATAAATACTTATGCTATACCAATACTGACCTACTCATTTGGAATAGTGAAATGGAGTAACACAGACCTAGAAGCACTCAATACACTTACACGATCACAATGCCACAAATATAGAATACATCACATACATTCAGCAACAGAAAGATTCACATTAAACAGAAAGGAAGGAGGAAGGGAATTTATCGACATAAAAAACCTAAATTATGGACAGGTAGACAATTTAAGAAAATTCTTTCTAGAACGAGGAGAAACTAGCAAAATACACAAAGCAATCACTCATATAAATACATCGGCTACACCACTGCAATTTCATAACCACTTCTACAACCCTTTAGATCACATAACATCAACAGATACAAAGAAAGTAAATTGGAAAAAGAAAACACTACATGGCAAGCACCCGTATCATCTAACACAGCCACACATCAATCAAGACGCATCCAGCACATGGCTTAGAAAAGGCAACATATACAGTGAGACGGAAGGATTCATGATTGCAATACACGATCAAACAATAAACACCAGATATTACAGCAAGCATATTATTAAAGATCCCAATACCACAACAGATAAATGCAGACTTTGCAAACAACAAATAGAAACAGTAGATCACATCACAAGCGGATGAACAATACTAGCAAATACAGAATAGCCCAGAATACATGACAATGTAGCAAAAATAATACATCAACAGCTTGCCTTACAACATAAACTTATAAAACAACACGTTCCCACATACAAGTATGCACCACAAAATGTACTGGAGAATGATGAATACAAATTACACTGGAACAGAACCATTATAACAGATAAAACAACACCACATAACAAACCTGACATCATACTCACCAATAAAAAGAAGAAATTAACACAACTAATCGAAATATCCATACCCAATACAACAAATATACAAAAGAAAACAGGAGAAAAAATTGAAAAATACATCCAACTGGCTGAAGAAGTCAAGGACATGTGGCATCAGGATAAAGTTGACATTATACCAATTATACTATCAACTACAGGAGTCATACCACACAATATCCACCAGTACATCAATGCAATACAGCTACATCCAAACATATATATACAACTACAGAAATCCGCAATTATTGATACATGTTCAATCACCCGAAAGTTCCTAAATGCAATATAACATACACCGTACAGTTAAAAGGAAGTCACGCTTGATCAAGGTCCGCATCACTTTACATTTTTGACCAGACATAACGTCTGAGAAAAGAAAGAAATAATAATATCCACAGACCCAGTATGGATATTGAGGGTTTCTTCAACTTCTCCCCTGGAATGACGGCATTGTCTCCATGAAAAAGACACTTCCTGTAAAGCTATCACAGGTGAGCCTTAAAACTTCTGTGCATATCAGCATCTATTACTTGTAGTTGGGATGCCATGCTACTAAGAATTATTACCATGTCTGTGTTGTTCTTCACTATCAGATTCATAACTTCCTGGATTGTGTGTTCCTTGAAATCGTCCAACACCCACATTTTCCTTCTGTTAAGCAAAGAGCCTGGTATTCTTAGTTGTTGATGAATCTTCCCAGTTGTATGGTGGTGGTCTGTGAAACTTTTCAGTTACTAATGTTTTGCTGGACATCATGTGAAGTGCTCTTGGTCACGCTGAGTCTTGTCAACTGATACACTGGATATCAGAGAGTGACATAAATAATGTAGAAAATGTGGTGTGGTTAAGTTTACATGTGACTGGCAGACATAATACTAGTCAGAGATAAAACATAACTATCCATTGTTATGTGTCAAACATAGAACTTGTCTATTTAATCTGTGCAGCCACTGACCAATTACCATTAAGTTTCATTGCTTCTTCTTTTCTGTTAAAATTATCTCCATGTTTATATATCTCCATGGCTTCTCTATACAGCTGTGGATAATAGTACCAATGTTTATAATTTCACAATGTGCCACTGGTTGATGGTATGAGAACCATTTGGGTTACAAACATCAACAGTGTTTTTTTGCCTTGCATGTGCTGTCAGCTCTCTGTTATTGTTAGAACTATGTCAAGAGGTCAAAGTGAAGTATCTAACAAGGTATCAAATTCTGTACATGGTGTCTTCTTCTGTGTCGATCCTTTTTCCTACGCATTTCAGCAATAATCAGGTCTTAGTATCTCGCAAGTACAGGTAAACTAAATACTTACCATTATCTTGATTGTATCCTCTGCTTCATTTTTACGTATTTTAAATATTAATTATGTTTCATGGTGGTACGTGAATGTTACATTATCTGAAATTGTGGTCTTGTGGGAGAATAAGGTAGGGTAGAATGGAATACTGCCCTGATATGCTCTTTTTTTTGACACAAAAGATTTTTTATTTTCTGTACAGACTGATTCAACTCTGCAAAAGAAAAACTAACATGCAAAGTTGGTATATTCCTACCCGCAAGAGGTTGCAGAAGGTGTAATAAATGGAAGAATGGGTTACAAAAAAGCAGCAACTCAGTTCATCATCCCTCAAACTGCATTAGAGCATCATGTGAAGAAAAACCATGGAAACAATGACTATTGTGTTGAAACAGCAATGGGTCACCTTAATTGTGTCTTTACAGTACAACAGAAGGCCGAACTATTAGGTTGGTGCATAAGTTTGTAGCATTTTTGTTTTGCATGATTGTATCTGTTTGCTGTGGGTTTATTTATCAATTGTCATTTTTTATTTGTGGTTCACTGTTGCTATCTGAGTTTATGTATCATCATTATTTCCAACATATATTCTTTTGTTTTGAGTTCACTAGAAGGGTGACACCAGCGGAGGCAGCCAGAACATTTACGCTGCATATTGGAATAATGCTATTGGACAGAGAGTGGCAAGAACATGGTTTTCTCATTTAAAGAAGGATAATTTCGACATTAGTGACTCTCCACATTCAGGAAGACCTTCAGGGTTTGATGATCATTTATGAACACATTAATCCACTATTATCCACATCAGTGTACTCGAGAGCTGGCAAAAGTGATGAACTGTGACCATTCCACCATCGTGTGACATTTGCAAGCAATGGCGAAGGTACAAATATCAGGTAAATGGGTACTGCATGCTCTTAGCCAAAATCACAAAAATCAGTGGGTGGTCATATGTGCATCTCCGCTTGATGTCACCATTTGGCTTGTGAACAACAACAACAACAACAACAACAACAATAACAACAACACCAACAACCATTCCTATCCTGTACCATCACTGGCGATGAGAAATGATGTCTTTATGCTAACATAAGGGAAAGAAAAGAATGTTTGAGTCCAAAAAAAGCAGAACTTGCCATACAAAGACCTGTGTCCATCCAAAAAATGAGAATGTTATGCATCTGGTGGAACAGCAACAGTATGGTGTACTATGAATTACTTCCCAACGGTGTAACCATCACTGCTGACATTTATGCTCAACAACTGAGATGTCTTGCAGATGCAGTCCAAGAACAACGACCAAATGGTTCAAATGGCTCTGAGTACTATGGGACTTAACATCTGAGGTCATCAGTCCCCTAGAACTTAGAACTACTTAAACCTAACTAACCTAAGGACACCACACACATCCATGTCCAAGGCAGGATTCGAACTTGCAACGGTAGCGGTCGTGCAGTTCCAGACTGAAGCACCCAGAACTGCTCAGCCAACAACGACCGGCCAACAACGACCGGCCAACAACGACCGGCCAACAACGACCGGCCAACAACGACCGGCCAACAACGACCGGCCAACAACGACCGGCCAACAACGACCGGCCAACAACGACCGGCCAACAACGACCGGCCAACAACGACCGGCCAACAACGACCGGCCAACAACGACCGGCCAACAACGACCGGCCAACAACGACCGGCCAACAACGACCGGCCAACAACGACCGGCCAACAACGACCGGCCAACAACGACCGGCCAACAACGACCGGCCAACAACGACCGGCCAACAACGACCGGCCAACAACGACCGGCCAACAACGACCGGCCAACAACGACCGGCCAACAACGACCGGCCAACAACGACCGGCCAACAACGACCGGCCAACAACGACCGGCCAACAACGACCGGCCAACAACGACCGGCCAACAACGACCGGCCAACAACGACCGGCCAACAACGACGGGCCAACAACGACGGGCCAACAACGACCGGCCAACAACGACCGGCCAACAACGACCGGCCAACAACGACCGGCCAACAACGACCGGCCAACAACGACCGGCCAACAACGACCGGCCAACAACGACCGGCCAACAACGACCGGCCAACAACGACTGGCCACATTCTGCTACACAGACATAAAACACAGTACAGTAGTTGGGTTGGGAAGTCTTTCCACACTCACACTATTCACCTGATCCTCCACATTCAGATTTTCACCTTTTCCACACTCAATCCAACAAACTTCAAAGAACTTACTTTCCAGATGAAAATGCACTCCAAACATGACTCTATGAGCTTTTCATCTCAAAACCACATGATTTCTATGGTCATGGAATCAAAAAGTTGCCCCAACTTTGGCAGACTGTTGTAAATAGTGAAAGAGAATATATCATTGATAACTAAAGTCTTTGTTATGTGTATCTGTTATGTTTATTAAATTTATGGAAACATACTATGAACTTATGCACCAACCCAGTAGTTAGATATCTGACTAAAACCGAAGCTCAACTATTTGGATTAATAACTAATGAACTCCGGGAATTAGCCTATGAATTGCCTAATCTTAACAGTTTGCCGAATCCATTTGGCAACGACAGAAAATCAAGAACAGAGTAGAGAAGAGATTTTTGAGGTGGGATCAAACACAGAGTTTACAGATGCCAGAAACTACTTCAGCAGCTCGAGCTATGGGCTTTAATAAATCAGCAGATGACATATTATTTGACTTACTCGGCAGTGTTGTCAATGAATACAAGCATATTAGGGATAGAATATTTAACTGTGTTGAGAAGGGAATATCAGTAAGCCCTAAAGACCACTCAAGAATAATTGCTCCTAAAGGATGTAGGCAAGTCTGGATTCTCACCTTTGCTGAGAAAGGTGAGACTATGACAATGGGGATCTGCTTTTCCACATTTGTTGAATACATCACTCCAATTTTAATTTTTCCAGGAAAGAAATGAGGCAGGAGCCTCAGCCTGATCTTCAAACCAGTGCAATATCAGAGGTTCATGAAACAGGCTGGATAAATAAAGAGCTCTTTGTGGAACGGTTAAAACACTTCAAATAAACAAAGTCCAATTCTTCTCATTCTAGACAGACATTCGACTCATACATAAAGTTTGGAACTAATTGATCTAGCAAAGGATAACAATGTTATATTTTAATGTTTGCCATCACACACCTCTCACAGTGTGCAACAAATAGATGTAGCCTACGTGAAATCCATTAGCAAGTAATACAAGTGTACTGGCACCACCGTTTAGGATAGGGAAAGTTAGTTTTGTGTGATATTCTGAGCACAAGTTACAGCCAGGTGGAGGCCCGATTGCAGTAAGTTACGCTGATCAGTGGTTGCAAAGTGGAATGGAGGCCACAGGGCCGTCAAACCGTTGAAAAGAGTAAACGCAGCGGTTCGCATGGCGCAAGCTATAGGCAGAAAGGGCCCCACTGGCACAACCGGGGTGTGGGGCGTACGTGACTTGGAGTGATGCGTTAGCGAAACAGAGGTGCGCAATCAAGTATAAATAGGTGTTGATTCAAATGTGGCAGCTCTCCTGGACGGCGGGGCATGTCGTTCCGCTAGGCTACACGCAGCAACAGATGGGGCGACAGCATCCCAGTCCACAGCGGGTCGTTGGTTCGAGCCTCTGAGGCCGACGCAAGGTCTGCAGCCAGCCAGGGCAGACCATTCTTCGGCTCGCTACCTTGGATAGTGGTCTCGGCTTCCGACACATGCCGTAGACTTTCGTGGCGAGGGGCCGCAAATTCCGACACCGTACCGCGGGCAGTCATTGCCGCCGCATTCCCAACAACACCAGCCGAGAAAGAAGCAACAGCGGGGCCGGCCTACGGCTCCCAGCGGAGGAGTGTGGAGTCAATGGGGACGGTGGCCGCTGAGTTGGCTGCTGGTGCAGCCATCCTGACGTAATTGGAACTCTACAGCTGGCGAACAAGGCCGGCACAACACAGTGTTGCATTGCACAGGTCGCTGGGGCAGTGGCCTCAGCATTGCGGGGCCTGTGAAGCAGACCGAGGTCAATGAAGCACTGTAGTGGAAATGAATAAATCATTTGAAAAGCTTGGCCGAGTTTTAATACGGCACCTCCTGGCACCCATCCACTACATTTGGTGTCAGAATAGCGGACGTCGTCTGTCCAGTACGACGTTCGAGCCCACCACCTACAGTGCAGTCACAAGATGTGGTGAGTGCTGTCAAAATTGTTCTTTTGAGTGTTGCTTGCCAGAAGCCACATTTTATATGTTTTGCGTATGCATATTATTTATTTTGTCAGAATAAGTGTTAGTGTATTTGGGACAGTAAGATGATGTTTTTCGTGGTATTTGATTACTTTGTATTGGTTTATGATGTTACTCAGTATGATGATACGGAGTTGTAGAAAGTCAGATTACTCTTGTACTTAGTCCCGAAACAAAACAACTAACTGAGAACGAAAGCAACACAATGGCAGAGTCAAGGACGCAAGATGCGTCAGACCCAGAAGTGGCACGGATTTTGACGCAAAACATTGCACAATTGATAGTGGACAATACTCAGTTAAGAAATGAATTAACATCTAGAAGTGAGTGGGAAACCGTATCTGATCAGTCGTTGTTGCCTAGGATGCAGGAGATTGATCCAGCCGCTGCAAGTTTGATTATTCCGTTTTCTGGCAAGGCATCTGACGATATGCGTTCGTTTGTGGAGGGCTTTGAGACATCAGCAGTGATGAATGGTTGGCCTGATGAGCAGTTGTTACATACAGCCAAGATTAGATTAACGGGTGAAGCAAAAACATATGTAAGGTGTTCTGAGGCCTTGAGGAAGGCAGCAGACAATTTAAGCAGTTAAAGGGAGTGCTCTTACAAAGGTACAAGAAATGGAATAGTGCTCGGTACTTTAGGGAGAGGTTAAGTACAATGAGAAAAAGACAGGGGGAGACAGTGGAGAAATTTGCAGACAGGATAAGGGAAAATAATGAGTACACTTACGAGTTGGGGCAGAGCGATGAAGCGAATAGTGTTCTGTTGCAGGAGGTCGAGCAAGGGGCACTTTGAGAGGGTTACTGGTGCATATGTCATGGAAAGCGCGTGAAGGGACTCCGAAAGATTTGTATTTGGCCATTCAGCTGGCAATTCAGTGTGAGGAAATAGACGTGGCAACAGGAGTACGTGAGAGTCAAACAGTATTTGCAGCGGGTATAAATTATTATAAGTGTGGTCGTACAGGACATGTGCAGAGGAAATGTACCCAGCCACCATGGAATAGAGGAAGGGGTGGAAATCAGCAGCATGTAGGATGGAGAAATGGAGATAGGAGAGGTGGACGAGCGTTAAACGACAGGGGGGGGGGGGGGGGGCCCAAGACCCACGTGAAGGAGCTCCCGTTTAATTTCAATGATACGAATACGTATACAGAGGTGGAACGTTCAGTGGTAGGATCTGTAGGAACTAAAAAGTTTAAGGTTTTGTTGGACACAGGGGCGCAAGTGTCAGTGGCTACTAAGAATACAATGGGACAAAGGAAGTTAGACCCACCACGTTATAGGTTGCGTGGAGTGGGGGATAAGGAGGTCACGTCTTTGGGGTCAGTGACAGTTGACTTCCGCATTGGGAAAGACTGATTTAATGCATGCATGGAGGTGGTACCATGGGTAAGTGAGGGCTACGACATGATCCTAGGAGTAGATCTCTTTCATCAACATCATGCCAAAATTGACCTTGGACAACAAACTGTGGAACTTGGTGGAATGTTATTTCCGCTAGGGGAAACTGTTGTCAATGCAGAACTGTCGCAAGGGGTGTTCAATGTAATGAACAAACCAACTGAACTGCGTACATTAGCATTAAGTCTTAATTTGCATGAGTGTGTGTCTAGTGGCACCGGGAAGTCGCTTTGGGTAAGTGCGGAGTCGAATCTACCTGTGGGTACAGTTTTATTGAACCATTGGAGGATAATGAAGATTTGGATTCATTGGGTTCTTTTGTGAAGTGTAGTGTTGTATGCGTAGAGGAGGGAACAAGGGGCAAGTAGTTACCGTGAACATAGATAATTTTAGTGCTGTAGACGCGAATTTGAGAAAAGTAGTTTTAGTAGCAAATTTGGATGTGCCAGATGATGAAGACTGGTGTTCGAGAGGTAGGTGAAGCGATCAACCATTAACTGCCAATAAAACTGCATTGTGTGACAAAATTAAGCATTTCAAAGGAGGAGAAAGAGAGCATATGGAAGAATTAAGGATTTGTTTTTTCCACAAGGGCCATTACCAGCAACTCCATTAGTTCAGCATAGGATACCAACAGGGAATGAGGCACCTGTTTACCATAAACCGTACAGAATACCGAGGTATTTGCAGCCAATTGTGGAGGGTTTCATTGATCAGCAGCTTGCGGATGGTATTATAGAGCATAGTAATAGTTACTGGTGAGCGGGCATTATTGTTGTGCCTAAAAAATCTGCAGATAGAACTAAGACATACAGGTTCTGTTGTGAGTACCAGTACCTCAATAATAAGACAGTAATGGATGCATACCCAATTCCAAACATATCGGAGACTTTGGATCACTTAGGACAGTGCCAGTACTTGTCTACGATGGATTTGACAAATGGTTATCATCAGTTAGAGGGGGCTCCAGAGGATCGTCCAAAAACTGCTTTCTCTACACCTGGAGGTCATTACCAGTACATTAGAATGCCATTCGGTTTGAAAAACGCTCCGGCAATGTTTCAGAGATTGTTAGACAGTGTCTTGAGGGGTTTGAAACTGCGGCAGTGTCTTGTCTATTTGGATGACATTATAGTGTTTTCAAGTAGTATGGAGCAACATAGACAGTGGTTAAGGGAAATCTTTATGAAGTTAAGAGCAGCTCATTTGACGATGACCTTGGAAAATTGTCATTTCACATTAGAAGAAGTAAAATATTTGGGTCAGAATATCAGTAAGGATGGATTTCGAACAGATCCGAGGTTGATACAGGCTTTAAGATTTTCGGGAACCGAAAACAGTTAAGGAAGTGCAGTCATTCATCGGAGTTTGCAATTTCTATCGAAACTTCGTGAAGGGTGTTGCAGATTTAGCACAGCCGTTGACGCGATTGTGAAATTTGAGTGGACAGAAGAGTGTCAGAAAGCGTTTGACAAACTGAAAGAAGTGTTAACATCAAGTCCGGTTCTTGTGTTTCCAGATTTTGAAAAGGAGGTTATACTAGCTTGCGATGCATCAAATCAAGCATTAGGGTGTGTTCTTAGTCAGGAAAATTGATGGGAAAGAACATCCTGTAGCCTATGCGTCTAGGCAGTTGAATGCAGCAGAGAGGAATTACTCGACAACAGAGAGGGAAATGCTTAGTGTAATCTATGGAATTATGTATTTTAAATGTTATTAATATGGGAGAAGATTTCAGGTAGTGGCAGATCATGCTGCATTGAAGTGGTTGTTGGGGTTGACGGATCCGTCTACTAGACTCGCTTGATGGGCTGTGAGGCTTAGTGAATTCGACTACGAGGTGGTGCACAAGCCTGGGAAGCACAGTAATGCAGATGCACTAAGTAGAAAGGTGGCAAAAGTAGAAGTCACAGGTTATGAGCTAGCAGTATGGCAAAAATTACAGGACGCGAACAACGATTGTAAACTGTATTGGACACAGCCACAATTTAATATGTACGACGGTGTTCTGCGCAGGAAAACGAAGTTAGGGCCAAGGGTAGTAGTGCCAGCGAAGTTGAGGGACGAGGTTTTAAAGGAAGGACATGATCACATGTTATCTGGTCATGGAGGGTGTAGAGCAACGAATAGGAGAGTGGTGGAGAGGTATTGATGGAGAGGTAGGAAAGGAGATGTGGATCAGTACGTCAAGAATTGTATACCATATGCGCAGAGAGCAGATTTGAATCGGAAACAGATACAGCTACAACGATTACTGGAAGCAACATGTCCATTCTCTTTCCTGGGGAGTGATGTCTTAGGACCTTTTAGGTGAACACCATCTGGGAACAGATTCGTTCTGACAATAACAGACCATTTTTCAAGGTATGTGGAGATGGTGGCTATGCCAAATCAACAGGCAGCAATGGTCGCACAAGCATTAGTAAATAACTGGATTTTGAAGTTTGGTGTACCAGAGACAATAATTACTGACCAAGGGACCAACTTCATGTCGGATTTAAAAGGAACTAAAGGGGTTGAGGACGAGGCGTTGCATCCACAGGCCAATGAAAGGACAGAACGGGTACACAGAACAATCGGGAAGATGCTGAGTTTTTATGTGGATTCCCATCACCATCAGTGGGACAAGTATTTGAAGCATATTGTATGCACATACAATGCAAAAGTCCCTACAAATACTGGTTTGCCTCCATATGATGCAGTGTATGGGCAAAAAATGCCATCACCATTTGATTTCGTTAAGCAACAGAAAAGAAGGACTGGTGAATCTGTACATCAATTCGTGAGAACAATTCGGCATGTTTGGAGACGAGTACAAAAGGCAAATACAAAGGCTTTGAAAAGGCAGGATGACGCAGTAAAGCGGAAAGTAAGTTTACCACAGTATAGGGTGGGGCAATGGGTAATGCTGTCCAGCCCCTGTACGCAAAAAGGGAAAACAAAGAAGTTCCTCACGAGGTATCAGGGGCCATACCAAGTTGTTGAAACCACATCTCCCATTAATATTAAGCTTCAGCTGCCAACTATAATGACGATAGCACACGTTGGGTGATTACGGCCATTTAAGGGTTGCCCGGATGTGGTTCCAGGGGTGTCACAGGAAGGAAAGAGGAAGGAAGAAAGAGAGAGTGGAGAGAGATGCTAAACACAGAGAAAACAAGGAAGATAGAGTACAGCATGAAGTACCGTATGCTTCGCGGTCTAGAAAGTAGTAGAGTATTTGTAGTTTTTCTTTTTTTGTTTTGTGTCATGTATCGTTGGGTTTGTGTAGATTAATTAGGCATTGTATTTTATATGTATTTTCCAGTATTGTGAGACTGCTAGGGGCAGCAGTCTTTTTGAAGAGGGAGGAAGAGCGATGGTGATCCCTGTCCTCAGGTCATTGAAAAGGGAAGTGTAGCATCTGATGTATGTGGAGTGTTGTTGGAGGAGAAATCAAACAGTTCTGGAGAGATAAATGCGTCAGAGTAAATTTTGCAGCAAAGCCATAATAAATATGTGTTGGACGATGTCAGAGTCATACGATTTCCTGTTTAAACTTTTAGTTATCGACAGTGCTGGATCAGAAAAGTCGTGTTTATATAATGTAAATTTAAATCTGCGACACTGTAAATATGGAACATGTACACCGTGCATTTATTTTTAGACAGGGGGAAAGGAATAGTCTACCCAAGGGACATCGTGGAACCAAAACTGAACTTGAAATGAGTCGGGATACATTGGATCTTCTCCACCTACAAGAATTTTATAGTAGTAGCAAGTTGTTTTGAGCAAGGAGGCGAAACGTGTAGAGCTTGAAGGAAGTAGAATTTTAATCAATGGAACTAAGTGTAACATAATAGAACCAACCTTCCATCTGCCAGCGTCAATTTCAGGAGTCACACAATTGAATGTTATGCAGCCACAGCTGTACTGGCCAGACACCACTTTAGAGTTTTTGCCAAGGCAGAATCTGACCTTGTTAAATCAAACTCTGAAGCCAGATCCATAAACCAGTTCGTTATAGAGCAAGAGGGGCGCATATCAGCCAAACAGCTTGTTCAACATGTCGCTCAGTATAGGGAAAGACAGCGGCACACGACGATAATTTTGAGCACATCTGTGCCAAGTGTCATTGCAGCCTTAACTTTGTTATGTGTTGTTTTCTTTCTGATCAGGTGGAGAGCCAATTCCCAGAGGGATACAAGAGTAGCACAAGTCCCAGTGGATTGGATGCCAAGGGCATGAGACAAGTAGATAAGGGGTTGATCAAGCAGTGGTCATCCAGTAAGGAATTTTTACGTTTTGTTTTATGTCATGGTTTTGAGGGGGCACCAGACCGCATTTAAGTTTTCTAGTAGTAAGTAAGTACATTGTAAGTGCCAATCCAAACAAGTTTAAGAGTTGGTTAAAGGATGACCCGGGCACCGGGTCTTTCCGAAGAGGGGAATAATGTAGCGGCACCACCGTTTAGGATAGGAAAAGTTAGTTTTGTGCGATATTCTGAGCACAAGTTACAGCCAGGTGCAGGCTAGATTGCTGTAAGTTATGGTGACCAGTGGTTGTGAAGTGGAATGGAGGCCACAGGGCCATCAAACCGTTGAAAAGAGTAAACGCAGCGGTTCGCATGGCGCAAGCTATAGGCAGAAGGGACCCACAGGCACAAGCGGGGTGTGGGGCGTACGTGACTCGGAGTGATGTGTTAGCGAAACAGAGGTGCGCAGCCGGGTATAAATATGTGTTTTCTAACAAGATTGATTCAAGTGTGGCAGCTCTCCTGGACGGCGGGGCGTGTCACTCCGCCGGGCTACACGCAGCAACAGATGGGGCGACAGCATCCCAGCCAAAGCGGGTCGTCGGTTCGACCCTCTGAGGCCGACGCAAGGTCTGCAGCCAGCCAGGGCAGGCCATTCTTCGGCTCGCTACCTTGGATAGTCATCTCGGCTCCTGACACATGCCGTAGACTTTCGTGGCGAGGGGCCGCAAATTCCGACACCGAACCGCGGGCAGTCATTGCCGCCGCATTCCCAACAACACCAGCCGAGGAAGAAGCAACAGCGGGGCCGGCCTACGGCTCGCGGTGGAGGAGCGCAGAGTCAACAGGGACGGTGGCCGAATTTTAATACGGCACCTCCTGGCACCCATCCACTACACAAGAACAAAATTCTTAAATAGCTGATAGCCAATCCTGGAAAACTGATCACAGTTTCAAATTGCCACCTTGTTTGACGATGCATACTTGCAGTCCTCAGCGATGTCACATGCTCTTAATGGCCTTCAAATATCTTAAATTTGGTCTGTTGACAAGAATGTCTTTAGAACTGAAGATGTGCTACCATCAGCAACCACTGATACAGAGTTGCAAACTCTGAGCAAAACTTTAGCAGGACCACTACACTCATCTAGCACAGCAATACTGGAAACTCCAAACACATGCGACAACCCCTACAACACCCTCATACAACACGCCTCCTTGTGAACTAGTATCCAGAATGTAGCTTCGAGACCAGAAAGCATAGTATCAATTCCAAAAGTAGCACCAAAAACAAACGTGTGTGAAAAAATAGAGGCAAAACAGCTATTTTCATCTCTTCTCCTTATAATATGGAGCTAATTAATGCAGAGGAAGGAAAAAAGAAGGAAAACAAGCCATACAGGCCGACGTCTGCAAAAAATTGCTTTAAATTAGTCCAGGAAAAATCTGAAGTAAGCAAAAAACATATAGGTACACTGAATCGAAAATAACCAAGAAGAATACTTCAAGCTCCAAATCATCCTCAAAACTAAAGCAGCCAAATTCATCGAATGATAGTAGTGAAATAGAAGGGGCCAATGAATGCCTTTACTGTCTTGACTACTCCAAAGAGGGTTGGATCAGATGTAGCATGTGCCTCGAGTGGCCTAACAATTTGTATGCAGCGGTTTGATAGTGAGGACAATGTTATCCATGTATGCACATTATGTGAAACTTAAACATTTGTAATTTATATGCAATTTATAACAAATTTTTGTATGTGAAATACATATAAACTGTTAAGATTTCATTTATGAATAACTTTTGTACGTGAAATATTATTCTCCACTTTGCCACACCAATAGGGGAAAATGGAGAAAATTAACATTTCTCAAATTCTTCAATAAAAATGTGAAATTACATCATTAAATACTGATATGGTGTAATGTTTTGAAAGTAAATATTGTCAAAATGAGGCCTGAACCAATTTAAGAGCTTAGTATAATTTTCTTGTACCTCAAAATGACTGTTGAACATTAAGTACCCTGTTCTGAAACAGGTTCCCCTATACTCATATTAAATGATAAAGCAAATCTCACTGATTATAACAAAACATCAGAGTGGATGTAGCGTCATGTTGAAATTTTGTAATAATTAATAATAAAAATTCAGCTGGAATAAAGTTAAAAAACCAATTCTGAAAGTGTTGAACAAGATGTTGCACCTGATTTCCTGTACACCCTTGTTGGCTCAATCAAAACACACAAATTAATAAAAAGTACAGGAAGAAACCTATAGGAAGTAGAACTTAAGAAGTCACAGCTATGGCCAAGGCTAAACATTAACACCTTATTAACCAAAGCTGGCTTCTACAGGCCACGTTAATCCACAATACGTTTCATCAATCAGTTGCAAGTACCTGTAATTGTATTACAAACACACTGTCTAAAGATATATTGTCCTAAACAGAATAGAAATCATGGCTGCTAAAGGCGACAAGGCAAAGCACAAGGCATCTGTGTCTACTGGCAGCTTCGTGTTAACAAGGTATTTGATTTTTTCTGGAAATTATCTTAAATGATTATTATCTCATTTTACATTCATAACATGTTCTTTTTCCTTGTGAATTTTAGTATTAAAAAATGGAAACAAAATTCAAATAATTTGAAAGCCGACTTACATGCTAAATTTGAGTCATGATGCCTGTGACATCACTGGGTAGCACACCGCTTCTATTGTCGTAAAGTCGTTCACAGTGATATTTTGTTTTGGAATTTACATTTTGGAAAATGGGTTACAAATGTTGTGTAGTACCACATTGTAGAAATATGTCTATAACAACTCCTGAAAAATTGTTTTTGAGTGTTCCTAAGAATGAGATGACGCGTAAAATGTGGTTGCCTCTCTGTTGTAGAAATTCGAATGAGGTAGTGGTCACCATGTGTGCATATTTCTGTGAGGATCATTTTGATGTAAGTAAACACTCCATACAAATGCCTTGTTGGTTGAAGCATAATACTCTGCCGTACTTAAATTTACTTTACTTGTGATATAGTTATGTAAGAGCTTTAAATTCTATATCATATTACATTTTAGTATCTATTTTCATTTAGTAGCTTCATTTTACACCTGATCAATATGAGATGACTCACAAGGATGGTGTTAAGAACCTGTATTTTTTGCCTGATGTAGCTTTTATTCTGAAGAATTTGAGAAACCATTTAACAATTTCCTACAACATTATTCTTTCCAAGCAATTCACTAAAGACAATAATTTGCTACTTCCCACTGTCTCCACTGAGCCTGTTTTAAAGCTGTGCGATTTTGATAAAGAGAAAAATTGGACATCGCTTGGAACCTATGAGGAAATGCAATAAGGCCAGGGCATTATGATGGAATGAAAGTTGGTCCTGTTTAAGCACACAAGGAAATGTAATAATACTGGGGCATTACGACAAAATGAAAGTTGGCCCTGTTTACACACTTTTAAATCATAATGTTTCAGCAGCAGGTAAGTATGCAGCAGAAGAACAGATATTTTAAGGTTCTGTTGCATCAGCTGCATATTTTATAGACATAATTTTCCGGTTGTTTAAATTAATGACCTCAAGGAACAGAAAAACTACAAAGAAACTAACAATAGTGCTTAGCTACAGAACAGGGTTTTCTAAATCAAAAAGATGTGAATTTGCAAAGCATATAACGAACCAGACACAGTCACAAGTATATTCAGGAACATGCGTAAATGAAAAATTCAGAAAATTCATGAACCTATTCAAATTTAAATTTGAGGAGGCGTTTCCTACGATAGTTGGGGACTCGAGTAGAAAGAACTGGGCAACAATAGGTATCAGAAAATCCTCTGAAACTCTCAAGATATCTCAGTTCTATTAAAGAAAATGGGAGTGACCCAGCCTTCTTACAGTTCTTTCTCAGATAAAAAGAAATTATAGACAACTGCTGCAGGGAGCAAAAAGAATTCAAAATGATAAGACCATACATAATTCAAACAATAAAAGCTAAGCCATTTGGAACATAATAAAGCAAGAAACTGACAACACAAAGCCAAAGCAGATGAACATAAAAATTAGAAGTAAAGATAGTTTAATACATAACCCTAAGGATGTGGCCAATACTGTAAGCAACTACTTTAGTAATACAGCAAGAAAAACTTCCTAAAATACACCATACAGCTACAGTTAACAATGCTGTTGCTACCCACCACTGAGCAGGAAATCAGTAGGATTGTACATACATTTAAGAGTACAATGTCCACAGGTCTAGATGAAGTCCAATTTATCTACTAAAAGACTGCACTAGCAGCACAAAAGCACCCCTAACAGACATTATAAATGAGTCACTCTCACCAGGTTGCTTCCCTGATTACCTAAAGCAAGCAAATGTTCTTCTCATACACAAAAAAATGTGATACAGAAAATATATAGAGAATTACAGACCAGTTTCATTAATGTCCTTCTTTTCCAAAATAATAGAAACTATTATGAAGAACAGATTTATGGGTTATTTAAATAAATACTAACTTCTAGGCAAACAACAGTTTGGTTTCATGATTAGATAGGAAACAGATGCAGCTATAGCATAATTTACAAAAGTAGTTTTAGAAGCCCTAGATAAAGGAGAACAAGTAAGAGGCATTTTCCTACACCTCAGTAAAGCATTTGACAGAGTTGGTCATGAAATACTTCAAGGTAAACTAGGAATAAGGGGACTGGTAAATAAATGGTTTAGATCTTACCTAGGAGACAGAGTGCAGAAGGTATACATATACCAACTTTCAAGTAGCTCTAATTACATGGTCCAACATCTTTCAGATCAAGAATATTTGGACATTGGAGTACCTCAAGGGAGCGTGTTACGCCTTATACTGTTCCTCATTTACATTAATGACTTCCCACTGTTGGTCACACAAGGAGAAACTATGTTACTTGTAGATGACATCAATACAATAATTACAAATAGGACACCATAAGCATTAGAAGTACAACTTGAAAAAGCACTTTTGGTTGTCTGCATCTGGTCAAATAACAATAAAGTAACTCTTAAAGTAAAAGAGACTAACAACATGAACTTCTATGCAAATAAAGAACCTAATGTAACAAAACTTAAACTACATCATGAAACCACAGACTGTGTACCTGGCACAACATTTTTAGGTGTGTATGCTGATCAAAAATTAAAATGGGATGAACATATCAGGGTACTTGGAAAATGAATTAGCACAGCATGCTATGTCTTACAAATATTGAGCGCAGCGTGCAAAAGTTCATGTCTAAAAGCAAAACACTATGCACACTGACATTCTATTGTCAGTTATGGCATAATACTATGAGGAGCAAAATCTCAGAACGTGGAAAACGTGTTCAAACTGCAAAAACGAGCCATCAGAATAATGACCAAGAATCACAAACGAGCCCACTGCATTTCTTACACACACACACACACACACACACACACACACACACACAGTTTAAACCAGATACAGTGATTGCTTGTACCTAGATAGAATCAATCAAGCAAAGACCCAAACCACGCCGGCCAGTGTGACCGAGTGGTTCTAGGTGCTTCAGTCTGGACCCACGCAACCACTATGGTCGCAGGTTCGAATCCTGCCTTGGGCATGGATGTGTGTGATGTTCTTAGGTTGGTTAGGTTTAAGTAGTTCTAAGTTCTAGGGGACTGACGACCTCAGATTTTAAGTCCCATAGAGCTCAGAGCCATTTGAACTATTTGATTTGAGCCCAAACCACTTTGTTTTACCATCCAAACTAAACTAAACTCCGCTCAAACAGGCCATGAAGGCCCAATGGTACCAACCGGCCACCTTGGCATCTTCAGTCCACAGACATCATTGGATGTGAATTTGGAGGGGCATGTGGTCAGCACACCATTCTCTTGGCCGTATGTCAGTTTATGAGACTGGAGCCGCAACTTCTCAATCACGTAGCTCCTCAATTTGCCTCACAAGGGCCGCATGCACCCCACTTGCCAATAGCGCTCAGCAGACCAGATGGTCACCCATCCGAGTGCTAGCCCAGACTGATAGCACCTAACTTCAGTGATCTGAAGGGAACCAGTGTTACCACTGTGGCAAGGCCGTTATGGTTTACCAACTAGTCAAGATATATAACAAACTCTCAAAAAGATATCAAAAACATATGGGAAGTCTATAAATTTAAAACATATCTTAAAGAATATTTACTACAAAATAGTTTTTATTTCATTAAAGAGTTCATGTAACATAAAATTATTAGAAATAAATAATCACGTTGACCAATTACAAAGTAGACACAATAACACTGTAGTTTGAGATTTACTCCATTTAATCCAAAACCAAAGAGCATATCAGAGGGATCTTACAATTCAATTATGTAATGATGACATCAATACAAAGAAATTTGTCTACAGATGAATGAATGAATGAAAGCTGCTGAAGGCAAACACAATTATGTTCTGCAGTTCCCCACAAGTGTCATTACACTGCCTCAAAATCTGAAAATTGATAAAAGAGGTACCTGCAAAACAATAGTAGTACTGGCAATAACCACAGCAATTAACAGTCAGAATTATCTTCTGAATGAAAAAGTTTCCAATGTGTTTTATTGTGCAGGCTTTCACAAGTCACCCTGGAAAACTTTTTCAGAATGGTCCAAGCAAATAATCCACTTCCAGAGTCCCTCAGTTTTAAGACAATTCCGTGACTTATTGCCATGTCACAGTACTTCTGTCCCAGTCACCATGCAATTCAGTTTCCATGTTTCTTATTTCTGGAACATGAAAACCTTGGCTGATTCTGAAGAATGAAGAGACCAAAAACGCATAAACTTTCAGAAGGTTTCCACTATCAGCCTTCACAAAATACCTTTCTATTGTTACTTAAAAATTGTTAATGCATTTTCCATCATTGCATAGCTAAACTGTTCATAGAAAAGTATGAAAAAACACTAATAGCTTCAGCTAACACTCCTATAACACACATGTAGCTTCATCTTACTCCTAGCCTGTAATATTACTGGAGCTTCTGCCAATAAGGGAACGCTTTTGATAATGTGACCAAATCTTGAAATTTAATAATTTTTAAGGTTTAATTACAAAAAATAACAGATATTTTGTGAGAATATTGACCAAAAATGCTATTTGAACGTTATAATCATTCAGAATAACACCACTCCAAACCATATTTTTAACACAGGAAAATAGCCTCTTCTGAGAGAGCCTCACATTCTAGCAGTTGGGTTTGTTTTGCAGTGATTGTAACATCTTTAACTTTGTTGACATTTATTTACATCCAAACAGTTTTTATATCGCTACATAGTGTGACTGCACATCAGAAAACATCAGATAGATTCATGACAGCGCATTACAAAAAACTGAGCATTTGATGTTGACATGGTGAAAAACATAGATAGACTGAACCTGACAGAACATTCATTTGGCATGCTTCACTCATATACATTTTTGAAACTTTACTGTGGCATTGTCATGGTATTCCAGGAAGTCACTCCGAGAAGAAATCCAATGGGGGCACGAGTTTAGGAGGGACAAAGTAAGCAAACCTCCACCTGATGAGCTAGGAAAGAAGCACATGAAAACTGCTGGATCTCTCCCTCATGAACTGAACAACACAGACTGAATAACATAGTGTTCCACATGCAACAATTCGCAAACTAAAACTTTATGGTTAGCATGTCTGACACAGTAATGCGTAACAGCAGGAAAACTCATCTTTTCTAGGAATTCTTAGTAGGGGTAGGACCTACTCGACTTGGCATCCCCTGCATGGATACCACCATTAGACAGTGATTAATTGATACGGTTGAAATCATTTTGAATAATCAGTCTTACATGTGGCAATGATAGCACTGAACAGTGAACATTAGAAATAAACAATGATTCTGAATTGCTGTCATGGATTACACTCTTTTTAACAATAACTATGAAAATTCCTGCACCATAGTAAATATTGCATGTGGTAAAATACCTGGTTGGCAGTATTTGTCGAACATTAAGACATATTGCAAACTGTGAGCACATGTCAGTTAGTACACTGTTGATATCTTGATGGTATACCAAGAGGAACTGGATCAGGGCAGGCAGTGCATGGTCTGGACAGAGCACAAATGGAACTGAGCATGGCAATTAGAGGTGGTGCTGCACCATCAGTCAGCAGGGTTCTGGCTGGCAAATCAACTTGGTGCGCGCAGTTTCAACTTGGCGACAGCAGCGGCGGCAGCAGCAGTGGCACACACTGTGCATGATGTGAGTGACTCTAAGTGGGGTTGTTAGCAGAGGTATGACACCAGGAATTGGCCGAGTGCAGCACATTGAGTAACTCAGCACGGGTGGCTTTAACCTCGTGGTAGCATGGGAGCAGCACAAAACTTCACAGTGACACAATATTGTTCACAGAAAGGACTTTTGATACAATTCTGAGCTAATTAACATTGCCATTTTAGGACTTGTGATTTATGTATTTTGTGAATTGTTGCTACAGTAATTAAAGTAGAATGAGTTCTGTTAATGAAAATATTGGTGATGAGATTACTACTCAAGGAAATGTTGTTGATAATGAGTGCAATATCAATGATTTAATTAACACACATTACTCCCATTGAGTGAATCTCATAATGTAGAGTATGGCGACACTCTTGAGCCAAATGGGGAAAAGATGTTAATGCCAGTAAGTCTTTTAGAACTGTGAAGTTGTGATGATGAGATTAGTATTATTGGGACTCCCAAAGAAATTGATAATAGGGACTTATTACATGCAATAAGACAGGTGTCAAAAGAATTTCATACGAAAATTGAACAAAATAGTAAACAAACTAACGAGGAGTTGGGCAGGATGACTGAACAAACTAACAACAAGACTGAACAAGATAATAGTAAGGTGGAACAACCTACCAAAGCAATCAACGAGCTACATTTACAGGTAAAACTACCTGTGCTCTCTCTTTCAAGGTACCAAAATAAGATTCCGCAATCATGGAAATAACTGCCTGTGTCTAGGAGGATCATTGTGTCATAGTTCTGAAACAGCTCATCACTGTCTGGGGACCCTGATAAGCCTTCTTCGTCAGCTGTCTTTCCTCAGTAAATAGGTCTGCTAGCGGGTACTGTGGGCATTTGCCCTCCCTTCGTGGATTGTGGGACTCAGACACCAGGAATAGCCTGTGTGTCCCTGACTATGTGTTCCTGACTATGTGTCCCTGACTGGTGCTGGCAACAAGTACAATAACAACTAGCTGCACATGGTCCCCTGAATTCTGATGCATGTTCCTGAACTGCACACACAACAAGCTCTGCTCAGCAGAGTTCTGTTGGTAGTAAATGCCCCCTACATTCCCTTCTGATCGGTTGTCTGAATGACCAGGTCTTGTGTAGGATTGTCTGTGGGATGCTTGTGGTCAGTTGTTAGTGTGGTGGTGTCTCTCATGGGCAGGAATCCATCACTCTCTGACCTCCTGAAGCTCATCTAGAGTTTAAAGTATCTCTACAGACCGTTCAGTGCTGACTACTGGTACTGTTAGTAACCATCATCAAGCACACTCAGGCATTCACTGGCAAATGAATGGGATAATTTCCTCTCTGTCAATGGGCTAATCTAGATGGTGAATTAAAAACATTTCACACAGGAAACCCCCCCCCCTCTAAATTCCACCACTGTTGTACATCTGACTGGTGATAAAGTTGCACCTCAGCTTCTGTTGATGTTTTCAGTTCCAATACTGCACGAGGAATTCTTTGTTTAACAATACAAAATCTGAACAATATCTGCCTCTAACCTGCCACCATAGGCTTGTCTCGGTGGTAAAGTGATGACAAAACAAATTAATCTGTTGTCATGAACTAAACTGGAACGTTTCAAAGCCCACACCATAATTTTTTAGAAAATCAACAGGAGTAATGATTAATTGTCTGATTTCAACCCAAAGAATTTCTCCCAAGACAGAGTGGGGATGTACATAGCAGCATACCAGTGTGGTGAGTCATGTACTATATGGAAATGCAATGATCCTTCTGTAACGGCAAATGCTCATTTGAGGTTGAAGGAAGGACAGCAACTTCTGCAGAGTAAGCACTAAACTTCAGGATCCCCATGCTAGCCCCTTCTGCACCGATGATGGTTCCTCGCCAGTAGAAGGACAATGCCAGTTCTGGGTAGAAAAGTGCTAACATCAGCATCAGCACTTTCTTATCCGCACTGTCATATTAAAGTTGAGACAGTAGCACATTTTATATTTTGCTGACAGCAGCATCTATATATACATCTACATCCATACTCCACAAGCCACCTGACGGTGTGTGGCAGTGGGTACTTTGAGTACCTCTATCGATTCTCCCTTCTATTCCAGTCTCGTATTGTTTGTGGAAAGAAAGACTGTCGGTATGCCTCTGTGTAGGCTCTAATCTCTCTGATTTTATCCTCATGGTCTCTTTGCGAGATATACGTAGGAGGGAGCAATATACTGCTTGACTCCTCGGTGAAGGTATGTTCTCAAAACTTCAACAAAAGCCTGTACCGAGCTACTGAGCGTCTCTCCTGCAGAGTCTTCCACTGGAGTTTATCTATCATCTCCGTAATGCTTTTGCAATTACCAAATGATCCTGTAACAAAGCATGCTGCTCTCTGTTGGATCTTCTCTATCTCTTCTATCAACCCTACCTGGTATGGATCCCACACTGGTGAGCAGTATTCAAGCAGTGGGCGAACAAGTGTACTGTAACCTAATTCCTTTGTTTTCAGATTGCATTTCCTTACGATTCTTCCAATGAATCTCAGTCTGGTATCTGCTTTACCGACGATCAACTTTATATGATCATTCCATTTTAAATCACTCCTAATGCCTAATCCCAGATAATTTATGGAATTAACTGCTTCCAGTTGCTGACCTGCTATATTGTAGCTAAATGATAAAGGATCTTTCTTTCTATGTATTCGCAGCACATTACACTTGTCTGCATTGAGATTCAATTGCCACTCCCTGCACCATGTGTCAATTCGTTGCAGATCCTCCTGCATTTCAGTACAATTTTCCATTGTTACAACCTCTCGATATACTACAGCATCATCCGCAAAAAGCCTCAGTGAACTTCCAATGTTATCCACAAGGTAATTTATGTATATTGTGAATAGCAACAGTTCTACGACACTCCCCTGTGGCACACCCGTAATCACTCTTACTTCGGAAGACTTCTCTCCATTGAGAATGACATGCTGCATTCTGTTATCTAGGAACTCTTCAATCCAATCACACAATTGGTCTGATAGTCCATATGCTCTTACTTTGTTCATTAAACGACTGTGGGGAACTGTATCAAACGCCTTGCGGAAGTCAAGAAACACGGCATCTACCTGAGAACCTGGGTATGGCCCTCTGAGTCTCGTGAACAAATAGCGTGAGCTGGGTTTCACAAGATAGTCTTTTTCAAAACCCATGCTGATTCCTACAGTGTAGATTTCTAGTCTCCAGAAAAGTCATTATACTTGAACATAATACGTGTTCCAAAATTCTACAACTGATCAACGTTAGAGATATAGGTCTATAGTTCTGCTCATCTGTTCGACGTCCCTTCTTGAAAACAGGGATGACCTGTGCCCTTTTCCAATCCTTTGGAACGCTACGCTCTTCTAGAGACCTACGGTACACCGCTGCAAGAAGGGGGCAAGTTCCTTCACGTACTCTGTGTAAAATCGAACTGGTATCCCATCAGCATTTCCTTATTTACAAGGCCATACTAGGAATCACATGCCAAGGCCAAGGAGGTGAGAGGGAAGGGATGGCCTACCCCTGCACTCCTCCACCCCCGCATTCCTGAAATTTGCATGAAGCAGCCCCCACCCCAAGTGACCCCACTCACCAACCGATTGCATGTAAGTATAACATGCATACTGTGCACCCACGCCCCCTGTGCTCATGCCCCTGTTCAGCAGCCAAATATGATACAGCATCTGAGCTACCAAAAATTTTATCAACACTTTTGTACTATTGACTTCCAAAAATTCTATGAAATATAAATAACGACTTAGGAATTTGTATTTGTTGAAAATGTCTAACCTAAAAACTATCCCACAAATCCTGAAAAAGTAAAATAAACCAAGTCTTGTTTCAAATCCCAGTTTCTCTTATCACCAGCAGATGGCTGCACTGTAAACAAGAAATGTTCAATCTTTGTACCTCAGTTTCTTACTGCCTCCACGAGATTGCTGCACAGTTAAAAAATGCAACAGACCCATAAATTAATTACTTTCCACATCTAAGGTGTCTGCAAAATATGTCGGCAGCACAAAATGTGTGATGATTACATTGCTAGTTGAGGTTAACTACATGGAAAAAGAAATACTGTAAGGCTGTAATAAATTAATGTGATGTCACTTAAGTCTGCAATGCAAAAGAAAGTGCTAGTTAATTTCCACAAATACAAATGCATACCAAATTAATGCCCAAAATTTTAACCCTTTCACAACTGAATTTTTTCTAGAGGATGAAAATTTTTTATTTATGTGGTAATGCTCTTAGGTGATTTTTTAATGATTTTGGATGCAAGATTTATACAAAAATATGTACTCGTTTGCAAAACATACTTTGTACACTTGGCTTCATTTTATAGACTAAAGTAACTAATCAAAAATATTCTCTGTTATAATAAATAGTAAAATTAACATTCAATAATTACCATGCAAAATAACAATATTCAATTATACAGTGTAATATAGCGAACCAACCACATTCATGTATTCTGGTGGTCACGAGCTGCTGCGCATTGTCACAAGCTGCTGCACACTGCAACACAGACTTGCTGATATTTTCATACAGATGCCCAACAGTTGACAGGACTTGCGCGTGATGGAAAGGTTGACCATTCACAAATATGTACCTCAGGTTTCCATTGGGGAAAAATACTTCTGTTGCAACTAACACACAGGAAATGTTAATGTACCCAATTGTAGCCAGAGGGTCTGAAAGGGTTACAGTAAGTACTCTAATGTTGGGGTTCGACACCTAACAACAGTTGACATTTTAGAAGGAACTGATGTCAAAAATATAAACCTGACCAGGGTTATAACTGCAAAAATGCCATTTTAGATAAAATACTACACTAAGCAGAGAATTACACAAGCAAGTTGACACCCTGAATGTAAATTAGGCCTACTCTTGATGAAAGTCGCAATACACCGTCAAAGTAAATATTTCTACATTTAAATTGTTACCAAGCACCAGTTTAGCTTAAACAAAATGACTGTAAAATTAAGAGGTATCATACTGCAACACTGCAGTACAACAGCGTGGCATTGCCAGTTTGCATAGACTGTGGTACTGACATCATCATACACAGAAAACAGAGATGAAATAATGTGATTATGGAAGCAGTAGCAGTGAGGAATTACCAATAATTGTTGTAGTAATGTACTTATATTCTGTAACAAAGCAGTTTAAAAGAAAGATAGAAGTCACTGTGTACATACAAGAGTTGGAACTTTAATAGTGGCAACTATTTATTTACTGCTTGTACAAAATAGATACGTGTTTCAAAGTTTTACTAACCTTCAAAGTAGTCACCAGCATTGTGTATAACCTGTTACCAGTGATATCGAAGTTGTAGGATACTCTTAGCAGTGCCAGTTGTGTTGACAGTTTGAGCAGAGAGGTCTATTGCCCAACGAATTTGTAGCAGTTCTGAAGCAAATGCCATGAAGTGTTTCCTTCAGTTTAGAAATCGAGTTGAACTTACGAGGGCTTAAGTCAGGGGAGTGCAGTAGGTGGTATAGCACTTAGCAAAATGGTTCAAATGGCTCTGAGCACTATGGGACTTAACTGCTGTGGTCATCAGTCCCCTAGAACTTAGAACTAGTTAAACCTAACTAACCTAAGGACATCACAAACATCCATGCCCGAAGCAGGATTCGAACCTGCGACCGTAGCGGTCTTGCGGTTCCAGACTGCAGCGCCTTTAACTGCACGGCCACTTCGGCCGGCAGCACTTAGCAGCTCCATCAGTCAAACAAATCAGTAACAGCTTGCACTGTACGTGCTTGAGCATTGTCCTGAAAAATGATGGTCAGGCCCAGTAGAAAGTGTCATCACTTCTGTCTCTGTGTTGTTCATTTTTCGAACACAACCTATGACCAGCTTGTACAATAGTCTTCACCTAGAGCCATAGCCACAGTGATGCATTGAGTAGTTCCCTGTTCGATATGCTGGAGGAATACAACATTGCGAATGGGATTTCCAATTGGAAGTTATGAAATACTGGCCTGTCCTGCCCTTGCAGCATGGAGGTGGGGGTCCTACATGCTGTTGGATACTCAAACGCCGCTGAGTAGTGTGTCGTAAATTGTGATTGTGCAACCATTTCTATTCCTCCGATTACAGTGGCAACTGTGGCGATACGAAGAAAATGCTTCAAACAAAACCTATGTAGATTTTGTCATGGAATGATAATCTGCAATAAAACATGAGGTTTCCCATTGAAGATTTCAAAGTTGCCCCCTGCCGCCCATGCACAGGGTAGGGTGGGGTTCGAGTGTGATATCACTGGTTGTCCCTCTCCGAGACAAAAAAATTGGAATTATAACTTTTTGGGTCCTATGTGTAATTTTCGAGATATTTCAATGTCTTCAGTTAAATTAACACCTTGTACACCCAAGATGGTTAATTGACCATTATTGATAACAGATGATAAACATCTTCGGTTGTAGGCTTTAAATTTCCATGCAGGGCTGCTTGTGGGGTGGAAAACTGTTTTTTGTCTAACAGCTCCACAATAACAGCCTCCTCATAAGGCATAATAACCTTTCTCGCCTTTATAATAGGGAGCCATACATCTACTCGTAATGTCGCATGCTTCGAAGGGATTTCAGAAACCCAGCGCCACAACCAAGAGATTCATGTTGCCATGCTCCTGTGGCTATACACTTGTACAATAATCACACTGTCAAATGACCTAGTATTTATAGAACATGTGTGGGGAACTTCACCAAGATTGTTGGAAGGAATATTATTACTTTTTTTCTACAGAACACATACTGACACGTGTATTTCTGGGGAAATGGTCAATCCTGATATGAGCGAGAACTATCATCCCTTGTTCTGCAACAGTCACGAACTGGAATCTCAACACACACAACACAGAGAGCAGCCATACATCACAGATATACAGGTGTCAAAGCACCCCCATATCCATACTCATCGAGAAAACTACAGACTGCCAGCCTGCTTCAGCAGTTCTGTGAAGTTCCCTAGGTGGAGAGTATTGTTCGCTTGGAGGTGACTTCTTGCACTTACAGCGATACCTGGGGTAATATTATATGACAAGACAGGGGGTTGACAGTTTAATGTGGGTGACCAGAACCTTCACCAAGCACAGTTGAAGCACAGAAGAGCAAGGCTGTGCTGGCAGCATGCCTTCAGGAACAGGCGCCCTTGTTTCGTCTTCTCACCAGTGGCACCAAATACGAATGTTGTGGTCACAATAGCAGTGTGTGGGCAGCCGCACATGGATTGTAATACCCAAGAGCATTTGGTAAATGAACAGTTATTATTCATTATTTTGTGTACGGCAGGATTAAAATACAATTTATAAAAGTTTCAATTTTTCAACAAAATGTGGGATATTTACAGTTCATCTTCAGTAAATTAGGAGTCATTGTTTCAATTTCACATTTACATCAACATACATACTCTGCAAGCCACCATATGGAGTGTGGTGGAGAATACCCTGTACAACTACTAGTTGTTTCCTTTCTTGTTCTAGTCACAAATAGAGTGAGCGAAAAACTGCTGTTTATATGCCTCTGTAAGAGCCATAAGTTCTTCTCTCATCTGCATAGTCCTTACAAGAAATGTACATTGGCAGCAGGAGAATCATTCTACAGTCAACTTCAATTTTCAAATACCGGTTCTCTAAATTTTCTCCATAGTGTTTTGCAAAAAGATCATCATATTCCCCGCAGGGATTCCCGTTTGAGTTCACGAAGCATCTCCATAATATCCCCATGTTGATCAAATCTACCGTAACAAATTTAGCAGCCCGCCTCTGAAATGCTTCGATGTCTTTCTTTAAGCCAATACGATGTGGATCCCAAGACTTGAGTGGTGCACAGGAATGGGTTGCACGAGTGTTCCATAAGCTGTCTCCTTTACAGGTGAACCACATCTTACTAAAATTTTCCCAATAAAGTGAAGTTCACAGTCTCTACAACAATCTTACATGCTCTTTCCATTTCATAACACTTTGCAATGTTATGCCTAGACATTTAACTGACTAGATTGTTTCAAACAGCACACCACTAATGCTGTATTTGAATAATACAGGATTGCTTTTCCTACTAATCTGCATCAACTTACATTTTTCTACATTTAGAGCTCGATGGCATTCATCACACCATATAGAAATTCTGCCCAATTCATCTTGTATCCCTTAGTCACTCAAGGATGACACTTTCCTATACACCACAGTGTCATCATCAGACAGATATGAATTGCTATTCACCCTGTCTGTAATATTGTTTATGTATACAGAGATTAAGAGCGGTACTATCATCAAACCTCATTTAAGAAGTCTTCGAGCCACTCATATATCTGGGGACATATTCTGCTTGCTCATACCTTCATTAACAGCCTGCAGTGGGGCACCGTGTCAAATGCTTTCTGGAAATCTAGGAATATGGAATCTGCTTGTTGCCTTTCATCCATGATTTACAAGAAAAGGGCAACCTGACTTAAACACTACCAATGCTTTCTACATCTGTGTTGATTTATCAACAAAAGCTTTTCCACCTGCGTGAAATTTATTATATTCAAACTGAGAAAATGTTTGAGAATTCTGCAGCAAAAAGAAGTTAAGGCTACTGGCCACTAATTTTACGAGTGTGTTTTTTTTTCTTTCTTTTTTTACACAAGAGTTACCTGTACTTTTTTCCTGTCACTTGTGACTTTGCGCTGGGCAAGAGATGCACGATAAAAAGGGAAAAATGCCATACAGTATTCTTTGTAAAATTAAATTAGAATTCCATCCAGACCTGGAGACATGTTTATTTTCAACTATTCCAGTTGCTTTTCTACGACAGAGGTACCTCCTATGAAGTCCCACATATGGAAGTCTGCGTGGCGATCAAACAGTGGTATGACTGTACGATTATCTTGTGTAAACAATTTATTAATTGAGAAATTGAAAACTTCCGCTTTCCTTTTCCTATCCTCTATTGCCACAGCACACTGGTCAGTCAACAAGTGACTGGATAGAAGTCTTCACAACCAGCTTAGCGACTGTACGCAGTACTACAATTTTCTTGTGTCCTCAGCAAAATCTTTTGCTGCTTTATGATGGTGGTAGTTCTATGCTCTAGGAATAATTTTTTTTTACAGACGCATGGATTTCTACAAACTTTTGCCTGTCATCATTTGTGCATTGTCTTTTGAACAGTGTGTGCAACTGTCTTTGCTTCCTCAGCATTTTACAAATTTTATTATTAAACTGGAATAGATCTTTCCACCCTTAATCCACTTACTCAGCACATATTTCTCAAGAGAGCTGTTAACAGTCTGTTTAAACTTTGCCCATAATTCCTCTATGTACATCATACTGGAACTAAACCATGTCCATTCATTGTCTAAGTGGGATGCTAACAACTACTTATCTGTTCTTTCTAGCAAAATACTCACCCAGCCTTCTTCACTGATTTATTAACTTTAGTAATCATTGTACCTATGACATAATGATTACTAATCCCTGGCTCTATACTTACACCGTCGATAAGGTCTGGCATGTATGTAGCTACAAAATCTAAAATATTTCCATCGCATTTGAGCTCTTTAAGTAGCTGCTCAACACAGTTTTTGGAAAACTGTGTTCAAAAGTACTTCACCAGACTGCCTGTCCCTACCCCCTGCAATGAATCCATAGGCGTCACAGTCTACACTGAGTAGTTTGAAGTCGCCTCTCACTAATACTGTGTTACCACGGTACTTACGCGCTGCTGAGTGTAGACTTTCTTTAATGTCTCTAAAAGTATCATGATGGAATAAGGGGGCCAGAAAAAAAAAAAGTCTCCAACAATTAGTTCGATTTTACTTCGAGCAGTTGTGTGTGTCCAAATTTCTTGACACATTAAAATATTTCAGATTTCAGCCAGCTCTTGGTCATGAGAACAATTTTAGTGTTACAAAATTCCTGGAGGTCAGCAAATTCTGGAACTTTATCATGAATATTTCGACAATTTACTGATAAAATTTTGCTGACATATCAATTGGAGTCCTACAATTCTCCACCCAATGACACAGGTACAGAATCTGCAGCCAAAACCATCATAGAGTTCAACAAAGCCTTTGGTTAAGATCTTCCACTCGGCTGCAAATCAAGAGGAACCCAGTCAGCTCTGAGAACAATAGTGTAAATTTGAGAACTCTATTGTACACCGTGTAAGAGTCCAGCAATCTTCACTACTTCCAGCAGCCACCTGTATGAACTGAGGATGACCTCAGAACCTAAGTGCCAGGCACAATTGAGCCCCAACTTGCCGATGGCTGCACCCTGAATGCTATTTCCCCAAATGAGCTCTATAACGTTCATAACATTGGAGCTCCCAATAGCTATAAACACCCCCCCCCCCTCCCCCCCTGTGCACTTTCACAAACATTACTGAAGGAGTGGCCATCTGCCACAGACAGAGTGAATGTGTGAGGCCAGATGGCCAGCCTGCACATTGACCCTTCACCTCTCAACCGATGCAAATGCATGATCACCCCCCACCACATCAGATACACTGGAAGGTGCCTCGGTAGAGGATCCCATGGGCAAAACAAGTGACACCAGAGGTGTCCCATGCAATGCACCAGATTCTCCGCCACCATTACATCCCGAAGCAGTAGCCTGAAGATGGTTCACCATAGCCAAAAGTGCCTTCAGCTGTTCACAAACTGTGGCCAGGTCATCTTCCATCCACATACAACATTGCACACATCCTATCCATCCAGGCATGGCTAACTTAACAAGTAAACTATAAAAGCTCACAGAGAAACAAATATGCAATGTGCTACCCTCCTGACATGTCACTGCTACAACCAACCATGAAACTACACTTTACAGTTACAGAAACACAAGGTTCCATTCAAGTCTAGAAAAAAATGCCCTTTTCAATTACTTTAGAAGATCTTTGTGCACTTATTGTAAAAATGAATTATTATTCGCATTTCACTAATAATACTGCACATCATTCAACTCCACTGAATGCACTTGAAGTGAAAACTGTCAAATTCGAGTGTCTGTGCCTTGTGAAAAGGTTTTCCAAAAGCTGAGATGAAAGAAATCCGCACCCTGCCTTGTCCTGTACAGCCGTAGCATACGCCTAGAAGTACAACAGATGCCTATATGCAGCTCTTGATCATATGGAACCAGATGGAACCATTTTACCACTCATCTTAAGTTCTTGTTCTTTTTTTATGTGAAAATGCATATTCACTCATCGGTCAAACTTTCATATGTGACAAAACACCATGAGATTTGATATTGGTTCAAATGGCTCTGAGTACTATGGGACTTAACATCTGAGATCATCAGCCCCCTAGAACTTAGAACTGCTTAAGGGGAGCCGGAGGTGCCTATGCTGCCCATGTTAAAATCACTAAGTTTGAGGAACATTTATGAATAAACTACCAAATAGAAAAATTTGAATTATTTTTACATATAGAGTGGTTTAGTATTGCAGTTATGACAGAGGGATTTTGGAGTATCTTTTCTAGTTTCCTTCCAATTATTTTTTTTATTAATGACCTAATTTTTTTTACAAATAATTGCTTTATAATTAAACTGAAATGAAACTACTGAACATATTGCCAAATGGCTGTGTTACAATGTACGTTTGAGCACTAGGAGTGCTGTATAAAAATTTCATCTCTCTAGCTCGAGTGGATTTTGAGAAAATGTTCCTTATATTCGAAAAATTCTAATTTACAGGAAATGGCTATCAAAGTTTCTCAATACATTCCTGCACTATAGGACGGATTATCAGGGTCTTCTTCTTCATCCTCCAAAAGCTTCCTCTTGTGTCTTCTTTTCTGGCCTGTTGTTCCGTCATACTTCATATGCCTTTCTCTTCTTTCTGCTCCTCTTATCCTTTCTCTGTCAATATTTCTTAGTGCTCGTACAGTGTTCACCCCAGCTGTAAATCCTAATGCCTTCAGAACTTCACACTTCACACTGTTCCCTTGGTTGTAGGTTGCTATTGCATCATAAATGCCAAAGTGCAGTGTTTTTATGCTTACAAACACCCTTTTAGGAATCACTTTCCAAATCAAATTGTTTACACTCTCATTAGGATTCTGCGTCTTTCCATGTAGACATTTGTGTAACAAGTCTGGCTGTGCTAAGTCATGAAAAATTGGTTTTATTGCATTTATCACAGCTGCTGGCAAACCACGTTTGTTATCATAGTCCTTTTTTGCATTATATTTGCATCAGGAATCTTTTGGGCACAGGTTGTGTTGAGGGTATTCATTGGAAGAGCCAGTATGAAGGAACAATGCCCACACTGCTTTTCGCATGTCACTAACATTACTATTATTTTGCCTTATAGCATACCCATAATATCTCTGTAGAAGTTCAATCACCTCATCAGTAAGCCTGCCTCTCCCTCCTATTGTCTTTCCATCACTGAGCTTACTTGAACCCAAAGTTTGTTTGAGCCTTCGAAGCCGTGCACCCATACGCTTTTGCACATGCCCAATGCATTCCAACTTTTCAACTACAAATTCACTTCCATATGGTTTCAGTTCCTCTATAGTCTTGAAACCTTTGGAGTCACCATCCCCAAGGTAGTATTTGTACCTAACGTTGTATCTGGGAACTGAACGTTCAAAAATTTGTTTCACTCCATCCACTTCCATTGCTCCACTTGATCCACTAAAATTTGCCTCACAGGTTCCACTGTGCTCTCCTTTGATTTTATTTTTGCACCTACAATGTTTTGATAATATTGCAACATCTATCACTTTTGCACTATCACCACAAGTAGCCGTTACAACCCCATTCAGGGATTTATGACCCCTCTTTTGCCAGGAACCATCTAATGCCACTACCAAATCCCTAGAACCACCGTTCATTTCTACAGATTCCTCCACTGCTTCCTTCATGATTTTCAAAGCCACATCTTCAACAGAGGATCCTACCAGTTCACAGTAGTACCCAAATTTGCTTGGAGGCGATGGCAAGTTCATAATACCACAAAACAGTTTACCAGCAGCAGACCCTTTTCCAATGGATCGAAGACCATACACAAGTCGAACATTCACATCAAATACTCTAGATCGTCCATTTTCACCAAAGAGACTGGCATGTGAATTGTAGAAAGTCACTTGATACTTGCAACATGCACAGATTATCTTCATCTCACAAGCTAAACCAAAGTGCTTTGTTATCTCTAGTCCCACTCCTACACTTGAACACATTTTGCACAGAACACTTTCTTTCAGCACAGAAGATAATAATCCAATATTCAGTACTTCGTTAATATCATCACTGTCACTACCATACTCATGAAATCTGTCACTTCCACCAGTCAGCTTCTTGCTAGAAGATGTCACAGGGCTATGGCCGGCCACGTGTTGCTTAGCAGAAGAACGCAGTGTTTCAGTAATTGTAGTATCACAACTTGGTATTAGTGTTAATTTTCTTTTCCCTACGTTCTTCCTCTTCTTATATACACGGTTACTAAAACGTGGCATCGTAACCAGAACAACGCTTTACACAAGAAGTATAATACTACCAACAACAGGCGCAACACTGAACTAATTCGAAATGGTAAACAGCAAAGAGACGATGTTCCGCGCTCTTAGCACTTCATTTGTCACAGAAATAATGTAGCCAACCCTTGCACACTCACTGTATGCGTAACATAAGGTGCTGTATGCATAACAGGTCGAGAAAATCCCAAGCAGTTCGCCAGGAAGTCACGAGAGGGTGTTAGATGCATTCAGCGGCCGCCCATTTCCTCTGCAGGCATGGGGGAAAATGGTAATAACTCCACTTCTAGGACGAGTAGAACAATAATTCAAAGTTTACATTAAAGAGGAATGTTCCAATTAATTTTCGGTAGCAAAAAAATCGTAATTTTTTGGATTTGACCACCTCTGGCTCCCCTTAAACCTAACTAACCTACGGACATGAGACACATCCATGCTTGAGGCAGGATTCGAACCTGCGATCGTAGCGGTCACGCGGTTCCAGACTGAAGCGCCTAGAACCGCACAGCCACACTGGCCGGCGTTTTGCCTGTGATGTAATCATACCAGTGTAGGCACATGTGCATGATTGTAACAAATTAGCTTTGGATAAGTTACAAATTTGTGTAGTGTAGCTAGGGCATTTAGTAGGATGTCACGGTGAAGAGCTTGCAAAGCAGTACTACACCCAAAGTGAGGCAATAGAAATATTTGCTGGAATATACGTGAAAAATCAATATTAATTTGAAAATTACAAATTAATGAAAGATGTCATCTCATATCACTTGAAAATATGCTGGGAATCATAGAAAATGCAAGTCAGAGAAAAGCTCCTGTCAAGAGCAATCCAAAAATCCTAAAAGGCCACTGCCGAGAGGATGCCAGGGCCATAGCAGCATCAAAAATTAAATGAGAATACAGCATGAAGTGATTACATAGCTAGCCCATTGGGCATACAGCAGTGAGCAACAGTCCAAACTTGTTATTTATCTACTCTGTAACCATTACAATGCTTTGTGTACTCATTGTTTTAAAATGATTGACAATTAAATTACGTATTAATCCGAAACACTTGTGACCTTATCCTGAATTTCCATTAAAAATCTATGGCGCAGAGCACAATTGCACATGCAGAATTCCACCCTCACCCTCCCCCACCCCTCTCCTCCACAAGTGATGTACATAACACAGCTACTACTCCACACTAAATGTCTCTCAGAGCAAGCGATGCAATGAAACAAAGAAACTGGTCACCACTTGTGCACACTATCCTGAAAACTCATTTCACTGTGTAACATATTTCAATGAGACAAATGTGTTGTGGCATTAACAGCAGCAAAAACAGGCATTAGTTGAATGATTACACCTGAACTCATTTGTAAACTGCGTATACATATTGTACACAGTGTACTGGCAACATGCCATATTTTGCACGGTGTTCCCATGAGAATTAATACACACTGCATTGTTTGTTTATTACATTTTGTCATTTGCATTATGCATGAGATTAACTGATAGAGAAATTGATTTACTGTATAAAATATTAATAATTTCAGAAGGCAATATGTTTTCCACTTATATACGTGATATCACCAGACGCCAGTAAGTATTACTTAGTTCAATTTTTGTAATGATGTGTGTGTCAAATAACATGGCCAAGACCACAATTCCTTTTGTGTAGCGCCAGTGCAACCTGAAACTGCTGTAAAATGCAACTGGCATTTGGCTCCTTTAAACTGACATCACCTATTAGCTTGATGATGGGTAAAACAGGGATGTATTCTCTCTCCATCTGTCTTCTCAATTGTGATGGACGAAGAGATGAGAAAGATAAATGAAGAAAAAGAAGGGAAATAAGCTGAAGCATCACAGACCAAATAAAGATCATTGATTCTGACAGTGATGTATGTTTACTCTCTCAGAACTTCAGGCATATGAATGACAAACAGAGATCTGCAGGAAAAGGTGGGAAGGGTTGGGCTAATTGTAAATTTATGAAAGACCAAATCTCTACATCTAAATGCAACTATCAATAGAAAGTTCCAAATAAATGGAAAGAATACAGAGTATGTTGAAGACTTCACATATCTTGAAAGCATCAAGACTAAAACTGTTGGAACTTAGGAGGGTGTCTGCAACAGGATCAAGAAAGCAAATGCAGCCTCTATCGAACTGCATCCCATCAGGAAAGCAAATTAGATTTCTCTACAAACAAAATTTTGAATAGTCAACAGCAAGATTAAATCAATGGTGCTGTTAGGTGTGAAACCTGGAAGGTGACAAAATCAATCACTACAAAAATAGAGACTTTTAAAAACTAGTGCTTACGAAAAATCTTCACAGTATTTTGGCCGAATATAATATCCAACAAAGAGCTGTGGAACTGTATGAGCATGACGTCTGTGGATATACAGATAAATGCTTGCCAAAACTCAGCTGGCAATAGACAGAGAAGCCCTAAATTGAAATCCTCACAGTCATAGGAAAAGGGGGAGACTGAAGGAAACACGGGGGAAGTTAGTGGAGAGAGAAGCAACAAAAGCACGGAGAATGCAGGGAGCCACAAAGGCAGTGGCTCACAACCGAGTCCACTGCTGATGCTTTGTAGAAGTCCTATGTTCCAAAGATTGGAACAACAGTCACAAGTCAGGGAAGTCATGTGGTTCCTTTGAATGATGGGTATTCCTGGATAGTCCTTGGTCATATTCAGAAATACATTTTGGTAGTCCCAGATTACCATGACAATACAACTTTGGAATGTGGATGTGCACTAATGAAAGCATGACAGTTATATAACTTTTTTCCCAATGGACATTGTGCCAGGTGTAATGTACACAAAACAGTTATCAGATTTGCACACCTAGCATACCTCTTACAATGATTTATCATTCACTAAACACTTTATACAGTAATAATTATAGCTTTAAACCATAAATTGAGGGGTGAATATTTCACTAAGAACAAACAAATGATACAAGATACCTAGATCTTCAAACAATTTATGCAGAGACTGCACCCATAATCAAAGAAGAAAATGTATTCGCTCTAGATGCAATATTCTCTTGGTGTTCCAATGAAGAATAAAAATTTCTTGTTCATATTGAGACAAAGTTACCCATTTCCTAAAGCAACTACAATGAACAAAACTGATTTCAAAATATGAATTAGAATCTCAAAAATTACAACATCTAATTAACATGCTAGTATTTCCACACCATTTAAAGGAAATGCAATCACTGCTCTAACTCATATAAGGGTAACAGTGAAGTGCTACAGCTACATTCATACGTGAGAGTGAGTGAAATGTGAATCTTAAATACTTATCACATCAAAGTCCTAGAAAGTCATATTTTTCATGACCATACATTCTCACAGCTCGTTAGTCATTAGGTTCCATGGAGTACTGGAACAGAAGACCCATGAGAATACCTCTGGTTCAACAAAAACATGAACTGAGTAATCTCACCAGGCCCTGAATGTCACATTTGAACCATGGATGACTGTATTGAACATCTGCTTTTCATCAGATAAGTTGCAGCACCAGTAATTTTGAACTGATGGTCAGAATAGCGCCACACATACAACATGCCTTCCAACTTTTAATTAAATTTGCTGAAGTCCTACTCAGGTCAGTTCACTGTTGCTACAACTAAGGGCTGTTTGAAAATCATTTGTGTCACTTTGTGCTATTCATGTAACCACAATGCCATGTAAAGTAAATGCAACCACTTAAAGAGTTCAAATTCCAAATGTTGGTCTTTCCATCACATTCAACTTATATGAATCGAAATGTGTGAGCATTTTTCAAATGCTGTAGAGAGATTTTTTTGGAATCCAGACTGTCTACAAATTAATTGCACAAGTTAACCATTAGAAGATGCTGAAATAATACAACTTAGTATTTCTCTCAAGTACTTTATCTGTGTTAAATTGAATTTCTGTGCTTCACCAAATGAGGAGGATACGAGTCCTATACAAGATGGATAAGCTGTGTTACCAATACTGCTGGGATGAAATTACCATACAATGCAGCAAAGTTGCAAACATGCAATTCTGCGCACAGTTTCAGAAAAGAAGATATGTTTTTATAAGTCTTCAGGCTCACAACTGTGGATTGAGCTGTTTTGTAAAAATAAATGCATTGCATCACCAAAGCAAGTCCATGTTTACTGTAATTCCATTTTCTGTAACTTGAACTAATTTCACATTTATTGATAACAAATTAAGCACTTATGTTTCATAACTCTTCTCTTACAATTAATTAATATTATTTTGTGCTAAAAAATTCAGAATGGATTTCACTTTAATGAACAAAGGGATTAAATCATAAAAAGATACTCACCACACAAAAGGCAGTACAAGAAATAATTTTTGATAAGCATTGTTACAGCTGTGTAAGTATTTACTTTCCACTTAATTGTGTATCCTGATAGCACCAGATATTTTCTGCATAATCTCTCAGTAACTTAAAAGGTAATAGGAGCTGCATTATGAAAAACATAACAAGTAGTAACAAAAGGAATGAGTTCACGTTTCATGCTATTTCATATATATTTAATTTTTATCAACATTAAGCACATCAACTTACATTATATTACAATATGTGGGTGTATCATTATATTACATAACTAGGAGACATTTTACATTCACTTTTTCCAGATGTATAAATTTACACGCAAATATCACTAAACTGGCGCATGACTTATGCAAAGGAAACAGTAAGATGCATATATGTAGCAACTATATTCAGCAGTATCAAATCTAAGAGTGATACTCTAACCATGGATAAAAAGTCTCTCATTACAAGAATTCACTGAAGAATGAAGTTTTGTACACACTGAAGGGAGTATAAAATGGGATAAGAGATATCAAGCTGGATGCTGGGCAAACAAATGGGTGTAGGAGCAACAGGAAATAAGCTGAAATCTGTCTGAAGTACAGAAAATCAGGAAAACAAACAGGAATTGAAGCAGTGAAACCGATCAAAACAACTAAAGAGAAACCAGATTCCTTGTTCTGCTTGCCCCCTCCCCCCATCTTCTTTTCTTTTTCTTCTTCTTTTAATCACCACAGTTGCGTTCTCTCTCTCTCTCTCTCTCTCTCTCTCTCTCTCTCTCTCTCTCTCTCTGTGTGTGTGTGTGTGTGTGTGTGTGTGTGTGTGTGTGTGTGTGTGTGTAAGCGTGCGCGTATGTGCCTGCATGGGTTTGGGGGGAGGGAGGGGATAGTGATATTACGATGACCAGTAAGAAATTAAAGACAAAATACAAGCATGTGGGAGCATGCTGTCTTCAAAACAGTATTGACGATTATGTTTGAATATGCTATAAAAACCAATCATTATGAACAACAGGAAATTCTCTTCCTCTATGCCCCACACTGTGTTGTGACAAAGTTAACTGCCATGTTTTCTTAGCCACATGGAAGGGGCCACATCCCAGCCAAGTCACAGTTGACAAGTGTTCGCCTAAGTGAGGGTAAAGGAGACCATGCAGCTTTGTTAGTGAGAAATGGGTAATGACTGCCACTCACTTCACTTTGACATGTGGATGCAGTGTTCTAGCATGGAGGTACTTATTAAATGGAAGTGAAAGTAACTGCGGAAACCCTGCACAACAGGACTTCGACTTAACTAATTGAAACTATTTTTTAATAGAAGGGCAACACATGGGAACAGACCTGAAACAAATGAAAGCTGAAACACGGACAGCAGGTGTTACCAGAGGAAATCCAAAGTCAGGGCAATGGCATTTCCAAATTGATAACTGAACACTATGCAGAAGAATAATCCAGTTCTTTTCTCATGACATTATTTGGTTGGAGTGTGAAAAGTATGTGCAACACATTGAAAAACTTATGATCTGCTGTAAATGACAGTAAACAAGTAAATACTGAAATCACTAACAACCACTGGTAGAAATAGAATGCCACATATGAAAACAGTATATCAGTATGAAATCTTCATACCTATGATCTAACTGAGAATGAACATAAGAGAATGTAGTGGGTAAATCATTTGTACCTGTAATTTAGAAGCAAGGATGCTTAGAATAAGATGAAAAATACTGTGAGGAGAACATTACCATTTCAATATTCTGCTACGTCTATGGTAAAAATAAATGAAGTTATAGACAGCACAACAGGAAATTTAAAGGATATAAGTTTAAGCATTAATGACATTCATTTATGAATAAAATAATTAGCAGTGCACTACACATAAATTTAATATTTTTTTACAGCTTTACGTATTAGTGCCAGTCTCTGTTTGTGTGCCTCTGTCACAGCCGTCCGCTTGTACGGACGAAGCTCTTCCATACCGAAACCTGGCTGCCACATGTTCCAGTCTCTCTCTGGAAAACATAATGATAAACGCACCAATAACATTCTGAGAATTTCACTGTAATGAACATTAAGCATATCTTTTGTGAAACAGCCTTGACTGTCATCACATATAGTTATGAGTACGACAAATTTCCTCTCCAATCTGGTGACTTCTAAACAATAATTTATTCCGCCATGGGATAATATGGTTATTTGCAGATACTAAGGTGTCCTTATAACAAAAAGAAATGTGAAAAAGGAACACATTGTGTAACATGGTTGCAAAGGTTTTAGATTGCATAAATAGACTACATATCTCTGAAAACATTAGGTTCCCAATGCTTTTTGTTCAGTATTCCAGTACAAATAAATATTACATGGCTCCCAGAAGCACATATTATGAATAATTCCCACCATAACTAAAAATAAAGTAGTATAGCATTGTAGGTCAGGGGTTTCTAAGGCGGTATGCTCAGCTGCCTGACAATGTTTTCGTTCTTCATGCATGTTGAATAGTAGATGTACATGTTGTGTTTAGGTAACCATAATGAGTGCATGTGGAGTTTTTGTGTTGTGGTAGTAGAAAAGGCACTCCTTACTGAGAAAAAAATACGGTAAATGGAAAATGATTGTCAATCTCGTACAGCTTTCAAAACGGACACACTGTCAAAATAGAGTAGTCCATTGCCCATCACCCACAGAACTTCTTTTGTGAGGATTCTTAAACATTTCCATTTTCAGTTCCTCATGCAACCAATTAGTCTTTGAGCAATGGTAAAAAGTTTATCATAACTCTCTTACATCCATCAACTGTCAATGGCCGTTTCATTTATGAGACAGGAGGCAGTATGTTTTCCTTGTCTATTACTTTAATTCAGTTTTTCCCCCCTACAATCAAAATACAAACAGCTTTTCTCAATTAGGACACGTCAACTAAGAAAGTCGTCTTAAATTCACTATAACCTTTCAGCCACCATTGCTTCTCAGTAGTCACTTTGGGATGCAAGTTAGTGATCATGCCATGTATCAAACAAATTTTATGAAAGTGTTCCTCTTGATGAATGATAATTCAAATAGGCCTGTACTATATGAATTATCTGAATGCAAGGTTATCTTTTGAAGTTAATTGCTCATATATGAAAGAATTTGTGAGAGTGACAAAGCAGCAAAGTCCAGTAAGCTTAAATCACACCCACAAAATAAAGAATCTGTGGAATGATATAGAACTACAAGTGTCAAAGTATTTTTAATAAAAAGATAAGAATGACTAAAATGAAACAATATCTGTATGGTAGAAGAATATAAAAGTATTAAAAAAGTAACTGTGAAAAAGTCTAAAAAAATTACCTAAATAGAGTTGAACATCCTTAACTTCAATTGTATTAGCTTTCCTATGTTTAGCTAACAGACATGCAGCTGTTACAGCTGATTCCACAAAATCATCTGCAATTTCAAGCAAGACATCTTCCACTTCTTCATCTAGTTGTTCATTGTGATCAAATTCTTTTACAAGGTCTTGCAAACGAGCCTTTGTGAGCACCTACAGAAGAAAGAAACAAACTGAGATGTTATAATGGTTTACCAGGGTATAAATTAGTAGTGACTGATGAACTCTGATACAATTAATGTGTTACCAATCTTCGGAATACATGTACACTTAACCAAACAGAACTGCAAAATCTTGTAAAATTACTGGTACAATTAGAGCAGCTTAGATGATATAAAAGACTTCTTTTATAACTTAATCCTAACTGAAAACATTCTTCACAACCCCTGTACCTAATAAGTTCCATAAATGAAAAATCAAAATTAAGAGTGACTGTGGAGAATATTTACAATATAAATTCACTCTCCAGTTACTGCATTAAGTTCACTACCCCTTTTTTTTTTTTTTAATATTTATTTCCTACTCATGAAAGCAGGGTGGGCTGTTGTAGAATTACATTCTTTTCAGTCACATATCTTCCCCTGTCCCCTGTCCCCTGTCCCAATTATGCGTGATGAAAAAAATCAAGTCAGTGAATAAGTGTCTTGGATCTGATGAAACTGAGAGCCATGGGCATTGCAAAAGGGAAAGGGGGGGGGGGAGGAGGAGGAGGGGGTTGGACTAGCACGCCTCAATGATACTGATAGCCAAACAATAGGTGCAACGAAAATGGAAGGCTATCTGTGGAGAAGTCAGACTAACTGTGTTTTCTGAAGAGGGGTAACCATCTTTTCAGTAGTTGCAGGGGCAACAGTGTGGATGAATGATTTATCCAGCCTTGCAACGCCACCCAATATGGCCTCACTGTGGTGATATTGTGAATGGCTGAAAGCGAAGGGGAACTATGGTAGTTATTTTGCCCAAGGGCTTGCAGCTTTACTGTATGGTTTAATGATGATAGCATCCTCTTGTCTAAAATATTTCAGAGGTGAAATATTTACCCATTTGGGATGTTGTCAGCACAAAAAACAAAACTGATATTCTATGGATATGAGCATGAAATGTTAGATCCCTTAATCAAGAAGGTAGGAAAAGGAAATGGACAAGTTGAAGTTATATATAGTGGGAATTAGTGAAATGTGGTGGCATGAAGAACAGCACTTCTGCTCAGGTGAGTACAGGGTTATAAATACAAAATCAAAGAGGAGAAATACAGGAGTAAGTTTATTAACAGAAAAGAAAATAGGAATGCTTATAAACTACTATGAACAGCATAGTGAATAAATTATTGTTACAGCCAAGATAGATACAAAGCCAACATCCATCACAGAAGTGTAAGTTATATGCCAACTACTACAGCTCTGCAGATGAAGATATTGAAAATATGTACAATGAGATAAAATAAATTACTCAGATTGTTAAGGGAGACAAGAATTTAATTGTGATGTGGGCTTAAAATCTATTATAGGAATAGGAACACACCCAGATAGATGAGAGCATTTTAGTGCCCACTTCCAGGACAGCGGGAGGGGGGGATGGGGACACACTGGCCCCAAACTGAATCCACCTCACGAATTAATGATGGGGGCTGATGTACCTGCCAGCCAAGATGTGATTTTCGGCAGTGTTTCATGTCCATTTATGTAAATCCCATGCTAGTTCCACCTCAGTTATGTGATGGGAGAACATCTTAAAAAAGATGTCACATTTGACTGTGATTCCTCCCCGAAAGGGGGGAGGAGAGCAATGGCTTTAAAACACCTTTGGGAGTGGCAACCCCACTGTAATAATAGCCTATCAACAGATATGGTTCTCTGCAAAACTGGAGAAGTACCACACCAGTCCTAACCCAGCATTGTCTGGATATAGGGCAATAGAATGGCTGGATGGAGTAGGAAAAGGAAGGGAAGGAAAAACACGCAAGATAAATTGGACTGGGAGAAAGGAACGAAAGGGGAAGCCATATGGTGGAATTTTGCACTGTGCTTAACTTAATCATTGCAAATACTTAGTTTAAGACTCTTGAAAGCAGGTTGTACACATGGAAGAGACCTGGAAACACCAGAAGTTTTTAGACTGATTTATATTATGGTAGGACTGAGAAAACTAAATTTTAAATTAACATTCCTAGAGACAGATGTGGAGTCTGACCATAATTTATTGTTTATGAACTGCTGATTAAAACTGGAGAAAGTGCAGTCAGATAGGAAATATATGTAGATGGGATGTGGATAAACTGAAAGAATCAGAGATGGTTGAGAGTTTCGAAGAGATCATTACACAATGATTGACTGAAACAAATCCTTGGATAATACATGATATTCTGAAGTAACTTATGAAAGGGGAAAATATAAAAATTGCAGCAAATGATGTTGGCAAAAGTGAATATAGATATCTTAAAAATAAGATAGACAGAAGAGGAAAAATGGCAAAGTTGGAATGGCTAGAAAAGAAATACAAGGCTGTACAAGCATGAGTGACTATGGCAAAGATAGATGCTATTTATAGCAAAATTACAGATACCTTTGGAGAAAAGAGAAGCAGCCACAAAAATACACTGACAGAAGAATATCGCAACACCAAGGAGGAGTTGTGTGACATAAATGAAAGTTTACAGTGTGTTTCTGCACTTGAATTGTGATGTCTATTCAAATTTCGCACTAGTCGCATAAGAGTGGCACTAGTATCGCCGCTATGAGGATGCAAATCAGGCTTGTTTTAAATACAAGCTGTAACAATTTTGAGCGTTAGTTACTTTTGAGATTGGACATTGTCAGTTGATGTTATACAAGAATGCCTTTAAAGATGCAGACACCATTATCAATCCCTCACAGAGTTCGAATGATGTCTAATAATAGGGCAACGAGAAGTTCCTTCTACGATGCTGCAGAAAGACTTGGCAGAAATGTAGCAACTGTACACGATTGCTGGCAGCAATGGTCATGAGTACATATGTTCGCAAGATGATTGGGCTCTGGATGGCCTTGTAGCACTGCCGACAGGTAAGACCGTATTGTTCAGCAAATGGCTCTAGTGAGTTATACTGCATCTGCAGCAGCAATCTGAGTAGCAGTTGATACCACAGTGACAAAACGAACTGTTAAAAATCACTTACTTTAAGAACAGCTCCAAGCCACATGCCCTGTAGTGTGCGTTCCACTGACCCCAAACCACCGCCACATTCGCGAAGTCAGTGGTGTTAAGCAAGAGCTCATAGGAGGGCAAGGTGGAGGTATGTTGTGTTTTCTGATGAAAGTTGGGTCTGCCTCGGTGCCAGTGATGCTGTGTGTTGGTTCCGAGGAGACCACCTGAGGGCCTGTAGCCAATCTGTGTGCTAGACACACTGTACCTACACCTAGAGTTTTTGTCTGATGTGCAATTTTATACAACAGCAGAAGCACTCTCTTAGTTATCCCATGCACTTTGACTGGAAAACTGTACATCACCCTAGTGATTTGACCAGCAGTGCTGCCATTCATGAAGAGCATTGCTGGTGTTGTTTCTCAATAGGATAATGCTTGCCCACATACTGATGTTGTAATCCAACATGATCTCATCGGAAAACCACTCCAGGGTCATCTACAAACAGAATTAACCAACTCTGTATTGACCTACCAAGTCCAACAGGCACAGAAGTCCATCCCACAAACTGTCATTCAACACCTGTACAACCAATGCAGGTCCATTTGCATGCTTGCATTCAACTTTCTGGCAGTTACACCGGTTACTAATGTACCAGCATTTCACATTTCCAATGGCTTATCTCAGACTTACTTTAACCTGTGATCCTGCAATGTTGGTCATTTAAATATGTTATACTGACAAATATATTCCCAAAGTTTCATTATTCTAATTATTTTTGGATGATGTGATTTTTTTCTGTCAGTGTATCAAGAGCTCAGATAGCAAGCCAGTTCTAAGCAAAGAGAGCTGAGGAAGTGAAAGAAGATGAGATGGAAGATATGATAATGTGGGAAGAATCTGACACAGGCAAAACAAGGTCCTAGGAGTAAACTACAATGTCTCTCAGCTATTGAGATTCTTGGAAAACCCACCATCACAAAACTATTCCACCTAGTGAGCAAGATAAATGAGATAAACAAAATACCCTTAGACTTAAATAAAGTAATAATTTCAATTCGAAAGAAGGCAAGTGCTGAGAGACTTGAATAGTACAGAACCATTGTTTAATAAAGCCATGGTTGCAAAGTACTGACACATGGTTGCAAAATACTGAAAAAAATTATTATTAGAATAATGGAAAGACTGAAAGAGGCTGACACTGGGGAAGATGGACTCTGGTTCCAGAGACACATTACAGAAAGGCAAGCCTGTATATATAGCATTTGTACATGTAGGCAAAGCATTCAACGATGTTGACTAGATTACACTCTCTGAGATTCTAAAGGAAGCAGGGAGAAAATAAACTGGGGGAAAGCTTATCTGCGACTTGTGGAGAAACCAGAGTACAGATTTAAGAGTTTAAGGACATGGAGGGGAAGCAATAGTTGAATAGGACAGAGACAGGGGTGTAACTTAAACTATTTAATCGGTACATTGAGCCAACAGTAAAGGAAACTAAGGAAAGGAGACAGTAAAATTAGTACACGAGGTTTGCTATTTGGACTTCTCTGTTTACCTATTCATTGGCTATGGCTCCATTTTTAAAGTGATTGCTGTTCTATAATTACTAGAATTATATGTTTCTTGAAAGGTGGTAAGTTTTCTTTCACTAGGCCACGACAGAAAATTACAACGCAGACAGCAAAATGAATCCTTATTCTAAATACATGTAGCATGTTATCAATAAATTGCTTCCTTTATATTTGTAAAGCCTGTGGTTACTAAATTAAAGGAATTTATAAGAAGGCTCTTGTTGATAAATTTTTTCTAATTACTTATGTTGATTGTCCTCTATTATCAAAGAAAAGATTGTTTTATGAAACAAGAGGAAACATGCATCACATATCAATTTATACAAAGAATTTTATGAACAGAATTTGTTAGGTAATTTTATGCCTCAGCAAATCATCAAAATATCAATGTAAAATGTGGAAAATAACAGCTAGTATGACAAACGAATCTCTGTTTTGTTACACACACACTTGAAAAGTCTATTATATCTGCTCAATAACTGGGGCACTTTTACAAATTACATAGAAAGTTATGTCTTAGTTAATATTCCAAAAAATTTATGCTACATTCCTTGGTGCAGTTATTTATTTTTCATCATAAACCTGTTCTTACATTTGTTTTGTGGGGTAAACCAATCAAATGTACATCTATCTTCATGTGATGGAATAAAGTGAATAGCCCACATGCTATTGCATTATCCTCAGCTCTCTCATCATGCATTATATTTGTTGTCACAATTGGACGTTTTCATAAACAATTTTTGCATATGACAGGTAGAATATTTCCTGATGTGAAGCCATGGCTGAATCCTTGGCCAGTCCTCGTGGAATATGAACTTCATCTGCAATGACCTGTCTATCAGTTATGGCAAATAAAAATTCTATTTAAGCACAGTGATAAAAGTCACATTTACGGTCAACCGATGTGAATAAAATGGCTCTTCATGCACCACATTTAGGAACTACAAAGAATGTTTGCACATAATGCAACATAAGAGCACAATATCCACTCAAAAATAAATGTAAATGACAAGCTTAAAATAAAGAAATCAAAATGCAGTTGATATGAGACCCAAAACGGCAACAAAAAATGTAAAATAAGTGAATGTAGTAACATACAGTAGGAAAATGGAAGCCAGTACCAATACTCTAAAATCTGTAACTGTAATGGTGTAAAACTCAAAATTTTTGTGGAGCAAGGTTATGATGGTCTTATAATGTCTACTCACTCACTCACTCACTCTCTCTCTCTCTCTCTCTCTCTCTCTCTCTCTCTCTCTCTCTCTCTCTCTCTCTCTCACACACACACACACACACACACACACACACACACACACACACACACACACACACACACCTTTGGCAAAGAGCAGTAACTCAAGCATACTACAAACATATTACTGATTGGAGACCAGTGTGGTCTGTCTTAGAAGTAACCTTCATTTCATCTAATCCATAAATTTATCACGGCAGATTCAGCAAATGCGAAGTCAACATTTGAAACTCTAAACAACTAAAACTAAACTCAGTGATCATGCCCTGAAGACCACACAAAGCTAGACAGTCACCAAGTCATCCTCTGTCATATGTAGTCATTCTGATGCAACACAGAGGGGCAGTTAGCACACTTCTCTCCTTACCTAACTCTAGCCACACAGAGATTTAATTACCTGTGAAACATCAACATGTAACTATTTTATTTTATGTGTTTTTCTGTCACTTTTTTTTACTTATTTTATAATGAAAATCTTTATTTCGATGAAGCGTGTCATTGTCACTATGAAGGGTACAGTCATTCAGTGTTTAAAAATAGTAGACTTTATATCTGTTTTTGGGCACTATAATTTGTTTTTGTTTTATTGGATCATTCAATTCAATTGATTACAATCATCTTCATGCTGATCTGTGTGTACAAACTGACATAAAAAATATTTCTCAATAGCCACGGCAATTTCCAAATAATCTATTTTGGTTTACTGCCCCATTAGGCTACACAGCATTGTTTCCCTAAGGTAGTCAGAACAACCTGATATACTTCTCATATAAAATGTAATGTTGCTGTGTTTCATGACTGAGGCAAATTGTAATGGAGGGACCAAAACACCAGCTCGGGCTAGTTTAGGTATTCATGAGACTGAATAGATACCTTGTTGAGGAGCTTTGTTTGTTCAGATCCAATGGCCAAAACAGAGAAATGAAAGTGAGAATACAGGTGATACTTTAACAGGAAGTGTACAATTTCAAGGTGACAATGATTGTAGAGATGATGACACATCTCACCTCTGTCCGAAAACAAATCACTATATGCAGTAAACTTTCCAATTTGACAACTTTATCCAATTATTTCATTTAACAAAGTTATTTTGAATAACCCATGACTGACTTTTCTTGCTTGTAACTACATGAAAGAAGTTCAAAGTGACTTTCACTAATGAGATAATAAGTTATTAAATACCATATCATAACATTACTGAAATGTAATTTACACTATTAACTTTTTACTGACGTAGCAGTAGCTTTTAAAGTTAGCACATCACACAATCAATTCTGAGAAACTGCGCCAAGTTGGCATTCTAGAAAAATTTATTTTTAATAGTCCGTTCAAACAAACTCTTAGTTCTTGACAGTGTTACAAAAAGGCTGGGACAATATATCACAACATTTCTGGTAATTTTAATAATAATTCCCAGCACAATGAACATACTGTCATGAGTAGGTGGTCATACAATGTTACAGACCAGGTGGTTATCTACTCCGTCTAACTGAAAGTGAATTTTGTACTGTAAGCACTATTTGACAGAAACAAGTTACCAGGAAGATATACAAAGGATGCTATAATATTTATTATTATTATCCATTATGTACATCCAACATCCTTTCTCTTGCCGCAAATCAAAGTGTAGTTACATAGAAGCTTGTCAAATGTCAGTACAGTTTTAGGGCAACACTAAAATGACATGACCAAAAAGTGGTCTTCCAGAATCAAAATTTCTGAAAACATTGCCCTAAAATGTTGTTTTACTTTGTTAGCTAAAATATTTCAAACCATTCTGAAACTCATTATGTGCCTGCAACTGGTCCAGTACAGAAGTAATCTTCCATGTGCAGTGCAACATTCTCAGTCTTTTTTGACACAGTACAGAAGTAGCTTTTGATATTTGTAAAAGCACTTTTCCACACACAATACTAATACTTTAAATATGGAAATCTATTATGATGTCAATTATTTACAAGGCCACTACTAAGTTTGAGAAAATATATCAGCTATGACTCTTGTAAGTTTCAAGCTGACTGTTCTCTAATCTGCCTCAATGTAATTTCCTCCATTAATAGTTCTCTAATCGTATTACTTACATGCCTACATTTCTGATAATACAAGGAAAAATACAGCCTATTCTAGAAACATTCGAAGTTAATTTCAATCCATTTTTATAATATTTCCAATGCAAAATGAACTTTTAAGACTTGGTTATAATAATCTCTTTACCATCTACTTGTGTTTCTAGTTAAAGGAGAAAATGTTTCATTGCAAACACCTTGCTTAAAGTTCTCTTCAACATGTTGTTTTTGGAAATGTGCAATCTTGTCCATTAATTTACTGTCAAGTATAACATCTTACACATACCAGAATCATAATTAACTACACTATCCCTGTATACGTTTTGGACAGTGTGCAAATATCGATCATTAGTTAATTTCAGAAAAATCAAATACGTAATTTTTGAGTTAACACAATACTTGCTCATAAATACATACGTACATCCATGTTTTGCATGAACACACACTTGTCCAGTCTGCAGCAAATAATAACAACGTTTAGTCTGCCAGTGACTGCTAGTCTGTTCATAGCGCACATGCTGTTTTAGTTGTTTTTGTTTTTTTTGTTTTCAAGACTTTGAATATGTCCTCTAATTTCACTATAATGAACATTGGCTGTGGTGGCTATATTTATAAGGAGGCTAACAAAACCCTAACCAAAGACTGGGGCTTGGAGACTTGTTATCAGTTACAATTTGAAGAAAATGTGTGTTTTAAAGTACTGGTCATTTAAACTACCTATTTAAATATTCCATGGATCATCATCTTATTAAGAGCAACCTGTAAACTTATTCACAAAACACATTTTTCTTCAATGTATATATATTGTTACGTGTTGCTCATTTATGTGACTTATTTACAGTGAAATGGCGATGCTGTTTTAAAATTGGAAATCACTATTAATGGTCAACTTCATTAGCAGGTAAATGTACTGTGGGACTGTTGTCAGTATCCTTAGTTGTTCATTGTTATCTACAGAGATTATGAAGATGCACATAATAGAGCCACACAATTTTATTCCAAATGGCAATGGTGGGGAACATCAACATACTTTAACATTTTCATCACCAAAATGGTAACTTATATGAAGAACTTAAGTAGTTTGAAATATCTTTATTAAAAGTACCCACTTTTTGTTTTATTTATTGTCTTTCCCTTGCACTCCACGTTACTGGCCAATTTAAATCCTGTTTTGTACTGAGTGAATTTTCTAAGTAAAGCAACAGTAGATTTACAGCAAGATGGTCTATAGGTCAAGTGAAAATATCTCACTTCAATCCTCATGTTAGTGCACACCTTAAGCATTGCATTACGGTGCTTCAGGCACCAGCAAAAACAGTTATTCCCAAATAACTTAGATTAAATGTTATTTGAACTAATAACATAGCATCCACAGTGTTTGTTTGTTTTTACAAATGAATATTAAAAGGCACTATCATAGTGAGTGTAATCAATGCCACTTCAATACCTGGCCCGATTCTTCTGTTGCAGGCGTCGTATTCTTTGTTTGTGTACCCAACTGAGGCATAATTACAGTATGTCGTGAAGGTGGCACTGTTGTCCTGGTTGGATTACTGGTGGAGGCTGCTCAAGAACAGTCACTTCCAGTGCCAATAACCAGCAGCACACTATCCACACTTGATAGTGCAGAAGTGCAACTTGCCAGTTAGCTTGTTATATCAACCTTGACAATAAAAGAAGTGTTGAGGTGACTTCAGTGTAAAAAGAATTAAATACCGAACGCACAAACTGTCTACAAATCATATTCAACATGTGACCAATTTTGTACATAAAATTTGTCTGACATGATTAAAATGTCTCCCCACCCCCTTGCACAATATTGCTTGTGCACAGGTATAATAAGGAATAATTACCATCCTCGTATTACGTTTATCACAAGAACCATGAAATCTCGTGCAATGGTCTTACAACGCTGCTACTACTACTACTACTACTACTACTACTGCTGCTAGACACTGACAGAGATTCAAAAACTTCCAATGAATTGGTTGCTTCTTCTGATAATAGAAACGTCAAGGAATTTGTCGTTAATGAATTTTTTGAGAAAATTATATAAATAGCGGCTTGGCATTCATCCAAAAATTCACAGTTGTTCACAATGTTTACAAACAGTGAATGCGTTATTCGTAAGTCTCCGAAAATTACTGCCCGAAAACAAGACAACCCCAACGACTTATCGCTTGCAATCTATTAACACTGTTCATTCCATATGAATATTTCACTGTCTGCACGGATTCGCGCACAAACACAGAAATCATGATAATCAAAAGAAACATTCTAGTTAAGATATCCGGATTCTTATATTGCAAAATATTATCTTCCAGTGTCATTTCATGATTAATTTTTTTGTACTGCTTCTATTTACATCTCACTCTTGTTAACGACCTGCTTTTTTTCCCACTAACAAACTCTCAGTAAACTGTCAAACGTTCGGTTGCGTCTGCATTTTAGGTCAAAACAGTTGAATTTCAAAATTAAAACATGTTCATTATAACATTATATATTTACCAGTGCACACACAAAATATTTTTCACGCAGAAACAAATATTTAAAGGATGGGCTCAATTAACACCACACAAAATTGACGGAACCGCTTGTCGAAGCTATGATCGCAGTTTCTAGTTCCTACTACTGCAGGGGGCAGCACAACAGCACCTTTGGCGAATAATTTCAAATATTGATCGACGTTGATTACTGTCAGCGTTTTTTATTTCGTGTATTTATCAAAAGTTAAGCTGCAGTATTTATGAGAATGTGTTACCTAATATAAATATGTGGACCTGCATTGTGTTTCCCGGAATATAACGCACAAAATATTGAATGGTATGCTAATGAGGTCGGCTGGTTAAATATGTCATCATTTGTGCATAATTTTTTTGCTACACTGTGAAAATAATTGGGGTATGTGATCAACTGTTATTAATCCTGGTTTACAAAACAGTGAACATCAGCGAAAGAGAATTCTCCCTGGTGTAAACGGTTCGTGAACGAGAGCGGACGGCATTCTCTCGTTTTCGCTCTGCATGCGCTGGTGTTCACTCGTGTTACGCTGACTGTCGGTCTTTTATTTTGCGAACCGTCAAGGGAAGTTCGCATCCTATCCACTTCTGGACCAACCGCAAGGCCGCACCGAGGGCATGACGAGATAGATCCCCACCACGGGCACTGGCACAGAGGGGGCGCAAAAACAGATCGAAAAAAACGTGAAAGAAAGACGGTGTAAGAATTAATCTGGAGAGGCACTGGACAGTCGGCTTCGCTGAGCTTGCAGTAGTGCCCATACGAATGTATCATTCGAATGCGCGTATCTGAGAAAACCGCAGCGAAGTGGAACACTTGTTGTAGATTAAATGCACCGTTAATTAGTGTTTTTTTTTTTGCATGTAATGGTTTCTCAGAACTTGGCATGTTGATAAGTACGATTCAGGGATTATTTCTTAACGTAACTGTTGAGAGACTGCAGTACTGTATTTAAGAACTGCACAGTCCCTTTCACTGTAATGAAATTGTTGTAGTCCAGTATCAGATAACTGCGAAACTTCTCACTATTCATTTATCTCAATTACGTCATATGACTAAAATGTTTTCATTTCAGTAGCCATATTTTGGCAAATATCGTTCCCTACCAATACTACCGGAGCAGTGCCAGGTTTCTTTCGTTTTGCTGTAACAAGAAGCATGACACGCGCATGTATTCTCGACAGAAGCCAATAGGCGCTGACAGAATAGGGTGCTGAGGCTTTGTTGTCGTCGCACGTGACGCTGTCGGGCCGGCATATCAGGTCGTCAGCAGCCACCTCCACTCGATTCTCTTTCCTCCATTAACGTCATTCGTCCGTTTTGTTTGTCAGAAGTCAGATAATAGCTGGTACGGAAGTTTCACCCTCTCTGTTCTGATGAGATATCGTCTTTCAATTGTTTACAGTTTTGATAGCATTTTTAATTCTGAAATGAACGGAAGTCATCAAGTCATCGCTGCTTTTATTTTTAATTCAACACAAACATTTCCAATTACAAATAATGGAGTAACGTCTCCGTTTTCAAGTATTGCAGTCAAAACATAACTGACGCAGTACTATCATCATTATCTCTGAACTACAGCATTTGAAGCCACGTTTTGCAATAAGCAAATTAATGATTGGGACATTTTGCAAAAGATTTAAATCACGTATAGCTCGACCAAGCGAAGCGTGTGTCTGGAGCGTCAACGGTACGGCCAGTAGGAATGTATCGTGCTTGACAGTTACAAATTCTTGACATTCATCAAGCAGAACTGATACTTTTTGGAGACTAGAGTTGTAATAAATCCCGTTAGAGAGAAAACAACAGAAGAGATTGTTAATGTTATTCAAAGAATTTTTGTGTGCTTCTCTGTGAATGGTTTCTCACCAAATTTTGAGAAACACACTATTTGCAGTTCTGTACAATGAACTGAATCATACCAACAACTGATATAGTACATGAAAAGTAGTCAGTTAACAGGATAGAGTGCTCCAAATTATTGAGTAGCGCATACATATCTTGATGAAAACTTGAAGTGGAAAAAATTACTGATGTCCACTGAGTAATATCTTATGGAATAATTTTATGACATAACTCACCACACAGAAAGAAAGTATTGATTGCACAAAAGCGAGCAGTAAGAAATATGTGGTGCTTACCCACAGTCCTCCTGTAGCTTCCTCTCCAGGGAGTTTGTATTTTAATTGCATCGTCACAATACATATATTCACTAAAGAAATTCATCATAAATAATTCATCACAACTTGAGCTAAATAGTGATGTCGATACCCTTAACACAGGGGAAAAAATTATCTTTATTACCCATTACTGAAGCTGTCAGTGGTTACGAAACGAGTTCTGATCTTTTTCCCAATAACATAAAATGCCTGACAGGTAGCGAAGCATGTTTAAAGCTAACCTAAAATCATTTATCTTGGAGAACTCCTTCTATTTCATAGGTGAATTTTTATTTAAAAACTGGTAGCCGCTAATAAAAGCACTATGTTCAGTAATGTTAAAACCAATCATGTATATATATCCTGTATTCCAATGATCGGTGGAACATGTAACAAACTAAATCTGTGCACGCAACAGAACAGCCGCAGAGCGTAATCATGTTCAAGAACTAAACCATTCGTGATTTGTTCTGCCTTTGAAAGTATTAGCCTAGCCATCTCCTCTTCATTTGTTCAGCATTGCTTCGTATGTGTTCTGTATTGTGTTCAAAATTTAAGCCTGAGCTTAAAAATTACCTTTTAAGCAAAAGTTTCTGAGACAGATAAGTACTTTGAATGTATGTAAAATTATTGTCTTAAGATTTATGTACATGTTCATGATAAATGCTGTACTCTCAAAAATGCATTGAAAATAGCTATATAAGTGATATTCTGTTATTATGTTCGTATTACATGTACTTTGCATATTAATTACAATTGTGACAATTCCTACATCGTTTAAATGATTTACAGGAAGATCATAAAATGAAATGAAAATGTATTGTAGTTGAGAAACATCTTTGATAATATGCCCCATCCATTCTTGACATATGTTGCATTTCCTTCTGTATTTTATTGTTTCTTCGTGGAGTGTAAATATCTCCTTTTCTAGTCTAATGTCTTCACTTTTCTTCCTTTCCAGTAAGTTGCAGGGCGGCACACTTAGGTCCCTCATCTCTGCACTTTCTATTCTTCTGGTCTCTTGTGGCGTTAGTGTGCATTTCCAAAACAGACACTGTCATTACTTTGTGAAATTTTAGAAATATCTCCTGTCTGCTTTACCGAAAGTTCCATTTGATTGTTCCATACAAACTTTGAAACTTTTGTAGTTTTGAAATAATGCCATGTGATGTATAGGTAATATCGCAACTCAGATATAAGAACTTGTTGGCCTTCTCTCTCTGTTTTTTTATAATAACTATGTTGGCACAGATTGGCTCACTTCTTCTGAATGCCACTATTCTGGTCTTTGTTGTAGATATGTTCAAATTATATACCTGTGCTACCCTCGTAAGCATGTGCAGAATTCGTTGGAATCGATCTTCTGAGTCTGCTAAAATCACTCGCGTAACCGCAAAGAGCATTGTGTTAAGAGTGATGTTGTTCATTATAAATGCTTTGTCATTTTCTTCTGGCATTCACTAATGACGTCAATATAAAAATGAAACAGTATGGATGACAGTGGATAACCTTTTCTAAGGGTGTGAGTTATCTCAGCTTGTGTGGTATCATCTAAAATTCTGACATTGGTTTCCTCGTACAGCCTTTCTGTTATTCTTACTGGGTGTTGTAGGAGGCCCTTTTCCACCAACACTTGAAACAGCTTAATTCTGTTTCCTCTCTCGAATACTTTTTCATGATCAGTCATAAGTCATCAGAAAATTGGAGAGGGGTTATCGGAAGAAATATTACAGACGCTGAGCAGCGATGGCTCGGGCGTTGAAAACTGTCGAGACAAAGGCTTTGACAATGGTTCTAACATGACAGGAAAACATGAAGGCGTTCAAGCACATATTGGTATATGCCAAAAAAAACTAATTTGTTAAATTTGTACCTTGTGCAGCACACAGGCTACGTTTTGCTGGCGTGCTTGTCGTGGAAGTGTCAGTTTTAATTATCACTGTTTTGGGGAAAGTGTTGCAGTTTTTCAACTGTTTCAGCAGCTCTACTTTAACGTGGGGGACCTCACTTACTTGTTTTAAAACAATTATAAGAGATACTGCTATTCAAGATGGTTTTCTCGGCGTCAAACTGTGACAGCTCTTCAGAAACCGAGCAGTGTAATGGTTAGCACAATGTACTTACATTTGGGAGGGAGGCAGTTCAAATCCCCGTCCTACCATTTACATTTAGGGTCTCAGTGATTTCCCTAAATCACTCAGGGCAAGTGCTAGGTTTCTTTGAAAGAGCATGGACGGTTACGTTCCCTGTCCTTCTCTAATCCCAACTTGTGCTCCGTCTCTAATGACCTCGATGTTGATGGGACATTGAACACTGATCTTCCATTCTTCCTTTTCCTCTTCAGAAGTACTTCGCATCTGCACACAAGATGTTACAGGATATGATCAACAGAGACAAATGGACCACTGAAACAGCAGCAAGAGCTGTGATTCTTCTTAGAGATATTTATTACGAATTTGTGCGCGTTTTAGAGGTGTGGTCTGATGTATTAATAAAACTGGACTCTCCTAACAAATCGCCGCATGGAAAGAGTGCTACCATTGATGTAGCATATTAAATCACCTGCTGAAAGAAGATGTATGAGCAGAAATACACAACCAAAGCAAAGTTGTTTGTAATTCTATATGCACCCAAAGTAATTTGCTGTTCAAAATTTGGGAAAGATGAAGAGGATGAACGGAGGGATGGCTGAATGAGAGGTACCCCTGATCTGTGCTGAGAAACTCTTTGAGCTCGAGTACTACAAAGTATTTGATAGAATAATAAGTGATATGGAAAACAGATTACACATATTACACCATTTTGTCTGACTTTAATTTCTTGTCAGGAAATGCCATAAATGAGAGGTCTGTATCTTATTCTGGAAAGTGTGCAGCTGATTTTGGTGGCAAATATAGCAGGGATATTGATACAGCGGAGATAGTAAAACGAAATATCTGCTCTCAAGTTTAAAGCAAAAAGGGAATTATCACAGCTTCCCATTGGGATATTTTGAATTTTTTTTTTCAAAGTATGGGTTAAGAGATTTAAACGTGGCAAGTCCTTTGGGCTGGCCCTTCGTTGACCTAACTGATCACAATTATGGGCCATATGCAGACTAGTATTCTTGCGTTGCATTAAGGAGGCACAGTGACCAATTCCAGGAATAGTATACAGGATTGACAGTGATTAGGCGTATTGTTGACTGTAATGTAATTCTGCATGCAGTACATTGAGGTGAAGGAATTGTGTTCATGTTGGAAGCATGCTTTCCTCATGGACAGCTAAGGTTGCAGTTGGGTGAGCTATTGGTAGCTGGCGTAGGTAGCAGAACGGCCACGATATTGCCGGCAATTCAGAGACTGCGAAGGACTGACCTCACGAGTGCCGGTCATTGCTACCTCAGGGCGAGGAATGGTGGCAGACGGGCCTGAAGCAGCAGGGGGCCCGCAAGGGCGGACGTTTAGCGAGATACGGGGCATCGCCATGCAGAGGCCGGCACCTCAGCTTTTATTACTTCTTTGCCGTGTCGCGACGGAACGGAGCACGAGTAATTTGATCCCTGCTGAGGAAAGAGCATGTTTTGGCTTTCATTGGTAGCCCTGACATTAATTTTCCCTGTGCGTTCCTAAGAACGCCCCATCGGCCTATGAAAAAATATTTCGCTTACGTCGCTGTAGCGGGTCAGCGCGGCTTTATGTCCACCGCATAGGCATCATGAGAGCCACGGCACTCTTCGAGGGTCACATTGGCCCTTGCGCCAGTGTTCCTGTGCGAATGGTCAATCTATGTCTCGATTGGCAAGTTGACTGTGATTTCGAGGTGCGTACCAGAGAGCGCCTGTTCAGTGCCGCAATAGATAGAGGACAGGTGGAAATGGATTTGCCCATCTGCTGGAGGGAGCAGTACCGAGCATTAAAAAATATGTAATTGGTGAGAAACACCGCTCACACTCTGCCATTGGCGGATTGCACTTTTTGACGGAATTTCACATGAAGTGTTTGTGTTCTGAAAGTAGTAATAAGGAGAATGGGCAGTTAATCAAGGGAGAACTGACAGAGAGGGAAGTCGTGATCAGAATGCCGGAGTGAGAGATGTTAGCAGATGGTGGTGGTAGTCGCAAGGCCCATCATACACTTGGTTTGAGGTTACTCAGGTCGATTTTCGGTTTCTAGCTGCGAGGCAAATCTGGGCAAATTCTCTGAACGAGAGCGTTGGTTCATGTGACATCACAATTTCTTGGCTGGTTTGGAGACACAGTCGACGATCCTCTATAGAGCAGCAGAGGCCGTGGTACTTCAGGTGAGTCACTGTAGTGGCACTGAGTTCACCGCAATGAAGACTCCTGATGGTGCGTGGTAAGCATTGCGCTTCTCCAGCTTCATAGGAAGACTGGCGGTGAATTTCTAATGGCGTATGACATTCGCCTCTTCAAACAGCAGAAATCTCGGCTCTACATATGCATGGCGTATTAGTGTTGCCGTTCACAATCTCTGCCAATCCAGTAAATTATAGGCAGATAGCGCTAGCCACATTCTAAGTGTGAACTGTGGTGTAAGGACTCCACCCTTCTTCTTGTCAGGATGTGGTACAAATTTATTTTCTCCCCAGTTCTGTTCAGTACCCCTCATTAGTTATGTGATCTACCGATTTAATCTTCAGCATTCTTCTGTAGCACCACATTTCAAAAGCTTCTGTTCTCTTCTTGTCTAAGCTGTTTATCGCCCGTTTTTCACTTCCATATGTGGCTACACTCCGTACAAATACTTCCAGAAAAGACTTCCTGACACTTAAATCTATATTCGATGTAAACAAATTTCTCTTTTCGGAAACACTTTTCTTGACATTACCTGTTTGCATTTTATATCCTCTCTACTTAGGCCATCATCACTTATTTTGCTGCCCATGTAACAAATGTCATATACTACTTTTAGCATCTCTTTTCCTAATCTAATTCCCTCATCATCAACTGATTTAACTCTACTACATTCCATTATCCTTGTTTTGCTTTTGCTGATGTTCATCTTATATCCTCCTTTCAGGACACTGTCCATTCCATTCAACTGCTCTTCCAAGTGCTTTGCTGAAAGTTTTTATTTCTTCTCCCTAACCTTTAATTCCTACTGCTGATCTTTCTGTGGTTTCTTTTACTACTTGCTCAATGTACAGATTGAATAACATAGGGGTCCGCAGCTCGTGGTCGTGCGGTAGCGTTCTCGCTTCCTACGCCCGGGTTCCCGGGTTCGATTCCCGGCGGGGTCAGGGATTTTCTCTGCCTCGTGATGACTGGGTGTTGTGTGATGTCCTTAGGCTAGTTAGGTTTAAGTAGTTCTAGGTTCTAGGGGACTGATGACCATAGATGTTAAGTCCCATAGTGCTCAGAGCCATTTGAACCATTTTTGAATAACATAGGGGGTAGGTCACAGACCTTCTCAACCACTGCTTCCCTTGCGTGCCCCTCGATTCTTATAGCTGCTGTATGGTTTCTGTACAAGTTGTCAATAGCCTTTAGTTACCTATATTTTACCCCTGACACCATCAGAATTTCATATATAGTATTCCCGTCAACAGGGTTCAACCACATCTCAGATGTGTTTGATCGGGTTCAGAACTGGTGAAATGGAGGTATGGGGCAGCAAATCAATATGAACTTGTCACTGCATCACACCTCTAGCCTTGTGACATGGCGCATTATCTTGTTGAAAAACGCCACTTTCATTGGGAAACATGATCGTCATGAAGGGGCGTATGTGATCTGCAACCAGTGTACGACACTCCCTGGCCGTCATGGTGCCTTGCACGAGTTCCACTGGACCCATATACGCCCACATTAATGTTCCCCAGAGCATAATCGAGCTGCAGTACAAGTACCAAGGAACTGTTGCCCTAGGAGATGACGTATTCGCGCCCTTCCATTGGTATGATGGAGAAGGTATCGGGATTCATCATACCATGCAATGCTCTGCCACTGCGCCAACGTCCTGTGCCGATGGTCACGTAGCCCATTTCGGTAGTAGTTACCGACATTGTGGTGTTAACGTTGACACTTACGTGGGTCATCAGTTGCGGAGGCACTTCGTTAGGAGTGTCTGGTGTTCTGTGTGTTTTGACACACTTGTGCTGTGCCCAGCATTAAAGTCTGATGTTACACTGTAGTGGCGAGACAGCCAAGCCACTCGGAGGTAGCCGAAAGGCACGCGTTAAGCTCACGCAGATTGGCGTGAGGTCTGGAACAAGGTAAAGTAATTATCCTATAAAGAAAAGAACGTAGTTCTTGGAATACTTAACTTTAATCCACAATTGGAGAACATCTCTCTTGACTGTACATAATTTCCATTTCAGTATACACTGGTAATGGTGCCTTGCTAGGTCGTAGCAAATGACGTAGCTGAAGGCTATGCTAACTATCGTCTCGGCAAATGAGAGCGTATTGGTCAGTTTAGCTTCGCTAGAAAAGTCGGCTGTACAACTGGGGCGAGTGCTAGGAAGTCTCTAGACCTGCCGTGTGGTGGTGCTCGGTCTGCAATCACTGACTGTGGCGACACGCGGGTCCGACGTATACTAACGGACCGCGGTCGATTTAAAGGCTACCACCTAGCAAGTGTGGTGTCAGGCAGTGACACCACATACACCACAGTTGAACGCCTGTCCTGTTTTAGCAGTCTGCCTAGCCTACAATGTCCGACGTCTGTAATGAGGGATGGCCGCATAACCCCATGACGTCTGGACATGGTTTCACCTTGGTTTCACTACATGAAAAAGAACGGCTGTCTCAAATGCATCTTGTTTGTCTAAAGTATAGGAACACAGCTGTCCCTAATGGTTATGGGGAGCACCTGCAGCGACGACCTCACACAGACTAGGCAGGTCCCCAAACATCCAATAGGCCTCTCGTTCTGCGATGGAAAACAGTTTTGTTTAACGTCAACAACTCGTTCTTGCAATCTGTTAATAGTATTTCTTGGAATGACCGGAACCCTTGGGACCAACAACGAAATTCCGAAGAACGGTCCAGCTGGGATCGAGGGAGAGCGGCGGTCTCGTAGGGAAGTCACCCACCGTTCTGCGCTGGACTATTTAACATCAACTAGACTCCTATAATAAAGTAACTATTAAAAAAAGAAATAAAAACATTTGTGACGATAATAAATGTCCTCTTTCCATGAAAGCAGACGAATCCATTTTCATTTAGTTTTATGAGCAAAATCGGTGGAGTTTTTTACATTCGACTGCACACGCATCTCATTATTTCGTGACGTCCGATCACAAATGATCAACAGAGACATACCCACTCTGCGTAAAATCAGGAAAAAAAATCGACTATTTTGATGCCAAAACTACTGATCACAGCAGAATGTCCTTGGTATTTCGAAATTAAATTGATCAGGAGAGTCACATTGCATGGTGAGTAACTTTTTTTTGTGTAGTCGGATTACACTCACCAGGTAAGTCAAATGGGAATCCGTGGAGGGAACACGATGTTCTTTTCGAGGAACACTACTGAGAAATGACATCTGAAGTTGACCACAGAGGTATTCTACAGCCCACAACATACATTACGCACAAGGACCGTGGTATTAAAAAACATGATCACCGTGACTACATTACTGTCACCCAGCATAAAAAGCAGTCTTGAGTCTACAGGTACACACACAAGCCGCTGATAGTGTGATGCTTTCTGGTAGAAATGCATGAGTACAAAGCGTGTTACAGCAGAAAAAGCAATGTTTCAAACAACGACACAGGGTCACAGGGAGCGTCTGTTGCGACTTATTGTATAGTTTGTGGGATATGGTCATCCTCCTACAGTACAGGCGATGCAATTTTACACTGGTCTGTGCAATGGATCAGTACCCGTATATTTTATAGGATCGTTACATGTGCTCGATGCTGGTATGCAGATAGTTCGTAACTTTTCTCTGCTGGATGGTACAGAATAACGATGATAGAATGTTTGGATGATAGACGTGAGTGGACCCTGAGGGAGGCGCATCTGCATCGATGTTGAGTCTTTCTAATTTTACCAGAAAGAAACACCACCGTAACTGTTCGTACTGTCGTCGTGTTACAGGTGCAGGCTTCATTTGATGCTGACCTTACACACTGTACACGGGTGGTGGAGCAACGACAACATGTTCCCAATTCCACTGAGTGGTCAAAACACGCTCCTATAGCATTAACTGAGATCACACTGTTTCTAAACAGGTTGCAGAATGTGGTGGATAGTGCTCTCTCCGACTTCTGCGTAAATTTACTAAAATTGATCTCGCTATCAACTGTGATGTGTATTGCAGTACATCGCTCCATATCAATGGCATCTTTCCAATCCCGACCGTCCACTGGGCATGCTGTTGATTACCGCATAATGATTGACTGACGTCGCTCCATTGAGAGGAGGAAACCTTAACGGAACACTGGATATCTGCTACTTGTAGCTGTGGAACATGGGATTAAATGTAGTTAATATAGTTATATGTAGTTGATACAGTTGTTTGGAAGTGTTCCTGATTGCTACAGACTCGTCCTATTTACATATGCTGCGACACCCTACACGTGATTTTTTTTCACCAATAAGATAACAGTACGCCTTTTTATTTGTGCTGTCACACGTGTTGTGAATAGCACCTTCTGGCGATGGTCAACACTGGAACAGTTATCATGTACATGACTGCAAAATGAAGGAACAATGCTTTTTGAAACGGAGCGCCGAGACATCTGCTACCCTTTCGTTGGGAAGATGAGATTAACTGTACAGGTAATCACCTTCGAATAGTTGTTGGAAGCGCTCTACAATACCGCAAACTCTTCCAGTTTCATATGTTGCGATGTCTTCCACATTTTTGTCAGTGAGAAACATCGCGTCTGTGTTTTATTTCTACTATACTGTGGTGTGGTAGCTGTACAGTTTACACCATGCAATGTTCAGTTTTCTCTGAGAGCCAGAGGATCGAAGCGTGTTAATGTCGGTTTAGCTGCATCTGACACGGGTCTCTAAGTCATGGTAGAAAAAACAAAGTGTATGGCCGTGTACACTGATTGGATGTGTTACAACCGAAAGAAAAACAATGAATTAAACTGCTTATGAAGGAGCAACACAGGAACCCTCTCGTGTGATTGATAGTCTGTTGGATATGGTCATCCTACAGTACAGGTGATGAAACTACACACCGGTATGTGTAAGCGACTTCGATTATGAACCAACTGCTGCAATGAGCCAATACCTGTATATTTAATAGGAGCGCCACATATGTTTGGGTGATAGAAATGAATGCACCCTGAGAGACACAGATCTCCTTCGGGCTACCTGTATGTAGTTTGGAGATGTGTCACAAAATCTTCGTCCTTCCTCCATGCCATGAATGATGTGTAAGCTTCCTAATTTTCCCAACAAGAAACATCACGATAACTGCTCATACTATCTCTCCTACTACCTAGTGTTGCAGGGGAAAGCTTCGTTTGGCGCTGCTCTTACATACTGTACACGGTTGGTAGAGGTCTGACATCATGGTCCCATTTCTACTGAGTGGTCAACACGCGCTCCTGTCGCATTAACTCTGCTCGTCCTGTTTCCCTACAGGATGCAGAAGGTCTTAGATATAGCGCTCTCCGACTTCCGTACAGGTCAGACTTAAATTGGGACGATCACATAGACTAAGCTGCATGGATATCGGGGGCATAGACTTAGGTACAGTTAGAAGATGCAGAGGGACTGTCTAAAAAACAGCGCTGGATTTTCTGTCATATGGGATCTTTAGCAGATAGGTTCGAAAAAGGTGACTCATTTCGATGTATGAGAGTGCCACGATTATGATTCACCAGTGGCTGTAATCATTAAAAGATGTCTATATAGGATCCAACGCAAGTAAGTGGGTGAATGGATAGACTTGTTTACAAATCGCGGACAGCATTTCTAACAGAAAGCGTTACACTGTCAGCTGCTTGTGTGTATACCTGTAGACTCAAGACCCCCTTTTACGCAAGGTGACGGTAACGGAGTCGCGACGATCGTGTTTTCAATAGCACGGTCCTTACACCAAATGTTTGTTGTGGGCTGTAGAGTCCTTCTGTGGTCAACTTCAGATGTCATTTCTCAGTAGTGTTCCTCGAAACGAAAGGGCGATGATAACCTTGTTATTGTGCGCCCTAAAACACTAATCATCATCATCATCATCGAAAAGAACATTGTGTTCCCTCCACGGATTCCGATTTGACCTACCTGGTGACTGTAATCCGACTACAGAAAAAAAGAAAAATTACTCGCCATGCAAAGTGACTCTCATGATCAATTTAATTTCGAAATACCGAGGACATTCTGTGGTGATCGGTAGATTTGGCATCAAAATAGTCGAAGTTTTCTTCCTGATTTTACGCAGGGTGGGTATGTCTCTGTTGATCATTTGTGATCGGTGGCTGTGCATTTCGCTGGACGTCACAAAATAATTAGATGCGAGTGCAGTCGAATGTAAAAAAGTCTACCAATTTTGCTCATAAAGTTAAATGGAATTGGACTTTGCCTATTTTCATGGAAAGAGGACATTTATTATCGTTACAAATGTTTTTTTCTTATTTTTTAATAGTTGCTTTATTATAGGAGTCTAGTTGATGTGGATGACATCGGAAGTTCACTGAGGCTTTTTGCAGATGATTCTGTGGTGTATCGAGAGGTTGTAACAATGGAAAATTGTACTGAAATGCAGGAGGATCTGCAGCGAATTGACGCATGGTGCAGGGAATGGCAATTGAATCTCAATGTAGACAAGTGTAATGTGCTGCGAATACACAGAAAGATAGATCCTTTATGATTTAGCTACAAAATAGCAGGTCAGCAACTGGAAGCAGTTAATACCATAAATTATCTGGGAGTACGCATTAGGAGTGATTTGAAATGGAATGATCATATAATGTTGATCGCCGGCCGAAGTGGCCGTGCGGTTAAAGGCGCTGCAGTCTGGAACCGCAAGACCGCTACGGTCGCAGGTTCGAATCCTGCCTCGGGCATGGATGTTTGTGATGTCCTTAGGTTAGTTAGGTTTAACTAGTTCTAAGTTCTAGGGGACTAATGACCTCAGCAGTTGAGTCCCATAGTGCTCAGAGCCATTTGAACCATATAATGTTGATCGTCGGTAAAGCAGATGCCAGACTGAGATTCATTGGAAGAATCCTAAGGAAATGCAATCCGAAAACAAAGGAAGTAGGTTACAGTACGCTTGTTCGCCCACTGCTTGAATACTGCTCAGCAGTGTGGGATCCGTACCAGATAGGGTTGATAGAAGATATAGAGAAGATCCAACGGAGAGCAGCGCGCTTCGTTACAGGATCATTTAGTAATCGCGAAAGCGTTACGGAGATGATAGATAAACTCCAGTGGAAGACTCTGCAGGAGAGACGCTCAGTAGCTCGGAACGGGCTTTTGTCAAAGTTTCGAGAACATACCTTCACCGAAGAGTCAAGCAGTATATTGCTCCCTCCTACGTATATCTCGCGAAGAGACCATGAGGATAAAATCAGAGAAATTAGAGCCCACACAGAGGCATACCGACAATCCTTCTTTCCACGAACAATACGAGACTGGAATAGAAGGGAGAACCGATAGAGGTACTCAAGGTACCCTCCGCCACACACCGTCAGGTGGCTTGCGGAGTATGGATGTAGATGTAGATGTAGAAAAGTGTGCTGACACCCCCACACTTCTAGACACAGACAGCATGCAACATCCGTGTGTCTGACTAGCAGTCATTCTTCTTCAGGTGATGCTGCTATCGCCTGGATGGGTCGATGTCGAAAGTAGATCGGTGGTCATAAAAATCTGGCTGATTAGTATGTGCTTCAAAATCCTTAAATTTGCTCTCTTGCTACTCCTGCTTTGCCATTTTGCACTTCCTGTCAATCTCATTTTTATATTTTCTCCTTTCATCAGTTAAATTCAGTATCTCCTGCGTTATCAAAGGATTTCTACTAGGGCTTGTCTTTTTACCTATTTGATCCTCTGCTTTCTTCACTCTTTCATCTCTCAAAGCTATCCATTTATCTTCTACTGTATTCCTTTCCCTTTTCTTGTGAATCGTTGCCTAATGTTCCCTCTGAAACAGGAAACAACCTCTGGTTCTTTTAACTTATCCAGGTCCCATCTCCTTAATTCTGTAGCTTTTTGAAGTTCCTTCAAATTTTCATCTACAGTTCATAACCAATAAATTGAGTTCAGAGTCCACATCTGCTCCTGGAAATAGCTAAAAATTTAAAATTTGGTTTCGAAATCTCTGTCTTACCATTATATAATCAATCTGAAATCTTCCAGTGTCTCCACGGCTCTTCAACGTGTACAACCTTCTTTCACTATTCTTAAATCAAGTGTTGGCGATGACTGGATTACGCTCTGTGCAAAATTCTGCAGGCAGCTTCCTCTTTCATTCTTTTCCCCAGTTCACATTCACCAATTGTTGTTCATTCTCCTCCTTTTCCTACTATCGAATTCCAGCCCCCCGTCACTATTAAATTTTCGTCTCCCGTAACTATCTGAATGATTTCTTTTATCTCATGACAGATTTCTTCAATCTCCTCATCACCTGCAAAGCTAGCTGGCATATAAACTTGTACTACTGTGGTGGGCGTGGGCTTCCTGTCTACCTTGGCTACAATAACGTGTTCACTATACTGTTCATAGCACATTACCCGCATTCTTATTTTCGTATTCATTGTTAAACCTACTCCTGCGTTACCCATATTTTATTTTCTATTTACAACCCTGTATTCACATGGCCACAAGTCCTGTTCCTCCTGTCACTGAACTTCACTAATTCCCGCTAAATCTAACTTTCGCTTATCCATTTCCCTTTTTAAATTTTGTAAACTACCTGCCCGATTAAGGGATCTAGCATTCCATGCTCTAGTCCGTAGAACTCCAGTTTTGCTTCGCCTGATGACGACATCCTTCCGAGTAGTCCCCCCCCCCCCCCAAGAGATCCGAATGGGGGAATATTTTACCTCCAGAATATTTTACCCAAAAGGATACCATAACCATTTAACACACAGTAGAGCTCCATGCCTTTTGGAAAAATTACGGCTGCAGTTTCCCCTTGCTTTCAGCTGTTCACAATACCAGTACAACAAGGCCATTTTGATTGACCTTACAATGCCAGATCAGTCAATCATCCAGACTTCAAACTACTGAAGAGCTGCTTCTCCTCTTCAGGAAGCACACCTTTGTCTGGTCTCTCAACAGATACCACAGCGTTACGGTTGCTCTTACAGTACGGCTATGTGTATTTCTGAGGAACACAAGCCTCCCCACCAATGGCAAGGCGCATGGTTCATAGGGGGGCTGGATCTTTCGCTATACAGTAATAATATTTCAAAATTTTTGTTGTCACATTGATCAAAAGTTTTAATCTGTTTACAATATTTACAATTACACACGTCACATATACTATAGTTTACATGCTTAATTTATATTCTCATTAAATTTATTTTTGGTCCACTTGCACAATGATGTACATCCTGTAGCTGTACATTTGTACGTCGGCCGGTGTGGTCATGCGGTTCTAGGCGTTACAGTGTGGAACCGCGCGGCCGCTACGGTCGCAGGTTCGAATCCTGCCTCGGGCATGGATGTGTGTGATGTCCTTAGGTTAGTTAGGTTCAAGTAGTTCTAAGTTCTAGGGGACTGATGACCTAAGATGTTGAGTCCCATAGTGCTCAGAGCCATTTGAACCATACATTTGTACACTTTTATCTCTTGTTTACATAGTCACATTTCAATGTTTACCTGTTTATTGGATTTGTTCTTTGTTTGAGTGTTAGTGTTCGCATAATTGTAAAATGCATTGACCCTCAGTCAGTCTAAATCCTTACTACTATACCAGGGAGACCATAATTTTGAGGAGAAATGGAGATGTTTTTAATATATTCTTTAATTTGTATTATATTTTTTCAACTCTGCCATCAGTAAACTAAGTTAGGATTTCTTTCTCTTAATGAATCCATTTTTCATTCATTTTTAACTATATAATTGTGCTGGCAATGTTTGCAGAGATCATATGTTGGAACACAACAATCTAAGTAACATCTAGCACAGTCTTCAGCCTGGCATGTTTTGCGATCCCTGAGAAAGTTTCTAAGTTGAGTTTTCATTATGTACATATTTTTATTTTCTGTGGAGGAAAGTTGATTCCCCCTTTTAATTTTATAATTATTCACAGTTTGTGAGATTGATTTGTGTAACAGTGATTCCAGTTTTCAAATTTGTGCTTGTCCAAGCCACACCATGTTGTTCTTGAGTGCAACTTTCCCCACGAACAATTTTTATGTGAGCGGATGGTTGTGAAAGGTGGCAATTCCTCCGGGCTCACCTTCCTTTCACCTGACTGATCACAAGTGTGGACTGTATACAGAGTAGGGTACTCTTGTTGCATTACAGAGGTGCAGTGACCAATGCAATGAATAGTATAGAGGACTCACAGTGATTAGGCACAGTGCTGATTGTAATGTGACTTTGAGTTGAAGGAATTGTGTTCATGCTGGAAGTATGTTTTTCTCACGGACAGCTAAGTCTGCTGTTGGGTGGGCCAGTGGTAGCTGGCGTAGATAGCAGAACGGCCATTATATTACTGTAAATTTAAGAGGATGTGAAGGACTGAGCTCCAGTATATGGGAGGATGGGCAGGAGTCTCGGCCACCGCTTGCTCGCTGCGGGATGAACTATGACGGACGGACCTTAAGTAGCAGGGGCTCACAAGAGTCCCACAGGAACGTGCGTTTAAGCGGACTAGGGGCATTGCCGTATAAGGGCAAGCGCCTAAGCTTTTATTACTTCTTTGCCGAATCGCAACGGAACGCAGCGCTAGTAAATTGATCTCTGCAGAGGAGAGAGCGTGCCTTGGGTTTTGCGGGTAGCTCTGACAATACTTTTTCGCGGGCCTTCCTAAGAAGGCCGTGTCGGCCTGTGAAAATGTGAGTACGTTTCGCTTCGGCCGCCGTAGGTCAGCGTGGCTTGACGTCCGCTGCACAGGTGTTCTGAGAACCACCGCACTTTGTGAGGGTACTTTGGCTTCCATGCCAGTGTTTCCGTGCGAATGGTCGATCTAGGTTCTGATTGGCAAGCTGACTGTGACGTCAAGGTGCGTACCAGAGGGCGCCTGTTCGATGATGCAATAGAGAGATGATTGTTGGGAAAGGATATGTCTGTATGTTGGAGGGAGGTATTAAAAAATATGCGGCTGGCGAAAAGCACCGCTCATTCTCTGCGATTGGTGAATTGTGCTTTTGGAAGTAACTCCACACGGAATGCTTGTTTTCTGAAAATAGTAGTAAGGAGAATGGGCAGTGAGTCACGGGAGGATGGAGAAAGGAGATAATTATTTTCAGGCTGCCGAAGTAAGAGACGTAATCAGACGGAGGTGTAAGTGTTGTGTGGTAGTCACAAGATCTGTCATGCATTCAGTTTAGGTGTGAGGCGACTCTGGTCGACTTTCAGTTTGTCGCCGCCAGGTAAATCTGAGCGAGAGAGATGGTTCACGTGGCATCACGATATCTTTTCTGGTTTGGAAACGCAGTTGCGGTTCAAATGGCTCTGAGCACTATGCGACTTAACTTCTGAGGTCATCAGTCGCCCAGAACTTAGAACTACTTAAAATCTAACTAACCTAAGGACATCACACACATCCATGCCCGAGGCAGGATTCGAACCTGCGACCGTAGCAGTCGCGCGGTTCCGGACTGAGCGCCTAGAACCGCTAGACCACCGCGGCCGGCTCGCAGTTGCGGATTCTGTGTTGAGTAATGAAGGCTACGGTACTTAGGACGAGCCACTGCAGTGACGGTAAGTTGACCATATTGCAGACTTCTCGTGATACATGATAAGCGTTGTGCTGCTCCGGTTCGATACGAATATTGGAGGTGAATTTCTCATGCTGTGCGTCGTTCGCCTCTTGAAACAGCAGCAGTCGTAGCTCGACACATGTACGGTGCAGTAGCGCGTAGTTTGCCATTCACAGTCTCTGTCAACCCAGTTAATTACAGTCAGAGGTGATGTTTTGTTTGTGGGGCGCTCAACTGCGCGGTCATCAGCGCCCGTACAAGGTCCCCATTTTTACACAGTCCAATTTTTACACAATCCAATCGAGCCACTATCAGGAATGATGATGGTGATGATGATGAAATGATGAGGACAACACATACACCCAGCCCCAGGCAGAGAAAATCCCCAACCCGGTCGAGAATCGAACCCGGGACCCCGTGATCCAGAGGCAGCAACGCTAGCCACTAGACTGCGAGCTGCGGATTAATTGTAGTCAGATTGGGTTATTGAAGGAAAAGGATCTGCCCGTATGTTGTAGGCACGCAGTAAAAAGAATGAAAAAGTAAATGATTAGTAAAAAGCACTGCTCACTCCCTGCCCTTGGTGGATTGTGCTTTTTGAAGGAACTCCACATAGAGTGTTTGTTTTCAGAAGAAAGTAATAAGGAGAATGGGAACCATGGTGAAGGGACTCCACTCACTCCCGACTTTTTCAACTGCACAACAGTAATTTTTATGTTCATCCTAATTAAGAGTTGTTTATATTTGCTCATCGAACTTCATACTCGAGTTTTTCGACAACAGATCTGTATAATAGCAACGGACATAAATCATTTTAGTAGAGGTCAGTCGCTACAATTGTTTTAAAATAATTTATGTCGGAGATACCAAAATCAGTTAAAAATTTGCTTTATTATGCCCACTTCAGTTTCACCATTAGGGCCGAAATAGTAATAAGATAGATTCACATCTTCACTGCGCGTGGTTTTATGGGAATGTTAGCTGAAGGGTGGTTCTGTCACGTAGAGTATTACGTGGCAGGTGTAAGTAAAGAAAAGTAGCCCACATTACCAGAATAAACTCGCACTACGGACGTCTTGTAAGATGTTTATCCAAACATCGAAATATCTTTGAGGTTACTTGTGACAATGCCACTGACTACTGCATGTATTGAACGCAGGTTCAGCAAACTGAGGATCATAAAAAACTTTTTAAGGTCGAGTAATGGTGAAAGCAGACTGTTAAGTTTATTTATGAATATGTTGCTGAAAGGATACGATACAGCTGCTAAACTTGACTACAATGACATAACAAATGAGTTTGCTTGCCTCAAAGGAAGGAAATTGAGAGCAAAATTACACTACCATCGTTTTCGGCGTATGGCTCTGGTGCATCTACTGCATGTGCAGCAGCAATCTGGGCAGCAGTTGGCACCACAGTGCCTGTTACACAACGATTACTTCAAGGACAGCTCTGAGCCACACGCCCTGCGGCGTGCTTTCCACTGACCCGAACCACCGCACTCGCCCACATGCCACTATGCTCTATAGAGTGTCGACATGTCGCCATAGCCTGCTCGATGAGTAGAGCTGTCTCCAGCAGAGCATACATGGGACATCAGACGACAACTCCGGCGTTACACACAACCAGCTTTAACTGCCCCTGTAATAAGCGACCAAGTGCAACATGCACGGAGTTCCTAACCACAAACTGACACCCAGTACCAGTACCACACAATGCGTGCATGTTTGCATTCAACATTCTAGCGGTTACAACTGCTATTAATCACAAGCATTTCACGTTTGCAATGGCTTATGTCGCGCGTACATTAACCTGTGATCTTGAAATGTTAATCACTTAAATACGTTGCCTAGGCAAATGTATTCCCAAAATTTCATTACTCTACATTACTCATTATTTGATATGATTTTTTTCCGTCAGTGTACATCGTCTGAAAATATGACACACATAGAACAACGAGATATTTAATGACTTAGGTTGGGAACAGCTTTTTAGGTACATCGCTGCATCCCAAATTAGTCTAGTCCGATATTCATATAATTAACAGAAAACATTAAAACACGAAAAATAGGATTGGAATTGTCCTAGCTTCCCAATTCACACTACACAGTGCTGTGTGGCACTTTGAGATTGCAAAATGTCGTTCCCGCGTTAATGCCTTATCTACAGTCGGAATTCTGGGTCGATAAATCTAGAAAAACTCATTCAGGCGACAGCTTCCCGTTTCATACACCTTGACCATATCACCAGACAGGCATACAGATAATTTACGTATGCAAATAGAACACTTTGACGTCCGTATTTCTAGATTTTTTTTTTTTCTTTCGGCGTGCGGGTGTATCGGCAGTACGATTTGTAAGGTCCCCTTAGAAAAATTAATGAATTACTGTGTTGGTAAGCCCCTACGTTATTTGATTTTCAAACAGCTGAGCAGAACTGAACGTACTCAGACATTTCGCATTTCGCTCTTTACCTATTCTGATCAACACTAAAATGACACACAATATTTTTAGCGCAACGCAATCTGACTTTCAATAATCCCTACAAAAGAATGGCCCTGACTAACATTAAACTATACCTTTCACAAATCACTTACCTCACAAAAATCTTCGTTACTCAAGCTACTATAATACAGCGAGCGCCACTACTGCCAGCTAAATAAAAGATTCAAACTACTGGAGGCAGTAACTACTGATAGGCATAGTTAGCAAATGAAAGATTTTGATAGAGAAAAAACAATGTATTTACCTTAATATTGTTCAAAAGTCATATTATATATATCAGTTCATGACATCCAGTCTTACAAATTTACTGTCTCTCTCCAGATCATCCGCTCTCAAAACTCCGCCATCTCACTCCCCACATCCACTACTGCTGGCGGCTCACCTAACTGCGCAACGCTACGCGCTGTTCACATCCAGCTGCCCAACACTACAATGGCAGACAACAATGTAAACTAGCCACAGACTGCACACAGCACAGCCAGTGATTTTCATACAGAGCGCTACGTGGCGTTACCAATAAGAAAACCTAAACAGCCTACTTACAGATTCATCATCTTACGGTGGGCCGGCCGAAGTGGCCGTGCGGTTAAAGGCGCTGCAGTCTGGAACCGCAAGACCGCTACGGTCGCAGGTTCGAATCCTGCCTCGGGCATGGATGTTTGTGATGTCCTTAGGTTAGTTAGGTTTAACTAGTTCTAAGTTCTAGGGGACTAATGACCTCAGCAGTTGAGTCCCACAGTGCTCAGAGCCATTTGAACAATCATCTTACGGTGATGTGTCGCTGTCAGAATCAAAACACCTATGACATGCTATATGCATATCACATCCTCCTAGACAGGTACAGGCATTGTCTGCCAATTCTTCATGTATGCTGCATTGCGGCTTTTGCTATTTAAAAGGCGCTGAATAAATGATAATAAGCTACATCTCTCTCGAAAAGAAAGTTGCGACTACTATACACTCTTTCCTCAGTTACTAGATACACCAGACAAATTTTCTGAAAGTGTAAGATGAAGAGAGAGAGAGAGAGAAACGTTCTGTTACCTACACCAGATGATTCGCGATGATGGTTGGTTGGTTGATTTGGGGGAGGGGACCAAACAGTGAGGCCATCGGTCCCATCTGATTAGGGAAGGAAGGGGGAGGAAGTCGGCCGCGCCGTTTCAAAGGAACCATCCCAGCATTTGCCTGAAGCGATTTAGGGAAATCACGGAAAACCTAAATCAGGATGGCAGGACGCGCGTTCGAGCTGTCGTCCTCCCGACTGCGAGTCCAGTGTGCTAACCACTGCGACGCCTCGCTCGGTGATTCGCTATGATATTGGCAAGCAAGATTACAAACATTTTGTGCGACTTCAAATAAATTCAGCGAAACACATATGTATCAACTAATCTTCAATTACTTTCATTCAGCGTACGTGTGTAAGACAAACATATATTTTTGAATAAGATGCTCTGAACACATAAAGGATTGAAAAGTAGAATCACATACGGTACATCACATTTGCAAACCACCTCATATAACAGAATCACGTCCCTACTGACATAAAAACACCAGTAAGAAGAAATAATAATTTGTAGACAGTTAATGTCCAGCTATCAAAAACCAAGAAAGGTTCACTACAGTGACTTTAAGCAAAAGATATATCACCCTTCTCACTCGAAAAAATTCTTTCTGAGGTTATACTTTACGCCTCCAATAAAGCTGCAATTTTAGTCCGTTCATTCCGAACTACTCGTATATGCCGAATATGAAATTTTTTCAACCTCGGGATGCCACAAACTTCTTTCTTGCGCTTAACTTATCAGCGTCTCACAGTCTATATTTCGTATGTGAGAACGTCGGACGATTTGACCGAAAAGGAAAAAACGAAACGGATTTGAATTTCTCCAATCGTCGTCCGAAACTTGTACGTTCAGGTAATGAGACTGGCAACATTGTAACCACGCACGTAGCGGTGTGCTGATTTGAAACAGTCAGCCGTCTTCGGTCGATGTCGGAAACTTCCGTTATCGGTTCGATTGTGACCATAGCCTTACAGAACTTCCACTGGTTTTAGGTGATGTTTTTGTCGACAATCTTACGTTCATATGAAACCTCATTGCTTGTTGCCTGTCACACAGTGCAGGATAACAAAATCATGTGTGTATTCCAGAATGAGATTTTCACTCTGCAGCGGAGTGTACGCGGATATGAAACTTTTTGGCAGATTAAAACTGTGTGTCGGACCGAGACACGAACTCGGGACCTTTGCCTTTCGCGGGCAAGTGCTTCTGTAAAGTTTGGAAGGTAGGAGTCGAGGTACTGGCAGAAGTAAAGCTGTGAGGACGGGACGTGAGTCTTGCTTGGGTAGCTCAGTTGGTAGAGCACTTGCCCGCGAAAGGCAAAGGTCCCGAGTTCGTGTCTCGGTACGGAACACAGTTTTAATCTGCCAAAAAGTTTCATGTGTGTATTGTTCTACAGAGTAATTATCTGCATCACCCTTAAGGACTGTAGTACGGATATTGGGGCTAGAGGAAAGAAGGCAGCGCTTCACTCCCTGTCATGTAAACAGCCATTCTCTTAACATGAGGAGCCCTCTGGCAACAGCTTCTGTGAAGTGCCAGGCGACGCAAAGACCCTCCTAGCAGGTGGTGTTTTTCCTGTATGCTGTATCTTCGCTGCAGTTCTTGATGCATTTCAGCTGTTGCACGTGGTCTAGTAATCGCGACACAATTCCAACACTGAGACACTGCAGTTAGCCCGGTGTACACGCGCAGCGATTTTTTATCAAGCGTAGCATTTCGCAACGGGGGCCTCTGAACTTCAGACGCGGAGCGCCGCTAGCACGTGCCCTATGAGCTGACGATATCCGCGACCTCAGATACTTACCTCAATCAACAAATACACAGTATCGTTTAGATTTTGCTTCCGTAGGGATCCACAGTCTCCAAGTGTTTAATAAAAGAATGCATTGTCCGTTGAAGGCCGTACTGTGCTTTATTAAAGTCGTGCTGTTACCTAATTTCGGCGTGAGCCTTTATGAAGCACATTTGCTATGTCATGTATTACATATCGTACTCATCGCATTCTGTTATGTCACATACATAAAACCAGCGCGTACTCCGTCGTAGCATACTCTAAGTGCTGCAGCCTGACAAATGCTAATAGTCTACAGCCTACAACGGACGTTGTATTCTTTTATTAAGCAAGATCATTTATCTGTAACCTAGAACGATCGAACATGGGGGATAAGAAGAAAGTTAATTTTCAGAATGACGAGTGTAGAATGATTCAAATGGATCTGAGCACTATGGGAATTAATATCTGAGGTCATGAGTTCCCTAGAACTTAGAACTACTTAAACCTAACTAACCTAAGGACATCACACACATCCATGCCCGAGGCAGGATTCGAACCTGCGACCGTAGCGGTCGCTCGGCTCCAGACTGTAGCGCCTAGAACCGCTCGGTAACCTCGGCCGGCTAGTTGGAAGTGACGACCATATTGCATCTATAGTAAAGTCTTTCAGTCATGTCTCAGTAAGTATAATAGGGACTTGACAGAACCGGCCGGTGTGGCCGAGCGGTTCTAGGCGCTTCAGTCTGGAACGGCGCGACCGCTACGGTCGCAGGTTCGAATCCTGCCTCGGGCATGGATGTGTGTGATGTCCTTAGGTTAGTTAGGCTTAAGTAGTTCTAAGTTCTAGGGAACTGATGACCTCAGAAGTTAAGTCCCATAGTGCTCAGAGCCATTTGAACCATTTGACATGACAGAAAGACTTTACTATAGATGCAAAATGGTCGTCACTTCCAACTAAGCGTAAGTACCAGCGCACACGTAAAGGTAAAACAGCCACAATGTATGTACAGATATTCTTGCTAATGTTACTTCGCAAGTCACTTGATAACAGCAATAATCTGAAATAAGCCTGTCGTGTAAAATATTAAAAAACATCTTATTGTAGCTGGTTTGGAGCATTCACTTCCATAATGTCTTCTACCAACGTATGTGCTGTGGACCCAACAGAACGTAAATTACTGGTGTTTTTCAGTACACGGAGAGGCTAGCGTGGATCCCTGGCAGCAGGCAGCGAGCGACCGGTGTCGCTTCCGACGTCGTATAGACAACATCTCTAAAATTATTTCTCCAATTCTTCACGAGCAGCATAGGCAACGCATGTTAAATTGTTAAACACTTATCTGCAGCCTTTAAGTGGGGTTACGAAGGAATATGACGTGAATAAATAAATACAAAGCTTTTTTTTAAAAAACATAGTTATTGAAAATCCAACTTTAAAGTATGTGCACATATTCTGAAGCACACATATAGCCGCTGCTACTGTTACCACCATACATTTGCTTCAGTCTCAGAATTGTTGGGCGCCCATACTCCTTGAGATTCCGTATTGATGCCCTCATGGAGATGTCACACAACCACAAAAGTTTTTCACGGCGTTTGATGTAAACTATGCCGTCTTTAGGATACAGTGCTCAGGGTCTCACAACTGATGGTGTTTTATTGAATGCCGTTGCGTAACTTAATTGATCAGCACAAGCTCCTAAGGAGTCATCTGCTTCATTAGCTGCATCGGTCAGACCAGTCAATGTGAACGTCGTTAAGCCGGTGAAAAATCCAGAACAACATAAACGTTCTAAGCACATTGTAGTACGTTATTATTTTGCGCGTGAACTCTAGCAAAATGGGAATATCAACGCTGAAAATGTGTGTTTCAAAAATCAACTTAGGAACACGATTACGAACACTATAAACACAAACAAATTTACGGCAATGTGTACTATGATAAGACTTTGTAACTAACGTGTTTTGTTCTTTTATTATACTGTTTTTTATTGAAAAGTGTTTTGTGCACCACGTTTCGGTGTAGCGGGAAGTATTGAAATAAATAAATTGAACATTGATGTGTTTTTTGTTTACTCCTAGTGTAGTGCCTAGTTTTGTTGTTGTGTGGGATACTATGAAAAGCTCTCTACTCTTAAAGTGTATATTCTTTGTTTTGTGTATGCCTTGGCATAGTGTGTTGTTGTATGTCCATGTTGTAACATACAGAGCATCACTCTTGAAAGTCTACAAAACGTGGTGTTAGTTCTTGCTACAAATATATATTTAGTTCACCACAACAAAAGCTGCCCAACACAGACAGACACTCGATACGACATCACTACAAAGGGACTAAGGAATCTGAAGAGAAAAGAACGAAAAAACCGATGGAAAAGACAGCAAGCAGCAAACTGCTAGGTGTTTCATGGAGTAACTTGGCGATAGAGAAATACCTGCTGTGTAAGGATGAAGGAAGAAGTACATGTTATGTTACTATTGGCTTCAAAGAGCTGAAAGTGGGAACAAAGCAGTTGTCCCACTGTTCTCATGAATGCGATGGTTTAGAGCTCAATATTTGTTACTTGTCATACAGGATGTCCCACAAAACAGTGCGACTTCATATACACTGACGGAAAAAAATCGCAACATGAAAAATAATTCTTGTAGAGTAACGAATTTTCGGGAATACAATTGTCTAGGTAACGTATTAAAGTGATTAACTTCGCAAGGTCACATTTTAGTGTAAGCGCGAGATAAGCCAGTGCAAATGTGAAATACTGGTACGTTAATAACCAGTGTACCCGCCAAATGTTGAATGCAAACACCCAAAAGTGGACACATTGTGTTGTACAGATGCTGCATGTCAGTTCGTGGGATGGAGTTCCACGCCTGTTGCACTTGGTCGGCCAATACAGGGACGGTTAATGCTGGTTGAGGATGACGCTGGAGTTGTCGTTCGATGTTGTCCTATATGTGATCGATTGGAGACAGATCTGGTTATCGAGCAGGCGAAGGCAACATGTCACTAACAGCAGTATGTGGGCGAGCATTATCCTGTTGGAAAACACTCCCTGGAATTCTGTTCGTGAATGGTAGTACAGCAGGTCTAATCACCAGATCGACCTACAAATTTGCAGTGAGTGAGCGTGGGGTAACCAAGAGAGTGCTCCTGCTGTCATACGAAATCGCACCCCAGACCATAAGTCCAGGTGTAGGTCCAACGTGTCTAGCACGCAGACAAAATGGTTCAAATGGCTCTGAGCACTATGGGACTCAACTGCTGAGGTCATTAGTCCCCTAGAACTTAGAACTAGGTAAACCTAACTAACCTAAGGACATCACAAACATCCATGCCCGAGGCAGGATTCGAACCTGCGACCGTAGCGGTCTTGCGGTTCCAGACTGCAGCGCCTTTAACCGCACGGCCAGCACGCAGACATGTTGGTTGCAGGCCCTCAGCTGGCCTGCCGCAGTGGCCGAGCGGTTCTAGGCGCTTCGGTCCAGAACCGCGCTGCTGCTACAGTCGCAGGTTCGAATCCTGCCTCGGGCATGGTTGTGTGTGATGTCCTTAGGTTAGTCAGGTTTAAGTAGTTCTAAGTCTAGGGGACTGATGACCTCAGATGTCAAGTCCCATAGTGCTTAGAACCAACTGTCACCAGAAGACACAACAGACGTCCACCCTGCCCTTCAATGAGCTCTCGCTTGACACTACTGAAGTCGCGGTCGTTTGGAGTCTGTGGAATGCGCGCTACAGGGCGTCTGGCTCGGGGCCGTTCTTGAAGTAATCGATTTGTATCAGTTCGTTCTGTCACTGTGGTGCCCACTGCTGCTCAAGTTGGTGCTGCAAATACAGTACGATACGCCAGGGCCATACGCCGAACACATGGTCTTCCCTCTCGGTAGTGCCACATGGCCGTCTGGGGCCCGATCTTCTTGCGGCTATACATTCTTGTGACCATCACTGCCAGCAATCAATACCGTGCCTACATTCCTGCCAAGTTTTCTGCAGTATCGCAGAAGGAACATTCAGTTGCTCGTAGCAGTATTACACGACCTCGTTCAAACGCAGTGAGCTGTTGGCAACGACATCTTTGTCGCTTTAAAGTCATTCTTGACTAATATCAGCTCACCACGTCCAATCTCAAAGGTAACTAAAGCTCACGACCATTACAGAGTGTATTTAAAGCAAACCTGATTTGAATTCTCATAGTGTCGCTATTAGCACCACTCTTATGAGACTGGCGATAAATCTGAATAGACTTCATCTTTGAGATGGAGAAACACACCTACCAACTTTCGTTTATGTCGAACACCTCCTCGTTGGTATTGCGATTTTTTTCTGTCAGTATATTTCCGAAATGAAACAAAAGGTGAGAAAAGCAATTGGTCAGCGATGTCAGGGGCTCACACATCGGACCGGAATGCCAAGCCATAAAAGGAGCCTGCAATCGACTTTAAACCCTGAGGTTTCCGGGGGCTGCAGTACATGACGTCAGGTCATCAAGTATCTAACGCTGCCACTAGATATCACACTCTGATTGTCGTTTTTTCAAGATTTATGAAAATGACTACACAATATTTGAATTATTGTTGGATTTGTTACACGCTGTGCTGAGACAGAAAGCTGTATAGATTTTACACCTGCTTGAGTGTAGATATAAATGAGCATTTACCTGACAAAAGGACCATATCGACTGGCCCTGTTCGATTTTCTTCACTTATATTTATAGGATCTCAACGTCTATTCACAAACATCAAATAACGACAATAATAACAGTAATGAAAGTGGCAGATATACACTACTGGCCATTAAAAAAATGGCTCTGAGCACTATGGGGCTTAACTTCTTGGGTCATCAGTCCCCTAGAACTTAGAACTACTTAAACCTAACCAACCTAAGGACATCACACACATTCATGCCAGAGGCAGGATTCGAACCTGCGACCGTAGCGGTCGCGCGGTTCCAGACTGTACCGCCTAGAACCGCTACGTCACTCCGGCCGGCTGGCCATTAAAATTGCTACACCAAGAAGAAATGCAGATGATAAACGGGTAATCATTGGACGAATATATTATACTAGAACTGACATGTGATTACATTTTCACGCAATTTGGGTGCATAGACCCTGAGAAATCAGTACCCAGAACAACCACCTCTGGCCGTAATAACGGCCTTGATACGCCTGGGCTTTGAGTCAAACAGAGCTTGGATGGCGTGTACAGGTACAGCTGCCTATGCAGCTTCAACACGATACCACAGTTCATCAAAAGTAGTGACTGGCGTATTGTGACGAGCCAGTTGCTCGGCCACCATTGACCAGACGTATTCAGTTGGTGAGAGATCTGGAGAATGAGCTGTCCAGGGCAGCAGTCGAACATTTTCCGTATCTAGAAAGGCCCGTACAGGACCTGCAAAATGCAGTCGTGCATTATCCTGCTGAAATGTAGCGTTTCGCAGGGATCGAATGAAGGGTAGAGCCACGGGTCGTAACACATCTGAAACGTGACGTCCACTGTTCAAAGTGCCGTCAATGCGAACAAGAGGTGACCGAGAGGTGTAACCAGTGGCACCCCGTACCATCACGCCGGGTGATACGCCAGTATGACAATGACGAATACGCGCTTCCAATGTGCGTTCACCGCGATGTCGCCGAACTCTGATGCGACCATCATGATGTTGTAAACAGAACCTGGATTCATCCGAAAATGACGTTATGCCATTCGTGCACCCAGGTTCGTCGCTGAGTGCACCATCGCAGGCGCTCCTGTCTGTGATGCAGCGTCAAGGGTAACCGCAGCCATGGTCTCCGAGCTGATAGTCCATGCTGCTGCAAACGTCGTCGAACTCTTCGTGCAGATGGTTGTTGTCTTGCAAACGTCCCCATCTGTTGACTCAGGGATCGAGACGTGGCTGCACGATCCGTTACAGCCATGCGGATAAGATGCCTGTAATCTCGACTGCTAGTGATACGAGGCCGTTGGGATCCAGCACGGCGTTCCGTATTACCCTCCTGAACCCACTACCGATTCCATATTCTGCTAACAGTTATTGGATCTCGACCAACGCGAGCAGCAATGTCGCGATAGTATAAACCGCAATCGCGATAGGCTACAATCCGACCTTTATCAAATTCGGAAACGTGATGGTACGCATTTCTCCTCCTTACACGAGGTATCACAACAACGTTTCACCAGGCAGTGCCGGTCAACTGCTGTTTGTGTATGAGAAATCGGTTGGAAACTTTCCTCATGTCAACACGTTGTAGGTGTCGCCACCGGCGCCAACCTTGTGTGAATGCTCTGAAAAGCTAATCATTTGCATATCACATCATCTTCTTTTTGTCGGTTAAATTTCGCGTCTGTAGCACGTCATCTTCGTGGTGTAGCAATTTTAATGGCCAGTAGTGTAAAACGAATTTATAGGTGGACAATAAATGTTTTCTGATATAGCGATTTTCTGGGGAAAGGAAATTTAAGGAAACTACAACAGCTAAGAAAACTGGGAAATGAGGAAGATCTGGTGGGAATGAAGGATGTACAAGGATAATGAGTATGTACAGGAACAACGACAGTCATGAATGTTGTTTCAACAGATATGTCATTAAATGTCTTCTGAAGCCGGAGATGTTTTTCAGTCCTGGAACATAACGCGAGACGTTTTTCTAGAGTAGGATTCCTGCTACTGAGAAGGACTTCGAGAAAGTGGTCGATCGATGGAAGAGACGGAAAGGGCTTTGCTCTGGTGGGGACGTGTGTTTCTGCCATGTTGTTCAGACACGAGCGTTAAGGTCGAGGGGTGATCTGAGGGCAGTGTACACTGGTAAGACAGTAGAGAAGGCAAAGGTTGGGGAAATCTCTGCACTTTTCTGCACGCAGCCAGGATAGCTGTATATATGATGTCGAAATATGATCAAAGAGTGGACCATCAAAGATATAACGAACACAGGCGTTCGTAACCAGTACCAGGTGCCTTGAGCTTTCCTGAGAAAGACCTTGCAGGATAACATCTCTGTAATCAATTGGAAGTATAAGCATTTGTACAAGTTTCTTTTTCAGGCCAAGAGAAAAGCACTTCTTATATTTTTGTGGATCAAGAATACATGGTGATGCATTCTTGCACATTGCAGTTATGTGCTCAGCTCAATTCAGACTGTCATCAATTGTTACTCTTTGACTCTTTGCTTAGGTAGAGAAGTTGATATTTGTTCAAGTTTGGATTAAAGATGGTAGGGATTCCCGATATTTCGGGCTATTGAGTCTAGAATGACCAACCAGTACCGCTTGGGTGCCCATTTCGGTAGTGCACACTGGTCGGTATTGAGATTCTGGATGGCTGACTTCAGGTTTATTGGTTTTACACTTAGATACATTTAGAGGTCATCAGTATACATGTGGTACTTGCAGCAGGACAAAACTGATGACGTGTCATTTAGATACAATGGAAAGATTAGAGGACCTAATATCAAACCCTGGAAGACGCTTGATACTATCTGTCTCCGCTGCGATTTTATGGCATCGGACATAGCGCATTGTTGGCGAGACCTCAGGTATGAGCGAAATCAATGCACTGCACTTGGCGAGAAATTTAGGCTGCTAAGTTTGGTAAGTACAACGACGAAGTCGACAGTGTCAAAGCTTTCCTGAAGTCTAAGAAGCACATGATAGTCACCTCTTGTGCATCCACAGCAAGCTTCAGTTCATCTGTTACCTTTATTAAGACAGAAGTTAAGCCGAAATGTTTACGGAAACCTAACTGGTATTGTCTAGTAGGTTGTCTCAAGTTGGGGAGTTTGTCACCTGGTTGTGGACTATACAGGGTGAGTCACCTATCATTACAGCTGGATATATTTCGTAAACCACATCCAATACTGACGAATCGAGGAGAGGGGCTAGTGTAATTGGTTAATACAAACCATAAAAAAAAAATGCACGGAAGTATGCTTTTTAACACAAACCTACGTTTTTTAAAATGGAACCCCGTTAGTTTTGTTAGCACAGCTGAACATATAAACGAAATACGTAATCAGTGCCGTTTGTTGCAATGCAAAATGTTAATTACATCCGGAGATATTGTAACCTAAAGTTGACGCTTGAGTACCACTCCTCCGCTGTTCGATCGTGTGTATCGGAGAGCACCGAATTACGTAGGGATCCAAAGGGAACGGTGATGGATCTTAGGTACAGAAGAGACTGGAACAGCACATTACGTCCACATGCTAACACCTTTTTATTGGTCTTTTTCACTGACGCACATGTACATTACCATGAGGGGTGAAGGTACACGTACACACGTTGTTTCCGTTTACAATTACGGAGTGGAATGGAGTGTGTCCCGACATGTCAGGCCAATAGATGTTCAATGTGGTGGCCATCATTTGCTGCACACAATTGCAATCTCTGGCGTAATGAATGTCGTACACGCCGCAGTACATCTGTTGTAATGTCGCCGCAGGCTGCCACAATACGTTGTTTCATATCCTCTGGGGTTGTAGGCACATCACGGTACGCATTCTCCTTTAACGTACCCCACAGAGAGAAGTCCAGAGGTGTAAGATCAGGAGCCGGCCGGTGTGGCCGTGCGGTTAAAGGCGCTTCAGTCTGGAACCGCGTGACCGCTACGGTCGCAGGTTCGAATCCTGCCTCGGGCATGGATGTGTGTGATGTCCTTAGGTTAGTTAGGTTTAAGTAGTTCTAAGTTCTAGGGGACTGATGACCACAGCAGTTAAGTCCCATAGTGCTCAGAGCCATTTTTTTTTGTAAGATCAGGAGAATGGGCTGGCCAATTTATGCGTCCTCCACATCCTATGAAACGCCCGTCGAACATCCTGTCAAGGGTCAGCCTAGTGTTAATTGCGGAATGTGTAGGTGCACCATCATGCTGATACCACATACGTCGACGCGTTTCCAGTGGGACATTTTCGAGCAACGTTGGCAGATCATTCTGTAGAAACGCGGTGTATGTTGCAGCTGTTTGGGCCCCTGCAATGAAGTGAGGACCAATGAGGTGGTCGTCAATGATTCCGCACCATACATTTACAGTCCACGGTCGCTGTCGCTCTACCTGTCTGAGCCAGCGAGGATTGTCCACGGACCAGTAATGCATGTTCCGTAGATTCACTGCCCCGTGGTTTGTGAAACCCGCTTCATCGGTAAACAGGTAGAACCTCAACGCATTCTCTGTTAATGCCCATTGACAGAATTGCACTCGATGATTAAAGTCATCACCATGTAATTGCTGATGTAGCGACACATGAAACGGGTGAAAGCAGTGACGGCACTGATTACGTATTTGTTTATATGTTCAGATGTGCTAAGAAAACTAACGTGGTTCCATTTAAAAAAACCTAGGTTTGGGTTAAAAAACATACTTCCGTGCATTTTTGTATGGTTTGTGTTAAACAATTACACTAGCCCTTCTCCTCACGTTCGGTCTGTGGAATCGGTTCGTCAGTATTTGATGTGGTTTACGAAATATATCCAGCGGTAACGTTAGGTGACTCACCCTGTATATTCTAAGGCCTTGGCAGTGCAGGAAGAATGCAAATAAGCCTATAATCAGAGAGTGCTGTGGCAACGCCCTTTTTATGTAGTGACTTACCGGGTTCTTGTTTGAAGTGGTTGAAGATACCTATAATAGTGGGCAGCAGTGGATCAATAATAAGCTTCATCATCTGGACTGTGATGCAATAGTGCCCAGTAAGATGCTGATTTGATACGTATGATGGCTTTTTTGACGGTGTTGCAAAGTAACGTGCTTAGATAGAATTTTTAGAGGCTACAATCATTTCCCCCCACGATGTCATCTAGGAGTCTCTGTTTCGTTTGAGGTTCAATTGTGGTTGTAGAAAATGTGAGATATTCGCCCGGTTCTTCGGCTGGGAAAATAGATCAGCTGAAGCTTTTACTTTGCCTACACAAAGACCATGTAGGTTTGGGTTTTCTATAGAGCAGCTGGTCTACTTCTGTTTTCGGTTAACGTATGCACACGCCTGAGTTTAGAATTTCTCACAGCTTGACTGACTCTGTTCCGCTTCTGCTTGTAAGCAATATAATTTTCAGGTGTAGGGCGTAGTTTATATGCCCGATGTGCAGCGTCTCTGAGATCCACGAGCTGTTTCAGTTCTTCAGTTAGTCAAGACGCATGTTTCCTTCTTACTTTTCCAGTCTTCAGGAGAGCAATTTGCCATATAGTTTAGCGAGTTCGTTAGTAAATCCACGAATATTTTCGTTTATGTCCAAAAAGAGAAAGAAGACGTTTCCGTAACTATTTCTCGCACCTCAGTTGCAAGTACCGACAAATTAATGCGTTTTAAGTCTCAATTAGTAGTCAGCTGTGGTTTCTTTTTGGGACATTCTAGAGAGTTCATCATGAAAACTATATTGTGGGCAGATATGCCAGGTGCAGATATTTTAGAGGTAAGAATTACTCTGTTTGGGAATTTCGTAGGATGGGTAGAAGCAAGCTGAAGCAGCGACACTGGAACAGCTATTGTGTAGAAAATTTATGTTAGTGTCACCAGCAATAACTATATGCTCGTAAGTCGATTCGAGACTTGAAAGAGTACTTTGAAGTAGGCAAACCTGCCTACCTTAGAGCGTATGTAGAGGACACATATCAGGCACTTTATGTTAAAGGATTTGATGTCTGTGAACATACATTCCACTTGTTTATTTTAATTATTGTTGTATGTGTGTAGCACAGTAGCTGACAAATCACGAGTGTATGTTCACCCCAACGCCACCACCTTTTAGCCGTCTGATTTATCAAACTTGTGGGAATACTTGGTCTGAGCCAGTTTTCCAACAGAAGTATTACACGGATGTCTACGTCTTGAAATATATGACGGAACTCACTGAGACGAACGGGCAGAGATTGGACATTTGCGTGTGCAACTCGGAAGTCGGTGCGTTCCGATGCAGAGCGTGCGAGGATGCCGCTGCTAGACAGTAGACACTTGCCAAGGTTGCTACATAGACACTTGCAACTCACAGTGTTGCCGAGCGAACAAAGCATAAGGAAAGGCGGTAAGGCGGGGGAGAGCAGATTCCAGGAAGTGAAAGCGGCAGGCATCTTCAAGGAGGAGGGCCAGCGGTCTGTAAACAGGGACACCAACTCGCTAAACAGAGCTTCAAAAATGGTTCAAATGGCTCTGAGCACTATGGGACTTAACATCTTAGGTCATCAGTCCCCTAGAACTTAGAACTACTTAAACCTAACTAACCTAAGGACATCACACACATCCATGCCCGAGGCAGGATTCGAACCTGCGACCGTAGCAGTCCCGCGGTTCCGGACTGCAGCGCCTAGAACCGCACGGCCACCAAGGCCGGCAAACAGAGCTTCCATAAACTGGGCGCAACAGTACTAAGAGCAAGATAAAATGCTAAATTATGGAACCAATATTAAATTGGTATAGTAATTGACATAGTAGATAAGGAACAATAAAAAATAGGAATTAGTAATGTACTAAAATAAAACAATTAATACATAAATTAAGTTATGGCTAACTACAATGTTCAGTAACGATATATACACAAAAACTACCGGCAGCAATAGTTGACATGCTCTTAGCTCCTAAAGCACAGGCTTTTGGGTTCATTTGCATCTAAAACTGAGCTTTTTATTTTATTTTCGGCCTTCAATATTATGCTCCCGTTATTTTTCCATACGTTTTGTGCGCCAAATCTCGAAATTGCACATAAACTAACGATAAAAATCAAAACTGTATACCCGAAAAATTAGGCCGAAGATCGCATATGCGCGATACGTACTTTACGCGTTTTGAAAGGAAATAAAAGATAGAACTTAAAACAACCTAAATCCTTCACTTAATACTTAAACAAATGTCTTAAACTTGTATGTAAACCTACATCTAAGTACGCGGAAACCGGCCCTTAGGTTATGTTTTTGTTCTTTTCGAGAAATACGTTGAAGCGAGTGAAACCTTCGATAGATAATATGAAACAGACTCTAATTAACTTCGTTAAGGTATAATATTAACTTAATTGACAGTTATTATAGAATTAACTACTTAATTTCACGAACACGATATTCAAGCGTGTGCGGTCTGCAGTACAGCGAGCCTGATTAGGAGGCACTAGTAGACTGAACAGTGGTCTGTCTACACCGGGCTTCAGAACAGCGCAGGCAACAATTCCTCTCCGAATTATGGTACAAATTGAAGCTCCGTTGTCTCTAGTATTTCAGAAGTCATGAGATTTATAACAGTGACACCAAGTCTGCCATTACTAACTGCACTGGTTGGTTATAATTAGACAGAAAGCTACACTGCGCAGCAGAATTAAAGGATCACTTTCTCGAAATAACCGTAATTGTCTCCCATGCGACACATAATTTTGCAATTTGGCTCAAAGGTAGCTACAATCTTCCTCTGTAATGATACAAAAGCGTTGCGGCCTGCGGCGTCACCACTCAGGCTCGGTGACACTCAAACAGCACGATGTCAACACGTGCGAAAAAAGCGCCACAGCTCAGAAATGCATGCGAGTTATAGGGTGGGTTAATGATGTCACATTCACACCAAATTTCACCGAAATTCTGCCCAACGCCACCGTGGACGTGTGACACGATGGGAACGTCGCCACAGTCCTTCTTACCCACATTTCATCCCTTCCTTTCGACGTCTCTGCGATGGACGTCAGAACCGCGACAAAGAACGTAGAAATCAAGCGGTTTTCTTATGGGTGGCAAAGGGAAACATTGCAGGCACACCGGCTCCCAGAATCGACATGAAGAGGCCTTATGGGATGGCATAAAGGGCATAAACCACCCTTTTCCCTGAGGCATCATTTTCAAAAGTACCCAGTTACACTACAGTATTTCCACAAGTTTCTTTAGGCGCCACGTTCAAAAATATTCAATTATTTACTATAAATTCCATACGAGTACACACACACGCACACACACACACACACACGCACACACACACACACACACACACACACACACACACACAAGACATGCAGCCTTCTTCACCTGAATTTGTGTTCAAAAGAATGTACCCAAAAAATAACATAATGGGTATAACTTTCAATATTTCATAACACTTTATAGGGTGCTCACAAGTATCTCACCTCTCTGAACTTTTTTGCACTATGGTTAACAATTACATTTCGTAGAGGTTGTAGCTCTGAGTATTTCAAAGAACACAGTGGCTATAATTAAACTTTCGCTACTTGAGAGGGCTCCCATGAAAAATAAGTGATCGTAGGACAATGAAATTTTGTGTAAACATTTTTAAGGACAGGTGGAAGGGAAATAACGAATAAACCATTAAGGGAAACACATTTAATTTCCACATGAGATGGTATTCTCAGTTGCGAAAGTTTAATTATAGCCACTGTGTTCTTTGAAATACTCAAAGCTATGCTCTTTATGTAATTTTATTGTTGAATATAGATAGTACTCCCCTTCAAATTCTGACGGTGGCAGGGGTAAAATACAGGAAGCGGAAGGCTATTTACAATTTGTACAAAAACCAGATAGCAGCTATAAGAGTCGAGGGGCATGAAAGGGAAGCAGTGGTTGGGAAGGGAGTGAGACAGGTTTGTAGCCTATCCCCAATGTTATTCATTTTGTATATCGAGCAAGCAGTGAAGGAAACAAAATAAAAATTCGGAGTAGGTATTAAAATCCGTGGAGAAGAAATAAAAACTTTGAGGTTCTCCGATGACATTGTAATTCTGTCAGAGACAGCAAAGGACTTGGAAGAGCAGTTGAATGGAATGGATAGCGTCTTGAAAGGAGGGTATAAGATGAACATCAACAAAAGCAAGACGAGGATAATGGAATGTAGTCGAATTAAGTCAGGTGATGCTGAGGGAATTAGATTAGGAAATGAGACACTTAAAGTAGTAAAGGAATTTTGCTATGTGGGGAACAAAATAACTGATGATGGTCGAAGTAGAGAGGATATAAAATGTAGACTGGCAATGGCAAGGAAAGCGTTTCTGAAGAAGAGAAATTTGTTAACATCGAGTATAGATTTAAATGTCAGGATGTCGTTTCTGAAAGTATTTTATGGAGTGTAGCCATGTATGGAAGTGAAACATGGACGATAAATAGTTTGGACAAGAAGAGAATAGAAGCTTTCGAAATGTGGTGCTACAGAAGAATGCTGAAGATTAGATGGGTAGATCACATAACTAATGAGGAGGTATTGAACAGAATTGGGGGGAAGAGGGGTTTGCGGCACAACTTGACTAGAAGAAGGGATCGGTTGGTAGAAAATGTTCTGAGACATCAAGGGATCACCAATTTAGCATTGGAGGGCAGCGTGGAGGGTAAAAATCGTAGAGGGAGACCAAGAGATGAATACACTAAGCAGATTCAGAAGGATGTAGGCTGTAGTAGGTACTGGGAGATGAAGAAGCTTGCGCAGGATAGAGTAGCATGGACAGCTGCATCAAACCAGTCTCAGGACTGAAGACCACAACAACAACAACATGAGATGGTAACATTTGTTTATTGTATACCATGTTTACTCGGTATCTCCCAGGAGCAATTCCTAAATCGCCAGTCATTTCGGACATAATGAATCACCTTCCTCAACCCTGGTGCGGAAAGAGGACCTCTCCGAATTCCTTTAATGCGTCGATGCTCGTGAATCCTGGCCAAGGTGAGCAGGGCTTTACTCGTACAGCTGTTTTATCAGGACAGCAATAGTGCTGCTGCTCTTCACTAGTATCGACGCGTTAAAGGGATACGGAAAGATCCAAGGTTGAAGAAGGTGATTGGCAAGCGCAAAATAACTAGCAATATGGGAATTGCTACTGTGGGAGACCGACTGCCAATTGCGTCACAAATTGTTGAAGAAGTTGTTGTTGCCCTGGACGAAAATGCTGGAAGCAATGTGCAATGTTCAAGTAGCGCATGAGCTGTGTCACGGCAGTTGAATATTTCATGGTGCACCGTTTGAAAAGTGCCGCGAGCAGCTGTGTGATGATATCCGAACAAACCTGCAGGCTGATGGTCGTCACACTGAACAACGTTTATAGCTTGGAAAGCAAACATGCTATGCAATAAACAAATTTTACCCTCTCAAGTGGAAATTAAATGTGTTTCTTTTAATGGCTTATTCCTTATTTCTCCTCCGCCTGTCCTTATAAATATTTACACAAAGTTTCATTATCCTACGATCACTCATTTCTCATGGGCGCCCCCTCAAGTAGCGAAAGTTTAATTATAGCCACTGTGTTCTTTGAAATGGTTCAAATGGCTCTGAGCACTATGGGAGGTCATTAGTCCCCTAGAACTTAGAACTAGTTAAACCTAACTAACCTAAGGACATCACACACATCCATGCCCGAGGCAGGATTCGAACCTGCGACCGTAGCGGTCTTGCGGTTCCAGACTGCAGCGCCTTTAACCGCACGGCCACTTCGGCCGGCTCTTTGAAATACTCAAAGCTATGCTCTTTACGTAATTTTATTGTTGAATATTGAGCAAAAAAGTTCAGAGAGGTCAGATTCTTTTGAACATAGTGCTAATTCAAGTAAAGAAGCCTGCATGTATTGCATGTGTGTGTGTGTGTGTGTGTGTGTGTGTGTGTGTGTGTGTGTGTGTGTGTGTGTGTGTGTGGGTGGGTGTGTGTGTGCGTGCGTGTGCGCTTATGGAATTTTTAATAAATAATTGAATATTTTTTTATATGGCGCCCAAAGAAACTTGTGGAAAAACTGTAGTGTAACTGGATGTGTGTGTGTGTGTGTGTGTGTGTGTGTGTGTGTGCTTAGGAAAATTTTGTTAAAGTAGTGAATACCGCTATCTTGCACAGTGGTTTGCTGTAAAAATATTTCCTGCAGGGTCATCTTGCAAATTTTTAAATTTACCGCCATCTGCCATCTTACAATTTTTAAATTTCCTGACATCATTGATGATGTATGTGCACATGTCAAGGTCATTGAAGGTCTCATGTGTTCACGGTCAATGATCTCACGTGACAACTTCAGTTGGTGTGACTTTTGAAATCGCAATTGTAAACTAATTAAAACTTTTCAACTAGGTGGGCTAAAGCTGCAATAGCGTTCCTTCATTATATAATAAGAGTGTCGTTAATATTTCAGTTTGTTTTCGAGTATGGTACACTGCGAATAACGTTGTTGTTTGCTCACGATGAAATAAGGACAAGCTGTCGATCTAGAAGATCGTGTGGGTAAATATTGAATATTGTCGGACCCAGAATGAAACTTCGTGAGATCGGAATTTGTTTACAGGAACTACCTGAAAATGAGAGTATTTGTGTAGTGAGCGGACATTTGTTGTGGCTGCCAGACAAAGCTGTTTAAAATAATTAAATAAGCTCGCAAAGACAGAACTTTTGCAAAACCCTGTTGTGTTTCCTCAAAAAAAAAAAAAAAAAAAAAAAAAAAAAAAAAAAAAAAAAAAAAAAAGACATAGCCTGTTAAGAGATGTGTGTGGCGAGTGCCATGCTCTGTGCTGTGGAGGGAAGGACATACAGCTATTACTTAGGAAAAGTCACGGTCTGTGCTTCCCTCCTCTTTCCAGGAGAAATACAAAAGAACAGGGAAGAAACCTGTGGTGTCACCGCCACACACCACACTTGCTAGGTGGTAGCCCTTAAATCGGCCGCGGTCAACGGACGGACCCACGTGTCGCCACTATCAGTGATTGCAGACCGAGCGCCGCGACACGGCAGGTCTAGAGAGACTTCCTAGCACTCGCCGAGTTGTACAACCGACTTTGCTAGCGATGGTTCACTGACAAAATACGTTCTCATTTGCCGAGACGATAGTTAGCATAGCCTTCAGCTACGTCATTTGCTACGACCTAGCAAGGCGCCATTATCAGTTGCTATTGATATTGTAATGAATGTACAGACAAGAGCTACGTTCAACATTAATGGATTAAAGTTAAGTATTCCACCATCTGCGTCCGTTTTTCTAAGTTCTAATTTCCTTGTCCTGTTCCAGACCTCACGCCAGCCTGCGTGAGCTAAAACGCGTGCCTTTCGCCTTCCTCTCTTCATACGGGTTGGCTCTCCTGCCAATCCACAACAAAACCCAATCTGCGCACATTGCATTTCGAGGAGTTCCTTTCACCACAGATCTTTCATTTTTTATTACTTTCTCAATGTATTGGCTTTCGAGCCGTGTCCATTCAACCATCTCAATACTATCATCAGTAACGACAATACGAAAGTAAGGGCAACACAACACCCAGTCGCCGAGCCGAGAAAAGCTCCGCCCCAGCCGCGAATTGAAACCACAGATCCTCACGTACACACTTCACGTGGTCAGCCTATACCATCATTCACGTTAAGTTTTTCAATATGTCTGTTACGGAGCTCATGAGTCTTCGTAAATTCTGTCTCCGAATGACCCGGATCACAAATTGACTTCAGGGAGGGATTTGCTTACTACTGCAAATTCTGGACAGTTCTTATTAGTTTGACATTTCAGTCCATTTTCGTCGTATTTTCAGTAGACTAATGGGTGGCTGTTTTTTTTTTAGAATTTTCTATGTCCTTATTATAAAACATAATGTAATTTTGACACAGAAAAAGCAGCTACTCTGTTCTTCTTCTCTTAGTTTTAGTAACATAAACGCCATAATTTCTGCTAGATTTGTACATAGAATAGAATTTAGGACAAAAATAATTATAAAGCATAATATGCATTTAAAACAAACCCTTACTCCTAAACACTAGAGTTGTAACTGCCAAGTACGCTGAGCTTCGCAAACAAAATAAACCTATATTTGCTGAACTTGTGCTCAGTTAACACCATACTAGCAAAACACAGTTAGTATTGGAACAAGGCCGGTCCCATTCCATTGCCAGTACCATTCCTCCAAAGTACCGTTATCCATGATGGCGGCCATGATGTCAGAGACACCCCCCCCCCCCCCCGCCAACATATACGCGCTAGGCATGAAATGTTTTCATAACACCGCCACCATTCCAAAGCACCGTTATTCGACAACAACAAGGTCGCACCCAGTGTATCCACCACGTGGTGCGTGTCTAGTCCCTATTGCCGTGGCGCGGTGCGAGAGAGAGAGAGAGATAGCGTCATCTCTCTATGTCACAACCCCGCGCCTACATACACGCGCTAGGCAGGACCTATATAAATCAGTGCACGGCCCACCTCACTCTCACACTGCTCGTGTACTTCGTTCGTCCAGTACTTGTTACGTCTTCGCAATTAAACGTACAAAAATGAAGCGTTCACGATCCGCCAGTGGCAGCAGCAGCAAACGTGCTCATGTGGACGAAGTTCTCTCGTGGTTCTCGTCTGCTGTCCCGCTCGTCGTCAGCTGGCCAGTCACCGCCACAAAGTGTAACTGCACTCACTAAGGATACGATATTTTATACGTGATTACTTATTGCCTAAGCCACTTCCTCTTACGTCATCACGTACAATACATTACAATTATTTTACAGAAATACATTTCTTAAACAAAATTTTCAAAACAAAATTATAAAAACAATCATGATGGTCTGTTCCTGTGGATAAAATAAACGTTTATTAATTTAGTCATCCCATCGCCACATGGTCTCTAACTACTAATTTCTCTATTCCTACTTTCTACAGTTGACGTCAACATGCTACTACTATATGCCGTGACCTTTTATAGTAAACTCCTTTCCCTGGCGTCGCTCAGTTGCTGCTATTATCTGTGAACAATTAAAAACATTTGTTGCGCATTATTGTAGGTTACTGTAACTCCGAATTTCTCCGATACCCCTTTGATGTTGTGCTTGTTTGACTGGTTATGGCATTGGTCTTCCGCTCCTAGTCTGCTTCTGTCTGTAACGGTAGGCTCAATTCAACGTCATGCTTATCTGTTGAACAAAGCAAGAGTTAGTTTTGCACGTTACAGCAAGTAAAAATCAGTGATAGTGGTCAAGGTTCATGGCTGGACTTGAGAGCATCTATCTTTTGTGGTGACCTTCATTATCATCCTTTAAACTGACTGGCGTGTTGTTTTAGCGTCTCTGCTTAACTCAAATAGTTAAGCCCAGACTCTGCTAGCGTCGCTAATGGGTCTCTACAACACTCCTACGGCCCAAATCATCAATAAGCTCTGTCGATCACGCTATTGCGTGCGACCAGCCACCTGATTTACGTCTTTCTATGACGGCTCAAAACTCGCCTTTTCACACAACATCCTCATCCCTGCCATTACGAATTATCCATGTTTGGTGCGTCCCTATCGCCTAATTTCGATTGACTGGCCACCGGATAATCGTTTTGATCACCGTACTCACACTATCAACACAATTGAGATAACAGGTGCGTCTCGAACACTACTGCGTCGGACAGACCACCTCATAATTATCACCCGAAACACCCACAATCGCCATACGCCGATAACGTAACGGGTAGGTCCACAACCACTACCGCGTCGGACATCATACCCTGCACTCGTCTCAAGAAACGCAACACATTCGGTGGGACGCAATATCCACCTACCACATCACAACACGCTCAACACACCCCAAATCCATCCACCACAGATTCAGATTTTGTCCTGAAAGTTCTCCTGTCCAATAGCCTTGCCATAAAATTTTGTATAGGAAGTCATCTACGTAAGATAACCGCTTCTATAATTAATCTAATACTTCTAAATATTGTTTGTGGCATAGCTGAAGCAAATTTTCTATACTAAGCGACCCAGTGGTCCCCATACAACAAAATTTAACATCAAACACATAATATACACACAATCCATACCAAAATAAGACAAGCACATGAAAAATAGGAAAATAAATACACACAACATAAAACAAATAATCACAAAACACAAATAAAACACTGCCTATACTAATACAAATAAACATCGCCAACAAATAACAAAAATCTAATCTAATTATACACTACTTTGTTCCCGGCCGCGTTCTTCCGCTGCCGAGTGTGCCGCCCTAGTCATTCTTGACTGTTTTGCGCAGTTTGCGTACGGCCAGGGTTCGCCGGACGTATTTTGATTATTTGTGCAGGTTCTGGATTGCGGTCTTCACTCGCTCTCCAGTTCTGCACTGGTTGATTCCTTCCATTTTGATTGGCTGGGTTCCACTTATTATTACCCTCACTCCACCTACGTTCCTGTGGTGAAAATTTTTGTCCTCTATTATCGCGCCACTGTGGCTTGTTTCCCCTATTGTTACCGTTACCGGCATAGTTATTCCTCATCTGGTTTCTGTTTCTCTCTATATTCGCGTCTTAACCTTCCTCATGCGGTTCCATTTACTTCTTCTTCTCACGCACCTGCTGCTCGTTATAGGCAAACTCCAGTTCCCTAAGAATGCCCTTAAATGCTTCTACTTCATTTCCGCATCTGCAAGCTAGCGTCTGCTGATATTTAAGTGGCAACTTCATATAGCATACGCGTATAATCTCCCCAGGGCTGCACGGTTCGTCCAGATACTGATTCTTTCTCAGCATGTTCTCAAAAAATTTCACTACACTTCGGAAGCCTGAGCTCTCGAAGTCGCGTGTCATAAGGATTTCTTGTTTAATTCTGTTTTGGGTCTCCTTTGACCAATATCTGCTCATAAATGCGTCGCGGAACTCTTGGTATGTTCTGCAACCTTTGGCAACACTACGCATACTTTCCGCTGATGCACCTTCCAAGTGCGCACACACAAAGTCAAGTTTGTACATTAACGGCCACTGTGGTGGTGACGTTAGATCAAACTGTCTAATGAACGTTTTTGGATATGACGTATTATTATCATCCTTATAGTGCTGGAACTTGTGTACCGACAGAAAGTGTTTATAATCAAACTGCCTAGTTTCATCTTTCTGCGGTGGCGTTTCGATGTTTTCATAAACTACCTCCGTGTGCGCCTCCTGGATATCCTGTGGCTCTTGCAAGTGCGAGGTGGATCGCCTAAGCGGGTAGCAATTGCTTGCGCCAGTTGTTCTGCTACTGAACTCCGCCTCAGGCAAATCACTTACTACACGCGGTACCTCCGTACGTATGACTCGCGGTTAATAGCTGCCCTGACGATCTAACGGTCTGGTTTCCAGCATGCGTGCTTCATTATCACGTCGGCTCACAACTGCTGTGACAGATACTGTGTCCCGTTGCCGTACTTCCGAGGTTACGTCTTCCGTGGATACCGTCTGAATATCGGCTCCAGTTTGTCCTGTATTTGTAGAAGTTCTGTCGACTGACATTGCCTCTACCCTGCTCTCGATTTGTCGTTTAAATTCGGCAAATTCTGCCATCAGTGGTGCCTCTCCGGCTTCCTCCTTCCTGCTCGATACGGTTTCTTCAATCTTTTTCACTCGTGTCTGCAGCTTATTTATAACAGTTTTGCGACCTTGGTCTTGTTCTCTGCGACCTCCTTCGTTTCTCTCGCTATTCTCTTGGCTCTCCGCGCAATTAATTTTGCCTCATTGGCGGTTCTTTTCGCTTCGGCTATCTCTCGCTCTAACTTCTCGCGCAACGCTTTTACTTCATCCTTCACACCGCATGTTTCACGCTTTATGATGGCAAGCTGCGCCCGGGCTTCCTTTCTACACTCCTGTATGCTGCTGTGTGTTTCTTCGCTGATTCTTTCCAGACTAGCTTGCTCTCCTTTCTACACGTTTCAATTCTTTCCTGCATCACTTTCGTACTAGCGTCTATCTTCTGCATCATACACTCCAAGAATCCAGCGATACCTGAACCGTCTACCGCCAAGTCTCCCCTTTCCGCGTGATAACTACTGTCATGACTTGCTGGTGATCCCCTGCTCATTATTCCGTCTCCTGTCGAGTAAGGTCCAAACCCTGCTCGGTACGACGGAGTCGGACTATTCCGTTCCGATCCTCCTGTACATAACCCATTCATGCTTCTCGTGGGCGACGTTTGCCCCCGCGGTGACACACTGCCGAACTCGCGCGTGAGTATCACCAGTTCAATGGGCCTGATTGCACCTCTTGGACTCGCCAATGGCCCACCAATCCCTGGTTCAAAATGGTTCAAATGGCTCTGAGTACTATGGGACTCAACTGCTGTGGTCATTAGTCCCCTAGAACTTAGAACTACTTAAACCTAACTAACCTAAGGACATCACACACATCCATGCCCGAGGCAGGATTCGAACCTGCGAACGTAGCAGTCGCACGGTCCCGGACTGCGCGCCTAGAACCGCGAGACCACCGCGGCCGGCCCACCAATCCCTGCATCATGCTCCATGTTGTCCGGTGACGTCATGCGCTCTGGTAGTTCCCGAAAATAACTGTTTTCTCTTTCGAATTCCGCTGCCGCTAATTCGTGTAAGCTGTCGCTGTTTCCTCTCATGACTGCCATTCTGTCAATCCCTGTTACGCCCTGAACTGTCTCTATTAAGCGCGCCTTAGCCCTCGTAATTATCTATGTTTCCTTACCCACTGACGTTATACACCAACAAAACTTTAGACACAAAATACACACTATAATCATTAACTCCCAATACCTCTACAATATTCACAAACAGGTTACCCAACAAATCCCACAAATTTTCCCGATCTCTGCGGATCCTATTCCTAACCAATTACTCTCATTATTTCCCTAATCCAAAATATTTATTCAATCTGTGACAAAACAGAGAACACGAAACAACACATTTGTAACGTCCCCTTAGAAAAATTAATGAATTACTGTGCTGATAAACCTGTCACATTAGTTGCTTTTCAAACAACTGAGCAAAAATGAACGTACTTAGACATTCACTAAAGTGACACACAATATTTTTAGCGCAACGCAATCTGACTTTCAGTAATCCCTACAAAAGAATGGCCCTGACTAACATTAACCTATACCTTTCACAAATCACTTAACTCACAAAAATCTTCGTTACTCGAACTACTGCAATCAACAAGCGCCACTACTGCTAGCTAAATAATTCAAACTACTGAAGGCACTAACTACTGATAGGCATAGTTAGCAAATGAAAGATTTTGATAGAGAACAAACAATGTATTAACCTTAGCAGTGTTCAAAAGTCATAATATGTATAGCAGTTCATGACATCCAGTCTTACAAATTTACTGTCTCTGATGGACACACGTCCAGATCATCCGCTCTCAAAACTCCGCCATTTCTCTCCCCACATCCACCACTGCTGGCGGCTCACCTCCAACTGCGCAACGCTACGCGCTGTTAACAACCAGATGCCCAACACTACAATAGCAAACAACAATGCAAACCAGCCACAGACTGCACACAGCACAGCCAGTGATTTTCATACAGAGCGCTACGTGGCGTTACCAATAAAAAAACCTAAACAGCCTACTTACACAGTAATCCCAACAACAACAAATTAACGACGCGCCAGCAATACATACAAACAATGAAACAAAGACACAGCATAAATACACAAAAACAAATAAAAGAATTTACCGCGCACAAATAACTGCCGCCGTGATTACTGATCAGAAGATTACAGCTGTCTACACATCCTAGGCAGGGTCAGCCACGTAGAAGGGGTTTCTTCCAATAAAATGCTGATTAGGGACCCTAGGCAGGTCAGCCAAATGTCGGGGGTTTTAACAAGAATGCTTTTACTTGTTCACTTTGCTTACTGGATCGGTTCGTTGGATCTGGCTGAAGGCCTGTTATGAGACCCAACCTGTTGATTAAAACTGCCCCTTTACTAATTTTGATTAATATTTAATAATTAAATAGTGTTCAGGGAACTGATCACTACTAAACAAACAAGGATAGCGTTGAACGCATTTATTTAACAATAATCTTCCTAACATCAAAGTGAACAAAGACATACCTTTATAATTGATAAAATGAAGCTAGTAATGGCAATGGCCCTTAAATTCCAGAACTAACTCTTAAGGTCGGATAACGCATCTGTACTTGTTATTTTCTACTCTCTCACCTTGTCAGACGGCATAAAATACGTCAGACAAACCTACTTCAATTCCCAAATTTTCAGTAAGAGCGTGGCTGGAAAACTGAGCTCTGGTAATCACAGGCGTGCGTAATATCGGATTAAATGCCGAAGCTGAGCATCGCGTTACCAAATGCAGCGTCGTGGACAGGACAGCAAGCTGCCGATCGCGTCTGCGTCGTCGAGGAGCCTCAACTGCAACAAAATGAATTTATTTTCGCGAACCGGCCTCCTGTTCGTAAACTCCTATTCAAAAGCTAATTCTGCTTTCTTTCCAATCGTCTCGCACTCGTTAAGAGGGGACTCACCAGCCCAAAGGCGGAATCCAGTAACGTCTTTAATAAAATGTGGCTCAAGGAAATTGCTCTGCTCCTGTCTGCTTCCTGTGAGACAGTATTCCCAACCGTAATTAGCGGAATCAGCCAGTCACTAACAGTAAAACATGGCAGTACCCCTAACTGAATACTAGTTTCAGTTGCAGCTGGCAGACTTATTCAAAGTTCTGCACAGCACACTGAAAATAATTTACTCTCCTACAGCAGAGCCGAAAGCACGACGTCCGCTCGCTACAGGAGCTAAGACGCTTCTCTCGATAACAGCTCCAAAAGCTTCCTTCTGCAAAAATTAGCACCCCCACGCTATTTTTCGAGCTGGCCAATCCCGTGGCTCTAGACCAGCACAGTTTGCTCCCACTATTATTTCCTGGCTTCTTCCAGCCAATTAAAACATTCTGCTCCTTACTGCGCCTAGAATGTTCTGGAACAAACTGAAACTCCGTTCAAAATTGAACCCACCAATCGTGTCTTTCTGTTCGCCCTCGCGCGGGAATAGGTCATTGCACCAGCTTAACCGCGTTTCTTAGAAAGCCCCAGAAAACGTTAAGATTCGTGGGGAGGCTCCCTTAGGCGCCAGCTCATCTCGACATAGTGGCGTCGGCGTGACGTCCAGCGCCAGCGAGGCGCCGCCCCTCGAAGCCCTGCCTGTGTTGTCCGCGCAACGGGTGCCTACCTGCTCCGGCGGCGCGGCGCATGCCGACTCGTAATGGTCGGTTGTAAACTTCCGCACCCCTCTGCCCTGCGTTTGAGCAGTGCCGCTCGTCCGCTCCAGCCAAACTCCGTGAAAATATTACCTGAACCCCAACTTCATGCAACATGCGAATTTCTTGAAGTTAATACGCATCTTATGCGGTCTGATACTCCCTATATTAATTTCAATAGGCTGACTGCCTGATAAATAACATTATAACCAGTATCTAACTCGTCTTTGCAACAATTATTATATTACAGTAAGGTGCAAAATACTGCTACCTTACAATACCACAGTGCCCTGTGTGGTTAGCCGCTGCGATTTCCCACCCATCCTTTTCCTTTCCTCTCTCTTCCTACATTTCACTTTTGCAAATTTGGTAATCACTTCAGCGTAATGCCGATAGCGTTCACTTGTACCTCTCTTTTCTTACAGGTGCCCTTGTCAAGGTAATAACGTATAATTTAATTTGTTGGGTAGTAACGTGTGCCAATAAGAATCCCCAATAGACAAGTCAACACAGTCCATTAAATTTCCGGCACATAACCATGCAAATAAAATTACTTTCACTCATATTTCGGCTGCGTATCGTCCGGCCATCGTCAGAGTGAGTCATCCATAATTGCGAAAGTGTTGCCAGCGCACGGTTCTGTGCACGAACTGAGCTCTCGATTATGTCCCATTGTCGCGAATAGTAGAAGATAGCATTAAAATCATGTAGGCTGTAGGCTGGAAAATTATTGCTACAGATCAAGCGAGGCGGACGTGACCAGGCTATCTCATGTGTAATGTGTAATGTGTACTCGACTAACAAGAGCGGAGTATGCAGTATCACGAGGCTCAAACACAGTTAGTGGCAACCCGTGGACACAGCAAACAGTGGAGAATGGCTAGTTCATCACGTAGGCATCACATGCTGCCGCGTGACTAGCCTACTCAGGGCTCAAAGTTCGGGGTGCTAGAACCTTCTAGAACAAGTGGTGCCGGGTGCACTAACCCCTATAAAAGCGGATAGCCGCTAGATCGAAGGACAGTGATGGAGTGAGGTACTTAGGAAGCCGGTCCACGCCAGTCTGCGTCGGGATGCTGCAAGAGTTGCAGGAGAGTATTGAGCACAGCAACAAGTAGGGACTTAGGCTGAATCGACGCAGCTGACACTTAGTCTGGTGCGCTCGCCTCTGCTGTATTACGACTTAGGTTTGGGAAGTAGGGATGGCAACTACATAGCCAGATAGACAATCATTGGAGACTGTATATAGAATCTTATTTAAATCACAAGTGCCAGGGGTACTTCCAGTATAATCGTTCTATACATCGAGTGTTCATATATGAAAGCTTCCCTAAGTTCCTATCCGAGTTCCGTTCTCTAGCTCACCTTGCAGCCTTCTCTACAACGGAGCAGTGAGGAGTTGGCGGCCCACACCACCGAGACCTCATGCCAAGTAAGTTCTCTGACGCGCACCAACGCAGTCCTTCCACTCCCTCTCAGGACACGTCAGTGGGACACGACACCATAAATGTTCAATGGATTGATGTCGGGCGATTTGGGTGGCCAAATCATTCGTTCTAACTGTCCAGAACGTTCTTCAAACCAATCGCGAGAAACTGTTTCCCGGTGACATGGTGATTTATCATCCATAAAAATTGCATCGTTGTTTGGGATCATGATGTCCATGAATGGTCTCCAAGTAGCCGAACATAACCATTTCCAGTCAATGATCAGTTCAGTTGGACCAGAGAACCCATTCCATTCCATGTAAACACAGCCCACACCATTATGGAGACGCCATCAGCCAGCTTGCAAAGTGCATTGTTGACAACTTAGGTCCTTGGCTTCGTGGGGTCTGCGCCATACACAAACCCTACCATCGACTCTTACCAACTTAAATCGGGACTCATCTGACGGGTCCACAGTTTTCCAGTCGTGTAGGGTCCAACCAGTATGGTTATGAGCCCAGGAGAGACGCTGGAGACGATGTCGTGCCGTTAGCAAAGGCACTCGCGTCGGTCTTCTGCTGCCATAGCCTGTTAACTAAGGTGACCATCCGTCCCGCTTTTTTTTTTCGGGACAGTCCCGATTTTTGTGTGTCTGTCCCGAATTCGGGACACCTGTTTGTTCCGAAATTAACAATCGTGACCCAATTAGTCCCGAATTAGAAATTCATTTCACCTATATCGGTATATTTTATTATTAGTTTTAGTTATGGTGGGAAATTGTTTGACAAGAGGGTACGACAAATTGTCGAAACCGTTATCAAACTGTTTCTACTGTGCAAACACGTGTTGGTCGCAGCTCGAACAGCTAATGAGCAGTCAGAGACCACGGCAACTGGGAAAAAGTCGCACTCTAACGCATTCGCGAGGTCGAAACGGTTCTAACCGAGTTTTCATGGTGCTGTATTATTTTTCTATGAAACTGCTCTATAGTACTTAAAAAAGTGGACTGAAAAAAGTTTCCAGAACTTGGACTGCTACGATTGGGTTACCTTGAATCAAATACCTGCATGGGATGTCATTGAAAGAACTTCTTCTCTAGTCAGCGAAACTGTGCCATAAGTTCAGTTTGCAGAAAATGTAATGTATGATGAGTATGCCAGTGTCAAACAGTTTGTAATCACTGAGAAAATCGTTGAATGGACTGCTAAGAACACTGTTCCAGGTCAAAGATGGGTTGAGATGATTTCTCATTTCAGCCAGAATCATGTTCCATTCTCAAATGTACTCAAGCTAGTGGAGTTTCTTTTCTGCCTTCCTGGCACTAATGCTGCTACTGAAAGGGTATTTTCCCCACATGAACAATATATGGACAAGTGACAAAACACAGTCGGCTGTAGAAATCATGAAAGCAATGTTAGTAAGTAGAATAAATTATGAAGAAACTTGTGTAGAGTTTTTTCATATGTTGTTGAAAAATACAGGCTTGATAAAGAAAATTCACAGCACTGATAAATACAGTTGCCCTGATCACATTCATTCATCTTAGAAGGTATTAATAAAATGTAAATGTGCTTTTCTTTGTAACAAATTTAATTGATATTTTGTATTTATTACATTTAATTGAAACCTTCTTCTCATATAATAAATAAATAAATAAATATAGCCTATTTTGAAAAATTTTTTTGTGTCCCGGATTTGGGCCTAGGAAATATGTTAATGTCCTGAATTTGAGTCTAGAAAATATGGTCACCTTACTGTTAACGCCAAATTTCGCCGCACTCTCCCAGCAGATACGTTCGTCGTACGTCCCACATTGATTTCTTTGCGGTTATTTCACGCATTGTTGCTTGCCCGTTAGCACTGACAACTCAACGCAAACGCCGCTGCTCTCGGTCGTTAAGTGAAGGCCGTCGGCCACTACGTTGTCTGTGGCAAGAGGTAATACCTGAAATTTGCTATTCTCGAAATGGAATATCCCATGCGTCTGGCTTCGACTACCATTCCGCCGTCAGTATCTGTTAATTCCCGTCGTGCAGCCATAAAACACGTCAGAAACCTTTTCACATGAATCGCCTGAGAACAAATGACGGTACACGATATTACAACAATCTATACATGTGCATCCCACGACTTTTGTCACCTCAGTGTATTCACTGTTTAGTTTTCACGTTTCTGATATCTGACGGTTGCATTACCAAAAATAACTTTTAAAGGAAGGAGACCACACGGCAATAGGTTTTTTTTCGTATTTATGGTACGTGAAGTTAATAACGCATGGCACAAAAATAAGCTAAGCCGCAGTAGTACACATTTACAGGGAAATTGTAAGCTGTTAGGAACAGGTGGGATTCGGGGTATAAAAACTCGCTCGCCTGCCTCATTTCCCGTCAAAAATTCCGCTTCTATGACTTTACGTTGGAGAGACGTAACTTTAAGCATCTGTAAGTGAAGGGTTCTGAGGATCGAAATAATACATGACGCTCTCAGTGTCGTTAAAATTTTAATACGGAAGGTGAAATCAGTAAATCCGTATATTAAATCCAAGTAAATTCGCTCTTAGACTGTTTTCTGGCACTGACGTAAGCTTTCGAAAATACGTCTGTCACCGAGTTGGGTGTATTATGCCGTGATGATTAAACATTCGAACTACTAATCAGAGGAGACGAGTTTGGATAACAGTTTAAATTGTATCTTTTTTTCGTGCTCCTAGTTTGATGAAATAATGGTTGTATGTTGTTCCAAGCTATGCTCATCTTACTTGTGAAAACCCCATGAAATTTCTTTTAGTAATGATAATTTAGTGTGGCTCAACGGCCTGGTGCAAATCTTTCAGTTGGACGCCACTTGCAGCGACTTGCGTGTCCTTAAGCTGGATAATTGGGGACAAGGAACCTACAGTTTAACGGGGAATTCGAACCACTTGTCCTTTCTGGCGACTTCTCACATCGTTGAGATATTAAGGTTAGGTTGAAACGAAAAATAAAACATCCGTGCTTCGCCCGTGATTCAATCCCGTAATCTTTCGCTTTCGCCGGCCGGTGTGGCCGTGCGGTTCTAAGCGCGTCAGTTTGGAACCGCGTGACCGCTGCGGTCGCAGGTTCGAGTCCTGCCTCGGGCATGGATGTGTGTGATGTCCTTAGGTTAGTTAGGTTTAAGTAGTTCTAAGTTCTAGGGGACTGATGACCTCAGTAGTTAAGTCCCATAGTGCTCAGAGCCAGCCTTTCGCTTTCCTCGCATGCATTCTACCGCCAAACCAGAGAGATTAGCACGTTCATACACATAAACAGACGCGACGGTTTTAGATAGCACCCTAAATTACGATATCTTTTTTGTTCTCGTGGTCCGATTTTGATGAAATTAAGTCTATATGTTGCTTCCAATAAACATTCAAGTTACCTGAAAATTCGCCTAGTAGTTTCAGAGATTAGCGTTTTCAAACCGGCAAACAGATAGATACGCCGGTTTTACAGTTTCATTATTAGTATAGATTTAGATATCAAGATCAGTGTGATTTCTTCTGGCTCATCTTGTTGCAGATGATTATAATCAAGGTCGGCATGCACCGGAAGACAGTAACGTTTCCGTTGTTGCAAAGGTAAGTTGGTTGGTTGGTTAATTCGGGGCAGGGGACCAAACAGCGAGGTCATCGGTCCCATCAGATTAGGAAAGGATGGGGGAAGGAAGTCGGCCGCGTCCTTTCAAAGGAACCATCCTGGAATTTACCCGAAGCGATTTAGGGAAATAATGGAAAACTTAAATCGGGATGGCCGCACGCTAGTTTGAACCGTCGTCCCCCGAACTGAGACAGATCTGGTGATCGAGCAGGCCAAGCCACATATCGACACTTTGTAGAGCGTGTTGAATTACAACAATGATATGTGGGCGAGCGTTATCCTGTTGGAAAACACCCCCAGGAATGCTGTTCATGAATGGCAGCGCAACAGGTCGAATCACCAGACTGAGCTACAGATTTGTAGTTAGGGTGCATGGGCTGACTAGGAGAGAGCTTCTGCTGTCATATGAAATAGCATCCCACACGGTAGGTGTAGGTCCAGTGTGTCTAGCACGCAGGCAGGTTGGTTGCAAGCCGAAGAACTGGCTTCCTCCTAACACGCGGCCATCACTGACACAGGAGCAGAACGAGCTGTCACCAGAAAACACAACAGCTCTCCAAACTTCCCTCTTATGACCTCTCGCTTGATACCACTGAAGTCGCAAATGGCGGTGGTTTGGGGTCAGTAGAAAGCACACTACAGGGCGTGTGGCTCGGAGCTGTCCTTGAAGTAACCGATATGTAACAGTTCCTTGTGTCACTGTAGTGCCAACAGCAGATCAAATTTCTGCTGCAGACGCAGTACGACATACGAGAGCCACACGCGCGAATACGATGGTCCTCCCTCTCGGTAATGCCAGGTGCCCGTCCGGAGTCCGGTCTTCTTGCGACTATATATTCTCGTGACCGCCGCTGCCAGCAGTCATGTACATTGGCTACATTCCAGCCAAGTCTGTCTGCAATATCGCAGAAGGAGCTTCCAGCTTCTCGTATTACCACGACCTCTTTCAAACTCAGTGAGGTAATGGTAATGGCGTCTTTGTCGCCTTAAAGGTATCCTTGAGTAACATCAACTCAGCACGTCCAATGTCAAAGGTAACTAACGCTAACGACCGTTACCGCGTTTGTTTAAAGTTAACCTGATTTCTATCCTCATAGTGGCGCTACTAACGCCACTCGTATGCGGCTGGTGAGAAATTTGATACTCATCTTTAAGATGTAGAAACACGCCTACCAACTTTCATTTATGTCGCACAACTGCTTCTCGGTGTTGCGATTTTTTTTGTCAGTGTAGTTATACAGCGATCATACGTAGAATGTCAGATATGTAGGCTTCACAGAGACTGCATAAAACATACAGAACTATACACATTGGAAGTCCAGATACTACAACGTTTAGGCAGCAGTGCCTTCGGGAAGCATGCCCATTGTCTTTCTATAGTCGTCGACGACGGTAGTCAATTGTTGCCTGGAGATGACATTTTTTTACTCGAAAACTTGTTATCAAAATACATAAAGAACACAGAACATTTACAGCTTACATTTTCATCCACATGTAAAGTGAAGTTTCTACAAGGCAGAGACTACCTATTGTTATTAACCACGTTATCATAATTAATTTTCCATGTCTGAGTGACCGGAAATTTGTTCCTATACCGTATTTCACGTATCAGAAATTAGTAGAAGGCCATCTTCGCTTACTGAGCGACGATTTATTAGTGAAAGAAAACTATACTAGCAATTCTCTACAGTCTACACAGATGACGTGTTTGGAATGAACAGTTGACAAGAGACTTTCAGCCATACACACACATCAAAAATAGTTTGGCATCACCCCAGTTCCCAGAACTCCTGAAGATAGACGTTGACTGTGGATATTGTATCACAGACACAGTCCCTTTGACTGTACAGAGATGTCACAAAACTCGCCCAAAGACGGAAACAACCATGCATGAACAGTGCCTATTAGACGGAGGGGGTCTGACAGCCGATCAGATTCAGTCATTCCACCAGGAAGGAGGTACACGGCTCGTATTGTCTGTAGTTCAACCATGCCTAGATTGTCAATACCGCCCTTCGATCGCGTCCACATCGTTACATTGTGCCAGGAAGGACTCTCGACAAGGCAACTGTCCAGGCTTCTCGGAGTCAACCAAAGCGATGTTGTTCGGACATGGAGGAGATACAGAGAGACAAGAACTACCGATAACATGCCTCGCTCAAGCCGCTCAAGGGCTACTACTGCAGTGGATGACCGCTACCTACGGATTATGGCTCGGAGGAACCCTGACAGCAACGCCACCATGTTGAATAACGCTTTTTGTTAAGCCACAGAAGGTCGTGTTACGTCTCGAACTGTGCGCAATAGGCTGCATGATGCGCAACTTCACTCCCGACGTCCATCGCGAAGTCCATCTTTGCAAACACGACACCGTGCAGCGCGGTGCAGATGGTCCCAGCAACATGCCGAATGGACCGCTCTGGACTGGCGTGACGTTCTCTTCACCGACGAGTGTCGCATATGTCTTCAACCAGACAATCTTCGAAGAAGTTTTTGGAGGCAACCCGGTCAGACTGAGTGCCTTAGACACACTGTCCAGTGAGTGTAGCAAGTTGGACGTTCCCTGCTGTTTTGAGGTGGAATTATGTGGGGCCGATATGCGCCGCTGGTGGTCATGAAAGGCGCCGTAACGGCTGTACGATACGTGAATGTCATCCTCCTGTCGATAGTGCAAGCGTATCGGCAGCATATTGGCGAGGAATTCGTCTTCACGGACGACACATCATGCACATCTTGTGAATGACTTCCTTCAGGATAACGACATCACTCGACTAGAGTGGCCAGCATGTTCTCCAGACATGAACCATATCGAACATACCTGGGATAGATTGAAAAGGGCTGTTTATGGACGACGTGACCCACCAACCACTCTGATGGATCTACGCCGAATTGCAATTGAGGAGTGGGACAATCTGGCCCAACAGTGCCTTGATGAACTTGTGGATAGTATGCGACTACGAATACAGGCTTGCATTAATGCAAGAGGACGTGCTACTGGGTATTAGAGTTACCGGTGTGTACAGCAATCTGGACCATCACCTCTGAATGTCTCGCTGTACGACGGTACAACATGCTGTGCTGTCTGGCGGTGACACCACATTCCTCCCCAACAGATCGGCGTACGGTTGTGGCATAAGGCTTCCGCCCGCAGTGGGGAGGACCCCATGTTGACGTATGCGACGAGGTGGGGAGCCTAACAACAGGCGAGGCTGTGCCACCCGCACCCTGCCATTCGGACCGCGGGGAGCTAGGAAACGCCAGAAAACCTGCTCCAGGGTGCACGCCAACATGCAGTGTATGTGCCCGTAGAGAGACAGGAGGGGCCGAAGGGTCGACCTCCATCGGGCCGGGTCACCCGACGGGCGAAGACGACGTATGGTCCGGAGCGGGCAAGAGTGCCATGTCGGAGGACAACTGGTCACGGGAAGCGATCGGCGGCGCGTGACCCAGGGAGGCGCCCGGCGGTTGCAGCGACGCGTCCACTGCGGGCGTCACCGGCGGGAGAACAGGCGGCGGTGGCGGCGGCGGCGGCGGCGCGTCGCCATGGGGCAAAATGGAAGGCAGCGTCGGTAACACCTGGGGCCGAGGCGAGCCAGTAGATGGGTCCCCAGGGCGCTGACCGGACGGCACCGTCGTTGAAAGCAGACGGGTAGCAGCAGATCCTGTGCGACGACAGAGGCGCAGCTGATTGAGATGCCGACGCACCTCACCAGAGCCCCGAAAACCAGATACATAGCGCGGCCGAGGCAGCGAAGAATGCGCCCTTCGAGCCAACGCCGTGAACCTCGATAGTGGCGGTAGTAGACAACGTCGCCTGGGGAAAAAGCAGGTGTCTGCCGCTGCACAGGAACCTGATGCGGCGGATGTAGCAAAGACATCAAGCTTCGATCAGGGCGACCGTGGAGCAACTCAGCCGGCGAGCGGCCATCTCGGAGCTGAGAGCGATACGAGGACAAAAAGAGCAATACCGCGTCCTCCCGAGAATGCGACTCTTCCAACTTCAACATCTGTGACATGAAAGTCCTGACCAATCGTTCAGCGGCACCATTAGACTGTGGCGAAAACGGCGCGGACGTCAGATGTTGAATACCATTGGCCTTGCAGAATGACCGAAATTCTGTGGACATGAATTGTGGGCCATTGTCGGAAACAATAGTCTGTGGAAGACCTTCAATGCAAAAGATAGCAGATAACGCTTGGATGGTGGCAGATGACGTCGTGGAAGACATCTGGACAACAAAAGGAAAATTACTGAATGAATCCACCACAACCAACCATCGAGCATTCCAGAATGGACCAGCAAAATCGATGTGTAAGCGTTGCCAAGGGGAAGTGGCTTTTGGCCATGCAAAGAACTTCCGCGGTGGTGCTGATTGTTGTTCGGCACACACCACGCAAGATGAGAACATATTCGTAATCGCGGCATCGATTCTGAACCAAGTACAGTGCTGACGACCAAGTTGTTTCGTTCTCACTATACCCCAATGTCCTTGGTGGAGAAGCTGTAAGACAGAGGACTGTAACGAACGTGGGACCACGACCCTGGACTGATCATTATCATAACGCAACAGCAAAACACCACGTCGTACAAAAAGTCTCTCCTGGTGAGTAAAAAATCGGCGAACCAACGGATCCCCAATCCGTGACTTTGACAAGGGCCATTGTGTAGCAACAAAACGCAGAACGGAAGCAAGGACAGAGTCGGCAGCTGTGGCTGTAGCTACATGACGAAAATCAATCGGAAACGATTCGACCACGTCATCGGTTTCCGAATCAATGAACATGCAAGCAAGTTCGGAGGAATCGAGTGCTCTATCCTCAGCAACAGACAAACGGGACAACACATCGGCTATTCCGTGCTTAGCAGTGGACCGATACAAGATATCGTAGCGGTACTGCGAGAGGAAAATAGACCAGCTAATGAATTTCTGTGCTGTACGTGGAGGTATAGGCTTGGTCAGATGAAAAAGCGATGTCAAAGGTTTGTGGTCTGTGATGATGGTACAGTGACGACCATACAAGAAATCATGAAACTTTGTAACACCAAATACGAGAGCCAATGCTTCTTTCTCGATCTGTGAATAATTTCTTTGCGCAGACGAGAGCAGTTTGGACGCAAAGGCAATAGGGCGATCGTGCGAACCATCTTTGTGCGCAAGCACAGCACCGATCCCGAAATCCGATGCGTCCGCCATCAACAAAAGGGGCTTCTGGGGATCGAATGGCGTATGGCAAGTACTGGAAAGCAACACCAATTTCAACTGGCGTTCGCATTCCGTCGTCCAGACGAACGGAACACCTTTACGGCATAAGCGAGGAAGCGGAGCTGGAATGGAAGAGGCATGCGGCACATATCTGTGATAATAGTTAATTTTTCCCAGCACACTCTGTAGCTGCTTCACGCAGTATCGTATCTCCCATTTCATCTTCATCTACATCCTCTTCCATTTCCATAATATTGTCCTGAAGTACATCGCCCTTGTATGGACCCTCTATATACTCCTTCCACCTTCCTGCTTTCCCTTCTTTGCTTAGATCTGGGTTTCCATCTGAGCTCTTGATATTCATGAAAGTCGTTCTCTTATCTCCAAAGGTCTCTCTAATTTTCCTGTAGGCAGTATCTATCTTACCCCTAGTGAGATATGCCTCTACATCCTTACATTTGTCCTCTAGCCATCCCTGCTTAGCCATTTTGCACTTCCTGTCGATCTCATTTTTGAGACGTTTGTATTCCTTTTTGCCTGCTTCATTTACTGCATTTTTATATTTTCTCCTTTCATCAATTAAATTCAATATTTCTTCTGTTACCCAAGGATTTCTACTAACCCTCTTCTTTTTACCTACTTGATCGTCTGCTGCCTTCACTACTGCATCCCTCAGAGCTACCCATTCTTCTTCTACTGTATTTCTTTCCCCCATTCCTTTCAATTGTTCCCTTATGCTCTCCCTGAAACTCTGTACAACCTCTGGTTCTTTCAGTTTATCCAGGTCCCATCTCCTTAAATTCCCACCTTTTTGCAGTTTCTTCAGTTTTAATCTACAGTTCAGAACCAATAGATTGTGGTCAGAGTCCACATCTGCCCCTGGAAATGTCTTACGATTTAAAACCTGGTTCCTAAATCTCTCTCTTACCATTATATAATCTATCTGAAACCTTCTAGTATCTCCAGGGATCTTACATGTATACAACATTCTTTCATAATTCTTGAACCAAGTGTTAGCTATGATTAAGTTATGCTCTGTGCAAAATTCTACCAGGTGGCTTCCTCTTTCATTTCTTAGCCCTAATCCATATTCACCTACTACGTTTCTTTCTCTTCCTTTTCCTACTGTAGAACTCCAGTCACCCATGACTATTAAATTTTCGTCTCCCTTCACTACCTGAATAATTTCCTTTATCTCATCATACATTTCATGAATTTCTTCATCATCACAGAGCTAGTTGGCATATAAACTTGTACTACTGTAGTAGGCGTGGGCTTCGTGTCTATCTTAGCCACAATATTGCATTCACTATGCTGTTTGTAGTAGCTTACCCGCACTCCTATTTTTTATTCATTATTAAACCTACTCCTGCATTACCCCTATTTGAATTTGTATTTATAACCCTGTATTCACCTGACCAAAAGTCTTGTTCCTGCTGCCACCGAACTTCACTAATTCCCACTATATCTAACTTTAACCTATCCATTTCCCTTTTTAAATTTTCTAACCTATCTGCCCGATTAAGGGATCTTACATTCCATGCTCCGATCCGTAGAACGACAGTTTTCTTTCTCCTGATAACGACGTCCTCTTGAGTAGTCCCTGCTCGGAGATCCGAATGGGGGCTATTTTACCTATGGAATATTTTACCCAAGAGGATGCCATCATCATTTAATCATACAGTAAAGCTGCATGCCCTCGGGAAAAATTACGGCTGTAGTTTCGCCTTGCCTTCAGCCGTTCGCAGCACCACAACAGCAAAGCCGTTTTGGTTAGCGTTACAAGATCAGTCAATCATCCAGACTGTTGCCCCGGCAACTACTGAAAAGGCTGCTACCCCTCTTCAGGAACCACACATTTGTCTGGCCTCTCAACAGATACCCCTCCGTTGTGGTTGTACCTACGGTACAGCTATCTGTATCGTTGAGGCACGCAAGCCTCCCCACCAATGGCAAGGTCCATGGTTCATGGGGGGGGGGGGTCTCACCTTAAGGAATATAAAGTCATCCTGAATTAAAGCTAACTTCAAATTTTCTGTAAATTATTTAAACTGTCACTGAATTTTAAATGAGAGTCTCATTTCTTGGCCGTTTGATTAATCAAAAAAATAAAAGCTTAACTGGCTACAATGTAATTGAAACTGTGTAAAATAAATTTGTGTTCTACCAGTGAAGAAGTGTGTAAAATCCCCACCGAACCGGTCCTTTCCGATTTTCCTTCCTGGCTGCATTAAGAGGCCTTAATTATCATCATTTCTAGCACGTGGTCTAGAGATGAGAAATAAGTTCAGTATACTCACTTTAAACTGATCAGTCGGTCATATGACATCGCCTCCAAACTGGCAGCCTCCGTACGATTGGAGACTTGACTCTGTAAGTCTACACCGCCACCCAACTAACTGATGATGATGTTTGGTTTTGTGGGATGCTCAACTGCGTGGTCATCAACGCCTTTAGAAGCTCTCAATTTGACACAGTCCAATCTAGTCACTGTCACGAATGATGATGAGGATGAAATGAGGACAACACAAACACCCAGTCCCCAGAAAGAGAAAATCCCCAACCCGGCCGGACCTAACAAACTGAAAAAAATCGTTGAGTCTCTTGTAGGACACAAGTGGACTATATCAGTGTAAGAAGGAGAGCAGGTACACAAGTTCGCAATTATAGCAGAGGACGCACGACAAAAGATCTTCCGGGCGGGGTAAAGGAAAAGTTGCAGTCACTAGTTGTGGATTCACTGTTGCCTTGAAGTCCACACAAAGTCTCAATTTTCCAGAAGGTATTGGCAAAATTACTAAGGGTGATGCCCAGAGAGAAGCCTGCACATGTTCAATTACACCTTGCGATTCCAAATCGTGTAATGTTTTTGCGACCTCATCACGCAATGCGTGGGGAACATTGCGCGCTCTGAAAAATTTCGGTTGCGCGTTTACTTTCAGTTCCAAATGTGCTTTATAGTTCTTAGCGCAACCGAGGCCCGGTGAAAAAATGTCTGCAAATTCTTCACATACACGAGAAACACTGTCTGAAGGCACAGTCTGGTTCTCTGATAGGACGTGATTTACTATAGACAAGTTAAACAACTGAAATAAATCGAAAGCAAACAAGTTCACTGCAGAAGAAGAACGAAGGACCTAAAATGACACAAGTTTTGTTTGTCCTTTGTATGTTGCAAGAACGCTGCTGTGTCCTAACACAGGGATCGCTTGACCTGAATAGCTAGTTAACTTAACATTTGTGGCACGCAACGGAGGTGTGCCCAGTAGTTCGTAAGTGTCTTGATTGATCAGTGAAACTCCAGCCCCGGTATCAAGCTGGAATGGTATCACTTTGCCGTTAATGTCCAAGTCCACAAAAAGTTTATTGTCCTGCTGATGACAAGAGTGACTGTCTCATGCAACATGAACTGACACTGGTACAAAATCACTTGCGACTTGACGGGAGTTCCGGCGATGTCGACGCACACTGTTTGTGGGACGAACACAGTCACTGTTAGAGAAAGTGGCTCTGGGCGGAGTGGAATGGACTATATGAATTTCCATGGGCAAAGTTTCGTGAGCCTGATTATCCTTGGTTCGATTCCGATTCTGGTGCGAAGCAAAGGGCCTGCAATGATTTTGAGTTTCCGATCCGAGCTTTTTCTTGCAAACACTTTGAACGTGTCCTTTTTTATTACAGTAAAAGCAAATAGCTTGGCGTGACGGGCAATTCTCACGCGAATGTCTAGTAGCACACCGCAGGCATGATTTTAGCACTGCATTTGCTTGCCGGCGCGGTACACGTGGCTGAGAGCCCGGCGGCAGCGGCGCAGAGGGCATGAGGACTGTTTACTGTTCCGTGCAGCTCGCCTGGCGGGCCGGTTAATCTGACACACGGGTGGTGAAGTTTCAAATGATTCCTGAGCAAAGTCAAGTGTGTCCTGCCGATCCAATATGTCCATCACTTGTTGAAGGGAGGGACTGACTAGTTTCAAAATCTGTTCCCTTATACGAACATCAGAAACATTCTGTGCAATTGCATCACGTACCATAGTATCTGAATAAGGGAGTCCACATTGACACTCAAAAGCACAATCCCTAGTAAGGCCTTGCAAGGTTGCAACCCACTCCTGATTAGTCTGACCTGCCATACGGTTTGTACGAAAGAAGGTATACCATATGGCAACTACATGGACTGAGTCTTTGAAATATGCATCTAATGCAGACAAAATTTTGTTGTAGGACAGAGTTGCTATGTCACGTCGGGGAAATACTTTGACTATCACACGGTACGTGGTCACCCCTACGGAGGACAACAAAAAAGGCTGCCGCTCGTTACCTTAAATTCTGTAGGCGGCGAGATGCAATCCAAATTGGCGTGACCACTCCGTCTAGCTTTCCAGTGCAGCATCAAAAGGACGAAAACTTGGTGCAACTGCGTGTTGTGGCTGCGTTAGCGGTGGAGCGGCGGCTGCCACGTCGTTTTGCATTGCACGTTGACCCTGGGCGCGCTGTCCAAGGGCATCCATTAATGCCTGCGTCTGCTGATTCTGTAAGCGATAAAATTCGGACAGTACATCTGGAGATGGTGGCGAAGCCATTACACAAGTAAATCAGGGCAGAATAGTTAAGGACGCGGTTTTGCCTCGTCGCCAATGTTGTGGTTGGCAGGAGAGCCAACCCCATGTTACTAGCGGAAGCCGAAAGGCACGCGTTTTAGCTCATGCAGGCTGGCGTGAGGTCTGGAACAGGACAAGGAAATTAGAATTTAGAAAAAACGGACGTAGCTGGTGGAATACTTAACTTTAATCCATTAATGGTGAACGTCGCTCTTGATGGTACATGATTCACAGTATCAATAGTAACTGGTAATGGCGCCTTGCTAGGTCGTAACAAATGACGTAGCTGAAGGCTATGCTAAGTACCGTCTCGGCAAATGAGAGCGTATTTTTTCAGTGAACCATCGCTAGCAAAGTCGGTTGTACAACTGGGCGAGTGCTAGGAAGTCTCTCTAGACCTGCCGTGTGACGGCGCTCGGTCTGCAATCACTGATAGTGGCGACACGCGGGTCCGACGTATACTAACGGACCGCGGCCGATTTAAAGGCTACCACCTAGCGAGTGTGGTGTCTGGTGGTGACACCACACATGCACTGTGTGTTTTTCATGAACAGTAAAAGGGGTGGAAATGATGTTTGTGTTGATCTCTATTCCAGTTTTCGGTACGGGTTCTGGAACTCTCGGAACCGAGGTGATGCAAAACTTTTGATGTGTGCAGTGTATCATTATAGTTCTATTTTAGTCAAGTATCGAACTCTCAGAAGAGTACACTTTCCAGTTAAAAAATATACACTGGCTCAGTGTTACAAATATTTACCATACCCTAAAATACACTGGTGTGCAAAAACTCAGAGACGATATTAACTTTCTCACGGTGTGTCACTGCCAGTTAATAGAAGTCTCGGACCATACACAGAACAAACTGCTACGGTACAATGTAGGACAGTACAGTACAGAAAGTTGCTGAAAGAAATAAGCAATGAGAGGTACAGAACTGACACTCGTATTCAAAGGCAGTAACTACACTGAAGCCACCGTGATTTATGATGATCCCCTGGGCATTAGAAGAGGCGAACACGGTTGTTAATAGTGTGTGTGTGGTCACCACGAGCAGCAATGCGTGCTCTGCAATGTGCTCCACGACGGCCACGAGGCTGGTTAGAAGTTGTTGGTGCCGCAGTACGTCTTCCCAATGAATCCCACACGTGCTCCACGTCGGGGGAACAGCAGGCCAGTCCATTCGCCAGGGGCGGCTCCTGTATAGGTTTGCAGGTTTGCGCTGCCCCCAAGGAAAAATTTTGTTCAACTGTGCTTGCCTTCTGAGCTTTCTGTACTAGTGGAAAAGTAGCGCGCCATTTATCTCTTTTGAAATTCCCGAGCTCCAAACGCCGAACGCAGCGGAGTTGGATGGAATGTGCTGACGGCGACAGCGGGTTGCACTGTGGTTGCAAACGCGGACTATGGTGTCTCAGAGGGGGTGCGGGGTGCGGGGGCTACGCTTGGCAACACTGTACTCTTATGTGCGCCTTGTGGGAACACCTCACCTGGGCAACCCTGCCTGCCGCAGAAGAGGGTCCGAACTCTTCCGAAGGGAAACAGAACTAAACAGGCTGCAGATTCCTCGACTTACGCCAACGGGTGGTAGCAGGGGCTCTGTGGCGTGGACTGGGCGGTGTTTTACGTTAGAGGGTCTCGGGAAAACACAAGAAGCGCTTCAGTCACAAAGGGTGCAGGTTGAACACAGGAAGAACGTAGATACAGGAACCATTGGTATAACAGTTGTAAGTTGTCGTAGCTGTGTTGGGAAAGTATCAGAGCTCCAAGCGCTGATAGAAAGCACTGTTGCTCAAATCATTATAGGCACTGAAAGCTGGCTCAAGCCGGATATAAGCTCAGCCGAAATTTTTGCGAAGAACCTAACGCTGTTCCGAAAGGATAGGCTAAACACGGTTGGCGGTGGCGTATTTGTTGCTGTCAGAAGTAGTTTAACTTTTCGTGAAACTGAAATAGATACTTCCTGTGATTTAGTATGGGCAGAGGTCATTGTTGGTAACCGGAATAAAATAATAATTGGATCCTTTTACCGACCTCTCAATTCAGGTGATACAGTTGCTGAAAGGTTCAAAGAAAAGTTGAGTTTGATGTCAAACACGTACCCGACTCATACGATAATAGTTGGTGGTGACTTTAATTTACTCTTGATATGTTGGCGAAAATACATGTTCAATTCCGGAGGTACGCATAAAATCATCCGAAACTGTGCTAAACGCATTCTCTGAAAATTATTTCGAGCAGTTAGTTCATGAGCCCACGCGAATAGTAAACAGTTGTGAAAACACACTTAACCTCTTAGCAACAAATAATCCTGAGTTAATAACGAGCATCAAAATCGATTCAGGGATTAGTGAACACAGGGCTGTCGTAGCGAGATTGAATATTGTAATCCCCAAATCTTCGAAAAATAAGCGAAAAATATACCTACTCAAATAAGCACATAAAAATTCACGTGAAGCCTTCCTGAGAGACAATCTCCACTCATTCCAAATTAATAATATAAGTGTAGACCAGATGTGGCTTAAATTCAAAGAAATAGTATCGGCAGCAATTGAGAGATTTTTACCAAATAAATTACCAAACGACGGAGCTGATCCTCCTTGGTACACAAAACAGGTTGGAAGACTGTTGCGGAATCAACGAAATAAACATGCCAAATTTAAATCCCCAAGATTTGCGATCTTTTACAGAAGCTCGATATTTACGCGGACTTCAATGCGAGATACTTATAACAGTTTCCACAACGAAACTTTGTCTCGAAACCTGGCTGAAAATCCAAAGAGATTCTGTTCGTATGTGAAGTGTGTTAGCAGCAAGAAACAATCAATGCCTTCTCTGCGCGATAGCAATGGAGATACTATCGAAGACACTGCTGCCAAAGCAGAGTTACTAAACACAACCTTCCGAAATGCGAAGACAGTAACTTATTCTCGAAAGAACAATTATTGTTGATGACCGTGCAGCTTTTTCATGGAATAAATGATGACTAACTGAAAACCTCAGCTACCGACAGGTGTTGTTGATATACCTCGATGTGGACAGCTGAAAATGTGCGCCCTGACCGGGACTCGAACCCGGGTTCTCCTGCTCACATGGCAGACGCTCTATCCATCTAAGCCACTGAGGACACAGATGAATAGCGCGACTGCAGGGACTTATCCCTTGCACGCTTCCCGTGAGACTCACATTCCCAACTGTCCACAATTCTATATATGTATTGTACCTTGTAGACATTTGCCCACACACTCATTACTCGCGCACGCTTTGGCGATTCCCTTAAGAGTTTGGGCAACCTGTGCGCATTCGCACAGACGAAGGTCAATGGCTGGGTAGCCTTTAACTATATATACGAAGACAATAACTTGTTCTCGAAAGAACAATTACTGTTGATGACCGTGCAGCTTTTCCCTGGAATAAATGATGACTAACTGAAAACCTCAGCTGCCGACAGGTGTTGTTGATATACCTCGATGCGGACAGCTGGAAATGTGTGGCCCGACCGGGGCATCATTTATTCAGTCATCATTTATTCCAGGGAAAAGCTGCACGGTCATCAACAGTAATTGTTCTTTCGAGAACAAGTTACTGTCTTCGTATATATAGTTAAAGGCTACCCAGCCATTGACCTTCGTCTGTGCGAATGCGCACAGGTTGCCCAAACTCTTACGGGAATCGCCAAAGCGAGCGCGAGTAATGAGTGGGTGGGCAAATGTCTATAAGGTACAATACATATATAGAATTGTGGACAGTTGGGAATGTGAGTCTCATGGGAAGCGTGCAAGGGATAAGTCCCTGCAGTCGCGCTATTCATCTGTGTCCTCGGTGGCTTAGATGGATAGAGCGTCTGCCATGTAAGCAGGAGATCCCAGGTTCGAGTCCCGGTCGGGGCACACATTTTCAGCTGTCCACATCGAGGTATATCAACAACACCTGTCGGCAGCTGAGGATTTCAGTTAGTCATCATTTCTTCCGAAATGCCTTCACTAAAGAAGACGAACTAAATAGTCCAGAACTGCAATCGAGAACATTTGCCAAGATGAGTAACGTAGAAGTAAGCATCCTCGGAGTAGCAAGTCTTCTGGTCCAGACTGTATACCAATTAGGTTCCTTTCGAAGTATGCTGATGCATTAGCTCCGTACTTAACAATCCTATACAACCGTTCGCTCGACAAAAGATCCGTACCTAAAAACTGGAATGTTGCACAGGTCACACCAATATTCAAGAAAGGTAGTAGGAGTAATCCACTAAATTACCGGTCCATATCATTAACGTCGACATGCAGCAGGACTTTGGAACATATATTGTGTTCGAACATTATGAATTACCTCGAAGAAGACGGTCTATTGACACACAGTCAACATGGATTTAGAAAACATCGTTCCTGTGAAACACAACTAGCTCTTCATTCACATGAAGTGTTGAGTGCTATTGACGAGGGATTTCAGATCGATTCCGTATTTCTGGAAGGCTTTTGACACGGTACCACACAAGCGGCTCGTAGTGAAATTGCGTGCTTATGGAATATCGTCTCAGTTATGTGACTGGATTTGTAATTTCCTGTCAGAGAGGTCACAGTTCGTAGTAACTGACGGAAAGTCATCGAGTAAAACAGAAGTGATTTCTGGCGTTCCCCAAGGTGGTGTTATAGGCCCTTTGCTGTTCCTTAGCTATATAAACGATTTGGGAGACAATCTGAGCAGCCGTCTTCGGTTGTTGGCAGATGACGCTGTCGTTTATCGACTAATAAGGTCATAAGAAGATCAAAACAACTGCAAAACGATTTAGAAAAGATATCTGAATGGTGCGAAAAGTGGCAGTTGAGCCTAAATAACGAAAAGTGCGAGGTCATCCACATGAGCGCTAAAAGGAACGCGTTAAACTTCGGTTACACGATAAATCAGTCTAATCTAAAAGCCGTAAATTAAACAAAATACCTAGGTATTACAATAACGAACAACTTAAATTGGAAGGAACTCATAGAAAGTTGTGGGGAAGGCTAACCAAAGACTGCGTTTTATTGGCAGGACACTTAGAAAATGTAACAGACCTACTAAGGGGACTGCCTACACTACGCTTGTGTCCTCTTTTAGAATACTGCTGCGCTATGTGGGATCCTTACCAGATAGGACTGACGGAGTACATCGAAAAAGTTCAAAGAAAGGCAGTACGTTTTGAATTATCACGAAATATGGGAGAGAGTGTCACAGAAATGATACAGGATTTGGGCTGGACATCATTAAAAGAAAGGCGTTTCTTGTTGCGACGGAATCTTCTCGCGAAATTCCAATCACCAACTTTCTCCTCCGACTACGAAAATATTTTGTTGACACCGAACTACATAGGGAGGAACGATCACCACGATAAAATAAGGGAAATCAGAGCTCGTACGGAAACATATAGGTGTTCATTATTTCCGCGTGCTATACGAGATTGGAATAATAGAAAATTGTGAAGGAGGTTCGATGAACCTTCTGCCAGGTACTTAAATGTGATTTGCAGAGTATCCATGTAGATGCATCGGATCTTCGAACAAAGAGGGATTCTCGCGCCACCTTACCAGTTCAGGCGAGCGAACTATTTCCTGTGCGTTGTGTTAGTTATTTTAGCGTGTGCTACATTGAATTTTGAGGCTCAAATGACAAGTGAATACGTGAAATAATGAATCAGGTAATTTCATTGCTCTCTGAACGCTTCAGTTCACCGAAGTTTGAAGAAAAATTAGAAATCAAGACTCATGCCTTAACAATTTCGCAGGCCATTATAACGAAAAGTCGACAATTCAATAGGAAATTTAACTCTGAATTGTACAACAAGCATGAATGGCTGTGTGGTTGTGACATGAAAAATGCCTTATTTTGTTTTCCTTGTTTATTATTTGGAGGAGATCTTTCATGGTCTAAACACGGAGTCTGTGACATTCAACACCTCCATGATAAAATTAGAAAACTCGAACTTTCTTCAGTACATGTAAATAACGTTTTGAATATGGCAAGTCTAGGCAATGTAAATATAGCTACCCAATTAGACAGTGGGCACAGAAGGTCCGTGGCATTACACAACCTAAAAGTTACCGATAATAGGTACCGTACATATTGAGTCTAATTATTAACTGTATTCGTTTCTGAGGTGCATTGGGACTTGCCCTTAGAGGACATGATGTGACTGAATCATCTTCCAGTCCTGGTGTTTTTCGTTCCTTGATTAATTTGAGTGCAGAATTAGACTCTGTATTAAAATCGCATTTAGAGAAACCTATAGTTTTCAAAGGAACCTCAAAAACGATCCAGAATGAACTCCTCAAGTCTGCCAAGAGGAAATTAGAAAGGAAATTAAGGGTGCTGAGATTTGGCCATTATAGCTGACGAAAGCAGTGACGTAGCCTGTGTTTTCCAGATAGTTATAGTATATAGGTACATCATTAATGGAAAACCAGCTGAAAGTTTTGGGAAGTTTTGGCAACGTCCATCATCGAACAGATAAATAATCATTTGGGGAATTGTCCACATAAGCTAATAGCGGAAACATATGATGGTGCAGCAGTCATGAGTGGTTCGTCACGTGGGGTGCAGGCTCTTGTAAAGGAAAAGTTTCCCAATGATTCATACATTCATTGTTGCGCCCACCAGTTGAATCTCATTATGCTTAAAGACGCTTCCATTAATGAAAAGTCTGGTCCCTTTAATCCCACAAACCAACCAACCATTAATAAAAATGTGCGAATATTCTTCACTAAACTTCAGGGCCTTTGCAGCTTCTTTTCATGATCTCCTCAAAGAACAGCAGTTCTCGACAAAACAGTACGAAAACGACTGCTACGTTCAGTGCCTACTCGTTGGAATTTTCAGTCCAGGAGAGTCAACACCGGTTTCGAATGTTGGGAAAATATTATCACGTGCATGAATAATATGAGCCAGGGGGAGAAACTGTGTAATGAGAACACGATCCTGCAAGCCTGTGGCTTAGTAACAATTTTGAAGGATGAAAAGATCATTTTTTGGCTTTCATTTTTTCATAAAATCTTGATCCATGTGGATATTTTGTATAACCAGCTACAAAAAAGGGATATTGACCCAACTTACGCACAAAATCAGCTGACAGCTCTTGAGCGTGCAGTTGCGAACATTAGGGAAGGAGTGAGTGAAAATTCAATAGGTTTACACGAGTACCATAAAAGAGCAGGAACCGAAGATGGCGCTGTGATGTGTAATCTACTGCGGGAAGCAAAAGAAGTATGTGATGTCATAAGTTACGAGGCTAAAAAAAATTTCAAGTTCACTGGACACCTAGTTGCAGCCTCTATCCTTCTACCAGAGAAATTCGCTACTTACACTTCGAGTTTTCCAGAAACTTTTTTCAGAGCTGCTATTGAATGCAACTCTTTTTTGGAAGCAAAGAAACTTCGAACAGAACCACTGTTATTTATGGAAGAGAGAAGTTCAAAAGCATGTGTGGAGCTTTGAGCTTCCTGGATTACATAACAGACAATAATCTTTGTGATACACTGAGCGAATATGTGAAGCTCCTGAAAGCGATAATTATAATTCCAAAGACCACATCAGAAACAGAACGTTGTTTTCCTTCGGTGAAACGCATCAAAATCTTCTTGCGGAATACTATGGACCAAGAAAGACCATCAGGCCTCGCAATATTCTCTATTGAACGAGACCTCGTTTTAGGAATTGGAGACTTCAAAGAGTGATCGAGAGCTTTGCAAATATGAAAGAAAGAAGAATACAGTTCCTGTACAAGTGATCACTACCACATCCAAATTCAGAGATAAAATCGAACGGCGTTAACATCAGTCCTGCTGAAAAAGGCTAGTAAAGGCATGCGTACTACTTTTTGAGTACATAGAGCTGCTGTTTATTTTAATTCCTTTTATTCTGCAAAAGTAATACTTTTTTCTGTGTACACCTTTTGGTTTTATTATGAGTAGATGCAACAGTGACACGAGCGAGCGGTCTGTTTTTATCAGGGGTTACAAAAACATGAGCAGTGTACTGATTTTCTCACTTTTGTTGATGTTTTGCTTCGTGAGCAAAGTGCACCACCATCTTTTTTGGTCACGAGCCGCCACTGCCATTTGCCGAACATCCTCTCATTCCAAGAGCTCTTCTGTCTTAGCTATTCGACGCAGTCGTGCATAATCATCCATAAAAATGAAGTCAGAGGTGAACGTACACCGGAAAAGACGCACGTGGGGAAGACGTCGGCTGTCGCAATAACGTTGACCGATGAGCGTACTGTAAAACGTCCCCATTACTATGCAGATAAACCTCTTATTATCTGCTTTTCAGACAGCTGAGCAAAACTGAACGTACTCAGACATTTCGCTCTTTACCTATTCTGGTCAACACTAAACTGACACACAATATTTTTAGCGCAACGCAATCTCACTTTCAATAATCCCTACAAATAATGGCCCTGACTAACATTAACCTATACCTTTCACAAATCACTTACCTCACAAAAATCTTCGTTACTCGAACTACTGCAATACAGCGAGCGCCATTACTGCCAGCTAAATAAAAGATTGTAACTACTGAAGGGACTAACTACTGATAGTTAGCAAATGAAAGATTTTGATAGAGAACAAACAATTATTTACCTTAATAGTGTTCAAAAGTCATAATATATATAGCAGTTCATGACATCCAGTCTTACAAATTTACTGTCTCTGATGGACACACGTCCAGATCATCCGCTCTCAGAACTCCGCCATCTCTCTCCCCACATCCACCACTGCTGGCGGCTCACCTCCAACTGCGCAACACTACGCGCTGTTAACATCCAGCTGCCCAACACTACAATAGCCAACAACAATGCAAACCAGCCACAGACTGCACACAGCACAGCCAGCGATTTTCATACAGAGCGCTACGTGGCGTTACCAATATGAAAACCTAAACAGCCTACTTACAACCGTGTTAAAAGATTTGGAAGTCAGTACCTCAGTGCAACATTATGCCTCCCCCCAACGTAACACCTGGACCACTAAATCGATCATGTTCGACAATGTTCCTGGGTATATTACGTGTTTCCACCTCTCGCCGTATGAGAGGACGGCCAGACTCGCTACTCAGACTGAATCTGCTCTCATCCGAGCACACGATCCCACTCAACGTTAGTCCAGTCCCTATGCCCTTGGCACAATCGTAAATGGCGCAATCCAGTTAAATGTGGTTGCTGTTTGCCTCTGCACAATGTATGTCATTTGGTGCTGTAACTGACAGTGGCTCGGCGATTACATGGGGGCAGTCTCTTTGCCCGACGACCAGTGGATGTTTTTGCGTGAATCTTTCGTAATTTCATTTTTGAGCTGTTGCGTCTTATAGCCAATATTTATGCAGTCCACTTTGTTCTGACGCCTGGGGATTTCTAATGGACAATTTACTTTATTTAATTTCCTCGTTCTCTTTCATATCTCAATTCCTTATGTTGCTGCTTGCACGAAATCGATAACACGGCGTCTTGGGTGGAGTTGGAGGCGCTTACTTCCTTTTCTTCTTCCTCGTCGAGGGCAAGGGAAATTTCCTTGACTTTCATCTACATCTACAACTATACAGGGAGAAGAAAAATTCCGCACTCGGACTTCGCAGCGCGATTCTTCACATAGTAGCAAAACAGAAAGCCTCACAAAATTTAGTCCTGCGCATATTTACGGCAGTAAATGGACGTTAAAGACTGGTAATCTGGCAACACAGTAATCACATGTACGTTAACTACTTCTGGTACCAACTAGTAGCAACGCTGTGCACTTGGTGCAGTGGATAGCGTTTTGCGTTAGCATGCAGGAGGTCGAGGGTTCAATTTTGGATTGAGGCGCATTATTTTTTTTTTTTCTAAATGTATTCTCTGTGGCGTCTTAATCATAATACAGCGATTACAGCAATTCTTCTACAAAACATTCGCACTTCCGTACTACGAACGCAGAAATGGAAGGACAGTCGTTTTCATTCGTCAGCTTTTAAATAGTCCTACGTTTTTGCACGTCGTCGATGGGAATTGTTTCACACCACTGTATCTATTAGATTCCAAAACTGTTTTCTGTGTACCCTCCCCCAAGGGTCCCATCGATTAGTACGAACTATTATTCTTCCCCCGATCAGGTCCATTACATTTCGTTAGGGATTTACGTTACCAGTAGGGTCAACAGTAGGTTACGTGCTTTGCAAACAGTTTCCAAACTCGGTTACTATTTGTATGTATTATCACCGTCGAACCCGTAAATATGTCTTGCACCACTCTGATAAGCACATGCTGTTTAGTATGTATTTCCGTGCATGAGAAACATTCCAGACTGTACTAGAAATTCCTCTGTCCTCAAGGCACTCAGCCTGTTGGCCGCCCGTGCTTTTCCAATCCCTCTGATGACTTAACGTGTCGCGTTTTGTAGTGGGCGTTAGAGATTGGGCTGAGGCTGTCCCCACCATAAGATTTTTGCTCTGGGCTCAGCGTCCGGCAATGGCTTTTAAGTTTTTGGAGAGAGGATAGTCTTATTCCAGGCATCGGTCAGTACAAACATTTCTGCCAGAACGTGGACATAAGTATTAATTTGGGTTGAAATTTATAAGTTATGTCGCATTCAAACATGATGGCGTAACTGCTGCCAGGATTGGGAGTGATTAACTCTATTAATTTTGACTAGAGCTGCTGTAATTGAATCATTTTTTCGCGTGAAGTTTTAGATCCGGCAAGTGAGTCTTGTGTTAGCCACGAACCATTCATGTGGTCACACCACGAAGTTGGTGGCGAGTCTTGTAATGACTCTTTCCTTTAGGCTTTCAAACGCAGTTGGGATTGTGAAGCACTCACTCCGAAATATTTTTGGAAACAGTGCTGAAAAAGCCCATACTTGCGCTAACTTGTTATCGATCGTTTCGTAATCACGGGTTTCTCTCATTATGGTGGTAGTATGGATAGTTAAAGCCAGCGATTGGTTACCAGTTTAAAATTTTCCCTGCATCACACTGAAAAGCAGCAAGCCATTTTTGGATGCCCCTTTTCATTACAATGAGAATAACACACTAATTAGAGGATAATGACGAAGCGGAATACGATAATAATGTTTCATTAAAGTGAATTGGATTACAGTGGCTATACATACTGACTTCTAGCTAACTTCGTGTCATATGCATTTAACATCGTGCAGGTCTTCCTTCTTTTTCTCTACGCTTCCTATGAGTACATGGGAATGTAAGCACACTGGATCTGGGACCGTCATAACGAAAACAGTGGCCCTCTCCCATCGGCAGAGGCCGGTAGGCAGCCTCTGGTGTCGATTCCACGAAAGTCTGCACGCCGGGACAGCCACGGGCGGGTGTCAGTTATCGTACATTTGTGACTGAGCCCTGCCCTGCAGCTGAGCTCAAACCAGTAGCCCTATTCCGTAACGTCACACCATTAGGTTACGTAGGTTAGCCTCTGTAGTGACGTCATTTTCGATTCGGTAACTGAAATTGCTATTCTGTACGCTACTGAGGCCCATTACCGGTCGGCCGTCTGCCGATTTTTCGTCTACTGTACCAATAGGTGGTGAGGTGCCAGAAAGGCCATTCATTCGCTGTGGTTTGCTTTTATTTGTTATTTTAGAAATATTGAGTGACTTTTAGTTTTGGATGTAGTGATGATGTTTTACTGAAGAATCACTGGGATGCATCCAAGTGGAAAGCGAGTTCATGAATGTTATTACACATGCATTTCAGCCAAGAATCACGGAAGTGGACACGGTTCTCATAGTACTGTTAAGAAGAAGGCAAGAGCAACGAAGGCAGCAAGGCAAGTGGGGGAAATGTGACGTCATGCGATTTGCCAATGTAATCTGCAGGATGAGATGAACCCTTTTGTAATGCCTGAGAGCAACTTTGTGAAGAGGTACTGACTGAGTGGGAAGGTGGCCTATAATTTGATTGAGAAACTGCGGTTGTACATTAGAACCCATCAAGGAGCTACAGCCATCCCTTTTCACCTGAAAGTATATTTTTTTAACAAGTCCTGAAACGACTAAATCTGTTGAACAGTCGTCAGTCGCCGGCTGGTGTGGCCGAACGGTTCTAGGCGCTTCAGTCTGGAACCGCACGACCGCTACGGTCGCAGGTTCGAATCCTGCCTCGGGCATGGATGTGTGTGATATCCTTAGGTTAGTTAGGTTTAAGTAGTTCTAAGTTCTAGGGGACTGGTGATCTTAGTAGTTAAGTCCCATAGTGCTCAGAGCCATTTGAACCTTGTCAGTCATCAAATTTTTAACACATGTAATAATTCTGAGGCAGACCAGACATACTGGTCGAAGCTAGTCAATAATAAAGTGTCTTACTGCATCTTGGTTTAGTTTCAAACATTGCACACATAAACAACAGAGACATAATAGCAATATGCAGAGCCATTTCAGTTGTCACTGGAATGTGAAAGTACTAACCTTATTTTCTTCCGCCATTTTCATTGATATCTTATATGATCAACACTGTTCATTGTAACCATACTTTTCTAAAACAATAACGGGAATAGCGTGTCTGGTAGCTGTGTCAGCTGGCCACATCGGGTGTGGTGCACTGTGCACACTGTGCTGAGTGTGCAGCCCTCAGTTGAGCATGGTTGCAGCTGTTGTCACTTGAATTCGATTTTCTGGCACGAGGAGAGACGACAGCAAGGCACGGACCCACCTTGGAAGCTGTACCGATTCGCTACCGAAGGGCTTACGGAATTGAATGGAGGTTCGATTGTGGTGATTTTACTGCACGCGGCGCTCGAGTATTGAATCGATCGGCAGAGCGAGAGAATGATACAGAATAAGGCTGCAGGAAGGGACTCTGTCAGTGGGAGGCCAGTACATTCTCACGTTCTGAAGATTGCCTTCAGGAGATAACAATCTTATGCTTTCGTAAAGAAACATCGCTTGCAGAAAAGTTAGAGCATAGCCTCAGGTGCAACTATTACTTTCAGAGGACTCTGATGCAATGCTAGTTACTGGATGTGAAAACGCTTAATAGGAAAAAAATTGTGAATTCATGGAGACGTAAAAGAAGCAGCAGTCTTTCGCAAGAAGAACGGCAGGTCGAAAGGTCATTGGCATTTCAGTGTGGGGCGTTTTCCTTGGTGCGATTTTTATGCATGAAGAATTTTTCTTTTTCGTCTTGAGACACCGTGTTCAGCTAAGATAATAAACGCAATGTCATCCTTGACACTGGCTTCTCTCCCGACCTGTGGAAAACCTCCCATATCCTGATGTTCTCCAAACCCAACAAGCCTCCATCTGATGCCTCTTCCTATCGTCCTATCTGTCTCACATCGGTGTTCAGCAAGCTCTTGGAATCCATCCTTTCCCGGCGCATCCATCACCACCTCCGCCAAAACCACCTCATCCCCAACACCCAATGTGGCTTTCGACCTTCCTTCTCTGCTGACGACCAACTCCTCCGCCTCACTCATCTCCTCTCCCTCCAGCTTAACTCCCGTCGCTCCGCCATTTTTGTCTCCCTTGACCTCGAAAACGCCTACGACCGTGTCTGGCATCCCGGTCTCCTGTTTAAACTCCAAACCTACACCCTTCCTATCAACTACATCCGTCTGATGGCCTCCTTCCTCTCCCACCGCCCCTCCTATGTTACCATCCATAATGCCAATTCCCACACCTTCTACCCCTCTGCGGGTGTGCCCCCCTCCAGTACACCTCTTGCAATATGCTGATGACACCGCATTCCTCGCCCTCGCTCCTACCCTCCAACGGTCCCAACGCCTTCTCCAGAATCACCTTGACCTTTTTGCTGCATGGTGTAACCAGTGGCTCCTGAAAATCAATCCTTCCAAGACCGAGGCAATCATTGTAGGTCATACCACTCGCTCCTTCCGGCTCCTGGATTTCTCCCTTATTGTCTGCGCCCGTCCTGTCCGCCTAACCCCCACCCTCACCTACCTTGGCCTCACCATTGACCGTCACCTCACCTGGCTCCCTCATGTCCGCTCCATCCACAACCACCACCGACTCCTCAAACTCCTCTCTGGCCGGACATGGGGGTTGCACCCCTCTACCATCCTCCACACCTACAAATCCTTAATCCATCCCATCCTCTGTTATGCCAGTCCTGCCTGGATATCTGCCCCGCCCCAAATTCTATAAGTCCCTCCAGATCCTTGAGCGTCATGTACTCCGCCTCGCCTTCCGTATACGCCTCCCATCCCCCACGCGGATCCTCTATGATCTCATTCCTTTCCCCCATCTGCTCCTCTTCCTCGAACATATCCGCATCCTCTACACCTCCCGCCGCCTTGAACCCCCTCACCCCTTGGTTGCTCCTCTCCTCTCCCATCCCCCCCCCTGCCACGTCTTCACTGTTGTATCCCCCCTACCCTCCATCTCTACACCCTGCATCTCCTTTCCCAAGGTGGCTTCCATCAACTCCCCCTCCCGGATGGTGCCCTCTCTCCCTCCATTTATCCCGCCTATCAACTCTGATCCTCACCCCCCTCCTTTCCTCCGTCCTTTCCCTGGGCTCCCTCTTCCTCCCCCCTTCCATCCTGTGTTTTCTCCCTGCCTACCCTCTCCCTATCTCCTTTCCCCCCTCCCCCCGAGTCCTTTTGTACTCCCCTCCTCTGCCTTCCCCACTCCCTGGCACGTCTGCTCAGCACCCCCCACCCCTCTGATGGATCCTCATCTTCCATTGGCTCCTTTCCCCCCTCCCCCTTCACTTTTCCTCTCCTTCCCCCCTTTTTTTCCTGTCACCTGACCAGTTTCCCCCCACCTGCTCTCGGGTGTGGTATGTCATATTTGTGCCAACTTTTTAGTGCAGTGTTTAAGTGAGTGTTCAGTGTTGTGCGTCTTTCCACAGTGTTGCGAACAGAAATCATGGTGTCGCTGGGTGTGCATTTTATATCTCTTGCGAACAGAACCCAGACTGTCGCCGTGTTTTTTAATTGTCTGTCTATTATTTTTCTGCTTCCTGTGTATTTTATTAGCATCATTATGTTTTAAGCTCCAGAATTTTCTGCCATTTTACCTTTAAGTCACCGATTTTATCGCCAACTGTTATTATTTTTTTATTATCTTCATCTTTTTAAAACAAATTCTGTAGGCTGAAGAGCGGCGTAATAAGCTGCTGCCAGCCCGCCCCCTTTAGGGGGAATCGAAACTCAATAAAGGAAAAAAAAGGCACAGTGGGCCACTGTTCTAATATTATTGTTACCCATACTTATGTTCCTCCCAGCAGCAGCGATTTACCTGTAGATCGGCAGGAGGCTATTCCCCTGTACTTCAGTGATAGCTTGATGCCCTATTGTTATTTCCCATATAGAGTTATTGGTTAGACTGGCTGGAGTAACTCTCCAGTGCTAGACCAATAGCGAAAATATCCACTCCACGTCCAGCAGTTATTGACGAAACTGGATGGAGCAGCTGTCTAGTTCTCAATCAATGGCAACTCAAATTCTTTAATTAAACAATATACTACACTCTGGGCCAACAACGCCTTCTTGTGGTGGTGTTGTGAACTAGGACAGTTGGTCTCCGAGAGGTGAACAAACACCAAATTTGATATTCCCGCCATTTTTTCCTGGGCTGCTATCTTGAATTACGTCACAGGAGGGGATGGGGCTGGGAGTTCTCTGAGGGGGACCCACGTGCTGGCGGTGGATAACCTATGAAGTCATCAGGGGTAATTAATTAATCAATTAATTAATTTCCATAATTAATTTGAAATCAGTTTGATATCAAAAATAGCATAGTACTGTGTTTGTCTCGCTCCTATCAGTTGTGTCTTAGGGACAAGTTTTCTTGTTCATTCTAGTAACACTGAAAACCAATAAGTTTACTTGGTATAATTCACACAAAGGACAACTGTAAAGTCAGTTGATATTCTCTCACAGTCAGATCCATTTAATGTGGGTTTAAATTGAAAAAAAAATTAGTGTGTTAATCCAAAGCTTGTTTTCTTGACCCATTCATATAAAATTTATTTCTTTGTAATTCTCCACTATAGGATCCATAGGTAGGGCCATATATTCTTCGCGTTATGGATTCCATTGTGCACAATAATTACAACTTGGGTGTTAAAGGCGCCTCTGGCTCTTAATTAACGTTCTCGATCAAGATAAACATTTATACGTGCACGGAATTTTAAAGAAATTGGCGAATCCGTGCCAGGAAAGGATATGTTGGATTTTATGTGAAACAGTAACATTAATGTCAGGGTTTATATCAATGCACTTACGGTTCATTGTATGTTACTTGGTAAGAAGCAATACATAGTACTGTGGTAGTTTTTAGTGCTTTGCTGACATAAATGAATGACATGTGCGATTTGATTTCTCTTTAGCATCATGTTCATGGTTTTTGCAGATTTTCCTCCACGTCTGATTTTTATCGGCGTTGAAGTCATGAATGTAAAATTTTGGATGGTAGTACATTAATTTGAAGGGATCTGTGACAGGCTACAGTGAGAACAGACACCAATTGTAATGGGGTTCTTTTAATTTTGTTTCACGCTTTTGTAAGTATTAGCCGGCCGGTGTGGCCGAGCGGTTTAGGCGCTTCAGTCTGGAACCGCGCGACCGCTACGGTCGCAGGTTCGAATCCTCCCTCGGGCATGGATGTGTGTGATGTCCTTAGGTTAGTTAGATTTTAAGTAGTTCTAAGTTCTAGGGGACTGATGACCTCAGATGTTAAGTTCCATAGTGTTCAGAGGCATTTGAACCATTTTTAACCATTTTTTGTAAGTCTTAAATTTTGAATATGTACAAGAGGCAAAGTGCGACTTGAGTTAGGAAAAGTGAGTATAAAACATATAGCATAAAGTCACGGGTATTTATCTTAGGAAAAGAATAGATAATTCATCCCAAAAACAGTCAAGCCCTATCGGTAGCGATAAGGAAGATAGGGTAGCGGGTAGCACACCGATAGAAAATGAGGACAGTACAGCGAACTACAGTACCCGCGAAGATGAAGATGAGATCACACCACAACATGTACTCGTATGAGCGATGGTAGTAGTATTCCGTAATTGTGAATAATGAAAGAGCGGGAAGTCGAACCAGGCAGCAAGAGATGTTACTCTGTTAAGTTCACACACATCATAGCCAGACGGAAGTAGTGACACAGAAGATGACAATTTTAGTATCATAGAATTTTTGAAAGCAATGTAGAAAGAAGGAAAGGTCATGGGAGATAGGATACAAGAAATGTGGAACGGAAGTAAGGACACGGGGGAGGAGATACAAAGCAATATTATAAAGGAAATTCGGAAAGCAGCAGAGAAAAGTAAGAAAACTGCTCAGGAGATGAAGAATGAAGGCAGAAAAAGCCAAGAAGGTAGCAACAGAAGTGAAAGAAGATTCTAAGAAAACAGTTAAGGAAAGTCACGAGGAGATAGCAGAAGTAGGCAATAGAGTCGAAAACGTAGAAAGGCACCAAGAAAAATTGAGAAATTTATGGGTAAGACAGAGAATCGTATCGACAAAAGGATAGAAGAAGTGACAAATCATTTAGCAATTGAGAATCTTGAGTGAAATTTAGGAACTCAGAGCAGGATTTGATATGACAGCCCCGGTATCTATTGCAGAAATCAAAGAAGTACTGACCCTTCTCGTATTCAGTAAGCGGCAAGAAAACATCAGTGCCGGATGGAATGAAACACAAAACTGTGTAACACTGATTAGCAGTCACGATCAAGCTGAAAGTGAATATAGCTGTAGACTTAGCAATAGTGAGAATTTTCACCATGAGCCGAGACAGGAGGTGTGGTTCAAATGGTTCAAATGGGTCTGAGCACTATGGGACTCAACTGCTGAGGTCATTAGTCCCCTAGAACTTAGAACTAGTTAAACCTAACTAACCTAAGGACATAACAAACATCCATGCCCGAGGCACGATTCGAACCTGCGACCGTAGCGGTCTTGCGGTTCCAGGCTGCAGCGCCTTTAACCGCACGGCAGGAGGTGTGGCACGAATGGAAGCGACAGTCATAGTAAGCGTAAAGGGGGAAGTGCCACTCGATTACAAACATTTCCTCCACGTACGGAAGTTCCAATATTGTAAAGACGGGGGGAATATGCTTCACCTAAATTTGGATTTCCCTATTTTATTTGTTGATGCTTCCGTCTTGGCCACTGGCTTACAATCTAGCATTTGTGTGTGCACACCTGGAAGAAAAGGTAGCAGTAAAGATGCGTGGCATGGCAGCTACGTGTAGTTCATACAAAGAGTTTGGAGATGTGTTCTTAGGGTAACCAGATGCAATTGTTTAAAAAGGAGGACAAACAGCTTCAAAAAGGAGGGCAAAGGAAGAAAAAAAGAGGACACATCAAACGGGTCAACTGCAGATGACTATACCACCCTTCAGCTTTGGACAAGTCACGTGACTGCCGGGAATTACTAGTAAAACTAGTAGTCAATTGTTACTGATGGTCAGGTGGTGGTTAACTGAGCAATATAAAAAAAATTAAAAACATTGATTGTGGTGACAGTGTGGCGTCAATTGTTTTGTTATGTCAACAACACGGAATTTTTTACAAAGCGAAAAACGTAAGGCCATTCACCTTACTTCATTCGACGCACTACTACCAACATCTACAATTCAAGCAGCAGCTGACGACATGTAAACTGCACTTTAACCTTTCCGAATACAAATAAACTGAATGACTATGAAACAATGAAATAAAACCATGACAGCGAATTGTAAATTTAACTGTATTACGCTCAACTTTGCGAAAAAGCCGGACTCTGTAAAAATCCGCCCGGACCCCGGTCAAAGAGCTAAAAAGGAGGACATGTCCGGATTAATCCGGACGTCTGGTCACCCTATATGTTCTTAACGAGGTACTGGTTACAGGAATCTCAAGTGAGAATTTAACAAGACATGATCATTAGCAGAGATAACGTGGGGTCAGGTTGCGTGTAGAAATTCGTGGATGCAATAGTAGAGAAGAGCCAGTTCCCTGATGTATCGTGCACTCCCGGGGAGTTCGTTAGGTACTGCTACACAAAGTTATTGTCACATTATCAGCAGATGTTAGAAGGCAATGCAACGAGGATATAAGCATATTTTGCAACATGTGTGAAATGATATTTGCATTCAGCGAATGGAGTAGCAGTGAAAGTAGGGGTGATCACGAAAGCCGCTTTAACGGACCGATGTGAGAACAATAACAGTTACCATAGCAGGAACGAACCCACAGCCAGTGACAAGGTCCATCAAGAGGCACACATCATGGGCGTAAAACGGAAGCTAGAATAACGACAGTTATGAACTATGAAACAGCGCCTTGATGCAAACACCGTGTTATTTGTTTATTTCTTAATTATCCCAAACTAGTTTCGGCGATAAATATCACCATCATGAATGGCTTTTTTATTTCAATCTAAAACATGCAGAAAATGGTATGGTTGTACAAACACAGTAAAACATAAATACATTTTTACAAATCGTCTTTTGAAATATAGTTTGATATTGATACTTTTATACTACCTTATTTATTGTATGCTACAGCAAGTTTTAAGCTATTATTGGCGCTGTTTGTGACACATTTTCTGTGCTCTTTTTCTGTTGCCGTCTTTTTATACTTAGCTAACATCATGTCATCTGCAACCATGTGAGCGGCTGTTAGTACACCTTAGTTAGTATACCTTTGAGTATTTGTTTACTAACAGCCGCTCACATGGTTGCAGCAGATGACATGATGTTCGCTAAGTATAAAAAGACGGCAGAAAAAGAGCACAGAAAACATGTCACAAACAGCGCCAATAATAGCTTAAAACATGCTGTAGCATACAATAAATAAGGTAGTATAAAAGTATCAATATCAAACTATATTTCAAAAGACGATTTGTAAAATTGTAATTATGTTTTACTGCGTTTGTACAACCATACCATTTTCTGCATGTTTTACATTTAAAAAAACCAACTGATGATGGTGATATTTGGCGCCGAAACTAGTTTGGGATAATAAAGAAATAGACAAATAACACGGTGTTTGCATCAAAGTGGACTCAATTTGTGATATTACTATTTTTCTATGCAAACACGGACCAAACGGAAGAGTTCCAAGATAATATTATTGTGAAACAGCGGTTGGAACAACCACAGGAGTCAGAATTGCGGATCGCCTACACTCACAGGAATAAGAACCATGGGCAAAGATTTATGCTGAATGACGTGGTTGTGATAGGAACAAAGATTAGCCAGAGATAATCGAAATTGGGCGCCAAATCCACGCAATGACTAGTGTGAAAACAGTCCAACATGGCAAGGACTAAAAGAAAACGCAGGGACTACCCACCAAGAACGAAAATACAACATTGGGAATTGGGGACTATCAGGTCCGAGAAATTAGTTGCTGTGCATCATATCGGTCACATCAAGCGTTTCTTAGAACAGACGGAATGAAAGATACGAAAATCAGGCGAAGCAGTGAAGGCGAGAAGAGATTTGAAAAAGGTTACAGTTCCATTACACATGAGCATACAGTGTTGAAACCAACACCAATGCATGAAATACGTAGATGATCGGAGCCTGTATGGAAGAGCAACATTCGGCAAGAGTTACGAGGAAGAACCCAAATAAATATGTTTGTTGTACCTCGGTGTGCTGAAGTTCTCAAAGGGAAAGAGTTATGTTGGATTCAAAAGAATTATGTATGTTCATGAGACGCACTAACGTCTAGCATATATGAATATGCAGTTTAGCATAACAGGGGAAGGACTGCTGGACACAACTGTTGAGAAGCATTAGGAACCAGATTTGTGCCTCATGTCTGATTACTGTTGCATGCAAGAAGAAACGAATACTGATCCACAAATGGCGCTTTGTGTTACCGAGATGTTGTGATTGCCTTGTTACATTATGTGCTCTTGAATTTCATCTGCACTGACGAAGCGCTGGAGACGATTATTTGATAAATATGTATTTAAATCCTCGGAAAAATTTGGAAATTTGTGGTAAGGACTATGGGACAAAACTGCTGAGGTCATCGGTTCCTAGGCTTACGCACTACTTACTCTAACTTAAACTAACTTACGCTAAGGACAACACACACACCCATGCCGGAGGCAGGACTCGAACCTCCGACGGGGACAGCCGCACGAACCATGACAGACGCCTCAGACTTAAGTCCTTGCCAGAGGTGCGAATGGGCGTTAATTTTGATTGATATTTGTGTAGTACAGTCGTTCGACGCCAGAGGACGTTCAAACGAAATGATTGTTCAGTATGAACAGCACGGTTTTTTATAGGAGCGTGACTGGTACGAGTCTGAGGTGGTAAGCAAGGTCTTACGAGGGATGACATGGGTGAGCCACAACAACGGGAATATGAGTCGCGCTTCGGTACATTTAGATGTTGACCAGTCTGCAACAATCACACCTCCAGCAACAGCATAGGATTAGATGTAGAATATACTGGCAACTAAAGTTTTTTGTGCTTAAACAGCGCACAGGTGAGAGAGGAAGCACAGAAGATAAAGAACGATTAATAGAGTTACGACAGACACGGATTATAGACAACGTTGGGCGTATATTATAATGAGGAAGCAAAAGTAAATTACACGTATATATCTCACGAAGAGGACAAGGCAACATGATGATCATCTCAGCTCGGCTTCATGTGCAGTATTTTTAAAGGCACATAATAACTTGATGTGTATAATCTGTACTAGGATATTGTTTTTATGTTGTCAGATTTTTGTCAACAGCTAAGCCGTTCAGCATAGGAAGTTCTAACGAAGGAGCTATTGTAGGAAATAAAGATAAACAATGATGGTTAGATACATAAGGCTGGTACCACCCAAGAGCAAAAAAATCTCAGTTTTTATACCAATATCTTAACATGTTTAATTAATTGTGATATCTTCCAGCTTATTTGCATGATGTACATGAACAACTAGATTTAATGCGCTTGCAGATTAACTGAGATTGTTACACTTAAGGCATGGCCTGAGTAAAATGTGGTGTAATAGTGATTAACTAACAACCCATTAACCTTGTACTAAAGCCAAACTTCAGCTGTGATAAACTCAGGTGATGCAAATGATGCAAGGATCGTGTTGCCATCAGCAGCACTGTCAGTCTATTATAAAATCAATCATAAGAAGTTCTGTTGCGAAAATGCCCTAATTTTTGTTGTTATAAAGAGCTCTGTAAATTTTACATTGCTTGTCATCACACTAGGACTTGAATTCGAGGTCATTACTTTGATTTACTGCTTACTATTACAGTCGCTCCATATTTTTAAAGTCATTCTCATGGAGATGAGTCTGGTCTTGAGGACCTTGCAGAATCACACAGACACAGGGAGTGGGGACATGAGGATGGCATGCTTCACTGCCCGATGGAAAGTGGAGGTGATTCGCAGGCACTCATCCCAGCTGGGAGTGACTGTAGTCAAGGTCAATCAGCTATGGCAGACCACTTTAGGAGACTCACGATGGGGGCTCCCGGGAGGCAAGAGGCGGGCAGCGACAGGTGACTTCAGCGGTGAGCGGCAGTCTGGACCGACAGAGCGGCCACTGCGAATAAGGGAATCCCGTGCACTACGGGCACCCTTAGGACTGGGGCTGTACCACAGTAAAGGAACTTTTTACCTTCGAGAATTTATGACAGAAAGAGTCTTCATGGCCATAAAGTGAACTCACCATTTTCTCCTGCTGGAAATTTTTGGCCATTACCCAGTCTGTGCCACAACGCAGTAGTGTGCTACATGAACATTACCCATTACAATATTTCTGTTCTCACAGTGCTAATATCCTTTTCCTATTGGCTGTTAAACTCAGGACCGATCAGAATAACCTTCTCACATTAAACTCTTGGACAGCAAGGAATGACTATCCAAGCTACTCCAGAACTAGCTACTGTTCAGCTCTAGCGACGGATTAGCAACACACTGTCCTGTTACAGTCGAGCTGGCAAATAAACGACCTGCACCAGTCACAGTACTATGAATGTTGAAGACACCAGACCGCATATGCCGTGCACCTGTTGCCGTGGAAATGATACACTCAGAAAACGCTACTCGTGTTATTACCGAGTGAGGCGATGTCAAAGCCGGTGTCACTGTCACACCTCTCTGGACCATACCTGGGCTGACTGGAAGCTGATACGCCTGCTGTCCACATGGTTGGCTGAAGCTACCCAATGCATCACGCCCACACTGCAAATGACGACCAGATGGTGATATCAAACTGATCCACTTTCCCTTCCACCGTACGCTGTGCATCAGTGATCCCCCACTACATTGTGTGACAAAGTGAACCCCAGTGCACTGTAAAGTAATACAGCCTCAAGAGGACGTTCATATTCAGTGATTTGTGTTCATTATAGAAACTGTCGTGTTTGATGTCAATGTTTTGTGTGTTTATTATCATGTATTTTGTTCTGTATCGTTGCTGTCACATGTCTTGCCAATTAATTGCTGATTCGACAAGTTCACCCATGCTCATTCTTAAGACTTCCATGGTCACACATAAAGATTTTTTTACAATTTTGATTGGCATTGTCGCATTAGATCTGGTACTCGTAACATGTCTTCACAAACAAACTATTTCATTTTTTATTTAGTATCAAATTAACTGCTCAATTACTTGAAAACATAGCTACATTTAAGCACAGTTTTGGAATGATAATATTTTATGTTTTTTCAATGTTACTCAACTTTTTCTATGCATCATTGTACAAACGTACTGCATTTTTACAAGTACCTCTTGTGGATTTGTGTCATGATCACATCTATAAGATGTTTCTATATTTTCAAAACATGATTAATACCCATATATTATGTAGATGACAGGTATTTTTCATATATATTCGTTGGGTATGTCGCACGAGTGGACCTTCAGCCACAATGTTTTCGTCCTGTAATGAAATGAGTGAACAAGGAACCATACTTGATGAACAACAGAGTAACAGATGTAATTTTGTAATGTAATTTTGACTCTGACATTATTAAAGAGATTCTTTTGTCTGATAAGCTGGTATTTGCTGTTGTGTATATTCAATATTTTACCAAGGACCCGCCTTCGGCATTCAGTCCAGCACTAAGTAAAGGTTAGAATGGTTTCCTGGTGGATGTATGTGACTGTCTGTTTGGCAATTGGTTATTATCTACATGTTGTGGTTGTCAGGTTTACTTGTTCTACGCTATTAACAGTTATTGATGCTCTTGTCAGTTGGGTAATCCTGACATTCTCGAGAAATCAGATGGATTGTGGGTAACAAAATTTTGCTTGTTGCTGCCCCTCTGCCTATCCTAAGAGCCCCTGGTACAATATTATTACAGCTAGGAGGCGTTATGAAAGACAGCAAGCCATTTTGCATTCCCCTTTTGATTTAACGTAAGAACATGTCACTAATTAGAGAATAATGAGGGAGTGGAATGTGACAATAATTTTTTATGAAGGTGAACTGGATTACAGTGGCTATACGTATTGACTTCTAACTAACTTAATATGATATACATTTAATACGGTGCAGATCTTCCTTGTTTTTGTCTGTGCGTTCCGTAAGTGTGTGGGAATGGGAGGCAAGCTGGACCTGGTACAGGAAAGGCAGTGACCAACTGTAACGAAAAAAGCGAGCCTGTGGCATCGGCACAGGCGGGCAGCCTCTGGTGTTCATTCCAGGACAGCGCGCCCCGCCCCGTACCGAGCTGAGGCCAGGAAAGGAACTGTGTCGGTGTGCCGACATTTGCCACGATTTTACCTGCTCCGAAGGGTTGGATCCTTTGTCTCCCCCTTCCCCTCCGCCTCCTCACTCGCCGCCCGACCCGCAGTAAAGGTACTTACTGAGCCTTTCCGCTGCTTTTCTTAACATAGGACCAGAATCTCTATGGGTTTTCCGCCACATTTCTAGAGAGAGTTTCGTTGTGGAAACTATTAAATGCATCTCGCATTGAAATACGCACCAAATTTAGAGCCACAGTAAAACATCGCCAGTCTTGGAGATTTTGCGCTCGTCTAAATTATACGTGCCATTTTCGGCGCTCCTGCAGCAGCTTTCTGTCGTGTTTTGTGTACCGTGGGGTATCAGTTCCGTCTGATATTAATTTATTTGGTATGAATCTCTCGAGTGCTGTTGATACTATTTCTCTGAACTTAAGCCACATATGGTCTTCACTTAGATAGTTTGGAAGGATTGGTGACTGTCTCTTAGAAAGACGTCAACCGAATTTTTAGTTGTTTTTATAAATATATATATTTCGTGTTTAGTTTTGGTGAATTTCTTTGTTACGGAATTGATCCTCGCTACGACTGTGTGTTCACTAATTATTGTACCCGTCGTGATGCTCAGGATTATTTGTGGCTAAGAGGTCAAGTGTGTTTTCGTAACCATTTACAATCTGAATGGCCTTGTGAACTAATTGTTCAAAATAATTTTATAAAAAGCATTTAGAACAATTATGGAAGTTGTTTTCTATCCACAGTAGGATCTGAAAATGTATTTTTGTCAACATATGGAAGGTAGATTGAAGTCACTGCCAACTATAATTGTATGAGTAGGATACCCATTTGCGATGAGACTCGAGTTTTCTTTGAAATGTTCAGCAACTGTTTCATATGAGACCGGAGGTAGGTAAAAGGAGCCGGTTAGCAATTTATTCCGGTTGCCGAATATAACCTCTGTCCACACTAAGTCACAGGGACTACCTGCTTCAATGTCGCTTGTGGGCAGGAACACACATTACATTATTTTTCCTTAAGTTGTGCTTCTTGTTTCTGATGCAGTGGAGATCATTACAATTACGGCTCTTCCCTCCAAAACCTAGGATGCTTTCTCTGTGATGCTGTAAATACCAGAGTTAAACAATGTAGAACAACAACGTACGTTACAAGCATAGAATTCTGTTTTATTTCATTTCCTCATTTCTAACATTTTAAAATTGTACATTGACTTTAGATGACATGTCAATCATAGATGTTCTTATCTCTGTTTATGAACGTACTTTCAGTCATGTTTTGAACATTGTCCCACTACACTTTATTAACTAATGTATCGCCAAGGGATATCGGATTTTAGAGAGTAAATTAATATGGAGTATGTCGTTCTTCTTTTCAAAAATTCACATACCGATTTCTTCTTTCCTTATTGTCTTTTGGGCATGTAGTTGTAGTAAATAAAGTAGGCACAAATGCAGCGATCAAAAAGAAATGATTAGCGTACATTCGCATTCTCTTTACAGCGTTCCTTTCTTGTTGCTCCCATAGCGATGGACTGTTTCTATCGCAATCAGTAAGCGTGAAAGGAAGCTACCGTACTGACAGAGGGATCTATATTTATACTTGGCAGAACTAATTACATACTGACATAATCGTCGGAACTGCTTTCGTTTCCCAAAAGATATAAATATTTCGATTTCGGAAAATAAGCTCTGTATTTCGCCAAGATGTCGAAGAAGAAGGTCCCTTACGTACTGGTTGTATCTAGTAAGAGGTGAAGACGGGCGACTGATGACCTCAGAAGTTAAGTCGCATAGTGCTCAGAGCCATTTGAACCATTTGTGGAGACGGCGGTTTGAAAGCGGACAGAAGAAGTACGAGGAAGGGCGTCCCTTACCTGAAGGATCGCTACTCAAGCTACCTGGCGAAGGGGCAAGTGTGGCAAATGTCCGGCGTGGCAAATGTCCGGCGTGGCAAATGTCCGGCATTCACTCTGTCAGCCAGAGACTGGCACTTTCTCGGGTTCTGAGGAGTGCCTTCAGGAAATAACAATCATACGCTTTCCTAAAGAAACATGGCTTGCAGAGAGATAAGAGCCTAGCCTCGGGCGCTGTTTTTACGTTCAGAGGACCCCTGGTACGATGCTAGTTACTGGGTGCGAAAGCGAGCAGTTGGTAAAAAATGTTTGTGACGTCACGGAGACACCACCGAAAAAGCAGCTTTTTGGAAGGAAAAGGGCGAACCGAGAAGTCGTTGGCGATCTATCACGGCGTGTTTTTCATGGTGGGATTTTTGAGCATGAAAGAACCGCGCCATCGGCTGGCTGAGTGTACATACTCTGCGAAAGTGTGGGGAAGTCATGTTTTGCGGGAAGGAACAGCAGGCTGCACGGTGCAACTAAAAATAATGGAGTTCGTTGGGAGATAGGGAAGCGTGTGCACCTTGTTCACATCAGTACCGCTCGTTTGGAGATGGAGAGCCGTGCACATTTATCGCACAACTTAGCAGAGGAAGGGGGTCGAGAGTACGTGTGGTTGGAGGGTCAACCCGCATCGTGTACCACAGAGCCATGTGCAAGATGGCAGCAGTCTGCACGTCTAATGCTGATTAATTATGGTGAGCATAATTACAATACCAGCAACGTAGGATAACTCCCGGTCCATATTTGCTGAAGTCATTGCGATCATCCCATTCCTTTTTGGGGAACAAATGTACAAAATATGAACACAATTTTCAAACTTCAGAAAAGAGCCATAAGAATAATAACCAAAAATACTAGTCGAGCTCATTGTAAAGATCTGTTCAGAACACTGGGGATTTTAGCTGCTCCATGTGAATACATTTACCAGTTAGTTGTACAAATCAAAAATAACATTGGTAATTACTGCACAAACAGCTCTGTCCATGACCATGCAACAAGAGATTGACTCAACTTACATTTACCAAGAAAAAATAAACATAAAACTCAAAACAGCATTTTCTACCAAAGGATAAAACTGTACAGTAAATTACCAAACGAGATTAAAGAAATTGCAAAAATACACTTATTTAAAAAGGCAGCTAAAAAGTACCTGTTAGGCAATACATTTTATACATTGAAGGATTACTTAGCTAAAACAGAGTAGGGGTTTGATAAAAATGTTACACAAATAAATAATAATAATAATAATAATAATAATAATAATTGTAAAATATCCAACATTCCACATAACACCTTCTCTTTATGTTTTTTTCCTTCTGTTTTTTCCTTTCTAGAAATACTTACCCCCAAGCTATGCATGGCACAATACTAATACTTCCTCTTTCTGAGCTCAACATTTTACTCATTATGGAGGGATGCTGAGTCAGTTTTTCAGGATAGCAAATGGGAAGTTGCGGTAGAGAAAATGGCCCAGAGATTTGTGTGTGTGTGTGTGTGTGTGTGTGTGTGTGTGTGTGTGTGTGTTGTGAGTGAAGTGTTATGAAACAATGTGTGTATAGTGTGTGCAGTGACTGAAGGTGAGATATGAGTGAACAACGCGGTATTACATTATTTAATAAGTTATTTGTAAAAAAGTATTGTATACCACGAGTAAATCTAATGATTGTCTCTAACTAGAAATCTGTAAATATATGTGTATACGAATTAGCTTATTTTAAATTGATCTAAATTTGTAAATACTTTGACATGTCCTATATCCTTGTAAAAAGAGATCTACAGATGAATAAAACTACTACTACTACTACTACTACTAACAGCATTGCTTTAGTAGATGCATGTTTCTCAGTATAACTATCAGACCAACAGTCACTGTATTCGTTTTCATAAAAGTGAGATTTTGAGGAAGTCTGTTGCGTCTAACAGACATGTCTTCTTGTTCGTTCAAATAACGCTGAAAAACAATAAGTTTACTGGGTATATTTGACATAGGGGACGTTCGTAAAGGAAATTGATATTCTTTCATAGTCAGGTTCTTTAATGTGTGTTTTAATTGAATAAATAAATGTGTTAATCCAGAGCTTGTTTATGTTAACACCTTCCATTCATATCAAATTTATTTCTTCGTAATTCTTCACCTTTAGATCCTTAGCTAGGGCCGTAAATTCTTCGTGCTATCAATTTCATTGAGACCTGAGAGACCTCTGTCATCATGCTCCCGCACTTTCGTTCATTTTCAACGAGTAGTTAGTATATTATGGTACTCTATCTACACTGGAGCCCCAAAGAAACTGGTTGGGCATGCGTATACAAAGACAGACATGTTAACAGGCAGAATACGGTGCTGCGGTCGGCAATGCCTATATAAGACAAGTGTCTGGCGCTGTTGTCAGATCGGTTACTGCTGCTACAATGGCATGTTATCAAGATTTAAGTGAGTTTGAAAGTGGTGTAATACATCTCCGGCGGTACACCGAAAGGTTACCGCCCTTCGATAGTGCCGTTTTCGCGCTAATCGAAGTGCTAGGGTTTACAGGTGCCAGCCAGCCAGCCAGCCAGCCAGCCAGCCAGCCAGCCAGCCAGCAAGCAGCAGTTCCCGGTCCCGGCCTGCAGCGGTGGTCCCGCAGCCAGCCAGCCAGCCAGCCAGCCAGCCAGCCAGCCAGCCAGCCCTCCGGTGGCAGCAGCAGTCCTGCCAGCAGCAGCAGCAGCAGCAGCAGCAGCCGCCGCCGCCGCCGCCGCCGCCGCCGCCGCCCCGGCCCAGTCCGCGGCAGCAGCGTCCCTGCCTCTCGCCGTCGCCGTCGCCGTCGCCGTCGCCGTCGCCGTCGCCGTCGCCGTCGCCGTCGCCGTCCGTCGTCTCCCAGTGTGTGTCCTGTCCCTTTAGTGCTGTGTTTTTCTTTCTTCTTCTTGTCGTCATGTCCGCCCCCACCACCACCGTCACTACTACCACCACCGCCATCGTGTATACGTCCCCTTCCGCCGCCACCACCACTATCACTTGGTGTGCCCAGTCCCACCCCCCTCCTTCCATCCCTCCCCTCCTCTCTATCCCTTCGCCCTCGCTCTTTGTCGCCCCCTCTCCCGCCTCTTCCTCTCGTTCTGATCCTTTCCCCCCACTCCCCCAGCCTGTCACTGCAGCTCCGGCTAGGGTGGTGGCCCGTCGGGCCACTGCCCACGCCCAGCTCTCCCCGTCGCCGTCGCCATCGCCATCACCGCCACCACCGTCATCGTCACCATCACCATCACTGCCACATTCGCCTGCACCGTCCCAGTCACTCTCTCCGGCGCCGACTGCTGCGTCCGTGCCGGGACCTGTCCCTTCCCGCCACCTCCCCATCGTTCCCGTCCCTCATGTCACCACCCGCCCATCTGCCGCTGTCAAACGCCCTAGTGGCGCCTCCACTTCCTCTGCTCCTAAAAAGGCTCCACCCCGCCCCCCATCCCCCCCCCAAAATGCCATGGACGTCTCCCCACCAGGCCCCGCTCCCCCCTCCTCCTCCTCCCCTCCCGGTCTCTACAAATATCTCCTGTCCCATCCCGATCCTTCCTTCCTCGAGGCCCGGAATCTCTCCCTCCTCCTCCGCCAACATTTCCCTGGCGCCCCCATATCTCTCCTTACTCCCAGACGGGATTCTGTTCTTATCTCCTCCCCCAGCCCCACCCTCCATACTGACATCCTCTCCCGCCTCCCCATCACCCGTTTTGGTCCTCACGCCACCCTCACCCCTGCTCCCTCCCCATCTCCTACCCGCCAACCCCAACCCCCGCGTCGCCCGCCGACCCTCACCGCCGTGATCACTCGGCTTAGCCCGTCGATCACGGAGGAGGAGGTGCTGGCGGAGCTGACGGCCCATCCCACCCTGGAGGTGCGGGCAGTCCGCCGCATTTTCAACGCGACCGGCCCCACCCGCCTTATGCGGGTTTTCTCTGAGGACGCCCCCTCCATTGACCGTCTCCTGAAGGAGGGTGCCCTCCTCTTCAATCAGCGGTTCACAGTCGACCCCTCCCGTTCCCCCCCTCAATCCCTGCGCTGCCAGAGATGTCTGCGCTACAATGCACATCCAACAGCCGAGTGCCGCGAGGCCCCCACCTGCCCGCATTGTCGGCAAGCGCACTTCCTCCGGCAGTGCCCCAACCTCCAATCCCCTCCCTCCTGTAATACCTGCAGCCTCCCCCACCCCACCTACTCCCAAAAATGTAAAGCCCGACCTCCTCCTACCACTCCTGAACTCACCGTCCCTGTCCGTCCCCTGGACGCCCCCACCCCTCCTGGCAATTCCCTTCGTCCCCCCCCCACTGCTGAGGACATCATCAGGTTCCTCACCATTGTCCTCCAAAACGTCCATCCCTTTCAGCGCCCCCACACCTTACAACAGATCTCCCTCGCCGCCCGTTCCATATTCCACCTTAAAATGTACGCCACCTTTTCCAATAACCAGGCCCATTTCACCTTCTCCCGCCTTGACACCCTCGTCTAAGTCCTTCCAATGGCGCGACAGCATCGTATCCTTTTCAACAATATCCGCTCCCTTCCCGCCAACAAGAACCTCTTCCTGCACACCCTTGCTACCCACCGTGTGGATGCCTTCCTCCTTAATGAAACCTTCCTCCAACCCCACCACTCCATCCACACCTCCCCCTATCTCCTCCACCGCTCCGATAATCCCCTCCCAGTTGCGCGTGGCGGAGTTGCCATTGGCCACCACCGCCAGATCCCCGTTCGGCTCCAGCCTCTCCTTCCCGACCCCACCGAACACCTGATCCTTAGTCTCTTCTTCCCCGGCCTTACCATTACCTGTGCCACCATCTATGTCCGCCCCAACGCCCCTCTTCCTTTCGACTTCCTCTCCCACATCGACCGTACCTTCTCCTCCTATGTGATCGCCGCCGACCTCAACATCCATAGTCGCTCCGCTGCCCAGTTACGGCGGTGGCATCGGTTCCTCTCCTCCCTTCAAGGCGACCTCATCCCCATCCCCCAGCACACCCGTCCCGAATCCAACTCCACTCCCGATGTTATCCTCTCCTCCCCCAACCTCCTTGGTCGCATTACGGTGGATGTCCTGGAGCCTATTGGTAGCGACCATCTCCCTGTCCTCCTCACCGTGTCAGACGGCCGTCGCCCCCGCCCCGACCCTCGTCATGACCCTCCCCCTAAGTACATCCATGACTATTCCCGTGCCAACTGGAATGCCTACCGGGATACCCTCTCCACTCAGGTCGATAGCCACCCTCTCGCCTACCGCCGTCCCGATGATGTCACCCATGCCGCCTCCTTTCTCCAGCAGACCTTGTCTGAGGCCGTGGAGGCCCACGTCCCTACTGTTGCCGTCCACCCCCACCGTCCTACCTTACCACCACAGGCCGTCCTCCTCCTCCGTGAATCCCGTCGTCTCTACCGTGCCTTCCTCCGCACGCGTGACCCGGACACCCTACGACGCCACCGGCAACTACAGCGACACATTCGAAATTTGCTCGCGGCCAAGAAACGCCGGGACTGGCGACAGACATGCACCCGTTTAAATGCTACCCTCCCTATAAACTCGTCCAAGTTCTGGACCGCCTTCCGTCGCCTTACCGGAACTAAACCCTCCCCCTACTATCCTCTTCTCCACGATGATCACCCCTTCCCTGACGCCCTTAGTAAGGCCAATCACTTTGCCTCCTACCTGTCCGATGTGTTTTCCATCCCTGATGATCCCCAGTTCGATTACTCCCTCTTCCCAGATATCCGCGATCGAACTGACACCTCTGTCCCTCCCCTCGCTCCTGGTTTCCAGTACTTGGACAACATTCCACACACGGACCTTAATGCCCCCATCACCACACAGGATCTCATCGATACACTCCGCACCAAACGCAACACCGCTCCTGGTCACGATCGTGTTACCTACCGTCACCTTCGTGAAGCTCCTGTCTCTTTTCTCTCCACCCTGGCCAGGCTCTACAATGTAGTCCTGTCCACCGGTTACTACCCCGACCTGTGGAAAACCTCCCGTATCCTCATGTTCCTCAAACCTGGCAAACCGCCGTCCGCCGTCTCCTCCTACCGTCCCATCAGCCTTACCTCGGTCTTCAGCAAGGTCCTGGAATCTATCCTCACCCGCCGCATCCACCAGCATCTCCGCCAGCACCGCCTCCTCCCCGTTACCCAGTGTGGCTTTCGGCCGTCCTTCTCTTCCGACGATCTTCTCCTTCACCTCACTCATCTCCTTTCCGAACAGCTCAATTCCCGTCGCTCCGCAATCTTCCTCTCTCTTGACCTCGAACGCGCATATGACCGCGTATGGCATTCCGGTCTCCTCTTCAAGCTCCAAACCTTCGCCCTTCCCATTAACTACGTTCGTCTGATCGGTTCCTTTCTCTCCCGCCGTCCTTCCTATGTCACCATCCATAACACCGATTCCTACACCTTTTTCCCCTCCGCCGGTGTGCCCCAAGGCTCCGTCCTATCCCCCCTTCTGTACTTGTTGTACACGGCGGACATGCCGCCGCCGTCACCCCCTGTCCACCTTCTCCAGTTTGCCGATGACACCGCCTTCCTTGCCCTTGCCCCCACCCTGCGACGCTCCCAACGCCTTCTCCAATCCCATCTTGACCGGTTCACCGCTTGGTGCAACCAGTGGTTGCTCAAGGTCAATCCTTCCAAAACCCAGGCGATCATTGTAGGCAACACCACTCCCTCCTTCCGCCTCCTTGATTTCTATCTCACCGTTTATGGCCGTCCCATCGCTCTCACCCCCACCCTTAAGTACCTTGGCGTCACCCTCGACCGTCGCCTCTCCTGGACTCCCCATCTCCAGACAATCCAAGCCAAGGCACGTTCCCGACTCCGTCTCCTCAAGCTCCTTTCCGGCCGAACGTGGGGTTTGGACCCCTCCACCATCCTCCACACCTATAAGTCCCTCATCCGCCCTATCCTCTGTTACGCCCATCCAGCCTGGATCTCCGCCCCCCCTTCCTTTTATAAATCCCTCCAAATCCTTGAACGCCATGCTCTCCGCCTTGCCTATCGCATCCGTCTCCCTTCCCCCACGCGGATCCTGTATGACCTTATCCCCTTCCCCCACCTCCTCCTCTTCCTCGAAAGGCTACGAATCCTCTACACCTCCCGTAAACTCGATCCTCCTCACCCGCTCGTCTCCCCGATCCTCTCCCACCCCCGCCCGCTGCCGCGCCTGTACTCCCATGTCCCACCCGGTCTCCATCTCTCCACCCTCCTTACCCTCTCCCAAGGTGGTTTCCGCCAGCTCCCTCTCCCTGATGATGTCCTCGTCCCCTCCATCTACCCCTCCTATCAACTTTGACCCTGCCCCCCCTCCCTCCTGGTGTCCTTTCCCTGCGGCACCCTCCCTCCTTTCTCTTCCCTTCCCTTCTCTCTCCTTTTCCCCCATCCCCTCCCTCCACCCCTCTTCTTCCGGGCTTCCCCTCCCCCTTCCTCTCTCCCCCCTCTTTCCCCAGCCCGTGGCGTCCCTGCTCTCCCCTCTCGCTTTCCCTCTCCCCCTCCTCATCCTCCTCCTCCTCCTCCTCCTCCTCCTCCTCCTCTCTTGGCAGGTCCCCGGACTCGCACACGCATCGTGAACTTTCGCGCGCCGGAGATCTTCGCCCTCGGATTAGTGTCTGTGCCGTCGTGTCTGTGCCTCAGTGTTTCTCGCCGTCCACGCTCCTTCGTTCACGTGTGTCATCTACCTCGTCAGTGTTTGTGCCCAGTGCCGACGGTTTTTCTTGTTTGTTTCGTCAAGTGTGAACGGCTTCATGTTTTTTTTTAACTATTGTATCTCCTGTTTTTTAACCGCCATTCTGTTACTTGTCTGTCTCTCTTTTTTTTTTTCTTGTACTGCTTATGGCTGAAGAGCGGAGTACACTGTTCCGCTGCCAGCCCACCTTGTATGGGGTGTCCAAATTACAATAAAGAGAAAAAAAAAAAAAATGGTGTAATAGTTGGCGCATGGGCGATGGGACGCAGCATCTCCGAGGTAGCGATTTAAGTGCGGATTTTCCCTTACGACCATCTCAAGAGTGTGCCATAAATATCAGGAATCCGGTAAAACATAAAAATTTCCGACATCGCTGTGGCCGGAAAAATATCCTCCAAGAACGGGACCAACGACGACTGAAGAGGATCGTTCAACGTGCCAGAAGTGCAACCCTTCCGCAAATTGCTGCAGATTTCAATGCTGGGTGATCAAAAAGTGTCAGCGTGCTAGCCGTTCAAGGAAACATCATCGATATGGGCTTTGGGAGAAGAAGGCCCACTCGAGTTTCCTCGATGACTGCACGACACAAAGCTTTACGCCTCGCCTCGGTCCGTCAACATCGAAAATGGACTGTTGATGACTGGAAACCTGTTGTTTGGTCGGACGAGTCTCGTTTCAAATTGTACCACACGTCCAGAATTGCCACAGAGTGGCTCCAGGAACACAGAGACATGAGTCGAGTCCATGCCACGTCTTGTTGCGGCACTTCTGAGTGCTCGCGGGGGCCCTACACGATATTAGGCAGGTGTATCAGTTTCTTTGGTTCTTCAGTGTATCTCCTCCTTAAAATTTGGAGAGGAGTGTACTTACCCTTTTCATACTACTAGTTGCAAACGTGATTTGGGCACATTTATCCGTTTATCAACTAATACAGTCATTAAAGTTGTCTGGCTTACACTGTAGATAAAACTGATAGCACCTTACTGTGCCTAAATGTGTGGTGGAGAGATGTCCAAACAGAAAATCGGATGGAGGGTTACGTAGGATAATTCCAGAAGTTTGATTTTCTTTGTTTAATTCTACAGTTATGTCTTCATTTTGCTCTTTCAGATGTTACGTGGGCGACGGATTCTGGTTTGCTGCTGAAATAGCTAAACAAGCATTTAAAGGGCATTTGAAGATCAGAGTTCCAGTTAGTGTTAAGATGAAACGTCAATACCTGGTAAATAAAGCTGTAATAATGTATGTGAAACTCATCTTCTTGAAGCTGAGTACGATCTTAGCTGTGTGCAGTTTTTGTTGATGATTTGCACTGAGACTTTCGCTGATGAGTAAAGGGCACTGTTCTCCTCTTAAAAATTATAAGCACCGTCATTACCACTTAGCGGATAATAATAGTCAGTTCATTACTTACCCAACTCGACTTTACTTGCGATGTCCGAAATCCGCTGAATCGCTGGCAAGACAGCTGTTGTTAACTGAGCTGTTAACTTTCAGAGCTTTTGGAACTGAAATTTTTATTTGCTTGTGATGTATAGCAGTGTTAGATTCTTCGAATTTCTGACACAGAAGAAGAGTGTGTCACCAGTATTTGCTCGTCAAGTTAATGTAAGGTGAAATAATTCAGTACTCGAACACTTTACATACAGAATGAAACATTAAATTATGGTTCAGTAGTGTCGCACAGTATGTATGAGCTGGTAACTTGTATGTTCATATTTATGTTACGAATATAACAGCAAATGAGCTGCAGCATTGCTTATTGTTTGTTGATCTGGAGAACTATGAAAACGTTTCTTTTTCATTCTAAAGTATTTTCATCTTTGAAGCGTAAATTTCTACGACTTCGACGATGCAGCTTCTATAATATAAAGATGAGCAAAATTAACTGTGTAGTGATAACAAGCGGTTACGGTATGAGGCATGGGCGTGGCGAAAATCTGAGAGTGCGTCTAGACGATCGTGAGAAATACCATACAGTCGCCTGGGACAGAGGTATTATGAGCCTCCCTCCCCTCCCCTTTCCTCAGCCCCCCTCCACGCAATGTTCAAACCACGTCATAAAACGTGGCTACAGAAATTCTACTTTCAATAGATTTTACGGTGTTTCCCTCTTTGTGTTTAGCGCTTGAAGTTTACTTTCTCCATTATGTCGAGGGTTTGTTGTGTGAGGGCGAAAGCGTCATCGTTTGGTGCATGAACCTCACGCTCTGGCTAACTCGAACAAGGAGGAAAAAGTTGTGGTATTTGTCGCTATGTTTTCGTTAGAGCAGTCGGGCAAAACTTAGGGAAAATTGAACTATTTCATACCAAACAGAAGCGCGTTCTGTCATCGTACCACCTTCTTAAATTATTTAATAATATGTGTCGTACGATCTGTCAGGAATAAGAATAATTTCTGCTGAGAGGACGCCTTGCCTGAGACAGCCATCAAGATACTTGTTTCACTACCGGATGAAAAAGTGATACACCAAGACCGAGAGAAGTGATAACAGTAAAATTAATGGCACCGATTAGGGACATGGCACCACACAAATGATTGGCATTACAGACATGTACTTGCACTGTACTGTGGAAATTCAGTACGGGATAGAATCCACTATGTGCTACAATCAGAGCCGCTAGAAGTAGTGGAATGGACTTAAAGAGCGCCTGAATACGCTGCTGGTGAATACTTTGCCACTGGGTATGTAGGCGCGTCCACAAAGCATCAAATGTGGCTGCACGAGGACCCGAATCAACAAACTGCCGATCGACCTAATCCCAGATATGTTCTATGGGCGACACGTCAAACGAACGGGCAGGTCAAGGAATCTGTGGTGCCCGTCGTTCTTCGAAGAAGGCCTGCACATTCTTCGCGTTGTCCTGCTGATGTCTCAGGCTGTAAAACTTCCCTTATGTAGCAGTTGGCGTTCAGATTGTCCTCAAGGTGAGATCGCACGTCATTGGCAACGGCGTCCCAAACTATCAGACTTCGCGTTTGTCCACTCTGTCACTCAACAATACAAGCTGCACGATTGCGTTCACCATCGCGGCGTTGAACACGTATGCGGCCATCATTGTAGGAGAAGTTGAAGCGGGACTCTTCCGAAAACACACATTTTGTCGCTCAGCACGCCAGTGTCGGCGTTCACGTGCCCATTGCAGTCTGCGGTATCGGTGTGTTCTGACCAGCAGCAGCCGACGTAATAGCATGCGTCCATCACGAAGAAGACGGTGTCGAACCATCGACGCAGTCATGTCCATACCCGTTGCAGTGCCCCAATGTCGCGGCAACACTGGACGAAGCCACTCTGACCGATACGGCCAAGAGAACAAGATGGCGCTGTGGTGACATGATGTCGTCCAGTACCCTGTTGGCGCTGTGTACGGCCCTCTTCTCTTAACTGGTTCCACATACCCCTCACTGTTGAAGCAGCGTGCCCTGTAGGAGCCGCAGTGTCACAGGCCTTCCTCCAGGAGACTAATCATTCTGCCCCGTTCGAACACACTCATATACCGATATTCCAGCCTGTGACGTCAGCGAGGCATAGTGGCACTTGGTTAACGTCTCCACTTCGTATGACGGCTGCTTACTGACTGAGTGACCTGTCCGGTAACACTACAGAGGGCGCTACTGCCCTACGTGCAAGCCACCTCTCTGCCATTTAAATCACTTTTTACGATTTCGCTGTTCTACACATTCTCTTATCGCGGAGTATTGCAGACCATTGGTCCTGAGTGTTTCACTTCTTACAAACAGTAGCGTAGTAGCTGTCTTCGAAAATGTTGTATCCAGTATTGGAGCATTTCTAAGGAGAAATATGGTGCTGCCTCCACCTGATTCTTTCGTTGCTTCGTGTCGATACAGGATTAAACGACTACTCTATAATTCGACCCCGTAGCGGCAGTCGCTAATGAACGCCGTTACGGTGTTGTTGACGTCCAGACTTAACTGGATGGAAACCTGATACTAGAAGAAATAAACGTAACACGTATTTAGTTGTCAAGTGAACGAGATGTGGGGGGAGGGTTGGTTGGTTGGTTGGTTGGTTCGGGGAAGGAGACCAGACAGCGTGGTCATCGGTCTCATCGGATTAGGGAAGGATGGGGAAGGATGTCGGCCGTGCCCTTTCAGAGGAACCATCCCGGCATTTGCCTGGAGTGATTTAGGGAAATCACGGAAAACCTAAATCAGGATGGCCGGACGCGGGATTGAACCGTCGTCCTTCCGAATGCGGGGGGGGGGGGGGGGGAGTGAATACAATACTTAACCGATTATGCGCCATTGTGTAGGATTAAATCCCAAACGCCTCAAGCAAAACAAACTTACTTCCCGTGTGATTCATTGTCTGGTGAACGCCTTGCAACTGGACACCATTTTGACGACTTGAATGTCCGACATGTGCGTCGTTTAACTGAATGGTGTGGACGACTGCGATACGAGTGAAAAGTCGTGTTGATGTTGTCGGGAGATACGGTAGAGGGTAATAACCGCCCATGGAACGTAACCTACTTCTCTAGCTGCCGCCGATCTTCCGGCACAGTCATCTATACTGTGCGTGGACTTTCAGGAGAAACAGTCAATATTTTAAGAGGCTGTTATGGTGTCACAGCCAGTCACCACACTTGCTAGGTGGTAGCCTTTAAATCGGCCGCGGTCCATTAGTATACGCCGGACCCGCGTGTCGCCACTATCAGTGATTGCAGACCGAGCGCCACCACACGGCAGGTCTAGAGAGTCGTCCTAGCACTCGCCCCAGCTGTACAGCCGACTTAGCCAGAGATGAATCACTGACAACTACGCTCTCATTTGCCGAGACGATATTTAGCATAGCCTTCAGCTACGACCTAGCAAGGCGCCATAGCATTTGATATTATTTTATATTGTGGTTATAACATGTACCGTCAAGAGAGATGTTCTACAATTGTGGATTAAAGTTAAGTATTACATCAACTACGTACTTTATTTGCTACTATTAATTCCTTTAACTGTTCCACACCTCACGCCAATCTGCGTGAGCTTAACGCGTGCCTTTCGGCTTCCTCTCATTGTGACTTGGCTGTCTTGCCAAGTCACAACAGCTGCAATATAAATTAATTTGACCAAACATTAAATATAACATGCGCACATTTTTTGTTGGTTACAGAGAAAAGTTTTCATGTCGTATGTTGGTACTCTAGTCGCTATGGGTTCATTTATCGATTGTCATTTTTGTTTTCAAGTTCAAGTTGTGAGATTCTGTTTAAGTGATTTCTTGGCCAATTTCACTGCACCTTTGCTGCTGCACTTGCATGCTGCAAGTAGAGGAGTTAGAAACACCACGAGAAATGCGTGCTTGAATATATGGGCTGACAGTTATTGAACCATACAAAAAAAAACACAAATTAGTTGTAAACTACGGCGTGCACACACTTTATTCAACATGTAAACGTCACTACAGATATTCGGATTTAGGTTATGACATGTTCGATATGCCTGCCATCATTGGCGACGATGTGGTCAGACGAATAGCGAAATTCTGCATGACCCGCTGAAGTGTCGGAACATCGATGCTGTCGATGTCCTTCTGAATGGGTGTTTTCAGCTCAGCAACTGTTTTTGGGTTATTGCTGTACACCTTGTCTTTAACATAGCTCCACAAAAACGAGTCATATGTATTTAGATCCTGAGAATATGGCGGCCAATCGAGGCCCATGCCAGTGGCCTCTGGGTACCCCAGAGCCACAATGCGGTCCACAAAGTGCTCCTCCAGGACATCAAACACTCCCCTCTTCGATGGGGTCGAGCTCCGTCGTGCATGAACTACATCTTGTCGAAATCACGGTCACTTTGCATAGTGGGGATGAAAACATTTTCCAGAACCTTCACGTACCGTTCGGTAGTCACCGTGCCGTCAAGTAATTTCGCACCGATTATTCCGTGACTGAACATTGCATACCACACAGTCACCCGTTGAGGGTGAAGAGACTTCCCGATCGCGAAATGCGGATTCTCAGTCCCTCAAATGAGCCAATTTCGCTTACTGACCAACCATTCCAAATGAAAGTGGGTTTCGTCGCTAAACCAAAGCATGCGCATGTGCTTACTAATTACCATCATGCCCCGCGGTCAACTGTGCAGTTTGGACGTCCTCACGCAAACCGTTCAAAAGTTATGACGATTTTATTTCATATAGTTCAATAATTGTCACCCTGTAAATAAAGATGATACACAAGCCTGCAAGTAGTGGTGTGGTTTTTTATCTGTACAGGTACAGAGCGCTCAATACGTGGCAAGTGAATGTCCTCAGTACGTCGCAAGTGTCACTCTAAGTCAGAACAGTTTTTTTTTTTGTAGCTGTGAGTCGGAGTTAAGCGAATTCCAATCTGGGGAAATTGATGTTGCTCCTATGGTAGGTGCTTCCGTAACCAAGGTAGCCGAAATACCAGACTGGAAAGCGTTTAGTCGTGTTGTCACCAAAGTCCGTAATGCTGGGGCAATGTGCAGGACTGATACCTAATCTGACTTTACGTGTGAACAGAGTGGCTATGAAGTACAAGACATTCATTTAGTACAGTGGCTCCCAACCTTTCTTAGACTATTACCCTTGAGCGCAATTAGACACTAGCAAGTACCCTCCCCCCTGCCCCACATTATCGCCAAATTTAGCATCTAACTAAATTGCAGAATGAAAGACTTTTCTTGGAAAATTTTTATTTTCAAAATAATGAACGATAAATGATATTTAGTTTCTGTGTGTGTGTCTGTGTGTGTGTGTGTGTGTGTGTGTGTGTCTGTGTGTGTGTGTGTGTGTGTGTGTGTGTGTTTGAATGAGGAAGGAATTCGTGGTGCATCGCAAGTACTACCCACAACTCCTTCTCAGATAAGAAAGCTAACTATCCACAGTGAGGGTAGACACTTGTCACAAAACACACTTCCCCTGCATTACCCGTTCTACTGTGACTCTCGCTTGACCTGCACGCTGCAACCCCATTTAAAATCAACCAAGTTAAAATGTGTGCACTATACTTGCTGTCCGTAAATCTCTTGGTTGCTGCAGTACTTACTTCTGAGCTGACAGAAATTGGAAGACTTCAGGCTATTAATGCTGTATGTCTGACCACCGCCACTAATAATAATAATAATAATAATAATAATAATAATAATACTGTATACAGCACTATAGCGCTTATGTAGTTACTGTTGTGTCGTGTTGTCAATTAATTGATTTATCTTTTTCGAAGCGAGTAATGAAATAATTTCTGGACTACAGCAGGTACTATTTTCTTGAGATATGTAGCATTTTTTTACGTATATGTCTCACTTTTATCATCAGCGATGTGTGGGACAAAGCACAACATACGTGTGCAGTGGGTGGACTACGTGAGGAACCTGTAACCTCCACTGCATTTATGCTACTAATTGAGAAAAAGTAATTACAGATAACTTACATAATCAATAGTAGAGTCTTACAAAATTGTGATAGTAGTAATGATCTTTTGAAAATAATTTATTTTCGTGACTGAAACAGAATCGAATAGTTTAGTCTTTACCCATCTACAAGAATATGGCGAGCACTAGGTATGCACGGCCTCTATCCTTTCATTTACAGTAGGTTCAACACCTTGGAGAAAGACATGAAGCTGAGCGCTTGAAATTTTATCGTTGACTAGGTACAAATTGCCGAGTGTTCCTATTAATATTCTTTACCGTTGAAGCCGCTTTCCCTGATTGGTATCAATAACACTCTTAGCTCACATCAGTGGTCCGGAGAAAACCCATACGCCTTTGTGGACACTCATTTCCAACAACGGTTCCTTTCAAATATGTGGTGTGGTATGATGCAAGATCAGCCGATTGGGTCTGCTGTGTTACCGCATCGTCTTACAGAGGCTCTCTGTAACTTTGATGGGAATCATTTGTCTTTGCTTAACATCAGGGTAAGTACTGGTTTGGGTTACATTCTACCAGCTGTATCTCTGTAACCAATAATAACTGGAAACGTGTTATACGGTATGTTTTATTCAAATCTGTCTGTAGTCCATCCTCCTAAAATATTTACGACTTCTGGAACACCATACATAGAACAGATCCGCTTTCGCTACAACACTCACAAATACAGGCGCATTTGGCCGCTCGGCTCCCGACCCCTTCGTTTATCACACGAAGTATGTATCTCGTTATTTCACATTTTTATTAGATGACAGTCTCAAGGGGAAAAGTGGTCAAGAGGTTATTGCTCAGAATATTTCGTATTAATTTTTATTGGTTATCAATGACGAATTCTGTGGAAGCTTTCCTTGCGATGTTTCACGTTGATACTTGAGACCTGTTTACTTAATGGTAACCTTTCGCAGTCGGTAATAGTTACATTTTCAGACAAGGAAACCAAATTAACGAATGAAAACGCCCTAGCGTACTGCATCTCTTATAGTTCTTAAATATACTGATGCTCTCTCAGGTACTCACTTCGCTCGGTTGGCATGTAATCGACGCACGGCAGCTGTGCCAAAATGTATATCTGTTGCTTCAGAAATCTTAATTGTTCTAGGCGTCAGCCTGAGGGAAAGCTTGGCGTTGATGTAAACTGTGTTTCTAAATTGAAAGAGGACATATGGCGTCTACGAAACGGCAGCAACAGAAGTGTAGCCGGACTAAAAGTCTTGTGCTTCTTCTTCGCCTTTTTGTATGTCGGCATGTATATCAGTTTTGGTAATGTTAGTGGTATGTGGTGGCCACATGAGCTTCCTGAAGGCACCACTTCCCCAGGTCGGCATTTGTGTTCTCCGTCTATCAGCGTCTAGGCGACTGTAAGAACGTTTTCTAAATGTTCGCATAGCATGTATCTGAGGTGGGACGTGGCTGCTAACTAGGCATTCACCTAGTGAGATGTGGGAAACCGCCTAGAAACCACGGGCTGGCTGGCACACAAACCCTCGTCATTAATCCTCGGGTAAAGGGGAGGGGGGGGGGGAATCTGAGTCTTGGCAGGCCCAATTCCGGTTCCGGAAGCGGCGCTTTAACACGCACGGATATCCGGACGGGTCTTTAAAAAACTGTACTTTTAGAAGATGGTAAATGCATACTATCACAATTGTGGCTCAAGTTTTCGCGCGGGATAGATTACACAGGCTGATATCTTAAGAGGTTGCTTTTTTCTGCTGAAGCCAAGTTGGTGATGTTTACTTGTAAGAGTGGGTGAGAAGAAAGAAGTTTTATGCATTCTTCTAATCTTTATTGAAAGTATATTTCTCTCTTACAGGCGACCTGACAGCACCTATACAACTATGAAATTGCAATTATTCAATAACAGTGTAAACATATAATCACAGCCGCTCTTGCAGTCCTCCTATACAACTATGAAATTGCGACTACTCAGTAACACTGTTTTGAGATATGAAGCTGAGGCGGCTTCCTAGTCGTCACTGCTGCTGCTGGTGGGGGGAGGAGTGACGCAGTTGGATCGCCTGCGTTTGCAGGGGCGGCGCCGCAGCTGCGGACCCGGGGCCCGGGTGGCGCCAGTCGAGGTCGACGGCACAGGCTCTTCCTCCTTCAAACAAGAACACAAAGTGACACAACAACCAGTACGTCCCCCCAAGTTTGTGTCGGGGAGATGACATCACACTTGATGAGATACAGGAGACCTTAAAACAGATGAAAACAGGGAATCAGCAGGCCCCGATGGAGTCAACTTAGAACACCTTAAATGTTACAACTAAGGCTCCTACACCTCTTAAAAAAGGTATGTGAGTTAGATAGCGGAATAAACCTACTCAATGCTGCTTATAAATTTCATGCAATAATTGTTAACAACAGAATGAGAAAGACTGCGGATGCCCTCTTACTGGAAGAACAAAAGCCGCGCGGGATTAGCCGAGCGGTCTGAGGCGCTGCAGTATTGGTCTGTGCGGCTGGTCCCGGCGGAGGTTCGAGTCCTCCCTCGGGCATGGGTGTGTGTGTTTGTCCTTAAGATAATTTAGGTTAAGTAGTGTGTAAGCTTAGGGACTGATGACCTTAGCAGTTAAGTCCCATAACATTTCACACACATTTGAACACTTTTTGGAGCACAAAATGCGTTTATAAAGAGAAAATCTTGTAGTGGCAGTGTCACAACTGCACGCCTGTTACTTGAGAAACGACGAGAATACAACATGGAGACTCACATCGCACTCATAGATTATGAAAAGGCTTTCGACAGAGTGAACAGAAAGAAGCTTTGGTATATCGTAGTGAAACGAGCATATCCGAGCACTTTAATCTCTTTGTCTTGTAAAATGCCAAGTTGCATCGTGGTTCGGAATCCACGTTCAGCTGTAGGTTCCCCTGTAACTGGTTGGGTAAGTAGTTTCAAAGGTTGGAGGAAGGCAACAGTACACCATCACCACCAGGACCGTGGCTAGTAAATCACTGTCGTGTTCAAAACGATCTTCGGATTAAGGAGTGCTTTACTTACTTACAAAAATGTGTGCCTGTATGTGTGTTTAACATCTCCTTCTTAACTACTGGAGCGATTTCAATCTGACTTCGTACACATATGGTGGTAAGAACCACCTACTATCAAAGAGTTTGGGGTGAAAATGAAGCGTAACGCACCGCTCGCAAGTAGCCATACTATATTCATCCTGTATTTGAGAATGAGAGCATTTAGCGACGTGCAACAGACTTTACACACAATTTCAAACTTCTACGAAACTTTTCTTTGATGACAATACTCACAAAATGCTAAAAAGATAAAAGTTTATCCCTAACTACGTTTTCGCTGTTCTTGCAGTAAAACTGCCGCACCAGGCATGACGTTTTAATTTATTCCTTCTTTACTATTAACTCTACACACAACACATTTTGCAGTAAGTACGCACTTATACCACTGAATGTACTTGAAAAATTGTATAAATGTACGACTCATAGTTCAGGAGACGTCATGAACATTGAGATGCCTGAAAAATTGCCGCATCAGGTATGACGTTTTAATTTATTACTTCGTTCGTAATGACCCTATTCGCAACACACTTTGCAAACAGTGTCCATGTATATCAATGAATTAACATGCAAAATTATATCATTGTAAGAAACATATTTCACGAGACAGAACGTTATTAACACTGAGATGCACGAAAAACTACCGCATCACACATGACGTTTTAATTTATTGCTTCTTTACCACTACCTCTGTTCGGAACATATTTCGCAGACAGTATCCACTTATATTACTGAATGTACCTGCAAAATTATATCATTATATGACACATGGTTCACCAGGTATGATGTCCTTAACACTGAGATGAGTGGAAAACTAGGTTTTCTTAAAATCGAGCGCAAATTACACACACTACACTCATCCAGTGTTTGATAGTCAGAGTCATTAGCGCCTTCCAACAAATTTTAAACATAATTTAAAACCTTTTATAAACTTTTTCTCACTTCCATACTTAAAGTCAAATTTTTAACACATTAACTCGTTTATGAGGTAATCAGACGTTTTCAGTTGTTTTATACAGGGGAGTTCGATTCTTTAAAAAATCGAGGGTTTACTGATTATACACTATCTGAAAAGAAACATTCCATAGGGGTAGGAATGAAAAGGGGATCACACTGAAGCACAATTCAGGATTACCTGGCCCAATTTCAACCAAATTTGTTAGGTACGTCACTTATTATTTGGATAAAAATACTGTAGCAGTATGATTCCCCACTAATACTACGGCTGGGCATATGAATGAGAAGGGGCTTATTGGTAATTATTTCCTTTGTTTAGTTTGGCTCGAAATACTTTTAAAAATATGAAGTGCAAATTGTCTCTTATTTGTATTCAGTGTGTCAACCAGGTCGCAACAATGTACACTGCAGCGAGCCAACAATTTTGTCAACGTATTTCATTAGCTATGCTCAAGCCACACGGCTCAATACCACAGAAAAATTTAAGATCCTCTCTGGAGTCGTATGGTGTAAACAACAGCAAATCAAACACACATGTGTGCAACATATGTCACATGTGCATATGTTCAACATCTCCTCCTAGGCCCCTGGATCGATTTCAGCCAACTTGGTACACATATTGTTTACTAGAAGGAAAGAACTACTGTGGGGGTATAAACCTCCACACTTCCATTGAGGTGGGGATGAGGGTCATAACAGAGTCGTGGACAGAGAAGAGGGCGAAGGAGTGAACAAAAAGAAAGGGGACGGGCAGAAACAAATGGTGGGATGAGATGGGCAGAGAGAGGGATAGGAGGAGATGGACAGAGAGAGGGGAGGAGAAGATGGACAGATAGAGGGGGGACGAGGATATGGACAGAGAGATGGTGGAGAAGGAGATAGAGTGATGAGGGAGGAGAAAATGGATGAGAGAGGGGAGGGGGATATGGACAGAGAGAGGGGAGAGGAGGAGATGGAGAGGGAGAGGAGGAGATGGACAGAGAGGGGGGAGAAAAAGATGGACAGATAGAGGGGAGACAACGGTATGGGCAAAGAGACGGCAGAAATAGATTGATGAGGGAGGAGAAAATGGACGAGGACGAGAGAGGGGAGGAGGAGATGGACAGAGAGAGGGAGAGGAAGAGATGAACAGAGAGAGGGAGAGGAGGAGATGGACAGAAAAATGGGGTGGATAGATAGAGAGGTGAGGAGGAGGTGGACAGAGAGAGGAGGTGAGGAGGTGATGTAGAGGAGGGAGAAGGTGGACAGAGATTCGCAGAACACACTGCCACTATAGTTTAAACTGAACAGGAACTAGGAAACTCGCTGACACAATTGAGGGAACTACTTGACGTAAGATGGAAATAAAAATGTCCGAAACGAGAATTAGGACGATGAGCCAAAACAACATGACCACTGTCCACCTACCTCCATATGGAATACTGTCTGGTTGTGTTGCAGGCACATGACGCGATAAAAAAAATATCTAAGCGGAGCAGAGACGTATTGGGAATCATTCTAGCAAAGATACGCGACGCAAACGGGGAAATACACTGACATTATTACCTTTGAGAAAGGGCAGGTTGTATGGAACAGCGCCTGAGAACGAGCATCTCGGAAAAGGTGTAGTTGATCGGTTGTTGTCGTGAGCATCTGTGTGAGGTGGCTAAAGGAGTGTGAAACCACCGAGTGGGTCACCTTCATGCCTCATTACAGAACGTGGGAGTCGCAAGTTTCTACATCTACATCTACATCTACATCTACATTGATACTCCGCAAGCCACCCAACGGTGTGTGGCGGAGGGCACTTTACGTGCCACTGTCATTACCTCCCTTTCCTGTTCCAGTCGCGTATGGTTCGCGGGAAGAACGACTGCCGGAAAGCCTCCGTGCGCGCTCTAATCTCTCTAATTTTACATTCGTGATCTCCTCGGGAAGTATAAGTAGGGGGAAGCAATATATTCGATACCTCATCCAGAAACGCACCCTCTCGAAACCTGGCGAGCAAGCTACACCGCGATGCAGAGCGCCTCTCTTGCAGAGTCTGCCACTTGAGTTTGCTAAACATCTCCATAACGCTATCACGGTTACCAAATAACCCAGTGACGAAACGCGCCGCTCTTCTTTGGATCTTCTCTATCTCCTCCGTCAACCCGACCTGGTACGGATCCCACACTGATGAGCAATACTCAAGTATAGGTCGAACGAGTGTTTTGTAAGCCACCTCCTTTGTTGATGGACTACATTTTCTAAGCACTCTCCCAATGAATCTCAACCTGGTACCCGCCTTACCAACAATTAATTTTATATGATCATTCCACTTCAAATCGTTCCGTACGCATACTCCCAGATATTTTACAGAAGTAACTGCTACCAGTGTTTGTTCCGCTATCATATAATCATACAATAAAGGATCCTTCTTTCTATGTATTCGCAATACATTACATTTGTCTATGTTAAGGGTCTTCGTAAAGCAGAATAAGCCAGAGGCATGCTACAGTAATTTGAGGAGTGTGATAGTGAACTCACGTTAATGTCTCGGTCACAATATGAGCCTGATCTGAACCGATGGAACACATCTGGGACGCTATCAGGCGGCGACGAGCCCACATACTACCGGCCCGTGATTTACTTCAACTCCGTGACCTGTGAGTAGACATCTAGTGCCATGTGCTTCCAGAAACATACTGAGGACTTGCCCGATCCATGTCACACAGAATCGCTGATGTACTGGCCGATCAGCACACTGTTATGCAGGTGGTCAGAATGTTTTGATGCATAAGCGCGTGAATTACTCCAGAGACGGACTTAGAAACGGCACGTAAAAACCTCAGCGTGGACATGTATCATGAGGAAAAATGAAGTAACTAAACTGGAAGCTTTAGAAATATTGTTCTGGTGGTGAGCACTATGAATGTTGTGGCCCAATACGGCGACAAATAAAGAGATTTTAGAAAGAATGAGGAAAAAAGAAGCTTTGTAGAATGAAATAGTAGCTTCATTGGTCACCTTATGCGGCACTCTAAATAGCGTTCCAATATTATTGAGGGTAAAGTTGAAGGAAAAGGTGCGAAGAGAAGATCTTGTGACAAATTTATGAATGTCATAATGGAAGCACAACCATACTACAAAATTAAGGAGATGGTATTCCAGAGGAAGTAGCAGAGAATCCATAGTACCACGTTAGGGATGAGAAGAAAAATAAAAAGAAGAGAATTTGCACCTTGGACAACAACGTAAGGCAAGTGTCAGTTTGATCTGCGAAACATTTTGGTTTAAACAGTTTTTCAGAATTGCCGCTACCATAAAAATCTGAGCTTTGGGTGGTCTATCTTAAACTAAACTCCTCCCGAACAGGCCATGAAGGCCCAACGGTACCGACCGGCCGCCGTGTCATCCTCAGACCACAGGCGTCACTGGATGCGGATATGGAGGGGCATATGGTCAGCACACCGCTCTCCCGGCCGTATGTCAGTTTCCGAGACCGGTGCCGCAACTTCTCAATCAAGTAACTCCTCAGTTTGCCTCACATGGGCTGAGTGCACCCCGCTTGCCAACAGCGCTCAGCAGACCGGATGGTCACCCATCCAAGTGGTAGCCCAGCCCGACTGTGCTTAAATTCGGTGATCTGACGGGAACCGGTGTCACCACTGCGGCAAAGCCGTTGGCTTGGGTGGTCTATCGGCAACAGAAATACGTCGAAAGCTCTCCGAGGTTTAAAAGAAATCAGCTCCATTATTTTCACCACTAAGAAAAGTTCATGCTTTTCTTCGAGACAATCTACGCGAAGAGCATCCAGAAACGGTGACCGCAGGTAATTATGCTGAGAAAGTAAACAGTATGGTATTGGGCCATCGGTCCCCCTGACACCATGGGACTATTTGGAGTACATTTTAGTCGAAGAATTACCATGAAATATTTTGTTTTACCCCCCGCCCCATGAACCATGGACCTTGCCGTTGGTGGGGAGGCTTGCGTGCCTCAGTGATACAGATGGCCGTACCGTAGGTGCAACCACAACGGAGGGGTATCTGTTGAGAGGCCAGACAAACATGTGGTTCCTGAAGAGGGGCAGCAGCCTTTTCAGTAGTTGCAGGGGCAACAGTCTGGATGATTGACTGATCTGGCCTTGTAACACTAACCAAAACGGCCTTGCTGTGCTGGTACTGCGAACGGCTGAAAGCAAGGGGAAACTACAGCCGTAATTTTTCCCGAGGGCATGCAGCTTTACTGTATGGTTGAATGATGATGGCGTCCTCTTGGTTATAACATTCCGGAGGTAAAATAGTCCCCCATTCGGATCTCCGGGCGGGGACTACGCAGGAGGACGTCGTTATCAGGAGAAAGAAAACTGGCGTTCTACGGATCGGAGCGTGGAATGTCAGATCCCTTTATCGGGCAGGTAGGTTAGAAAATTTAAAAAGGGAAATTGATAGGTTAAAGGTAGATATAGTGGGAATTAGTGAAGTTCGGTGTCAGGAGGAACAAGACTTTTGGTCAGGTGAATACAGGGTTATAAATACAAAATCAAATAGAGGTAATGCAGGAGTAGGTTTAATAATGAATAAAAAAATTGGAGTGCGGGTAAGCTACTAAAAACAGCATAGTGAACGTATTATTGTGGCCAAGATAGACACGAAGCCAATGCCTACTACAATAGCACAAGTTTATATGCCAATTAGCTCTGCAGAGGATGAAGAAATTGATGGAATGTATCATGAGATAAAAGAAATTATTCAAGTAGTGAAGGGAGACGAAAATTTAATAGTCATAGATGACTGGAATTCGAGAGTAGGAGAAGGGAGAGAAGGAAACATAGTAGGTGAATATGGATTGGGGTTAAGAAATGAAAGAGGAAGCCTTCTGGTAGAATTTTCCACAGAGCATAACTTACTCATAGCTAACACTTGGTTCAAGAATCATAAAAGAAGGTTGTATACATGGAAGAATCCTGGAGATACTAGTAGGTATCAGATAGATTATATAATGGTAAGAGAGAGATTTAGGAACCAGGTTTTAAATTGTAAGACATTTCCAGGGGCAGATGTGGACTCTGACCACAATCTATTGGTTATGACCTGTAGATTAAAACTGAAGAAACTGCAAAAAGGTGAGAATTTAAGGAGATGGGACCTGGATAAACTGACTAAACCAGAGGTCGTACAGAGTTTCAGGGAGAGCATAAGGTAACAATTGACAGGAATGGGGGAAAGAAATACAGTAGAAGAAGAATGGGTAGCTCTGAGGGATGAAGTAGTGAAGGCAGCAGAGGATCAAGTAGGTAAAAAGACGAGGGCTAGTAGAAATCCTTGGGTAACAGAAGAAATATTGAATTTAATTGATGAAAGGAGAAAATATAAAAATGCAGTAAATGAAACAGGCAAAAAGGAATACAAACGTCTCAAAAATGAGATCGACAGGAAGTGCAGAATGCCTAAGCAGGGATGGCTAGACGACAAATGTAAGGATGTAGAGGCTTATCTCACTAGGGGTAAGATAGATACTGCCTACAGGAGAATTAAAGAGACCTTTGGAGAAAAGAGAGCCACTTGTATGAATATCAAGAGCTCAGATGGAAACCCAGTTTTAGGCAAAGAAGGGAAAGCAGAAAGGTGGAAGGAGTATATAGAGGGTCTATACAAGGGCGATGTACTTGAGGGCAATATTATAGAAATGGAAGAGGATGTAGATGAAGATGAAATGGGAGATACGATACTGCGTGAAGAGTTTGACAGAGCACTGAAAGACCTGAGTCGAAACAAGGCCCCGGGAGTAGACAACATTCCAGTAGAACTACTGACAGTCTTGGGAGAGCCAGTCCTGACAAAACTCTACCATCTGGTGAGCAAGATGTATGAGACAGGCGAAATACCCTCAGACTTCAAGAACAATATAATAATTCCAATCCCAAAGAAAGCAGGTGTTGACAGATGCGAAAATTACCGAACTATCAGTTTAATAAGTCACAGCTGCAAAATACTAATGCGAATTATTTACAGAAGAATGGAAAAACTGGTAGAAGCCGACCTCGGGGAAGATCAGTTTGGATTTCGTAGAAATGTTGGAACACGTGAGGCAATACTGACCTTACGACTTATCTTGGAAGAAAGATTAAGGAAAGGCAAACCTACGTTTCTAGCATTTGTAGACTTGGAGAAAGCTTTTGACAATGTTGACTAGAATACTCTCTTTCAAATTCTAAAGGTGGCAGGGGTATAATACAGGGAGCGAATGCTATTTACAATTTGTACAGAAACAAGATGGCAGTTATAAGAGTTGAGGGGCATGAAAGGGAAGCAGTGGTTGGGAAGGGAGTGAGACAGGGTTGTAGCCTCTCCCCGATGGTATTCAATCTGTATATTGAGCAAGCAGTAAAGGAAACAAAAGAAAAGTTCGGAGTAGGCATTAAAATCCATGGACAAGAAATAAAAACTTTGAGGTTCGCCGATGACATTGTAATTCTGTCAGAGACAGCAAAGGACTTGGAAGAGCAGTTGAACGGAATGGACAGTGTCTTGACAGGAGGATATAAGATGAACATCAACAAAAGCAAAACGAGGATAATGGAATGTAGTCTAATTAAATCAGGTGATGCTGAGGGAATTATATTAGGAAATGAGACACTTAAAGTAGTAAAGGAGTTTTGCTATTTGGGGAGAAAAATAACTGATGATGGTCGGAATAAAGAGGATATAAAATGTAGACTGGCAATGGCAAGGAAAGCGTTTCTGAAGAAGAGAAATTTATTAACATCGAGTATTGATTTAAGTTCAGGAAGTCATTTCTGAAAGTATTTGTATGGAGTGTAGCCATGTATGGAAGTGAAACATGAACGATAAATAGTTTGGACAAGAAGAGAATAGAAGCTTTCGAAATGTGGTGCTACAGAAGGATGCTGAAGATTAGATGGGTAGATCACATGACTAATGAGGAGGTATTGAATAGAATTGGGGAGAAGAGGAGTTTGTGGCACAACTTGACTAGAAGAAGGGATCGGTTGGTAGGACATGTTCTGAGGCATCAGGGGATCACAAATTTAGCATTGGAGGGCAGTGTGGAGGGTAAAAATCGTAGAGGGAGACCAAGAGATGAATACACTAAGCAGATTCAGAAGGATGTAGGTTGCAGTAGGTACTGGGAGATCAAGAAGCTTGCACAGGATAGAGTAGCATGGAGAGCTGCATCAAAGCAGTCTCAGGACTGAAGACCACAACAACAACAACAACATTTTGTTTTAATCGAAGAATTAACTATGAAAAATTTTGTGCAAGATGGTGGTGGTGGTGGTTAGTGTTTAACGTCCCGTCGACAACGAGGTCATTAGAGACGGAGCGCAAGCTCGGGTTAGGGAAGGATTGGGAAGGAAATCAACCGTGCCCTTTCAAAGGAACCATCTCGGCATTCGCCTGAAACGATTTAGGGAAATCTCGGAAAACCTAAATCAGGATGACCGGAGACGGGATTGAACCGTCGTCCTCCCGAATGTGTGCAAGATGGGTGCTGCGTTTGTTGAATGTTGACGAAAAGTAAATGCGAAAAAGTACTTTGGTTTTCACTCAGTCAGACCCACTTTAAAACGATTTCGTCTGAATAAGTGCACCATTGTGAAACCATAGGTAAGACGTGGTCTAGTGGACCCTTCACATCACAAATTAAACATCAGTCAAAGCAATGGGTGGAATGAAAGGAGAAGTTGATTTCATGTGCAAAGAAGTTCATGATCAATATTTTCTGGTGTGCAAATGGAGTGTCTGTTATTGATTGCCTTGCAACAGGTAAAACATGAACTGACAAATACTGCTCACGTCTTCTGGATAACAAACTACTTGAGGAGAGGCTTGGACACCAAAATGTAAAAGGAAAGTCTTTCTGTGGTACCAGGCACCTACCTACAAAGGTACTTTGTCAGTGGGAAAACTGGCGGATTTGAAGAACGAATTATTGGAGCAAGCAACATGTTCACCGAATAAGGCACCCTCCGCCTTCCACCTACTCCCACAGTTAGACAAGTCTGTGGCTGAAAGACGTTTGGAGCCCAATGAAAAGGTGTTGACAGCGGTATATAGATATTCTGAAGATTTTCCATAATCGTACATCAACAACGGAACCTACTCTGTGGAAAAAAAAGTAGAACGTCACTGAAAGGAGTCTACGTAAATAAATAAATGCATTTCTGTCAAAAGAACACCGTCTTTTATTATCAGACGAAAAAAAATTCTCCTGCCCACGTAAGGTACTCGTGAGGTGCTCTACGTGTGCACCATATTTGAGCAATGTCTTTTTACACAATTCTGTAAGCTTTGCATTAGAGGTTAAAACATAGTAAACTTACTTTTTTTGTCGTAACCACCGTCATAAAAATCGTAAAGGGAGTCGACGATTCTAGATGCAACACACTCTTCTTGGCACGATCTAGAAATGGAGAATTAGTATTCCCTACCTCAACTTAACCATTTTTCAACTTCATAAGAATGAGTGAAGCACTTCTGATCAGCTGTTAAAAAGTTATAAAGGATCTAATAGTAGCAATAGACAGGTAACAATTTTAGCTTACGTTTCTGTAGCCTCTGGGCGAAAAGGATTAAAAAATGTAACTTCGTGACTTGCGCACGTACATTTATCGGCCAGAACATTATGACCACTGGCCTACCATCGATACAAACCCGTCCAGTCAACAGCAGCGTCACCTGGCGAGGAATGACTGCTAGTCTGCATGTAGTATCAGTGAGCGTACTGTCCGTGTGTAGAATGGGGAAGGCGTGCGATCTATTTAAGTTTGACAGAGAACAGATTGTGATGGCCCGGAGGTTCGGCACGAGCATTTCGGAAACTGCACGACTTGTCGGATGTTCGAGGAGTACTGTGGTGAACGTCTTCGACTAGTGGCGCAACCAAGGGTGAAACAACGTGCAGACATCATGAGGTTTGGCAGACTGGTAAACAGGGCGGACGGCGAGCTGTGGAGGAACTAACATCAGACTTTAATACTGGACAGAGTACAAGTGAATCTGAACACAAAGTGCATCAAACACTCCTAACGATGGGCCTTCGCAGCCGGCGACCCATGACCGTGCCGATGTTAGCACGACGACATCGGCAACTACGACTGAAATGAGCACGTGACCATCGGCAACAGACGTTGGTGCAGTGGCAGAGTGTTGCACAGTTTGATGAATCCCAACACCTTCTTCATCATGCCGATGGAAGGGCGCGAATTCGTCATCTTCCAGGGGAACACCTTCTTGGCACCTGTACTCAGGGCCTGAGACAAGCTGGTACGCTCTGGGGAACATTCACGTGGTCGCCCATGGGTCCAGCGGAGCTCGAGCAAGGCACATTGACGGCCAAGGATTATTGTACACTGGTTGCAGACCACGCTGCAGACTTCATGACGATCATTTCCCGACGGCAGTGGCCTTTTTCAGCAAGATAACGAGCCATGTCACAAGGCCAGGAGTGTGATGGAGTGGTTCGAAGAACACAGTCGCTAGTTCCTATTGATGTGCTGGCCCCCCAATCCGCACATATTTTTTTGCACTTTTTTCATTTTATAAAACATAACTAAAAGCATTCCAGTTTTTAATGTGTAGTTAAAGGTCCAAATTAAAAATGATTCACTGAAATACCTCTAAAACAACACTTGTGCTTTGTTGTGTTTTCCCTCCTTGACGTTTACTACTTTTTTAGCCACACTAGACATTTGCATCACATTTGTGAAGTGTTTAACAACCGAGTTGACGACCATGTCGCGTAATGGCACACCTCAGTGTATGCATTCTGTAAATACGTCGCAAAAAAGATTGTATAATATTAGCAAAGGAACTGAAAAGGAGAAGTGAGTGAAATATAGATCAACAAACAAAACAAAATGTCGGTTGTACTCTAGTGAGGCTGCACGAAGCGCACGGATGAGGAAAAGCTCATTCCGTCGGACACATGTCATCTGTGTGTAGTTACAATGATAATCCCATTCTGACGACCAGCGATGTTTCATTGTAGACTCTACAACTACTGCTACGCGGACGGCTGGCGAAATGACACGTGATGCTTCGGATGCCACTGTCAGTGTCTAGTAGCTGATGTTCTCTGCAGGGATTGCTGCAAGTGGGAAGATGCACGGAGTAAAGGCACTTCTTCCTTTCGTGGGCTCATAGCTCATACCACAGCACAGCTCACATATAACCCAGAATATCGAAATCTTCTTCATTACGCAGTTAATACCGTTTCAACGTTGGCTGGCCTACTCATATAAGATGTCTACTAGAAATATGAAGAATAAAGTTACTTGATTCTTACTACACTAGTGCCGCACAAAAGTGCCACATACCAGCCACAGGCCTTATCAGTGCATGTCATAAACCTGCAAATTTGCCATTATGATTGTAACTGGTGGTTTGGGAAAGACATAAGGCTGGTGGGTCAGTCTATGAAAGGCGCTAAGGCGTAGTATTAGAGGTCGTTTGGAGATTGGTTACAGATCAAACTCATACACAAAGAGCCAGGAGGCTAAATGTACGTCCTTCTATTGGTTATGGACTGTAGACACTGTTTCTAATCACAAATTAGAAATCCAAAAGTTTCTACCTAGGACAACTATGCGTGTCGATGACTGAAATTACATTTTAGGGAACTAAAGGAGTTCCCGTAAATGTAGTATGCGTGCACGGCGAAATGCTACGTGCGCAACATCCCACAACACTTTACTATATATATTCCCATAAATGACGTTTAGATGACAAATATATGCACTTGAGGTACCTCGCATGGCGCTTGCCGCGGGGTGGTTATTCTGGAGGCAGAGGTTCACAACGCGTAGAAAAGAGGTATGCTGTGACTACAGTATGAATGAGTCACAACTGAAGGTTTATCACACTAAAGAGGCTAATTAACAAAATGTACTCTCTAGGTTATTCAGAATGAACTTCATTCTAATGACAAGAACTAACTCAATATTAACACTTACGAACTGACTTTAGCAAAGTACGTTATAACTTGGAATGATCCAAAAATAACATGTAAACACTCATTATTGTAAATAACTTTGCACTGAAATGCTAAATGGGATAAGTCCACCGTACCAGTTTTGTAGTATTTCTACCTCCAGTAATCATTCTACTGTTTAGTCTTGGCACAGTTCGATAGAAAAGTTAGTAATTGGTTTTCTGCGAATGGGCTTGTTCTGAACTTTGAAAAAACACAGTACATCCAATTTTCTGCTGCAGAAAGTATAATTCCTTCAAAAAAAAACGTAACACACCAGAAGAAGTCAGTACCCAGGGAAGAGCATACTAAGTTTTTGGGTGTACATATAGATGAGAATCTTAATTGGAAAATTCATATTTTGGATCTCCTAAAGAGACTAGGTTCAGCACCTTTTGCAATCAGACTAATTGCCAGTTTTGAGGATGTAGAAATTAGTAAGCTAACATACTTTGCATACTTCCATTCTCTGATGTGATACGGAATAATATTCTGGGCAACTCAACACTTAGGCAAAAGGTATTCACTGCTCAAAAGAAAGTAGTTAGAATAATGTGTGGCGTTCATAGTTGCACGTCTTGTAGGCATCTGTTTAAAAGGGTAGGAATTCTTACAACTGCTTCGCAGTACATTTACTCAGTAATGAAAATTTTTCTCAACAACATGGACCAGTTTAAAATCAACAGCGACATTCATGATTACAATACCAGAAAAAAGAAAGACCTACACTATCCTTTACTTAACCTATCTTTGGCACAGAAAGGTGTAAAATATGCTGCTATAAAACGTTTTGATAAATTACCAGATGAAATGAAATGTCTGACAGACAGCAGCAATAGTTTCAAAACCAAAGTGAAATCATACCTCCTTGACAACTCCTTCTACACCATAGATGAATTCTTGAATATGAGAACATAAATCTGGAGATATAATATATGCATTTTGTGCCATTTAAGGGAATGGGATAGATAATAGAAATATTTAGGTCTAACACTATAATGTAAACAAAAAAAAAAAAAAGAAAAAAGAAAAAAACTTGTTTCCTTTGCGCATTTCTTGTGCATTTGACACATTCCACATCATAACGGTTTTCCGTGCTATTGATCAATGGAACACTTAACTAACTAACTAACAGTTCACTGTACATCAGGTAGGTATTCCATCATACATTAAAGGTCTCTTTTCTTCACTGAATGTAAAACTTTTGCAACAGTGCCCTCACTGAATGTGATCGTTTTGAAACCTCCACTTCGTCACCATTTTTTTGACACTATTATCATTTCCCATACACTTATTTCACCAAATGTCTTTTTAACTGAATTATCCCAGATGTGGTGATTTTACTCCATGAGGCACTACTTATATTACCCTTAACTGCGTTAATGAACATATCACCTGTTTGCTGAAAGTTCACAGAATAACTACCTTTCACCTTTCACCATGTCTTCTGTTGCTGCTCTTTGTCGAATGATTCATACTGTTTTCAGTACCCATTGTACTGGCAATGAAGACAGGCAAGAGGCAGGCTACAAAACGGAAGGAGTGAACAGAAGTGTATATCCCTATGTCGAGTATAACCAACATCACATTCTGCACTTACCCCATTTAGCATGAGAAAGTCATAGGAGTTACTTCTAATGCCATCATCTGGCGTTCTCGGCACCTACAACAGCCATAATTACAGGTAGCCCTTTTAGCATGCAAAAGCCTTATTTACATGCCACCTAACGAAGTAGAAAACACAACTGATGCAAAACTAGCGCTTGGTCTCTTTAGCATGATAGCCCTTCAATTGCAACTCACACAGATATCTGAGTGTAAAAATTTGTGGAGATACGTGATCGAATGATCACTCGCAAACAAGGACAGATTGATAAGATTCTGGGAAAATGCAATCAGTCTACAAAGGAGATGGCTTATAAAACACTTTACAAACCGTCCATGAATATTGTTCATGTGTGTGGGACCCATACAAGATAATACAAATAGGGGATATTGAAGCTTCCTGGTAGATTAATACTGTGTGCCGGACCGAGACTCGAACTCGGGACCTTTGCCTTTCGCGGGCAAGCGCTCTACCAACTGAGTTACCCAAGCACGACTCACGCCCCGTCCTCACAGCTTTACTTCCGCCAGTACCTCGTCTCCTACCTTCCAAACTTTACAGAAGTTCTCCTGCGAACCTTGCAGGACTAGCACTCCTGAAAGAAAGGATATTGCGGAGACATGGATTAGCCACAGCCTAGGGGATGATTCCAGAATGAGATTTTCACTCTGCCGCGGAGTGTGCACTGTTGTGAAACTTCCTGGCAGGTTAAAACTGTGTGCCGGACTGAGACTCGAACTCGGGACCTTTGCCTTTCGCGGGCAAGCGCTCTACCAACTGAACTACCCAAGCACGACTCACGCCCCGTCCTCACAGCTTTACTTCCGCCAGTACCTCGTCTCCTACCTTCCAAACTTTACATAAGTTCTCCTGCGAACCTTGCAGGACTAGCACTCCTGAAAGAAAGAATATTGCGGAGACATGGCTTAGCCAGAGCCTAGGGGATGTTTCCAGAATGAGATTTTCACTCTGCAGCGGAGTGTGCGCTGTTGTGAAACTTCCTGGCAGATTAAAACTGTTAGGACGGGGCGTGAGTCGTGCTTGGGTAGCTCAGTTGGTAGAGCACTTGCCCGCGAAAGGCAAAGGTCCCGAGTTCGAGTCTCGGTCCGGCACACAGTTTTAATCTGCCAGGAAGTTTCACAACAGCGCACACTCCGCTGAAGAGTGAAAATCTCATTCAGGGGATATTGAACGTATACAAATAAGGACAGCGCGGATGGTTCAAAAAAATGGCTCTGAGCACTATGGGACTTAACATCTTAGGTCAGTCCCCTAGAACTTAGAACTACTTAAACCTAACTAACCTAAGGACATCACACACATCCATGCCCGAGGTAGGATTCGAACCTGCGACCGTAGCTGTCCCGCGGTTCCGGACTGCAGCGCCTAGAACCGCACGGCCACCGCGGCTGGCAGCGTGAATGGTCTTAAATTTGTTTGTCTCATGGAGAACGCCACGCAGATGGTGAAAAAACTGAACTAGCAAATGCTTGATCGTAGACATCAGTTATCTATTATCAAATCCTGCACACAAAGTTTCAAGAACCAGCACTAACAAGGGGAGGCCGCCAATTGTGAAATTCAGATTCGATTCATACTGCGCATAATAACAGCTCATGGCCAGAGGTGTAATGTGGCAAAGCACCAAGATGCACTTCTCAGCCGTTGTCGAGAAAATACACAGTTAAAAGAAACCGTTGCGGTGAACTACTCTCTACGATTAATAATTTCCTACAACGTCGTGGCGCAGCGGTAAGCGCTAGGCTTCGTAATCCGAAGGTCGCCGGATCGAATCTCGCACCATCCAACTTTTCTTTATTATTTGTTTTTTGTAATACAAATGTATACACACACACACACACACACAAAGGCTGTCCTGGTAACCCGACACGACATGAACAAGGTGACGCATTCGTATACGGCACAATATTCAATCACGATGTCTGGACGAGTCTTGCCACTCGTTTTCTTATGCCTCCAAGAGTCCACAGGTACGTTTGGACCCAGAGTGCAGAAGACAGTCGACGAGTACGCCAAGAAGTATACCAACGTTGTTATTACATCCTCCAAATCACGCAAACTAACAACGGGTTTGTTCATGGACTTCTTGCGTAATGCTTTGCAACCATGCGTACAAAAGAAAGAATTTCTCCTTCTGATCGACTCTTGGGGTGGGCAAACGAACCCGGCATTATACGATGAGATGTTCCAGGACGATAAGAAGTTACCAAAGTGCACTATAAAAGTCATTCCTCCAAAGTGCACTCCTCTCGTCCAACCGTGTGACGTGTATTTTTACCGGCAGGTAAAAATTTGATCAAGCGCCTTCAAAATTGTGCTTTTTTAATCGAGCGAAATCGTGACATCAACTCCGGAGACGATTGTATACAAATCCAATCCATCGTCCACCACCAATAGTCTTCTCCGATTTTTGCCGATATGATACGATACGCGTAGTATACATCAAACCTGACGAACGATGGAACAATTTTTCACAATGTCAATCAGGTGTGTTTCCCAACAGATAATTTAAAAAAAAATTGTTTTGGTAAAAACGCATCGTTTATCAGATGTGCTCGATGTCGAGCTGTTTTCTGCTTTCCATGTTTCTATGAGAACTATCACTCTGGTTCGTGCGATACTCCAGCTACTTCTGGTCACTAATTGTTAATTATGTGCGAGTGTATACCGAACTTTTCAATAAATTGTATCCACTTGAATATTATTTGTGATATTGTGTTTTATTTCAAGTATTGTTTTTCCACGACAAACGACTTTCAACAACTTATTATATGCATAATTTGAATTACAAAAAAATTATAAAAAAAATTTTCATGCCGTGAGATTTTTTATTTTTTTTATTTTTTTTACTTTTTTCCATCTTTTTTGTTTTTTGTTTTTTCTCTATCCACTTTTTTATCCATCCTTTTTCCCCAGCAATCCAAATTTTACTAACCACTTTTATTTTCTTTTTATTTTTTATTTATTTATTTATTTATTTTTTTGTATTTTTAGGATGGTCAGGGCGTGGTACACGCCGCACTAGCAGTGGGGTCTGTTCACGGCACTGCCAGTGCGTCGAGGCCCAAACCCCTCCCACCCCTTTTTCATGTTCCCTGTTGGGTCATAGCACTAAGTGTGCAGAAATCAACACAATATTTCCATTCTCCGATGTAAGAAAGAAAAAGAAAACTCTTCTCTGAGTAGAAACTGAACACTGATTTTTAAAAAAAAGAAAAAAAAACTTAACAATTCTTCCCGAATCACACAGGTACTTTGGAAGTCGAACACGAGTAATTTTGAACAAAATGTTTTGAAAAAAAATATATATATGTTCCGGAAGCAAGGTAATAGTAAATAATAATAAGAAACCAAGTGACTTTTAATTTTCTTCAACTACTCGCCACAGTTAAAAAAGTTAGTAAGTGATCTACACCTTAAGGATGTGTGGGAACTTCAGCACCCGACGTCAGTCGGGTTCACGTATATAACCAGCCACTCCCGCAGCAGACTAGATAGAATTTACGTGTCACCAAATTTGCAAAATTATTTATTAAACGTTGAAACTATTCCCGTGTATTTTAGCGATCACAGTACACTTCAAACTTGCTTTAATTTAAGTGTGCAGCCAACCCGACGATTCAGAGGCCAGTGGAATTTGAATATCTCTGTTTTAACTGACGAAGAACTGGAACAGGAAATAGGAGTAGCGTGGACTATGTGCCTTCGCACAGTAGACAAGCACCCAACAGTCATTGACTGGTGGACTAGGAGGGCTAAACCAAGGCTGCAGAAAGTTGTCATGCAGTATAGTGCAGCGAGGCACAGGGAGTTGAGGAATACAATGGAGTTTTATTATGAAGTTTTAAGAGCCTTATATCAACAGGCCCATGATGATGTAATTCGTCTGAATGATATCAAAAAATAAAAGCCAAGTTATTAAGCATTAAACGGCAACAGATGGAGGGACTAAAAATTAAATCGAAAGCCACACCAGTCGTAGCAGGTGAAACAGCTTCTCTGTATCACTTGGTGCGGCACGCTAAAAACAGACGTCTAACTTTTGTTGATGAAGTCCAGACGCATACTGGTACGAGGCTCACATGCCAGAAAGAAATACTGGACGAAGTCCACAGGTACTATGAAACCTTATAAGCCCCTACCACAGTGGAAGATGCAGCTCTCGAGGACTTTCTCACTATTTTAGGTCCACAATTGTCGGGAACAGACAACGCTGACATCCTGTCACCTATTACTAAAGATGAAGTGCATGAGGCAGTGCGTAACTCACCTCTCAAAAAAATCTCCGGGACTTGATGGCCTCCCTGTGGAGTTTTATGCCCGCTACTGGCCTATAATTGGGGACAAGATCACTTCAATGGCAAATGAGGTCCTGAACGGAAAACCGGTCCCTGCAGAGTTTAAGGAAAGTAAAATAGTACTGATTCCTAAGAGTAAAGGCAAAACCAACTTAAACAATTTTCGGCCTCTTTCGCTCCTAAATTCTGATTACAAAATAATTTCACGTATTATCAACAAAAGACTCTCTGCCTTTTCCAACAAAATATTGAGTCATCATCAATCTTGTTCTCCGACCAGAACGATATTCGAAAGTCTATCTGCATACAGAGACGTCATTGCAATTACCTCAGTGACAAGTATAAAATGTGCGTTAATCTTTATAGATTTCAACAAAGCTTTTGACCGCGTTAGTCATAGATACCTCTTTGCGACGCTGTCAAGAATGGCTTTCCACCCCCCAGATTGTGAACATGCTAAGGAATATTGCAACAGGTATAAATGCGAAAATAGCAATCAATGGCCAAACATCTAAACCCATACAGATAAGGCGAGGGGTTCCACAGGGCAGTCCCTTATCTATGTTTTTATTTTCTGTATCTTTAGAGCCCTTCCTCCGCACTGTCCACGCAAGATTAACAGGCATAACATTGAGTGGTGAGAAAACTGTCATACGAGCTTATGCTGATGACGTGGGCGTTGTAATAAGAAATAAGGAGGAGACAGTTACACTGGAAAGAGAAATCCAAAGGTATTGTCTAGCGTCGGGAGCGACAGCAAATGAAAACAAAAGTAAAATATTGAATCTACGGGGCCTAGATCACCTTCGACTGGCATGGGCAAAACAAGACAACAAACATAAAACTTTGGGAATAACCTTAATGGCATGTCCGATGAGGATGGCTGCTTTTAACTGGACGGAAACTAGGAGGAAAGTTCATGGTGCTGTAATGGAGAACATCCATCGAACTATGGACCTGGTGCAAAAAGTCAGATTCATCAACTCCTGCGTTTTGTCTAAAGCGTATTTCACTGCTCAGGTATTTCCAATCCCTAAACTAGTAGCGAAAGGTATCATGTCCACTGTTACCAATTATTTATGGCGAGGAGACATATTCAGGGTTGGTGCGACTACCGTTATACTGGATCTCAGAAACGGGGGCCTCGGTTTGGTGGATATTCGCAATAAAGCGTCTGCTCTGGTCCTCAAACGGACTTTCCATATACTCAGAGAACTTACACAATGTATAACCGCAAAGCTCTTTGAGGCTGTGACACCCCATTGCCTGCAAGCACCGATTGATGTGCGAAGGATTAATGCCCCTCTGCAGTATGTGAGGAACTTTTTCCTCGAAGCAAGTTATCTTAGTGACGAAATGAGAAGCAACACACGTATCACAGCGCGCGACATCATACTTGAAAGGAAGTTAAATGAGGGTAGAAACAAAATTGAAACGAAATTCCCAAATTGTGACTGGAAAGCTGTATGGCGGAACATCAACTATGCCGGGCTATCTACAGACGCTATTTCCGCATGGTACAAAACAGTTAATAATGTCATCAGCACCAACGAGAGACTATATGGGATCGGTTTAAACCAGACACACCTTTGTGGAAAATGCAATCTGGTGGATACACTCAGCCACAGATTCACCTGTGGTGGCAATGTGCATAACTGGAATTGGATCAGGCAACAAATCGCTTTTCTCACCAGATCCTCTACGGAATATATAACGCCATCGCTCCTCCTGAGACCAGACAGGACATACTTTCCGAAATTAAAGACCAACGCCATTAGCTGGTTACTGGGAAAATATGTTAGTTATGTCATCCACACACTTGGGTCGGACAACCAGTAGAATTCCGCGTTTACATGAAGTGTGAATATGCAAAAATCAGCACGTATCGCAACCACAAGAAGCACTACGGCAACACGCTGCAGATCATTTTTGAAATCAACTCCCTGTGCCTCGCTGCACTATACTGCATGACAACTTTCCGCAGCCTTGGTTTAGCCCTCCTAGTCCACCAGTCAATGACTGTTGGGTGCTTGTCTACTCTGCGAAGGCACATAGTCCACGCTACTCTTATTTCCTGTTCCAGTTCTTCGTCAGTTAAAACAGAGATATTCAAATTCCACTGGCCTCTGAATCGTCGGGTTGGCTGCACACTTAGATTAAAGCAAGTTTGAAGTGTACTGTGATCGCTAAAATACACGGGAATAGTTTCAACGTTTAATAAATAATTTTGCAAATTTGGTGACACGTAAATTCTATCTAGTCTGCTGCGGGAGTGGCTGGTTATATACGTGAACCCGACTGACGTCGGGTGCTGAAGTTCCCACACATCCTTAAGGTGTAGATCACTTACTAACTTTTTTAACTGTGGCGAGTAGTTGAAGTTGGGTTGTTGATCTTTCAGGTTTAAAACACAGTTAAAATCTCCACCTAGTATAAGAGAACACGGATTTTTCCTCAATAAATAAATCAGTTCATCTTGAAAAAACTTCGCACGATCCAATTTGTGGGAATTTCCTGATGGGGCGTAAAGGTTAAGCACTGTCACATCGAATATTTTTATGCCTATGGCTCTTCCTGATTCTAGTCGTTCGATTTCAGTCACCGGAATGCCTTCCCTTATAAGAATGGCTGTACCGATATTGGCTTCCGTAGAAACATTAACAATTTCAAAAAAGCCTGGGATCCGAAATTCCGTTATCGCAACTTCTTGTAGCAACGCGATATCTGTCCCGGACTGGTACAAGAATTCTTTTAGTGCTGCCAATTTCAAGGGTGACTGTATTTTATTAATGTTAATAGTAGTAATGCTATAAGCTTGCATCACAGACATACCATAAGAAGCTATTTGGGATGAGGATCGGTATGATTATAGCATCAACATGCTTCCCTACAAGGCACGATCTTTACAAGCTGTGTGCCCATTACATGTACTAAATTCCTAGAAAAAATTTCACTGCTTTTAAACAAAGAGCTTGAGAAGAAAAGTATCCTGAAATCCCGACAATGCATTGCTATAAGTCACTGTGGCCATTCTCTTTCTCCTCGTCAGTGTTGGCCCTGATGACTTCGTGTTTAATATTCTTTTTCTTGATGTCTTTCTTCTCTGGTGTGGCTTTCGCTTGATGACGCGTGACAGCAAGACCCGGTGTCGGTCGCTGCCGCCGGCGGTGGCTTAATGGGGCAACGTCCGTGGCTTGCGAGTCGTCAATATTTGGTTCCGGCGTGGTGTCTGTTGTGCTGTCTTGCTGGCGAGGCGGTGATGCTTGTTTATTTCCTCCTTCGGCGCGGCGTTGCGCTTCGGAGTCAGCAGGTTGTTTACTTGATACTTCCTCGTACTGTTCGCACTGTATGGGCTGTGCACTTGATGCGGTTATTTCAGTCGTGACCACAGGCTCAGGGTCACATTTCCGTGAAAGGTCACTACCAGCTGCGTCACTATTTGTTCGTGGCGGTATAAGTCCTTGTGCGGAAGTGGGAGCCACATCGACCTGCATTCCATCTCCTTTTTCCACTTCCAACAGATCTTCAGGACTGGGCTTCGGCCTCCTGGCAACGGGTGTTTCACAGGAAGAGTCCTCATCAACATTTTTTTTCAGTGTCCTCTAGAGGACGCTTTTTAGTGTGAATCTCGCTGTCACGGGACGGAATTTCAGCAGTTAATGCAGGTTTTAAAGACGGAAAGTCATTAACATTAAGTGCAACATTTTCAGAGGTAGTAACAGGATCCACGACCGCCGCCGGCTCTGTTGTATTACTGGCTGGCAACAAATCGTTGAGTGTTAATTTCCGGCGTTGCGTAAGGTTATTTGTTAGCACAAAAACACGGCGAGGGCAGTCCTGACGGAGGTGACCAGACTCGTTACATACATGACATGTAGGGGTTTGCCCTGAGTACAAAACATGCGCCTTGTGCCCGTCAACAAAGATGTGGGAGGGAATGTTTGCCTTCACTTCCATCTCCACGGAGCGAATGCCGTTAAAGCACTGCAGCTTGAAATGCGAAGCCCACCTTTCGTTGACTATTTGCCTGACAACCCCATATTTTGAAAGGACATCTTTTATTTTCGAGGCCGGCCGCGGTGGTCTAGCGGTTCTAGGCGCTCAGTCCGGAACCGCGCGACTGCTACGGTCGCAGGTTCGAATCCTGCCTCGGGCATGGATGTGTGTGATGTCCTTAGGTTAGTTAGGTTTAAGTAGTTCTAAGTTCTAGGGGACTGATGACCTCAGAAGTTAAGTCCCATAGTGCTCAGAGCCATTTTTTATTTTCGAGTTGTCTACTTCTATGGGAATATTCAAAACCCTAACATTCCTAATTACAGACTCGGAATTCCGGAGTTTTACAGTACTTTTAGTACCATCACGGTGTATAAATTCCGTTTCATAACCAAATTTTGCCAGAAAGCGGTCTACACTCACGGAATCGTTAAACTTTACAAAAATGCAGTATTCATCAGAGTCTAGCTGCATGGTATGAACAGATTCAGAATGAAGGCCAATTACCTCGGTAATCCAGTCGTGTATTTCAAGTGCAGAGGGCTGTACTCGACGGGTGTACTTGTCGAAGATGAAAATCACGGTGTTTTTTCTCACGGAGTTTGCCATGGTGTTCTGCAGCGAAGAAATCTCGGACAACGCCGAAATCCCAACAGCACTACGTAGAAAGATGACACGACGAAGACAAAATGCTCAATTGATAACGCTTAATTCACGTGCAGAACGTCAATAAACGAGCACGAAACTCGAAAACACTGGCGTAAACACTGAACGTTCACGGAGCAAACTTGAGGAGCGTGCGACCGCTGCGACAGCTAAAGCCAGATTGAGATTCGATCCGGCGACCTTCGGATTACAAACCCGAGCGCTTACCGCTGCGCCACGATGCTATAGGAAATTATCAATCGTAGAGAGTATTTCACCGCAACGGTTTCTTTTATCTTTTAACTGTCTATTTTCTCGACAATGGCTGAGAAGTGCATCTTGGTGCTTTGCCACATTACACCTCTGGCCATGAGCTGTTATTATGCGCAGTATGAATCGAATCTGAATTTCACAATTGGCGGCCTCCCCTTGTAAGTGAAGGATCTGGGAACATACTACGGTGCCCTATGTGTCGCTTACGCAGGAATCGCGAAGACAACTTAGACTAATTACAGAATGCCCAAAAGCATTTACACATTGTTCCAGCGTTCCATACGTAACTGAGACAGGAAGAAACCCTAATATGCGGTACCTACTGGCAAGCACTTCACGGCTGGGAATACTGGTGTAAATGTAGAGTTCATCTTCATTTCGCTCGTCACAGAAGGGAGAGTATGCAGTCGTCATACCAATGTCCGCGCCGTACTACTGATTACTGGAACATCTTCGTCTTTACAGATGAAAGGTGGCAGCAGAGGTGCTTTGATTTTGCAAGTAGCTGGATACCATTATCGTCCATATACTGCAGTGTGTTAATCTTTGCTTCCGACGGAAAGTTACATTACAAATTGTACTGCATTCTTACAAGGGAACCTCCCCATCGCACCCCCCTCAGATGTAGTTATAAGTTGGCACAGTGGATAGGCTTTGATAAACTGAACACAGATGAATTGAGAAAACAGGAAGAAGTTGTGTGTAACTGTGAAAAAATAAGCAAAATATACAAACTGAGTAGTTCATGGCAAGATAGGCAACATCAAGGACACTGGAAACGCAGGAGCGCCGTGGTCTCGTGGTAACGTGAGCAGCTGCGGAACGAAAGGTCCTTCGTTCAAATCTTCCATCGAGTGAAAAGTTTAATTTTTTATTTTCAGTTTATGTGACAAACTCTTATGTTTTCATCACTTTTTGGGAGTGATTATCACATTCACAAGAAAACCTAAATCGGGCAAGGTAGAAGAATCTTTTTACCCATTCGCCAAGTGTACAAGTTAGGTGGGTCGACAACATATTTCTGTCATTTGACGCACATGCCGTCACCAGTGTCGTATAGAATATATCAGATGTGTTTTCCTGTGGAGGAATCGGTTGACCTATGACCTTGCGATAAAATCTTGTCGGTTCCCATTGGAGAGGCACGTCCTTTCGTCTACTAATCGCACGGTTTTGCGATGCGGTCGCAAAACACAGACACTAAACTTATTACAGTGAACAGAGACGTCAATGAACGAACGGACAGATAATAACTATGCAAAAATAAAGAAAGTAAAATTTTCACTCGAGGGAAGACTTGAATCAAGGACCTCACCTTCTGCAGCTGCTCACGCTACCACGAGACCACGGCGCTCCTGAGTTGACAGGGTCCATGATGTTGCTTATGTCGCCCATGAACTACTCAGTTTGTATATTTTGCTTATTTTTTCACAGTTACACACAACTTCTTCCTGTTTTCTCAATTCATCTGTGTTCAGTTTATCAAGGCCTATCCACTGTGCCAACTTATAACTAAATCTGAGGGGGGTGCGTTGGGGAGGTTCCCTTGTTAGCAGCTGCTTAATAGCTTGTCGGTCCACCTCTGCGGTTGTGCTTGGCTTTGATTATACAAGTCCTTGATTGGTTTCCGGAGGCATATGGAACCGGATGTGTACGCACAGGTCATACCATTTCCGTAAATTACGAGTCGGTGGACTGTGGTCGCGAAGCTGGCGTCCGCTAGCGTCCCAGATGTGTTCTTTCGGTTTCAGATCAGACGAATTTGGTGGCCGAGACATCAACATCAGTTCACAATCATGCTCATCATACCACTGTAACACGACTGTTGCCTTGTGACACAAACAGCTGTCCTGCTGGAAGATGCCAGCGCTATCAGGAAAGAGAGCAAGCACGGAAGAATGTGGGTGGTCCCCAATACTGTTCACGTTGTCCACAGTAGGGCTTCAGATAAAATATCGATATATTTTCCAAAAGGGGGTCAATATATATCGGAATTATTGTGTTCACCGATATATCGATATCGAAATGGCATTATCGAATGCCGATATATTTATTTTGTATTCTATTTTTTCTGCAATTTTTGGTATATATCTGAAATTGTTCTTTTGAAATTATAGTAGAACATAATTTTATTTTCACTGTGTGAAGAAGTTTACTACTTTTTGAGATTTCATCACATCCAATCTTTCTCTTTTACTGTGTGAAGCACGTATAGTTGGCACAAAGAAGAAGTCCGACTGCACTAGGGGTGGGGGGGGGGGGGGCGGAAGGCGGGGAGAGGTGTGAATGGAATAACAAGATTTCCGATGTGAATTGAATAAATAGCACTCCAGTTGTGAGTAAAAAAAAAAACGCAAGTAGTGTGCTATTTCGTCACATCAGCATTCTTCAAAAACAGTTGCTGAAACTGATGAACACAAATCTAAATGACAAGACTGGTCTTTGAAGTGGGCGGAGAGGTGTGAAGGGAAATTCTGACATAATCCGAGCCCGGCGCTACCAACAGAAACTGCAACGTTCAACTTCACCACGAAATTTTGACACTACAACTGCTAGGTTGCTGGCTTTTGCAGAAATGAAAAAAGGGGGAAGTCGATAGGAAGTGTCACGCAAAATCCGATTTGTGACGAAGCCGAACGATGGACCCACCGGACATCTTTTATTGCGCCCCTTACATGCAGATACCATTATTAGCAAAGTGGTTATTGCCAAGCGTGAAAGTGCACCGTTTTCTTTTCAATTCTTGCTCTAAGGTAGATAAGCAAGCTGCTAGCTTTTTGATGTAAAGAATATCTAATAATAAATAAATTCTTAAATATACAGCTCTAAAACCAAGCAAGCTGCTAGCTTGTTGATATACAGAATATCTAATAAAAAATCAATTCTTAAATACACAGCTCTAAAACCAGCAGTACATTTACGATGTGCAGCCGATATTTTTAAAGGCCAGTAAGTCATTATTGTTTCCGTCTATATAGCGATACTTTTTTCGATATATCGTGGGCCGATAATAATATCTTTTTTAAATATCGAGATATCGAATTCCTGACTTTTTAAAAATATCAGAAGTCCTAGTCCACAGCCGTCACGGTGCCACCACAGGCCCTACGGAAGCCTCATAGCATAATACTGCCCCACTGGCCTGCGTCTGTTGCATAGGACACGCTTCGAGCAGCCGTTCGCGTGGATGACGACAATCGACTTGGCGTAACAAAAAAAAACGCGAAAACAGGCGACACGATCCACTGGCCTACAGTTTAATCTCGCCGATTCTGTTCCCACTGCAGTCGTATTGTTGGGTCAACATGACGACACTTACGGGTCGTCTGCTGTGGAGTCCGTGTTCGACAATGTGTACTCCAAAAAACTTGCGTTGTGTAGAACGTCGCAAATCCTGCTTGCCGCCTACTCGGCATTACAGCCACAGTCGGACACCAACAGCTGACCAGCTTCGCCGCTCGTCTAGCCTTTGTAAAAGTCTCTGCCACTCGATTTCTCCCCACTTGCTGCTATAATGATCCCCATTTGTGTCTGTTCTGCTTATATATATACACTACTGGCCATTAAAATTGCTACACCACGAAGATGACGTGCTACAGACGCGAAATTTAGCCGACACGAAGAAAATGCTGTGATATGCAAATGATTAGCTTTCCAGAGCATTCACACAAGGTTGGCGCCGGTGGCGACACCTAAAACGTGCTGACATGAGGAAAGTTTCCAGCCGATTTCTCATACACAAACAGCAGTTGACCGGCGTTGCCTGGTGAAACGTTGTTGTGATGCCTCGTGTAAGGAGGAGAAATGCGTACCATCATGTTTCCGACTTTGATAAAGGTCGGATTGTAGCCTATCGCGATTGCGGTTTATCGTATCGCGACATTGCTGCTTGCGTTGGTCGAGATCCAATAACTGTTAGCAGAATATGGAATCGGTGGGTTCAGGAGGGTAATACGGAACGCCGTGCTGGGTCCCAACGGCCTCGTATCACTAGCAGTCGAGACTACATGCATCTTATCCGCATGGCTGTAACGGATCGTGCAGCCACGTCTCGATCCCTGAATCAACACATGGGGACGTTTGCAAGACAACAACCATCTGCACGAACAGGTCGACGACTTTTGCAGCAGCATGGACTATCAGCTCGGAGACCATGGCTGCGGTTACCCTTGGTGCTGCATCACAGACAGGAGAGCCTGCGGTGGTGTACTCAACGATGAACCTGGGTGCACGAATGGCAAAACGTCATTTTTTCGGATGAATCCAAGTTCTGTTTACAGCATCATGATGGTCGCATCCGTGTTTGGCGACATCGCGGTGAACGCACATTGGAAGCGTGTATTCGTCATCGCCATACTGGCCACCCGGCGTGATGGTATGGGGTGCCATTGGTTACACGTATCGGTCACCTCTTGTTCGCACTGACGGCACTTTGAACAGCGGACGTTGCATTTCAGATGTGTTACGACCCGTGGCTCTACCCTTCATTCGATCCCTACGAAACCCTACATTTCAGCAGGATAATGCACGACCGCATGTTGCAGGTCCTGTACGGGCCTTTATGGATACAGAAAATGTTCGATTGCTGCCTTGGCCAGCACATTCTCCAGATCTCTCACAAATTGAAAACGTCTGGTCAATGGTGGCCGCGCAACTGGCTCGTCACAATACGCCAGTCACTACTCTTGATGAACTGTGGTATCGTGTTGAAGCTGCATGGGCATCTGTATCTGCACACGCCATCCAAGCTCTGTTTCACTCAATGCCCAGGCGTACCAAGGCCGTTATTACGGCCAGAGGTGGTTGTTCTGGGTACTGATTTCCCAGGATCTATGCACCCAAATTTGCGTGAAAATGTAATCACATGTCAGTTCTAGTATAATATATTTGTACAATGATTACCCGTTTGTCATCTGCATTTCTTCTTGGTGTAGCAATTTTAATGGCCAGTAGTGTAGTTTCGTTACCGCGTTTCATGCCTGTAACGCCACCAGCACTGATTCTCGCGGTGAGCGGTATCATGTCTTCACTTATCAGTGTAAATCATCTCCATTTCCGTGTCCACTTAAAACAGGGTCTAACGTCGCTTAGACGACAAGGTCATCAGAGACGGAGCACAGGTTCGGACTTCGAAAGGATAGGAAAGGAAATCAGCCGGGCCCTATTTAAAGGTATCATCCCGACATTTATCTTAAGTGATTTAGGTAAATCAGCAAAAAAAACAAATGTAATTGGTCGAAGAGACATTTTTAGCCGCCGACCTCGGGAATGTAAATCCAGTGTCTTGCCACTCTCCATCTCACCCGGTATTTTCAGTTAGCTATGACAAACAAAAACAATAATTTTATCCCTACTACCATTGCTGAGGACAAGACCTTTGCCACCAGAAACCAAGCGTCCGCCTTGCAACTAGCAGATGAACGGAATTGTGAGATAAAAACAGCACTCAGTCGTATCTCCTGGAATATAAAAATTTCGTCATTAGTGATTCCTGGCTTTATGTCAGCTCTAAAATGGGGCATAAGTTACATCGTGACAGCGAAATTTTGTTGAAATATCTTCAATATGGCCAAGGGAAACAAATAAAACTCTTAGAACAACTTTATACGAAAATTGCACTATAATGACAACCTACTTGCAATAAAATTTATTTCAGTCCTCTAGTATTGGGAGCTCAAATTAATATTATAGCTGTTGAAGTGGCGCAGTAGTTGCACTAGTGCAACATAGTGAGCAGCGACGCGAGACCTATTTAATAGTAGAAACATCAGGCTTTCAGATCTGTACGTGACTTTCCAGTGGATTCAAAACAGTGTCGGGTTTTGTACCGCCAAAACAGCATTTTGCGGGAAGTGTTACTCGTCTGCTTTAATCTCAAGAAATATGATGCGAAAAATCATCGTGTGCTAGTGGAAGCGTATGGAGAACGTGCTCTCTCCGAAACAACGTGCAGAAATTGGTTTCGACGATTCAAAATCAACGATTTTGAGGTGTATGAAAAAATTCCTCCTGGTCGGTGTGATGTACCGTGAGCTGCTGCCAGCGCTGAACACTACGAAGCGCAATTACTCAGTTTGAATCGTGCACTTAAAGACAAATGCAGTGCTTAATTTCTAAACTTTTAGGTGCCGGAATGCGCCCCCTTCTACCACTTGCCCCACCCCCTCCCCGCCGGCCACACACACACACACACACACACACACACACACACACACACAGTACCTCCTGCCAGTTACATAACGTTGGCGACCCATTGTCACATTCACTTGTGCTGGAGCAAGCGGCAAATTATAGTCACGTTGTGATTTAACACACATGTACTATTTCAAATCTCCGGTGCTGAACTGTTAAAGGGAAAAAAAGGGTCTCTGGGAGGTGCCGGAACGCGTTCCAGCCGAAATTAAGCCCTGGACAAATGTCCGCAATATGCTAAGAGACATGACAAAGTCATTCCGCTCCGTGATGGTGCCAAACGACGTGATGCAAACTGGGTGAAGGAAATCTTGAATGGACTTCGATGGGATGTATGTCTTACACCATCCACCGTATTCACCACACATCGCCCCCTTCCGATCTCGGCTCATGCAGCACGACCCTTTCGAATAACACTTCACGCCTTTTTTAACGATTTCGAAAACTGGATCCGTGACTGGAGCTTTTCAAAAGAATCTCATTTTTTTCTTTTGTAGCGGTATCCACTCGTTACTCGAAAATTTGGAAAAGATGGTTGCTGCCGAAACGCTTTACTTTCAATAAATTATCTTCCATCATTCTATTTAAGTAAACTTGTGTTTTCTGTCCAAAAAACAGGGAGATTTAATTCAAGTACCCAATAGGAGCCTCGCGGAAATCTTGACTTTTGTAGGACGTTCTGCCGCAAGAAGTATATTTCATGGTGTCACTTTTAAGTTTTATGTATTTTGGTAACGTGTTTATCGAGTACCAATGTGCTATCAGCGTATTTCTTCTTGTTTACTATTTCTTACTTTTTTGTAGGGCTATTGATAACGACTAATCAGTCGAAATCGGTGCAGCCTCAAGTACTTGACGTTAGTATTTGACTGAAACAAACTTTTAAAGTAATCTGCTCGGTGATATGTTCTGTCAATAACATGCAAAATATGAGCAACCATTTACACTTTGAGAAAACGTTGTATCTTTGTCGTAGTGTCATTCGTGTTTCGGATGGTCCAAGCGTGTATACTTCCAGCTGTACTGTGGGAGATGCAAATATTTGTGTAGCATATGTCATCACGATCCAGAGAAGATCTGTAGTTAAATAAATTGGTATTTCACTGTAATGTGGCTGGTCATTGTTCTTTTCTCATCGATTCGTTGCTGTATCAGTTCTGAAGTACTACACGCAAATGTAGGCCTATAAAATAGGCTGACCAGATTTGCAAAATCAAAATATGGGACCCAGATTAGATGTTGAAATGAATCAACATTTTGTGGAAACTTTTGTTAATACTATATCTATGTAGTAGATTTGTGTTAAACTACCGGGTTTATGCTACAACTACATATGTCATCGTACCATTTTCTTAAAATTCGCACTAAAAAGCTATCAAAATACTTTGCATTACTAATGGAGTAAATATTTTTAATTTTTTGTCATCACCCGCAAACACAATATATCACTTTAATAAAGCGATGTCTTTAAGTAGGGTAGAAAATGATTATTATTGACGTAGGTTTCATTCTCAGCTGGCCTGGAAGTTTCGCCGTGGGTTGTTTCTGAAAAATCTTTTTTTTGTTGTATTTTACTGAAGAATGTATGTATTCACGAATCTAATATTTTCAAACGGAATTTTTTTGAAATCAGCACATGAAGAATCCTGAAAATGAATCTTATTTATAACTATTTGCTTACCGGCCGCGACACTAAACCTCTTCTCTTCATCATAAATCATTCGCGATCAAGAACACTCTTTCTGCATTATCATTAGTGCAAGGCTGAGCTAGCACACACGTAGTAACGAGCTGCAGATTCTTGCAGCGGTTGGTTATCTTTAGTTGTAACGGAGTTGCCAATGATAACCTCGTTCACTTTGGTTTAATCAAAGAGTGTACTTTCTTTATTCTTTGGGCATGACCACATCTACCATTCATTTGGTTATGCCACACGTTACTTAAAAACACGCTATTTCAAAACATACGGGAAAAGAAAAACGGGACAATATGTGTCCGTGCTGGACACTGTTGAATAAGGGACGATCCCGCAAAATACGGGATGTCTGGTCACCCTGCTACAAAATATTGTGATAAGCCGAATAATAATAATAATAATGAAGAACAAATAGAAATCAAATATTTATGGATAGAAAGTGATTGCTTTATGTTTATAATCACACAGCTGCAGCCACCAAGATCTGCGAAGATAAAATGTTGCATAAAACAACAACAACGGGTTACGGATATATTTCACTCATCCCAAGCGTTTTCATCGTCCTCTGCCCCAACATAAAAAATCAGAATAGCGTCTGTTCACCGCTTTTTCCTTGAGTGAGCAGCGGTCCCGAACTCGTCTAATTCATTATCTGCTCCTGTTAACAGGCAATTACATAGAAGTGCCTTATCCGAGAGAATACGTTGCACAGTTTATAGCTCTGCCACTAGGGGCCTCTGTTCTCCGACGCCATGGAATTGTCTGTAAAGTGGCGCCACGACACGTGCAGTAGAGGTACTTTGTAGCTTCATACTTCCGTTTGCCGTGAAGAGTGCGATACGGATAATATGTAGAAAAAATTTAGTTCTTTGCAGATAATACTTCTGAAATGGCCACGTAAATGGTTTAAATTCATTGCATATATTGCAAAATATATGGAAATGACTGATTTTTCATATATTGATGTCAGATAGACACAATTCTGCAAACTTCTATTTTTATGTTGATCCGTTGAAAAACTAGAACAAGGACAGTGTTGCACAGGTGAATATTCGGACTTTTAACTACAAAATACGATGACGATGAAGGTATATCGCCAAGCACAAAAATCCCAGTAGCAGAGGTAAGCTTGTACGTATGTCTAACAGCCATGGGCGACTCTGGTGATGGTTCCAGTAGCTTTAAAACAGGTGATGGTGTTGACAGTATACATGTTAAAACATCCATATAACTATGTACAGAACTGTGGAATAGCGATCTTCATATTAAAACATAGAATCGTGGACTAACTGCTTTGTTCAGCTACTGTAAATCTATAGTGGAAAGCAGATACTGAGATGATGGCTCATGCCAGGAAGATAATTACAATATAAGAACAGTCAGCTGGGCCTGAAAGGGAAGGCTAATCTTTTTACTGGGGCGCAATGGAAACAGTGATATTTTGTGTCATTTAAGTCGTGCCACACACTCTAGACAGACTTAAGGAAATATAGACCTGAATTACAATATAATTAGGACTATAAAGATTTCACTTAGTTATTAGTCACTAAAATTCGTACGTAGTAGAGTTGACTGTAGTTATGAAACAATATTCATAACTGGCGGATTGAGTGACATGAAATTCTTGGCATAAATCTGTAAGCGTGGAATAAAACTAATGAAAGAATCATAACTTCTCATGTCTGCACCTCACCAAATGAGTTAAAATCACGAAGTATGTGCTATGAATGATATGTTTACTTAAAGGAGACTGAAACCAGAAAAATAAGTTTAATATATGATTACAAAAAGACATTCAGAGGATTAATTACGGTTGACATTTTACGGAGAAAATAATAGGACGTTACAGGATTGATAGAAATATGTTTTAAGCTCCGTTAAAAAGGATCAGACTGACTGCCATAATGACATGTATGTCGCCACCTTGATATCAACACCTCATGTACGTGCAGCAAAAGGACAGGTTTATTGCTACGTAGATTTGAGTACAACACAAGAAGTATGCTTTACAAATATTCGAACTAGTAATAAAATCAGTATATTTACGCCATAAGAATACAGTATGTCGCCAGTTCTGATATCCGTCAATTAACAGCTATTACAGGCTATTACAAACTATGTACTTTACATTTGCCATCACTACAGGTTTTTTTCCGTCAGCTGTGTCTTGCATTCATTCCTTCATCGATAATTTTCGATCTGTTATTTTAACGGATAAGACCAGAACATTAGAAGTAAAGTACTTGGTTACACACAGGGCTGTAGATGTGAAGAAACGCCCCTGTTTGCTTTTAAAATTAGATTTGCTGTTGGTCCGTTACATCACTAGACAAGTGCTGGCACAGTTTTGTCACATTGCTAATTATCCCTTTTTGTGCCAACTTTTGAGGAATGTGTACATAATTTTTGTGAACCTTTATCGGTTATTTACAAGCAAGCTCAAAAACGTCGTTACAGCGATGAGTTAAAATTCTTAGAAGTTACCTCCAAGAGCTGTGCGGTTGAACGCTACAGATTACTCAAAATGATTCGTGTTTGCACAAGGAAACATTCTACTGGATACTCCCCCCCCCCCCCCTCAGAAAATTGTTCATCAAGACATTAATGAAAGAGAAGGGGTGTTTCTAAATCGTTATAACCTTGAGGGTGTCTGGGGGAGGAGGAATCAGTGCCCGGAAACATGCCACAGAAACAAACATTCAAAATTACGTATGCACTTGCCAGGAATTGCCTGTCTCCTGAAGATCTTCATCCTATTAAACAACGGCGTCGGTATGCATAGTACCACATTAAATTGTTGGTGCATATTACCAACGACAGTTTAGGATTATAGTTTTACTCAGCAGATTTAATTTTCCAACACCTGTCGTCCACCTTGTTCAGGTTTTTTGTAGGAAAAAACGAAATAATGTCACGAAGTTTATTTAGAAGCAACCTACATATCAGTTTATTTCTCTCGACATTGAAGAAAGAATCATTTGCAGTGCCAATAATTTCTTAAAACCTCATTTCTTCTTGATCAGACCGCCATGATTATCAGTGCTCAGACAAGTCCCAGAAATACTATTGTTTAAAAATAGTCTGTGTTGAGTGACTGAATTACTCTCTGTTACGCTACCTATCTCAAAACGTGACATATAATTCACTAGGTGCATTATCTTAATAATAATAATAATAATAATCCATTTTTAAAGCCGAAATGTCTTAAATTAAAAACATTAAAACCTTCTCAGACAAACTACAGTAAAGAAGTATCACAAAAATTTGAGAGCAAGGAAGTGCTTAAGGAAAGCACATAAAGTAGTCTCGTATATATGTTGGAAAGCCGGAAGATAGCCACAAGATATTGCAGGGAAACAGTGAAGATATTTGAAATTCATAGTGAAGGAAATGGTTACTCCGTAATTAGTACGCAATCACTAATTTTCGTATGATTCACAAAAAGTCCTTTTTGTAGCCTTAGGCTTCATCTTGATATAATGTATAAACTTATCCTGTTGTCCATCTTGTTCAGATTTTTTTTTTTTTTTTTTCTTTTGGTAGGAAAAGTCAGTTGCACAATCTTTAAAAAAGTCTCCAGAAAATACCTGCACATACATAGTCTTAGGGACATCTCCCCCCCTCTCTCCCCTTCCCTTCCCCTCCTTCCCTCCCCCCCCCCCCTCTCTCCCTCGTTTCAGGCAAGTGTCATCGCATTCCCAAGGTTACGGCAATCCGGATGGTCATGGTCAATTTCCTACCTCTTTTCTATACTACCCGACCACGTGCTCGTTCTATAATGATGTACGCCACGAATGTGAAAACCGAAGGCTGCAGAGAACAAAATGAACGTGTATATCATCTCATGCTGTAGAAGATGGTTTGAAACGCATTGTAATGAATCATAATGGTAGGAAAAAGTTGATCATGCACCAGTCGTTCCATCCACATTAAATTAATCACCTGATTGATCGCATAAAACATTAAAATTTTGTTCAGTATTATCGTGTTATGTTATTGACTGTCAGTACTTGAGGTGTTTGATAATTCGATTAGTACTTTAATTGATTTAATAATGTGACACGGCAACCCGGTACACTTGTCAGATTATGAATCCTCAGGTCCAGTGATTATTTTCTGTCACTTACAGCTTCTTTCACCTGAAGGTGAATTGGGTTATCAACAGTTTTACATCGGTACTAACGCTATGTACTTTGATAAATAAATCTGGTTTACTGAAATCTCAGATGAAACACGTAAAAATATATCATTTCCATCAGCACGTAACCTGACGCGTCACTACATCCAAACATCCCCTTCCTGCCGTCCCACTCCATTTCGCATTCGACCCTGTGTCTTACTCATCATCTCTTCTTCCTTATCAGCCTTAGATAATCGTGTCCCAACCTGGTCTCACCTCAGTGTGTAATTCCACTCCCTCTCCTCCTCCGAAAGGAGTTACTCTGAATTACCTATTGAGATTATTTCATGGTCATATTATAGCAATTTCATCAATTGCATTTTTATTGCCTAAAGATGGATAATAAAATAAATGAAAATTAATAAATAATCATCTTTTCATATCTATCCTGAACATGATCGCTCATACACACCACCACCACCACCACCACCTCCACCACCACCTCCACCACCATCATAGCAGTATCAACATGGCCATCCTTGTGTATTTTACTGTTATCATCTGTGCGTGTTTTTAAAAATCATAGTTACCCAACACGTTTGCTTGATTTAATAATTTTCTTCCAAATATGTGCATCTTGGCTAAATTGCGGGTTTTTTCACCCTGCCAACTTGTTACGTCGTGGGGAGTTGAGGAAAAAATATGTTAAAGAAAAATTATGCACCACTTAGATATGCCACGATTCTTCCCCTTACCAAGGCGTTATTCAGATGGTATGATGGAAAGGCGGTTTTCGCCTGTGACGGTAAATGGTGCAGTTGGAACATTTACACCAGTCAAAGAGTTTAATCGATGAATGAGTGAAAATATCTCGCACAAAATTGGTCGGATATCACATAAATCAAATGAATTAAATATATTTACAGTTCACAGACGCACATACGCACTTAGGGGAGAGACACAGAGGGGGAGAGGGGGTGGAGAGAGAGAGAGAGAGAGAGAGAGAGAGAGAGAGAGAGAGAGAGAGAGAGAGAGACCACTAGTGATCCTAGTAGATGTCGGTTTTTATTCTGGAATTTGCGCTTGTTTTCATCTTGTTTTATTTCACACACTCTTAGAGTATTATCTGATGCCCTGCTCATCCCTACACTCAATTCCATATTCAAAGTATATGAGTAGGTTGATTATGAAATTATATACCTGTATGAACCAGAATACTTCTTAGAACCCATCTGGTACATACCAAAAATTGAAAAAATGCGCTTCTGTGTATGTAGGATAATAAGTTCACAACTAGCGTAAGAAACTTTCCGAATGAATGACTAACTCACTATAAAAATGCATCACAGACTAAGTTTTCATATTCTCTTCTTCCTGTGCAGAATATTACGCAAATATAATGGTTTTGAAAGCTACAACAAATGCGCTCCAAATCAGTATCTTAGTGTTTCCATCGGGGTTTCGTATGCTGAATTCTTAAATTGTTCTGGCGGAAGAAGACTGAGAGAGCCGAAGTGAAGAAAATGGACACAGAATACCTTTATAGTCACGGCCGAAAGATAGTACAAGTTATTACAAGACTAAGTTGTAGCATGCGGGGCTCCGCCCAGATGCCAAGCTGCTAAAGAGCAAGCTGTGATGTACTGTCAACATTTGCTGTGACGTACTGTCAACATTTGTTGTCGATGATTCGTACGAGCTCAACCAGTCGATGGTTTTAAGTGCGATGATATTTAACGACACGTACTCGCACATACATGGGAAATATTATATCGTACACTTTGCGGTATAAATGGCGTATACACTGATGAAACAAAGCATTGTGACCACTGACTACGGCGAGAATGAGTGCTGTATGGTGGCGCGGTAAGGACAGTACGTTTATACGTGGAGCAGGCGTATGTGGCAACGTCACAGAACGACGTGTCTGTCGGCTCCAGATAGTCCAGGAGCTGGTTCATCAGTTAGCAGGCATACCCTACTTACGAAAACGCTTCTGTAATAAAAGCGCAAACATAGTTGACACTCGGCGCGGGGCTGATGGGAGAGACTGTAAATGGGAAATGCCTTTACGGTTGCTCCCATCAACCACTACGCCGAGTGTCAACTTTGTTTTCGCGTATAGCACGATATCCTGAGTCTTCTTTACTAAAACAGAAGAAAGAACCAACAGCGCCCCGAGCGAGGTGCTCGAAATATGCATCGCGTCAAGGACGCAAACCGATGGCATCAGTATTATGGCATGGCAGTGTTCACCTGGGCTTCCTTGGGAACTGTGATAGTAAACGAAGGCACCGCGGCAGCCGCGGACTAAGGGAAAGCTACTGCGTATCACCAAAGCAGTTGGTCAAAAATATGGAGACATCGCGAGAAATGGAAGCTTGAAGATAAATGCAGATGCGAGCCAAAACTGCAAGTTTTGCTTTTTGCATTCGACCACGAATGGCACCTGTGCTGTGTCCTCAGTACGTTGCAAGTGTCAGTCGTGGCCAGTACATTGCTGGTACTTCGGTAACCAAGGGAGCCGAAGTGATTGTTGTTTCAAGGATTTACAGGGTGGCCACATTTCACCTGGAGAATCAGAGAAATCTCAGGGAATTCTTTGTTTCCAACCAAGCGCTGGCATTTTATTTTGTCGAGTTTTATAAATAACAAATTTTAAAATACTTAGTATTTCAAAGGGTGTTGACTACATGAATATTATTCCACATAAATTATCGATGTTTAAAGACTGCGGTGTTCTCAACCGAGATTAAAGAGAAAAGTCGTTATTGTGAGATATCCCACTCCCCCTCCCCCCCCCCCCCCACATCGTTAATTATCAGGAATTTCTTATGATGTCATCTTACTCTCCATACCTGGAATTATCAAGGACTTGCTTTTCTTCAGGTTCGAGTCGCAACCCTGATTTATACCGCATACAGGAAAATGAATGAATGTCGCACTCGTGAACCACGTCAGCACGAAAACAATACTAAGGGAGCTACATAAGTTGGGAACTGCAGGGCGAGCTGGAATTCCAAAACCACTCATCAGTGATGCAAATGCAGTGCCGAAAGCAGAAAACCTGGACTATGGAGAAATAGAAGAAAGTCATTTCGTCGGATTCGACTCGTTCCACACAGTGCCCAACTCCTCGCCGAATTTACGTTCCAAGAGTGAAACATGGGGGGGGGGGGGGGGGATGGGTGGTAGGGAGGGTGTACCATGGACCACGGTTACTATTGATGGTCGCATTATTATCAAGGATTATGTGACCATTCTGCTGATCAGGTGTGTCCCAGAGCCCCGCATCGTCTAGTGCTGGCTTTGTGAGCACGAGGATGAATTGTCGCGTCCCCCTTGGCCACAACTGACACAAGATCACAATATTATTGAGCCTTCTGTAGAGAAGGTGTATCACCGGTATCTGAACTATCCACTATTTTGCAGTAAAATGATATAAGATGACTTTAAAACTATAATGGACCCGTATTTATCCGTTCCGAGACGACTGGAAGCAGTTTTGAATGCCAACGGTATTTCTGCACCGTATTAGGCACGGTAATATGTTGTATTTTTGGTTTTTCCACATTTTTGTCCTGTACATTCCTTCACACGCTTTCTTTCACGACGGCGATTCCATCTTCCAACAGTATATCTGTCCGTCACAAGAGCAGCCAGAATCGCACTACAATGGTTCGAAGAACATGATATTGAACTCAAGTTGATGTTTCGGCCCCCCATATTTTCCTGAGAGATCTGAAATGAGCTCTGTGACCTCACTTTAAACTCGCCAGCGGGTCCTATGACGAGTAACTCCATATGCAACAAAACGTACCGTTTCCAGATGGGTCAGACGTGGAGTAGCATTACGTAAGTACGGGTGCCATTGTGACGCGGAATATAGCTAGCAGAACAAGCCAGAATTAGCATTGACTGTGCGTAACAACTTGTGCGCCGGATGCTACCACGCGTCACTGCAATACCAACGTACACGAGCACTCATTTTTCAATGGCCGTGCAGTTTCTAGGCGCATGCCAAACGCTTTTGCGCAAAATTTTCTTCCAGTGAGTCTTACACTCCCAACGCGCATAACACTCGCGTCTGAAAGTGGGTTCTTCCGTGTCATCTCCACTTTGTACGAGTATATGTGATTTCTACCACAAATGAACACCAAATGTGTGATTACAGGTAATATGAAGAAATAGGAGTGCAGCGTCACAACTGGCACAGAAATGTCTTATTTAATTCAACAAACTTATTGACAGCTGCGAATATAGACAGTCCTCAGCTGTGTGATGGAATGGCGGCAATGAAAACTTGGGCCGGACCGGGATTCCAACCCGGATTAGCCGGTTATCGCGAGAGGCCGCCTTACCGTTTGGCCATCCCAGTAGGGCTCACTGTCAGACCCAGACTTCCGTATGTCGTCAGCCGTGTGTCCACAACGTTTGCTCGTACATCCATTATGTATATTTCCGTACAGGGGAGACATTTCACTTGGACGTCGCTTGCCCGGTGTCGGCGGATAAATATTATATTGCAATGCCTGCGTTGTCCCGAATTACGCTGCAAGGTTCATTCGAACATGCTTGTCCGAAGGAACACTGCAGCGTAATTCGGAATAACAAAGGCACTGCGATATCATATGTCTTATTTAATGTCTTTCCAGTCTTTCAAACGGCGTCGAGTTTGTACACGTTGGTAAGCATTTAACGTTTTTTAGTAAAGAATCATTTCAACATTTAAACAGTTATATCACCCGTCTGTTGTTGCTTACAAGTTCGTGCCCATCGGACTAGAAAAAGCCTAATTTCGATGCACAGTTGTTGCCAAGATATCCAGTGATTAACGCTGCCTTACTAAGCCGCATATTGTCAATGTGAAAAACTAGAGGCGTAACGTCTTTAGAAGTTCACTTCAAATATTTGGTTCTCCAAATAGTTGGTAGTGCGAGATGGTTCTCATATTTGAGGAAGACGACGGCATTCCGTATTGAAGAGAATAATAGCTGGATAAGCTCCGTGGCGTTCGAATCTACCTCGCAGTTGTTGAGTGCGTTATTTGTTAGTCGAAACTCTGTTCCTCTTACAGAACTATCAGGTTTACGTATGTGTATCCATCCACGATAAAAGATGGAAAGACACACTGTGGCGCTGACGTTACAAAACCCATATTTTCATCTCCTGCAATGGAAAACTTTAAGCCAAGTAGTAATAGGCACTTTCAATTTTATAACGTGTGTCTGAGATACTGGTCGATGTGTAACGCCGTTGTAAGGAAGTCGGTTGGCAGCATTGGAACATGCGGTCACATTACGAAACCGGATGACGCATCGTCACAGGACACGCTGAATTTCCCCATCTGTCCTTGGCGTGTCTGATGTCCCAACAGGCCAGTGCCCCCCCCCCCCCTCCACCCCCCTCCACCGTGTCATCCCTTCACACACTCACTCTACAGTTTACAAAGACACCAGACCTTTTCGGGAATGTCATTAAAGAGTTACGGAATAGCGACGAAGATGCTATCACAGGAACGATGGTCTCCAAAGGCGAAATGATCATTAGGAAAACTAGGAGCGTATTTGTGTTTAATGGAATTAGTAATTATTGCCAAATGGCCTAAATGACAAACTGAGAACATTTAGTTCAAATCCGACAAACGGAAAAGAGCTGTGGTTGAAGCTAAAAGACGTTTTGAGCCACGCTCCAGATAAATACGTTTCAAGAAAAGCAAATAAGACGAAAACACATACCATGGTATAATGGTACCATTCGAAGAATGTTGTGAAAACGGTGTGTGCTACACTCTTACTGCAAAAAAGACTGCAGGGAAAGTAATAGAGAAAACTTAATAAAAATTCGTGCATTCGTTAGCAGCGCCGCGCGTGTAGACTACAGTAAATTCCACAGTTAGATCCTGGCGAAAGAACTGTCAGGAAATCTTAGGGAGCGCAGTATTTTCTCGTTTTACATAAATAATTTATATACTAGCAATGTCAGCACTGTCAGATTGTTCGTTGCCGATGCTGTTGTCTACAAGACCGTATCATTGTTGTTGATCGCAAGCTGCATGACTTGGAAAATATTTCCACTCGGTGTACTGATTGGTAGTTACCTGTACACGATAATATCTGCTTTGTAATGCTCATAATAAAGAGAAATACATGACGTTATTCGATTAGAAGATTAGTGGTAAACTTGTGAATCCTTTCACATCGTTGAATATTTAGCAGTAATACTAAAAAGCAGTATGAAATAGGACGAACAAGTAAAATGAATAGTAGGGAAGGCGAATGGAAATCTCAGATTTATTGGAAGAATTGAGGGGAACCGCAGTGCAGGCGTAGAGGTATTGCGTACAGTTGTGGAGCACTGCTTCAGCGGTCAAAGAGGCACCATAGTAGACATACCGACTTCAGAGACGCTCTGCCGCGATCGTAGCAGAACAGAGCAGCTCAGACGAGGATGTACTGGCTACTTAAATGTAAATACTTTTTTTTCGCACAGACAGATAAGCGATTACATTGACACGCATACTACTGTGGCTTGCGTCGAACGTATGTAGACATATGCGTATACGTAAGTGCAAATTTTCCTTCCATTACACTGTTCGACATGGGTTTTATTTCTGATATTAAAGTATGTGCTTCTAGACCATTTTTCCGTGGGAAATTCAAATATGTAAACAAAATATCGTTGTCAGGGATACTTTTTATGTAATATGTATATATATGTATATTCAAAATTCATGGCAAACACAGAGACGTTATAGAGAAATACGGGTATGTTGCCGCATCCAGTAGTGATAGAACGTGATAATTTCTTGTGCAACAGCAGGTGGGAAGAATTAGTTATCATTAGTTTATCCCCCGCCACACCTATGTCATTAAGACCACCTGAAACATCTCGTTAACTCGAACGGCGACAGCCGGTCGCTGCCTCGGCAGTAAAGCTTCACGCCTCCTAGGGGCAGGTGCATCGAGTTTAGAACAGTGGTGTTTGCCGCAATTTGTGTCAGTCTTAATGAGTGGGTGTTTTGGCTGACAAGTAACTGTCTGTCATATTTCCGAGCACGGTTGAATTTTTTAGTTCCTGTGTGTAAACTGATTGAGCCTGGTGCTGAAGGTAAAACGACTGCTTGTTTTTACACATCAGCGTTCCTCTAGTTCCCTACTATTAATTTAATACAGGAGTAATACCAAAGTGGTATTTTTAAATTTGCAGAAATGCCACGTCGTCGTGGATGTCGATATAAGCCGGACAACTTCTGCTACATCTGTGGGAAGTTCACTTTTGCCAGAAATAGGAAGAAAATTTCTTCAGTCATAAAGAAAGCGGACTAACATTACTTTGGAGTAGAGGTAGGAGACCAAGATAAAGAATGGGCACCACATTTCTTTTGTGCTGCATGTTACTGCAAACTGATTCAGTGGCGGAAAGGTAAAAAGAATGTGGCGTTGTTTGCTGTTCCCATGGTGTGGAGGGAGCCTAAGGACCATGTTACTGATTGTTATTTCTGTCTAACAAAAATTCAGGGTTTTACAAACAAGAAGTCGAAGAGGCACATTGTTTACCCAGATCTGCCTTCAGCGAGAATGCCAGTGCAGCATTCCGACAACCTTCCAGTACCTTCAAGAGCTCGAGGTCAAATTCCGAGTGACAGTGAAATAAGTAGTACTGAAGAAATCACAGATGATGATTCTTTATATCACTGCACAAGTGAGTCATCGCCACATTTGTTAACACCGGCAGATTTAAATGATTTAGTACGTGATCTAGGACTAAGTAAACAAAAGGCGCAGCTGCTTGGTTCAAGATTACAAGAGTATAATCTACTGCACCAAAGTACTAAAATCAGTGTGTTCAGGCACAGAGAACATGCCTTTATTTCTTATTTTTCAACTGATGAAGCACTGACATTTTGCAATGACGTTGCTGGCCTTATATATCACAGGAGTGGAGACTTTTCATAGATGCATCGAAAACAAGTGTGAAGGGTGTTTTGCTCCATAACAGAAATAAAATACCTTCTGTTCCAGTAGCTTACGCTAGTTTGACAGAAGAGGATTACGAATTCGTACAAAGGATGCTAAATTCATTAAAATACAATGAACACAAATGGAAAATATGTGCAGATTTCAAGGTAATTGCTATGGTACTGGGAGTGCAACAAGGCTACACAAAGTATGCCTGTTTTCTTTGCGAGTGGGATAGTCGAGACCGAAATACTCACTACGTGAAAAAGAAATGGCCTAGGCGAAGATGGAAAGTTGGCGAAAAGACTGTACAACGCGAAAGTCTGGTAGCTCCTGAATATATACTACTTCCACCGCTTCACATCAAACTTGGCCTGATGAAACAATTCGTGAAGGCCATGGATCCAACAGGCTGTGGGATTTGCATATATAGCTACCAAAGTCCCCCGTCTTTCAGCTGCAAAAATAAAGGAAGGTGTATTTGTGGGCCCACAAATCAGGGAGCTGCAGAAAGATGCAAATTTTGAAGCATTTTTAACTGATAAAGAAAAAACCGCATGGGACTGTTTGAAGATGGTTTCGGAAAACTTCCTCGGAAGAAGAGCTACTAACTACAAAGCAATGGAGAAGGATGTGATCAAAGCATATCGGGATTTGGGGTGCAATATGTCTTTGATGGTACATGTGATGGACTCTCATCTGGACTACCTCACAGAGAGTTGTAGTGACGTATCGGATGAACATGGGGAAAGATTCCATAAAGACATTTCTACCATAGAAAGGCGCTATGAAAGGAAGTGGGTACCTTCTGTGTTAGCAGATAATTGCTGGAATATCATTCGAGAGAAGAAAGATTCATAATGCAAGAGAAAAAAGTGATGCGCATTACAAGGCAGTGGCTCATTGTTTGTCAATTTTCTGTAATTTTTCATGTCAAATAAATGCTTCAAAGTGTATACACAAAGGTTATTGTGTTATATGTTAGATCCCACCCTCCATTAATGTGATGAACTTATAACATCATAAAGATGTGCATTTGTTTGTCGAATTTCACCTCACGTTTGCTGCACTATATCAGAAACTGAAATAAGAAATAAAATTGCGATTACTCACAAACTATCCCTGACAGAAAAGAAACAAAAACAGTTTTCAATTCAGCACTCAAAATACAACTAAGATCACAATATTTTTATCAGAAATAGAAAAAAAGTTTTTTTTTTTTGTAGAACAGTGTTATTCTTCGAGCATAGCAGTACCAAGGAAGCCGTCGGGAGTCATGCACATAAATACAGTAAGGAACATCCTCTGGGTCTTAGCCTTAACCTGTGATATGTACACACGCCAACAACCAAGTAATTTGTCAAGGATTTCTGTAAAATGCAGATAGAAGGCTTTTTGTACGTCCAGAAAAAGTGACCATTGATAATTCTGTAACGGGACTTTGTTGATGCGATTTTAATTAGTGCATCTGCTATAAAAACAGCTACTCTTTTTGGATTATACCGGATAGGGCAAGCTAACTGTACGTCGTAAACGGGGTGCACAAGACTGTGAAGACAACCTAAAGGGACTAGGGAACGAAACCTTGTTGAAAGTAAGAGGACGCTCACAATATCAACAAGAAAAGTAAAAATGCCTTAAAATTTTTTTTCGTATCATAGTGTCTAACCATTTTATTATCGAACGTGGTAACCAAGAAACGTGCAAATCTCGCGACTCGAGTACATGATATCGTGTCGAAGATTAGCTTTCTTTGTGCTGCCAAAAACACAAATGGGTTTTCTATTCCTCTTCTGATGGACAGAGCTGCGTCTGTGAAGAATTTGGCGGTTCATAACTCATCAAGTAAAAATTTCTGGTACTAACTACATTCGGACTATTGGAATATTTTCCAGGTCTCAGTAAGGCCATTGCCATGATAGTAGTTCCTCCAAATAGACTTTTTTTGAGAAAATAGTTCACGACGTCCACTCAAAGATGATTACTCTTGTTTTCAGTGACGTGATCTACATTTGCTAATGGACGCGACAGATTATTGTTCAGCTGCTGTGGACAGCTAATCCCAGATCACGTAAGAAAAGTGATCTGGGTAGCTAATGACGAATTGACGAATGCAGATGCCGAGACTCAGAAATGTCTGCCTGCGTGCTGGCCAATTTGGCACATCAGGTGTAATACGCTGATGCCACTTATACTATCATTCAGTTTTTTGATTATAACGCCCGCTTTCAGTATGTTAAACTATGTATGTTGTTTGCGCCCGTTTGATATTACAAAAAATAGACTTGCATAATGTTCATGGAACGTCCCAATTCCTACTCAATTATTTGATAAAAGGGATACCATAAATGACAAAAGCCCCACAACATTCTCAATCCACTGTAATGCGGTAGCAACAGGTTTGTATTCCACGAAGTATAGTCTCGATTAGCAAACTAAGAGCTTACAGTGTTCTCATAAAACTGTCAGAACTACTACTTGATGCATGCTTAGATAGCCTGCTCGTCAAACAAATTCTGTAATACGAATTGTTTATGAAAACGGAGCATTATAATAAGGTATATTCGCAGCTAAGCAGCTTCTCGGTGGGATCTGGTCAATTACAGCAGAAAGGGGTAATTTCTGGGCTAACATGTCGAAATAACACACAAAAAGAAGTATTGCCAATGTTTGGCCACAGAATGATAAATATCACAGAGTAATTCATATATACAAAATTACATCACAAGACAACAGAAGACCGTAATGTCGCAGTACACTTAAACATGCTAGATTTTTTTCGTTGAAAACGAAAAAAAAATTTTTCGTTACTTATTACTAAAACTTTCAAGAGCTCGGAAAGGACGTCAGTGTTGTTACTGTTGATGTAGTCTTCGGTCTGATGACTAGACTCGTAAATACTTTCATTGTAAGACTCTTCAGCTGTCCAAACGAACATCTACATCTGATAATTTCATTTTTGTACTATCGTTGAGAATGTCAGATGAACTATTCTGACCGTGAACATCAAGGATATTACTTGAAATAATTTCAGTGAGATAACGCTTTTATTTGACCCTTGGTCTCTCAGCATTTCCAGATGTCCAATATATCCAGTTGATAAATTCAATCGGCAAGAGTAGCGGAGAATCCACAAGGCTCCATGGTGGTCCTAATCGAGGAAAGCTCCAGTGACACTTGTCTCTTTCTGCTTTAAAGTTAAGAGCAAGTCTTAATGAGCATCAAATCATAGGGGCAATGCATTTCTTCGCTATTATAGAAGAACGCTCCTATGTTCTAGTTAACGTGTCCATGTTATTTATACACTAGTCAACATACTACACATGTACATAAATCCGATAATACATATATCGCGTTTTTTCATACAAGCAGGAAAATAGCTGTGATGTAAAATGGAGTGTCAGGCATATGGAGTTGTTGCTGTGATAGATCTGTACCCTGGCTCAATCTTTCGACGTCCATCGTCCGATATATCCTGTAGACTGCATGCTACTCTATTTGTCGAAATTACGTCACTAAGTAACGGCAGTTTCATATGGTACCAGACTATGTCGATGTCTATGATGAAAGAACATTGGTAGCGGTATGACTCAGCTAAGTTCTCTGCTGTCTTCCAGCAACAAGTGGCCGTTTCAATAAACCGCTGAGAGTATATAGTCGGTGTCCCAGTTAAAGTTGTTACACATTCTAATCTCAACGGCGTCTGATGAAATAAGCTGAGCCAGCCACTGTCTAGCAAAAACAGCATCGCTACCCGTGTTCTTCCGTAACAGACATAGACCTAATCTCTGGTAGAACCTGTCACAGACATCGACCTAATCTCTGGTAGAACCTGAAGTTCGGGACTTCGTGACGTGTCCATGCAAAGTAGCACTCGGTTTATTGGTAGCTCCTAATAATGACAATGGAGGAAATCGTCGAAAGCTTGAGACTACATGCAAATCTGACGCGGCACAAATTGTGTGCGGTAATTATTCAAGAATATCACCGCGAAAAACTACGTTGTCACACTTAAAAAGCTGTTCCAATCCTAATAGCGTCCATGTTAGAGAGAGAGAGAGAGAGAGAGAGAGAGAGAGAGAGAGAGAGAGAGAGAGAGAGAGAGAGAGAGAGAGAGGGGGGGGGGGGGGAGAGGGGGGGAGAGAGAGAGAGAGAGAGAGAGAGAGAGAGAGACCGCGTTACTGCCTCTTAGGTGAATGAGTCTAGTCGAGGCCGCTGGAGATTTGCACCTACGAAAAGTATCCACGAAGGATTAAATAGGGCCATGGTACGCCTACCAGAGTTCCTCACAGACGAACGATACATGAATCTGCTGGCACATCATGGAAGTCTGTTCTTCTACAGTACCCCGTTGGTAACGTTTGTATTCAGTATGATAATCCTCCGACCCGTTGCTAAAACCGCTGACAGAGGAGACCTGACGTCCATCTGGTGCAGCACATCTACGCTGCTGTCGAGCGAGACGCACGCGCTGTGACCATTCGGATCTACACTGGCGTCCAAAATTAAAGAAACAAACGGAAATTTTGCAAGACTGTTTTTTTTTGCCACAAAACAGTATAAACAGCTGATAGTATAGAAGAAAGAATACAAAGAATTTAGAACGTAAACAACTGCAAGATGCATGACGGTAGACAAAAATGTTCTTCGTTTTTTCCAACTTAACGGATTTGCACACTCATCCCGACAACTGGTTAATGTTTTCAGTTTGGGTGCGACCTCCTCTGGTAGCAATACAGGCCTGACAAAGATGGGGCATGCTGTGAACGATGTCATCAGTAACGCCCATTCTTCCTGCAGAGCTGGTCGCAGTCTTGGAGAGTGATTGGTGGATGCCGACGCGGTGGAAGCCATCTTCCTAGTGCATACCAGACTTGCTGTATGGGATTCAAATCGGGAGAGAGAGAACAGGCAACGCCATGCGTGCAATATCTTCCGTTTCCATGAAAACATCAACCACCCGTGCTTTATAAGGTCGAGCATTATCGTCCACCAATACTAAGTCCGGGCCCACAGCACATCGCAACAGCCGCAAATAAAGTCCCAAAATCTCGTCACGACACCTGACAGCAGTTAAACCTTGCCGATTTACCCGTACAGTTTCATGAATAAGGGTTCGAGTGGTAAATAGAATCTCGATCCACGCCATTAGGGATCCTCCTATATATCAGTCTTTTTCCACAATGCCCCGAAATCGTGTTCCGCGTTCCCTCCAGATGCGAATCCATCGAGAATCACTCTCCAGACTAAATCGGGACTTACCTGTGAAAACGACATTGGCCCACTGTTCGACTGCCCAGGTGGCATGTTGACGACTCCACTCTAGACGTTCCCGTCTGTGAAGACGCGACAGAGGTGGACATAGAGCAGGTCTCTGACGATAAAGGCCATTCTGCCGAAGCCTTCTGCACACCGTTTGCCTCGATACAACACGTTCAGTGGATGCTGCGAGCTCACGTGCCAGTTGTCGTGGAGTACTAAGGCGGTACTGTCGTGCCCCTACAGTCAACTAACGGTCCTCTCTTCTGATATCACACGTGGTCGGCTCTGCCCTGGTCTTCGGGATACAGTTTCGGTCTCTATCAACTGTTGCCACATTCGGGAAACAACAGAACGATTCACATTAAGCCATCGGTTCACATCAGTTTGCGGCTTTCCTGCTTTCGTTCTTCCTATTGCCCTCCACCACAGAGAGTCTGGTAGGCATCTTCTCTGTGCCATACTGCACCGTCTGTGACTGTGTACACAGCGATTGTGGATGTGGGACTATCCGGCAAATACTACCCCGTTTGATAGGTGCCCTGACGTCATCGGTGGCACGGTTGTCCGTTGACTGGAATGCCATCTTCCGTGCAAAACAAGATCGTACGGACGTCTAGTTGACAGTTTGTATGATTATATTGTGAAATAGACACAGGACGGGGAAATAACGGTTTGTTCCTTTAGTTTGGACGCCAGTGTATATATCGCCCAGCGCTTCCACTGTCGTTCCCGTCATCCAGGAGGAAGGGTGGTTCTGCATGCTACTAGTAGACTTGGGTAAGTACACTTTGTATCTTGCACATTACACTAGAAGATGAAATTATTGACCTGCTAGGAAACACAATGAGGCAACTGCGTTCTATGCTGTAATATTCCTACTAGTCCGTAGGTTCAGTCAATAGGTCGTTCAGATAAAGTTTCTGCTTGCATTTCGAAAGGGAGCTAACTCATCGCAACGTTTTTCCTGTTTACAAGATAGTACAACAGATGTCTCAGGACTAACGGTCCACTATTTCTCGTAATCGGTAGAGCTCAATATTTTCGAAAATAAGGCTTTTTAAGCAAACCAATAAGGAATAATTGAATGATGAAGCTTGAACTGTCTGAAGTTTTAGGTAAGTGAGTAAACATGTCTGTTTCACAATTCAAAATGAAAAGTTGGTACAGAACTAATAGGTTAACTAGAACTGTCAAAAACAAAACTTTTTTGTGTGAGAGGTTGTTTGGTACCTTGGGCCGATGTGATTACATCAAAATCATCTTCCTTGCACTGATGGGTTGAACACCACTTCAGTTTTGTGGACTCTGTTCAACCCTATTTATTTTGTACCACCTTTCGATTCGAAATTCTGAAGTTGAACGCATATCCTACAGTTATCAGGAAACTTCATGTTGTTTACCACACAATTCGTCCTTAACTGGAAAAAAATAAATTTTACCGGAAACGGGTCCATGCTGGTTTCGATAAAAAGTGCTGGTACTTCAGGTTTGGAACAACCTGTAGAATCATCGCAGTTTATGTGATCGTAATTTCGCCTCAACACGCTTCTATGAAATTAATGTTTAAACATGAACAGTGGATAAACATTTGCTCACCTGTCCACCTTGAGCAGTTCTTTCAGAAGATGTAGCTGTCGGCATCTGACCCCCTGCTGCAGACACAGGTCCTGTCTCAATGTTGATTGTCTCTTCCATTGGCACAGCATCTGGATCGAAGCTCTGAAGCAGACACGTGCGTGTCACAGTTACGGAAGATAATGCTCAAAATAAAGCAGTCGTTATAATGAAATCCTCCAACAAGCAATACTAGTGGCCGTCATCCTACAACTAGGATCCAAATAATTCTCGCCAAAGAAGATATTTACACCTATCGCTTCGACACTGCTAAACTTCTAACAGTTTGCTATGCAAAAGTGTCTGTATCTGACAAATATCAGCCTAACTTCACTCATAACCACCCCTCAAGAGAACGTAATATCCTACGTTTTAATTCAAAACAACTAGAAACTAACAGTGCCCCTGACTAGTAAATAAATATCCAGTTAGAAATATCTCCACAGAACCAGACAGCTTATGTAATCAATTGCTTCCACACCTTGGCAGCAATAGTAAAATAGTTTCCCTAAAAATTTTAGTATGACATGTCAAGATGATGATTTCCATCCCAGTGGTTGTGTGTGTGTGTGTGTGTGTGTGTGTGTGTGTGTGTGTGTGGGAGAGAGAGAGAGAGAGAGAGAGAGAGAGCAGTGGAGTACCACCAGTTCGAAAACAAGTTGCACTGCTGTTAGATTTCCCTTCCCCTCTCCTTTATGACGCCATGCAACATTTCCAGACTCCCCCCCTCTGTCACACCTTTCCCCTCCCCCTTCCCCAGAATTCTCCTGACTCTTCCTTTCCCCCTCTGCTGTCCGTGTGTGCTTAGGTGTTTTATTTAAACACTAGCTTGGAGCGTTTGGGTAGTAATTACAACAAAAATAATTTTATAAACATACATTAGGCCTACTGAAAAATTGATGTATTAAAGAGCCATTTCTTTTTCTATGCAATTCTAACAAAAATGATTTGTCGTGGCAACTCTTAAATAGATTTCTTTGATTTAGTTCACAAATTGCGACACCCACTAAACTTTTCGCACTAATTAAGGCTGTAGAAACATGGCCTTTCTGAATGTAATTCTAGCTTCGAAATTGTCTTAGTAGTGACGTATTTTAAAAACCCTTTCCTTCCGTCTTTCACCCCTTAGGTGTGGAATTTCGAAAAATTCCTTTGTAAATGATATCTACACTATAAGATAAACCCCCTCTCCAAAATTCAAGTTTCTGTCCTTAGTGGTTTGGGCTGGGTGATGAAGAGTCAGTGAATGGTCGACTGCGGTTTATTGGGAGAATATTAGGAAAGAGTGGTTCATCTGTAAAGGAGAATGCATATATGACGCACTTGTAACCTATTCGTGAGTACTGCTCGAGTGTTGGCTTCCATACCAGGGCAGACTGAAGGAAGACATTGAAGCAGTTCTGAGTTATGCTGCTAGATTTGTTAACGGTAGGTTCGAACAACGTGCCAGTGTTACAGAGATGCTTCGGGAATTCAAATGGAAATCCCTGGAGTGAAGGCAATGCTCTTTTCAAGAAACACTATTGAGAAAATTTAGAGAACCAGCATTTGAAGCTGACTGCCGAACGATTCTACTGCCACCAACCTACACTGCACATAAGGACCATGAAGATAAGGTACGAGAAATTAGGGCTAATATAGAGGTAGATAGATAGTCGTTTTTCCCACACTCTATTTGCGAGTGGAACAAGAACTGAAATTACTAGCAGTGGTACGGGGTACCCTCTGCCACGCGTTGTACGATGGCTTGCAGGGTGTCTATGTAGATGTTCCAAATTACTGTTTTTGTCATGCAGACTATTAGTAGCAGATCAGCTTCGGACTGTGTGTTGCAGGGAATACATTCCAGAACTGTTTGAACAGACCTGCGTATTCCCTGAAGTTGGAGATATTAATTTCCAGCCAAACAGACATCATATGCTCATATTCTGCATCTGTGATGGCACCACATGTAAATTTCCTGAGAAAGAAGATATATCAGGTATTGCAGTTTCGCAGAGCCTCTCTGCCAAATACAGATATTTGCACAGGAAAATTCCTGTCTTAGTAATGAGCTGGAACATAGCATCATCGGGATGTGCAGCGAGGAGAGATGCATATCATACTGATGTAGCTTGAGCAAGTTTGTGAAGCAGTGGCTGCATAAAGCGTGACGAATCCAGAAAGTGCAGCATTATATGCTTGGTAGAACACTAACAACCAAGCACTCGACAGTGAAGTGAGAATTGTTCATTCTCAAAATGTGGAAAACATGATTACAAGGATATGTGTTCAAGTTGCATTCATTGTGAGCCGTGCTGCAACACTTAACGGTTATATAACAGTGATTCATACAAAGTTTTTCTTAGTATTTGCTAATAGCATTTCACAAAAATGACACTTGACAGATTTATCATACTTTGATTGAATTTCTGTGTTGTAGTTAGAGAAACAATGGTGCCATAGATCTCATCAACATGCTCTGCAGGTGTTAGAAGCTAAGAGTCTGGCAGTTTTGCTGGATTGTCCCCATTATAAGATTTAAAATAACTATTGTTTGAGTCATATGAACGTACAACCTTATATGCTGCAGTAAGTGGTATGTGCCTTTCTGTGAGGGTTGTATGTGAGGCAGTTGGATCACCTTCACAGCCCTCCACATGAATGAGAACACATTCAGAGTTTGCATTCACTACAAATGCTACTCGCTCCTTGTGCAAGAAGAACCCATCATGTTTTAATCAGGCTCCTCCTTATTCTTTTCTGCTTCAGGGCACATTTAGCTGCTGACAATGATAACTGAATGTATGATTCTGACCCTCTTGGGTTTTCGTTAGTGGACAATGAGTGGCATTCATAACTTGCCAAAAATTTATTCCAGCATCAAATTTCAGTTTGACATGCATTGTTTTGTCAATAAATGCAGCAATATGTTGTCTCATGCCACTGCCTATTTATGAATGTACTTACCTACCTTTATCCGCTAAAATTATTTTCGTATTTCTTACTGAGTGAGCCTATTAATTGTACTGTCAGGGAATTGTTTTTCGTATGTGCTTTAGTCGTAGTCTTGGACGTTTTGTTTGTCTTTATCGACCATCATTCAGTTGTCATGTTTTACCTGTATCAAAACCCATAATGTGTTCCATTCCGGCAATTCGACATATATTTCTCGATTAGTTGAACATCATGTCAGTCACTTCATAAATGTGTTTCAGATTCATATTATCTTGTTTGAAAGGGATAGGGTTTGTGTTATCCTTTTATCAGTTGTTTTGGAATCCTTCAGTATGCTTGTCTCAAGTAAGAAACATTGTTGTGACTTTGAATACAACTCAACACACTGTTACAAGACATCCACAATTTATTAGGTCATGGAGGGACACCATACAGAACAAGTACAGAGAAATGATGCATGTAGACTTTTTGACGTGTATAGATTGCCGAAAGGACATGGTGCATGGAAATATAAAGAATATTTGTCTGTCAGGGGCTGCTGGCTCCCGGCTGCAAGCAACTGAGGTGCCGGTGGCAGTGGAGGGAACACAGCCCCACAATTTCCTCCCCCTCCAGGAAAGGCAATTGGATGTCCTAGCAACACAGTGGCTGAACTTGGGTGGTATTGAAGTCATCATTAGGTGCTGTAAGCTGGGGAGCCGTGGTGTCCAGTGGGAGGGTAGGAGGTGCTGGCAGGAAGTGGTAGGTGGCAGGTCAACGCAGGAGGCATCTGTGTCAATGTGGGAGGCATTCCCATCAGTGCAGGTTGTACCTGGATAAGTGTGGAGGCGCCTGCATAAGGTAAGAAAGAGGTGCCGGAGGTGGCTGTGTAGGTCCAGGAAGCGCCTGCAGCAGGGAGGTGTCAGTGCTAGAGGCAGTCGTGTGGGTGCTGGATATACCTGCGGCAGTGTGGGAGGCGTCCGCATCTTTCTCATATTATCCAAGGCTAGAGGGGCTAAATGGAAGAGCTGCATGGTACTCCTGTTGTTGTTGCCAATGAAGTTATCCATTATTGCGATGTTTCCTGGTTGGGTCTGGAACGGCTTTCTCTTCACCCGGCGGGCTTGCTGCCATACACCAATGTGTGCACAAAGAGCGTCAGTGCTGTCACCCCCGCCCACCCTTCCCCCCTCCCTCGTCACTTCAATCGGAGAAAGCAGAAAACATCATTCGAGAATGGATCCACAGAATGAAAGGTGCACTGACAAACGTCTCTGTTGGGTATAGAAGGAGAAGAATTGGATCCCTCAGCAGGGGGCTGGTAGATTATATCATGAGAAAACAATCGATGCAAGTAGGAATAATATTAGCGTGAGTGATGAATGACTGAAGCTTGTTCTGGAAAGTGGGCTAATCGGTACAACAAGCGAGGGGGGAGACATGGTCTGAAAAAGGGCACACCAGACTAAGAGAATAAGGCCAGGTCCTGAAAATATGGGAAAATACTGTGAAGAGTGGAAGGCAGGGTCCTGAAAAGGAAGCCAACGAACATAAAAATAAGAAGTGGGAGACCTTTCCTGTAAAGGAGGCTAACAAACAGATCAACTAAGAGAGGAAGGCCAGATCCTGAAAAGGAGGCCAATGAACGTAACGAGAAAAGGGAGGCCATTCCTGAAGAGAAGAACAACTAACAGAACAATGAAAAGAGACCGTTCCTGAAATTGAGGTTAACTAATAGAAAAGGAGGCCATAACAAAAAGGAGTTACTGGTGTCTGCGTCCATTATCAGAAAGATGGCGAAGTATTGGTGGAGCTGTAGGCATAAGTTACCAAACCCACAATGCGACGAAGCGGAGGTGGAGTCGTTTGGCACAGGCTCGGTGGAACATTGCGATGGTGCACTGAAAAACGCATGAGCTTATACTGTTTAACAGAGCCACGAAGTGGTCGAAGGTGGCCATATAACTACCTTTGCTGTAGAAGCATGCAAAAGGTCCATAGTGGAGCACTTGTGTTGTGACTTGGAACACAATGAAAGATACTATTACAAGGAATGCACAGTTTATTAGGTCACGTACTGACATTATAACAGCTATTAGGTCTTGGAGTGACACCGTACAGAACAAGTACAGACAAATGACGAGTGTAGACTTGCCGATTTGTACAGACAATCGGCTGGAGCCGGTGCATGGCAATATAAAGAGCATTGCTGGCTCTTGGCTGCAAGCGACTGAGACACTAGACAACAATATGCGACCTCTGGAGGGGACCTGTAGCTGTGGAACAGTGCACTACTCGAAACTGCATGATGCATGCCATGGTAATAGCAGCAAAGGTGTAGTATTGTACAAGTTACTACAAATATCTACTCCCATGTTCCTGGTTTTCTGCAGCAACATTGTCATATATACACAGTATTTGGCTTTACCCTTTTAGGTGATGGTACAGCATCGCCCTCACGGGTTGTTTTATGTTACCAGCATCAATTTCTGATAGTATCTCTCGAAATAGCAGGTACTTTGGGCTGAAACGAAGTTCTTGAAAATCCATGTTCATTTCCAAAGCAAATTCATCAGGATTTGTAAGCAGTGACATGATAACATTTGTCTTGCAACAGCATGGTGGGATACAATAATTGATCAATTGATTGTAAATTGGAGGGCATAACTGGATCATTTTTCTGTAGTATTGCAGGACCAGTCAGTCATTATGAAGTTACTTTGAAGACTGTGCTTCATCTATTCAGACACGATACTGGCTATGTAACTACATTAGCTGGCTAAGGATTTTATAGGGAGAAAAAAAAACATGATTTACATATTGTTATTGGATACTTGAATTGTGGCCGAGTGGTTCTAGGCGCTTCAGTTTGGAACCGCGCGACCGCTACGGTCGCAGGTTCGAATCCTGCCTCGGATATGGATGTGTGTGATGTCCTTAGGTTAGTTAGGTTTAACTAGTTCTAGGGGACTGATGACCTCAGATGTAAAGTCCCATTGTGCTCAGAGCCATTTGAACCATTTTTGATACTTGAATTAATTCTCACTGTTTGGTGAACAGAAAACAAAAACATGTTTATTTTAATAGAATGGTACAACATAATTTATTGAAAGTGGTGTCTTTCGGTAGCTGCAACCATTTTCCATATTTTGGGAGCCCTAAGGATTTCACAATTACAAAAAAACCAGGGTCTTTTGAAGTGATCCACTCATGGATCCAGTTTTTGAGATAATTAAAAGGTGTGAAGTACAGTTCAGGAAAGGCCCTCCTGCATGAAACGAAACATATGGTAAACAGAAGGGGGTGATGTCTGATGAGTATGGCAGGTGGGTACGATATACACCCCATCGAAGTCCCTTCAAGGTTTCCTTCACTTGGTTTGCAGCATGTGGTTTGGCACTGTCATGAAGCAGAATGACTTTGCCATGTGTGTGTGAGCATATTGTGGATGTTTGTCTTTAGGTGCATGACTGAGACTGAGTAATTGTGCATTGTAGCTCTCAGCATTCGATGTTCAAACTGGATGCTGCAGCCCACAGTACAACACTCTTACAAGGACCCATTTTGTCACTCACCTCAAAAGCATTATATTTGAATCATTGAAACCAATTTTTGCACATTATTTCTAACAGAGCATGTTTTGCAGATGCTTCCACTAACAAACGACGATTTTCCATAGCATATTGGTTGAGATGAAAGTTGAAGAGTAACGCTTTCTGCAAATGCTGTTTGATAGGTATAAAAACCCAACGTATTCAATGCACTAAACAGTTAAGTTCTTTTCACTCCGCACAGAAGTCGCATACAGATCGGAATGCGTAATTCTTTTACTCTTAAACAGCTCTCGTTTCCCTTTCTTCTATTCTGTGCTACTACAACTATTGCCTTGTCTTTGTGAATAGCGAAAGTAATTCAAGCTCCCAATACTTACTGCACATAGATATACACTCCTGGAAATGGAAAAAAGAACACATTGACACCGGTGTGTCAGACCCACCATACTTGCTCCGGACACTGCGAGAGGGCTGTACAAGCAATGATCACACGCACGGCACAGCGGACACACCAGGAACCGCGGTGTTGGCCGTCGAATGGCGCTAGCTGCGCAGCATTTGTGCACCGCCGCCGTCAGTGTCAGCCAGTTTGCCCTGGCATACGGAGCTCCATCGCAGTCTTTAACACTGGTAGCATGCCGCGACAGCGTGGACGTGAACCGTATGTGCAGTTGACGGACTTTGAGCGAGGGCGTATAGTGGGCATGCGGGAGGCCGGGTGGACGTACCGCCGAATTGCTCAACACGTGGGGCGTGAGGTCTCCACAGTACATCGATGTTGTCGCCAGTGGTCGGCGGAAGGTGCACGTGCCCGTCGACCTGGGACCGGACTGCAGCGACGCACGGATGCACGCCAAGACCGTAGGATCCTACGCAGTGCCGTAGGGGACCGCACCGCCACTTCCCAGCAAATTAGGGACACTGTTGCTCCTGGGGTATCGGCGAGGACCACTCGCAACCGTCTCCATGAAGCTGGGCTACAGTCCCGCACACCGTTAGGCCGTCTTCCGCTCACGCCCCAACATCGTGCAGCCCGCCTCCAGTGGTGTCGCGACAGGCGTGAATGGAGGGACGAATGGAGACGTGTCGTCTTCAGCGATGAGAGTCGCTTCTGCCTTGGTGCCAATGATGGTCGTATGCGTGTTTGGCGCCGTGCAGGTGAGCGCCACAATCAGGACTGCATACGACCGAGGCACACAGGGCCAACACCCGGCATCATGGTGTGGGGAGCGATCTCCTACACTGGCCGTACACCACTGGTGATCGTCGAGGGGACACTGAATAGTGCACGGTACATCCAAACCGTCATCGAACCCATCGTTCTACCATTCCTAGACCGGCAAGGGAACTTGCTGTTCCAACAGGACAATGCACGTCCGCATGTATCCCGTGCCACCCAACGTGCTCTAGAAGGTGTAAGTCAACTACCTTGGCCAGCAAGATCTCCGGATTAGTCCCCCATCGAGCATGTTTGGGACTGGATGAAGCGTCGTCTCACGCCGTCTGCACGTCCAGCACGAACACTGGTCCAACTGAGGCGCCAGGTGGAAATGGCATGGCAAGCCGTTCCACAGGACTACATCCAGCATCTCTACGATCGTCTCCATGGGAGAATAGCAGCCTGCATTGCTGCGAAAGGTGGATATACACTGTACTAGTGCCGACATTGTGCATGCTCTGTTGCCTGTGTCTATGTGCCTGTGGTTCTGTCAGTGTGATCATGTGATGTATCTGACCCCAGGAATGTGTCAATAAAGTTTCCCCTTCCTGGGACAATGAATTCACGGTGCTCTTATTTCAATTTCCAGGAGTGTATTATAAACTTTTCCATATAGCTGGATATATGAACATGCTCAATTAGGAATGTAGTTCTGTGCCTATATCTGGCACTGTGGGGTCATACGTATTAGTATGTGTTGATGAATAGCATACATCAAATTACTGGCTAATGTCCTCTTCTGCCACTTGTATCTTCTGATGTGCAAACTCTGGCAAATTCTTCCATAGCGAATCATGTCCACAGCTCGTGGTCTGGTGGCTACCATTGCTGCCTCTGGATCATGGGGTCCCGGGTTCAATTCACAGGTGGGTTGGGGATTTTCTCTGCCCGGGGACTGGGTGTTTGTGTTGTCCTCATCTTTTTGTCATCATCATCATCATCATCATCATTCGTGACGGTGGATAAACTGGACTGAGTAAACAAATTGGAAGGTGTGAAAAATTGGGGCTTTGTATGGGCGCTGATGACTGCACAGTTGAGCGCCCAAGAAAACCAAACATCATAGCGAATCATAAAAGCTATTTACTTCTGGCAGCCAACTGATGCATTCATCAATAGCATGTTGGACTGGATAGCTCACATACTCGAACCTACCCGAGTGCTCCATTTCATCAAGATGCCTCAGGGTCACATCACATACATACCGAACACATTATTACACATGCAACATTGACAACTGTAAAACGTATGGCCACCCTCCAATGTGGTGTTCTGCTTTACAGCTCAGGTATCTGTTTGGGGGAAAAATCAGATGTGTTCTGGGTGTGATTCTTCTTTTCAGTTCAGCTTTACTCATGAAACAGTTGTAGATCATCCAAAATTGTCTCAGAGATGGCAGGACCTGGCTGCGGGATGCCTGTCGTCCCCCACTCAGCAGGAACAGTTGCTGCTAACGCCCACTTCTGCAGTGCCCACAGCTCGTGGATTCTGAGAAACCTACTCTTGGCCCATACGTGCACTGTACAGCTGCTGCCTGCACCTGCAGGTGCATATGTCACAACCTGCAGTGGAGAGGTGGTAGTGGGAAGTACTGAAAAAGTCAAAACTAACAGAGAGCGTGTTCAAACCAGAGTTTAGAGAGGTGGTGGTGGTGGTGGTCGTGAAAAAGTCATAATCTACAGGGAGCATAATGAGATATTCACTCTGCAGCGGAGTGTGCGCTGATATGAAACTTCCTGTCAGATTAAAACTGTGTGCCCTTCGCAGGAGAGCTTCTGTAAAGTTTGGAAGGTAGGAGACGAGGTACTGGCAGAAGTAAAGCTGTGAGTACCGGGCGTGAGTCGTGCTTCGGTAGTTCAGTTGGTAGAGCACTTGCCCGCGAAAGGCAAAGGTCCCGAGTTCGAGTCTCGGTCGGGCACACAGTTTTAATCTGCCAGGAAGTTTCATACAGGGAGCATGTTCAAACCAGGCAATTCGCATCCACAACTGGCTGTTCTGCTCACTCGGAACACGTGCACAAACATTTCTTGTAATGTACGCATTGGGGGTGTATGCTGCTCTAACGTTCATGTGGAAATTTTTTACAGATTAATTGTAATATAAAAGGGTGCACAGATATAGCACTCCAAAATAGTTTAAGTAGAACACCTGAACACACACAGACAGGGGAGAGAGTAGATGGGAGTGGGCAGTTGTGAGGGGAGGGCGTTTAACTAGGGTGTGGCCAAGGGTGTGACCTTCAGGATGTAGAAGAGGTGGTGATCTTGAAGGGAGAGGGGATATCTGGCAATGCTGCTTGACATTACAGGGGGGAGAGGGAGGCTAATCTGACAACAATGCAGTCTGTTGTTGAACGCCACTGTTAAATAAAATACTTATATTGAACTGCAGTGTTTGCATATAGTTATCCTTGTATACTCCCACATTTTATGCCAGTGGTCTTGTATTTATGAAAGTCATATAAACAACGAGGCTGTATTATATAGTATGTTCCTGTATAGAGACTTTTGTTTAGTGTTGAGTGTTCCCATGAGAGAACAGTATCTTCAGATCAAGAGGGGCTGATATATTTTGTAATATAATGTATCAAAGGCTGTAGCAAAAAGTCCCAGAGGAAATCTCAATAATTAACAGGCTACTTTCAAGATATGGTATGGTAAGAAAAGAGATCCTGTCTTACCGTCACGACTTCAGGAATTGAGAAGTCACCGAAATAGACCGGGATTACGTCTTCTCCGAAGTTAAGAGAGGCACATTTAATCGTCACCAAAGGCACCGCCTCAAGTTGTGACAAAAAGTGTGCCGTTTGAGCATCACTTGCTGTCACTGCCCCTCTTGTAGGTGTTGGCTGCACAGGCTGAAGCAGGTAGACAGAAAAGTGAAGAAGCAGATAACGCTCAGAATACGTTGTTTGTGGTATTTTTGTCTGACGCTTAAACGAGATGTGTATAGTCCATCCAACAGAGATGTTCATATGATTAGTGAAGTTCAAGTCACACTGGTTAGATATCAGGCACAGTATACAATTTGTGAAGGTAAGTTAAACGAGAGCTTTTAATTTCTAAAGAAAAAGAAGTTGAAGTGTCCTGCTATTATTCTGTTGGTTAAGATTCCTGTTACAAATTGTGTAAAGGAAGTCTTACAGATGGTAGAGAAAAAGGTCCAAACACCACTGAGCCAGCAGTTGCATTTAAGGCAAACAAAGCAGCCTGTTCCCACAGGGGCTCATGGTTCTTTCGTGAGTTCGTGCGTGGCACACACGGGGTCCGAGCTATTGCAGCTCATTCTTCAGTCCCTAACTGCTTTTATTCCTCCCTGCCCCCTCCCTCTCTATCCCCACTCCTTCCCCGTTGCTACCTCCTTCCCCTCTCTTGGTGTTCTGCTTTATGTAGACCTGGCTATTCCTCTGGTTTCCTGTACTGGTTGCAATTTTGTTCCTTTTGCCGGTTCTTTCACTCTTTTGGCATTTGGGTCCCTACTTGAGGTTTGACCTCCACTTCAAAATTTCCTGTTTTTAGTGTGAGCCATATGGGCAAGAACTCACTCCCTAGCATCTACAGTGTGGATTCCTCTCCCCTCTCCCTTCCCCACTGTAACCCCCTTCTATCCTGCTAGGTCACCAGTACCTGTAGCCAGTCTGTGTGGTGGGGCTGTTATGTACCCATAGGGCGGAGCCCCCTGACAACACAGGGATCACACTACTGATATCTCAGTTGTTCCCTCCCCATGTATGCCAAGGAGTAGTTGCTTGTCTTCTTGGAGCATCGGAACTCCCGGCAATGGCCACCGTGCCCGACAGCATTTGCTGTGGCTGGGTGGCGCCCCAGAGTCCCTGGTTGGAGTGGGTGGTATCAGGGTGGATGCTTGGCACATGAAGCGTATCAACCTGCAATAATCTGGCCGTTCTCACATGGCCGTCTCTCTGAATGGTAAAGGATCCTTAAATGCTGTCTCGTATGACCTGGCAGCATTCCATTCCCTGGCTACCCCATGGGAGGAGAGCTAGGCTCGCTGTCTTGGGCTGAAACCTTTCCCCTGTTACCTCATCTGTACTAGGACGGATGGGGACACATTTACTGCCACAAAGCCATTGTTTTTCGTGGAAAATATCGAGGACAAGTCTGGTGAAGTGGAGCCTATTAGTAAGATGCGGTCGGGCTCCCTGTTGATCAAAGCTTCTTCTGCCACCCAATCCGCAGCTCTTCGTGCCTGTGATCGTCTTAGCAACGTCCCGGTGTCTATCACTCCTCAGAAATCTCTGAATAAGGTCCAGGGAATCACTTTTCATAGGGACCTCACCCTTCAAACTGATGAACTCCAGGCTAATCTGGAGCGGCGTGGTGTTCATATTGTTCGACGTGTGCAGAAGGGTCGCAGAGACAATCGCACCGATACTGGCGCCTTCATCCTGGCCTTCGAGGTGGATACCCTCCCAGAGAAGGTCAAGGTTATGTGCTACAGATGTGACGTGAAGCTGTACATCCTTCCACCTATGCGGTGCTTTCGGTGTTTGCGTTTTGGGCATATGTCTTCCCGCTGTATGGCGGACCCTTTGTGTGGTGACTGTGGCCACCCCATCCATGGGGGAACCCCTTGTGTTCTGCCTCCTGTGTATTTTAATTGTGCTGACAGCCAGTCTTCTTGCTCACCGGATTGCCCGGCTTACAAGAGAGAAAGAAGATACAGGAATATAAGTCCCTGGATCGCCTGTCTTACAATGAGGTTCGCCAAAAGTATGAGAGACTCCATGTGCTGACACTATCTTCAACTTTTGCCTCAGTTTCTTCCTTTAATCCTCCTCCTCCTACTCCCTCATCCTTACCCCAGCCCCACCCCACTCTCCCCTCCCATTTCCACGACCTCCTGTCAGGGAGTCGCCCTCTCGCCCCCACCCCGGACAAAGAAGTGCCCCCCTTCTTCGGCATATGCCGGTGATCGCGCACCCTCCAGAGAACCCTCTCCCTGGTGTCTCTCAGGCGAGAAGACTGTTAACACCACTTGGCCACGAGGTGCACTATCTGTGGGCCGCAAGGTCGCCCACTCTCTTTTGGTTCCCGATCTTGCAGACGCCTGTACTCCCCTTTTGTCCTGTCCTCCTCCACCTCAGAAAGAGAAAGAGATAAAGAAACATAAGTCCCAAGAGAAGGCGTCTCCGGTGCCCCCGGAGGTGCCAACTCCCCTCTCGCAACCTGAGTCTGACATCTTATTTACGGATGTCACCCCCATCCTTGTCGGTGAGAACTACTGACCAAGTGACCTGACCTCCTCCTCGGCTCCTTCATGCCTACCTTGGACTCACGCCACACGATCATCCAGTGGAACTGCACCGGCTACTATTGTCACCTACTGGCAATGCAACGTCTTGTCTCCCCTTATTCTGTGTTCTGTCTTGTTCTCCAAGAAACACATTTCCGTGACTACCACTCTCCACTTTACATACTTATCAGGCATTCTGTTGGAACCATGCTGACCCTGGGACAGCATCTGGTGGGGTCTGCACTTAAGTTCACTTCGATGTCCTTAGTGATTGGATCCCCCTACATACCACCTTAGAAGTGATAGCGGTTAGGGTGCAAACGACTCTGGCAATCACCATTTGCAATGTCTACCTCCCTTCAGCTAGGCCACTTGCTTACGTTGCACTATCTATCTTACTTCAGCAATTCCCGCCCTAGTTTCTCCTCCTTAGTTATTTCAATGCCCACCATCCACTGTGGGGGAGTGCTACATCAACGGCTCGGGTATCCTAATCGACCAACTTATCATGGACTTCGATTTGTGTCTCCTCAACAATGGTTCCCCTACCCACTTCACTGCTGCTCATGCCACCTTCTGTGCTATCGATCTCGCGATCTCCTCCCCTGCCCTCGCGGCTTCCCTACATTGGTCATCCCATGACGACCTTTGTGACAGTGACCATTTCCGAGTGACACTATCATTCCCTTGTTGCCATCAGGCAGATAGGCCCTCACGTTGGGCATTCCGCAGGGCCAATTGGCCTTTCTACGTGTCTTCTGTCCACTTTGACACCTCCCTCTCGAATTCCATTGATGTAGTTGTGCAAGGCATCTCTGCCACTCTTCTTCATGCTGCTGGCACTTCTGTCCCCCTATCCACAGGGCCACCTCGTCATCGATCTGTACCGTGGTGGACCAAAGACGTCGCAGGCGCTGCAGTGATTTAAGCGACATCCCTCCCAGACCAACCTCCTCACTTTTACGCATCTTCGTGCTAAGGCTCGTTACATTATTAAGCGGAGTAAAAAGGAATGCTGGGAACGCTATGTTTCCTCCCTGGGGACATTTGCCTCTTTATCACAGGTTTGGTCGAAGGCCTGTAGCGTTCTAGGCCACCAGCAACAGTCAACTGTCCAGGGTCTGAACATTCAAGGAGCTCTGTGCACTGATCCATTGGTCCTTGGAGAACACCTTGTGACACACTTTGTGATGGCATCATCATCCGCTTCCTATCCTCCTGCCTTTCTCCAGCAGAAACGCAGAGTTGAGCAGACCCCCCTCCATTTCATCCTGCTCCACGTTGAGCCCTACAATGCTCCTTTCACTGAATGGGAATTGGTGCACGCTGTTAGCTCTTCACGAGAGACAGCCACAGGGCCAGACAACATTCACAATTAGATGATTCAACACTTTGACTTTCCCCAGAGGCAACAGCTCCTCACAGTCTTCAATCACATCTGGCTCACGGGTGCTTTTCCATCTCAAAGACAGTATAGTTATCCCCATCCTTAAGCCCAGGAAAATACCAACGTCTCTCGACAGCTGCCACTCCATTACCCTTACAAATGTGTTTTGTAAACTGCTTGAAAGCATGGTCAACTCCAGATTATGTTGGGTACTCGAATCTCGGTACCTTTTGTCACTATATCAGTGTGGCTTCTGGGCAGGGCGATCTCCGACTAACCGTTTACTCCGATTGGAATCGGCCATCTGACAGGCTTTTACTCACCACCGGAACCTTGTCGCAGTGTTGTTTGACCTACATAAGGTGTATGACATGGCTTGGCGCCATCACATTTTAGTTACCCTCCATGACTGGGACTTCCGTGGTCCCCTTCCAATTTTTATCCGCGAGTTTTTATCTTACCGGCTCTTCCGGGTTCGAGTTGGCACTTCACTCAGCACCCCTCAGATTCAAGAGAATGGTATCCCACAGGGTCCTGTGCTAAGTGTCACGATCTTCCTTATTGCCATAAATGGGCTTGTGACATCTGTTGGGCCTCTGGTTACCCCGGCGTGGGCCACTGCCCATGGCTTCCAGTTTTCCTCAACCATAACGCGGGTTATGCATTTTTGTCATCGACCCACAGTACACCCTGATCCAGAGCTTTATTTAGGCAACCAGATCCTTGATGTTGCAACACAGTCCCGCTTCTTGACCCTTATTTTTGATAACAAGCTGACATGGCTGTCCCACAGTCGACACCTAAAGACTACATGCTTGTGGAAGCTTAATGCTCTCCGCCTCCTGGCCCACACATCTTGGGGTGCAGACCGTTCTACTCTTCTCCGTCTTTACTGTGCTCTGGTTTTGTCCAGACTCGATTATGATAGTCAGGTTTATGGCTCAGCCGCTCGTTCCACTTTGAAACTCCTTGACCCTGTCCATCATTGTGGGGTAAATCTAGCTATTGGTGCCTTTCGTACTAGTCCTGTTGATAGTCTCCTCACAGAAGCAGGGATTCCCCCGCTACACATCCGACGGAGCCAAATCCTCGTTTCTTATGCAGTCGCCAATCGCTAATTCCCTGACCATCCCTGTGCTCTTCGACAATGGGGGATGTCTTCCTCCTAACACCCACCCACGGGTGGGATTTCCAGCTGGTATGCGTCTCGCTACCCTCTGCTGGGATCTCCATCTCCACACACTGGACTGTGCCCCATGTCTTTCCGCCCGTACCCCCCCTTGGATGGTGCCTAGACCACAGATTAGGACCGCTCTCTTCCAGGGTCCCAAGGCTGTTGCTCCTATGGTTTACCAGCGTCGTGTATGTGCCATCCTTTCAGAGTTCCAGGGTGCCACCATCCTTTACACTGATGGTTCTAAGACTACTGATAAGGTGGGATACGCTTTGACATCTCGTACCAGCTTCGAGCACCATTTGTTGCCAGGATCATGTAGTGTATTTACAGCAGAGCTTCTAGCCCTTTACAGGGCCCTCCTTTTTGTTTCTCAGACTTCCCTCCATAGTGTTTTAATTTGTTCAGACCCCATGAGCAGCCTTCAGGCTATTGATCGATGCTACTCTCGTCACCCCTTGGTCTCTGCCATCCATGACCTTGCCCTTTAGCATGCCGCCTGTTCAGTACTCTTCCTCTGGGTCCCAAGTCATGTGGGAATCCCAGGGAATGAACTGGCTGACTGTTTGGCTAGAGAAGCGGATACTTACCCCCTTTTCCTTTCACGATTCCAGCTGCAGATATGCAGATCTATGTCAAATCTCTCTTCGCCCAACAGTGGAATGCCATCTGGAACGCTACTGCTCATAGTAATAAACTACGCACAATCAGGGAGTTTGCCGGCCGAAGTGTCCGTGCGGTTAAAGGCGCTGCAGTCTGGAACCGCAAGACCGCTACGGTCGCAGGTTCGAATCCTGCCTCGGGCATGGATGCCTGTGATGTCCTTGGGTTAGTTAGGTTTAACTAGTTCTAAGTTCTAGGGGACTAATGACCTCAGCAGTTGAGTCCCATAGTGCTCAGAGCCAATCAGGGAGTTTACTGCAGTTTAGGGCACTTCTTTCCACCCCTCTCAGAAGGAGTCAACTGTTTTATGTCGTTTACGCATTGGCCATACCCAGCTCACCCATTGTTTCCTCCTACATAACAACCCACCCCCGCAATGTGGTTGTGGTGCCAGACTGACGATATTTCTTATACTGGTGGCATGTCCCCTTCTTTCGACCCTTCGTGCTAAGTATAGTGTTCCCGCTTCCTTAAATTTAATATTAGCGGACGATCCACGGATGGTAGACCTGGTCCTTGGTTTCCTCCGTGAAAGTGGTTTTTATTTCCAGATATAAGGTTCTCCTTTCGTCTTGGAGCAGGGGTTGGTTGGTTGTGATCGGGACTCCTTTTGCTGTCTTCACAGTCTGTGACCCCATGAACGCCTCCCACCCCCTTTTTCCAGTTTTTAGATTTGGTCTCACCTTTTATGCTTACACTGTGTGTGTTTAATGTTCATTCTTTTATAATTTGACTCTCGTGACTGAATCTGTTCCCTTTTAACAGACTCTCTTTCTTATGTGACCCCCTTTGGAATCTGGGACTGGTGACCTCGCCGTTTGGTCCTATACTCTATTAATCAGTCAATAGACTCAGTGGGGATGAAGCAAATGAAGATGCAACGACATGGAATAATATGAGTGAAAACCGTTTAAAAATACTTAACTTCCTGCAAAGTAATGAATATATTGTGACAGATGAAATTATGCCCCACACCAGTGTTTGTACTTGGATTTATTGCTTATTGTGAGCAGTCACCTTAACTATCAAATATCTGAGTACGACTTGAGACTGGATTCAAACTTTTAATGTCCCAAGTCTTCTTTTATTTTAGTCGTGATTTCCGCTCACTACTTAAGGGCCGTTCACAGTGTTACTTATCTACATACAGGGTGTCCCATTTAACTTGACCACCCTAAATAACTGTTCGTCCAGATGCAAATTACAAAATGTTTGAAGCAAATGTTCTTTAGCCGTCGGGGGGACATCAATCAGCATGATTGTCTTCATTGTAGCTTTGTTTTTTACAAAGATATGAACAGCGGTATGACTTTTTTAAATGGCACCCTGTATTTTTTATTCGGTACTTCATTTCCCCTCCTAAAGACCTATTCGAAAATGTCTCACAGTGTACCATTCACTGAAACACAACGTTATTAATTACATAACACAACATTGACGTTGACACTCCCAGCGCTTAGTGCAGGTGCTCGGGGTAATGGAACACATCCACGTGCTGACGTCGACAGAGGACAAATGTAAACAGAAGTAGAACGCGCACCCGTCATTCTGTCAACGATCGTCAATTGAAGAGTTGTGTGAGTAGAATGTACACCAATGAAGAGAAGGTAGAAATGCTACTCATCTAGTGCATATTACAGAAATTGCAATACTGTTTTCTTATCTACGGGTACATTTAGTACAGTAGTTTAGTCCTTTTAAATACTGTTGCGTAGAGTAGGCATACCTCCTATAAACTGCATCGACATAACTTTTCTTTTATTGTTGTTGCTGAAGGTAGGGGAAATGTTACGCAGGCAACGGAACTGTACAGAGAGCGATATCCTGACAAGAACCCACCTTCCCGACGGATGTTTTCTCGTCTTGTTGCGACGCTTCAGGAAACGGGAAGTTTCAATCCACGATAACGCAATCGTCGTAGCACTCGCACAGACTAAGCTGCCGAAGTTACTGTTCTCGCTTCCGTTCCCCCCCGCGATATTTCTGCCTGTCGTAAGACGCGACTAAAAGGAGTCTCAAACGTTTCGGCCCTTATGTGATTGTCCCCTCTTGGGTTTGACCACCATATTTCAAAAGTATTCCAAAGAGCGAGCAACTGGGGAAGGGCGCCTTACTTGGTGCATTGTGTCCATCGTGCGTTGAGACCTTTAGCCAGCTTATTTGTCATTGCATTGCAGTCTACATCTACATCTACATCATTACTCTGCAATTCACATTTAAGTGTTTGGCAGAGGGTTCATCGAACCACAATCATACTATCTCCCTACCATTGCACTCCAGAACAGCTCGCGGGAAAAACGAATACCTAAACCTTTCTGTTCGAGCTCTGATTTCTCTTATTTTATTTTGATGATCATTCATACCTATGTAGGATGGGCTCAACAAAATATTTTCGCATTCGGAAGAGAAAGTTGGTGACTGAAATTTCGTAAATAGATCTCGCCGCGACGAAAAACGTCTTTGCTTTAATGACTTCCATCCCAACTCGCGTATCATATCTGCTACACTCTCTCCCCTATTACGTGATAATACAAAACGAGCTGCCCTTTTTTGCACCCTTTCGATGTCCTCCGTCAATCCCACCTGTTAAGGATCCCACACCGCGCAGCAATATTCTAACAGAGGACGAGTGTAGAGTAAGCTGTCTCTTTAGTAGACTTGTTGCATCTTCTAAGTGTCCTGCCAATGAAACGCAACCTTTGGCTCGCCTTCCCCACAATATTATCTATGTGGTCTTTCCAACTGAAGTTGTTCGCAATTTTTACACCCAGGTACTTAGTTGAATTGACAGCCTTGAGAATTGTACTATTTATCGAGTAATCGAATTCCAACGGATTTCTTTTGGAACTCATGTGGATACCTCACACTTTTTGTTACTTAGCGTCAACTGCCACCTGCCACACCATACAGCAATCTTTTCTAAATCGCTTTGCAACTGATACTGGTCTTCGGATGACCTTACTAGACGGTAAATTACAGCATCCTCTGCGAACAACCTAAGAGAACTGTTCAGATTGTCACCCAGGTCATTTATATAGATCAGGAACAGCAGAGGTCCCAGGACGCTTCCCTGGGGAACACCTGATATCACTTCAGTTTGACTCGATGATTTGCCGTCTATTACTACGAACTGCGACCTTTCTGACAGGAAATCACGAATCCAGTCCCACAACTGAGACGATACCCCATAGACCCGCAGCTTGATTAGAAGTCGCTTGTGAGGAACGGTGTCAAAAGCTTTCCGGAAATCTAGAAATACGGAATCAACTTGAGATCCCCTGTCGATAGCGGCCATTACTTCGTGCGAATAAAGAGCTAGCTGCGTTGCACAAGAACGATGTTTCCTGAAACCATGCTGATTACGTATCAATAGATCGTTCCCTTCGAGGTGATTCATAATGTTTGAATACAGTATGTGCTCCAAAATCCTACTGCAAACCGACGTCAATGTTATAGGTCTGTAATTCGATGCATTACTCCTACTACCCTTCTTAAACACTGGTGCGACCTGCGCAATTTTCCAATCTGTAGGTACAGATCCATCGATGAGCGAGCGGTTGTATATGATTGCTAAGTAGGGAGCAATTGTAACAGCGTAATCTGAAACGAACCTAATCGGTATACAATCTGGACCTGAAGACTTGCCCGTATCAAGCGATTTGAGTTGCTTCGCAACCCCTAAGGTATCTACTTCTAAGAAACTCATGCTAGCAGCTGTTTGTGTTTCAAATTCTGGAATATTCCATTCGTCTTCCCTGGTGAAAGAATTTCGGAAAACTGCGTTCAATAACTCCGCCTTAGCGGCACAGTCGTCGGTAACAGTACCATCGGCACTGCGCAGCGAAGGTATTGACTGCGTCTTGCCGCTTGTGTACTTTACATACGACCAGAATTTCTTCGGATTTTCTACCAAATTTCGAGACAATGTTTCGTTGTGGAATCTATTAAAGGCATCTCCCACTGAAGTCCGTGCCAAATTTCGCGCTTCTGTAAATTTTAGCCAATCTTCGGGATTTCGCGTTCCTTCTGAACTTTGTATGCTTTTTCCGTTGCCTCTGCAACAGCGTTCGGACCTCTTTTGTGTGACATGGGGGATCAGTTCCATCTCTTAGCAATTTACGAGGTATGAACTGCTCAATTGCTGTTGCAGTCCTGCTCACTCTCCATCTCTTGGGCGAGGATACATTGCTGGGTGGGATTTCCGCCACGCACTCTGCAGTGCCGCTTTCTGCGCTGACGACTACCATGGACCACTTGCCACCTAATATCCAGCATGGTAGCCAGTCCATTGTGGTGGGGCCACCATGTACCCTGTTGGTTGTTGTAGCCCCCTGACAACACAGGGATGGCTCTACTGATGCCTGTGCCATTAACTCCCCACGTATGCCAAGGAGTAGATCCCTATCTCCCTGGGGCATCGGGACTTCCGGCAATGGCCATCCTGCTAGGTGGCCCTTGCTGTGGCTGGGTGGCGCCCGTGGGGAGGGCCCTTGGTCGGAGTAGGTTGCATCAGGGTTGGATGACACGCAATGAAGTGTGGCACATCTTCTCTTGCTGGTGGCCAACCACCAGCAGCCGGCCGGTGTGGCCGACGGTTCTAGACGCTTCAGTCTGGAACTGCGTGACCGCTATGGTTGCACATTCGAATCCTGCCTCGGGTATGGATGTGTGTGATGTCCTTAGGTTGGTTAGGTTTAAGTAGTTCTAAGTCTAGGGGACTGATGACCTCAGATGTTAAGTCCTATAGTGCTCAGAACCATTTTTGAGCCAACCACCAGCAGTCTCTAAGCATTCAAGGGCTCACTTTAATGCAAACGTGTGACCCCAAATCGTTCCCCTCCCTGGCCACACCATGGGAGGAACAAAAGGCTATGAATGACATCGAGACGTATTCGCCCCAGTATCTAGCCTGTACAATAGCTGATGGGGAATACTTTATGTCCATGAAGCCTCAGTCCTTTGTAGAGCATTTAGAGGACAAGTTCGGGGACTTGGAGGGCTTGTCAAAAATGCGGTGTGGGTCAGTCTGGATAAAAACAGCACCCTCTGCCCAGTCACAGGCATTACTCGCTTGTAAGGAGCTGGGGGATGTTTCTGTTACTATCACGCCCCATAAAAGCTTAAATATGGTACAGGGCATTATCTTCCACAGGGAACGTCTTTTACAGTCCGATGACGAGCTGCGCACCAACTTAGAGCAACAAGGTGTCCATTTCGTCCAGCGCGTCCACCGGGGTCTGAGGGATAATCAGTTTGCCACCAGTGCCTTTATCTTGGTCTTCGAGGGTGACACATTACCCGAGAAGGTGAAGGTGATGGTCTACTGCTGTGATGTCAAGCCATAAATCCCTCCCCTGATGTGGTGCTTTAAGTGTTGGAAGTTCAGCCATATGTCTTCCTGCTGTGCTTCCAGCCTCATATGTCACTATTGTGGTCGTCCAACCCATCCCGATACTCCATGTGCCCCGCCTCCCATATATGTCAACTGCGGAGAGCACCATTCTCCTTGCTCGCCAGACTGTAAGATTCTACAGAAGGAACGGAAAATAATGGAATACAAGACCCTGGACTGACTGACCTACACTGAGGCGAAAATTGTAATGGCTTCATCCCGTGCGCATGACGTCATCTTATGTCGCCACTGTCACTCCTGTTACAGCTCCATCCATTGCGCCACATACAGTGAGCTCTCAGAGCTGAAGGAGCACACGTGCCCCCTTGATGGTGGGGGGCACTTTACCTCCCTGTTGCTCCCGCACCACCTACCTCAGGAGAAGCACCCTCCCCCCCCCCCCCCCCCTCGAATCATCGGGGACACAAGTCCCCGCTTCTAAGCTCGAGAAGCGTAAGTCTTCTTCGGCTTCTCTCGCTAGGAAGGGATCCATTGGGTCACTCCCTTCCCACCTTCCTACAAGTGGCAAACCAGACACCCCCCCCCCCCCCCCCCCAGGGGCTGAAGAAGCTCCAGGTAGCTGGTCGTAGGGCTTCATGGTCCTGTTCAGTCCTGGAGACTGAATCAAAGAAGCCCTCCCAGCAAGGACAACCGAAGGAACAGAGTGAGAAATCCAAATCGAAGACCCCTAAGGCCAAAAGGAAATTGTGGTGGCACCCACTCCACCACTCCCTACAAGCTCTGCGTCTGAGGATGCAGTGGAGACTCTGGCTCGCAGGTCCCTCAGACATGATGGGTGTTGCTCCCATTGGTACTCAGTCGGTGGCAGCAGGTGACCCAGCAACGTAATCTGCCTCCTCAGACCCTTCATGCCTTTCTCGGCCATGGACAATATCATCCTCCAGTGGAACTGCAGCGGTTTTGTCCACCTTCTTGCTGAGCTCTGACAACTTCTCAGCCTTCACCCTTTCCTCTGTATTGCTCTTCAGGAAACTTGGTTTCCGGTGATGCAAACCCCCGCCCTCCATGGCTATCGGGGTTATTATAAGAACCGGGCAGCTCATGGAGGGTATCTGGTGGCGTTTGCATCTACGTCCTTCACTCTCTTTACAGAGAGTCTGTCGCTCTACAAACACCTTTAGAGGCTGTCGCTGTTCAGGTGTGGACGCCTCAGGCTGTTACTGTCGGCAGTCTCTATCTTCCGCCGAATGGCGATGTCCTGCAGCATGTCATGGCTGCGCTGATAGCCCAATTGCCGCCACCTTTTCTGTTACTGGGGACTTCAACGCCGATAAGCCTCTGTGGAGTGGGGCAGTGGCAACAGGCCGAGGCAGCATCATTAAGCAAGTATTGGCACTCTCGACCTTTTTCTTTTAAATACTGGTGCCTTCACACATTTCAGTGCGGCACATGGCACATACTCACCATCGACCTTTCGATCTGCAGCCCTAGCCTATTACCATCTGTCCAGTGGAGTGTGCATGACGACTTGTGTGGTAGTGACCACTTTCTGTCACTGCCACAGCGTCACTCTTCTGGGTGCCCCTGCAGACGGGCTATGAATATGGCTGACTGGGACTTGTTCACCTCCATTGCCACTATTGAGCTTCTTTCCAATGACGCCATTGATGTGGTGGTTCACTCGGTAACCACTGGCATCGTTACTGCCGCAGAATCTGCCATTCCCTGTTTTTCTGGGTCCACTCGGCAGAGGACAGTGCCTTGGTGGTCGCCCGAGATCGCTGAGGCGATTAGAGATCACTGGCGGACACTCCAGTGTCACAAGCGACATCACTCATTGGCACACCTCATTGCCTTTAAATGGCTCTGTGCGCGAGGCCGCCGTCTCATACGCCAATGCAAGCATGAGTGCTGGGAAAGGTATGTCTCCATCATTGGCCTCCGTACCTCACCACAGCAGGTTTGGGCCAAGATTAGGCGACTCTATTGCTATCAGACCCCCGTCAACGTACCTGCACTTTCACTGAATGGAGCAGTCTGTACTGACTTCGACACAGTTGCAAACTGCTTACCGGAGCATTTTGCTCAGAGTTCCGATTCTACGAATTACCCACTGGCCTTCCGCTCCCTGAATGAGCGGTTGGAACGTCAGGGCCTTTCATTTCACATGCGCCACCCTGAATCATACAGTTTTCCGTTCAGTGAGTGGGAATTCCAAAGTGCCCTAGCCACTTGCCCTGTTACAGCTCCCGGGCCTGATGGCATCCACTGTCAGATGCTCAAACACCTCTTGGTGGACTGCCAGTGACGCCTCCTAGACGTTTTCAACCGTGTCTTGGTTGAGGGTGAGTTCCCGTTGCAATGGCGGGAAAGCATTGTAATCCCCGTGTTGAAACCTGGGAAGAACCCACTGGAAGTGGGCAGCTACCGCCCCATTAGCCTCACCAACGTTCTTTGCAAGATGCTCGAATGCATGATGAGCCGGAAGTTGAGTTGGCTACTTGAGTCTCGGGGCCTACCTGGCTCTGTCTCAGTGTGGGTTCAGTAAGGGCCGCTCTGCCGCCGATAATCTGGTGTGCCTGGAGTCTGCCATCCGTACGGCCTTTGCCCGCCATCAGTATCTGGTCGCCGTCTTTTTTGACATGCCAAAGGTATACGATGAGTCACACCAGCTGGGGTGCCGCTCGGTCTACCCTTCTACGGCTGTACCAGGTGTTAATTTAGTCCCGTCTATATTATGGGAGCCAGGCTTATGGTTCGGCAGCACCTTCCGCATTGCAGTTGCTTTGACCCCATCCTTCACAACGGGATCTGACTCGCCACTGGAGCTTTCCGGACAAGCCCTGTCAACAGCATACTTATGGAAGCAGGTGTCCCTCCATTGCAGTTCTGGCGCCAACGATTACTGGCCACTTATGCTACACATGTTTGTAGCTTGCCCAGGCATCCCAATTATCGTCTCCTGTTCCCTCAGTCGGTCGTCCATCTTCTGGAACGGCGGCCCTGGTCAGGATGTACGGTCGCGGTTCGTGTCAGAGCTCTCCTCTCTGGGCCTGAGGTTTTCCCCCTTCCACCTCTTTTCCGGGCCCCTATGCGTATACCCCCATGGTGTGTGCCCCGCCCATGCCTTCAGCTCGATTTGGCACAGGGCCCCGAAGGACATAGTCCCTCCTGAGGCCCTCTGCCGCCGCTTTCTTTCAATCCTTGCCGCGTTTCAAGGCCCTGATGTCTATACAGACGGTTCGATGGTTGCTGATCGTGTCGGTTATGCTCTTGCTCTAGGGGATCACTATGAACAATACTTCTTGCCGGCTGGCTGCAGTGTTTTCAGTGCCGAGCTGGTCGCCATCTCTCGCGCCCTAGAGTATATCCGCACCTGTGCAGGTGAGTCCTTCGTTATCTGTAGTGACTCCCTGAGCAGTTTACGAGCCATCAACCAGTGTTTCCCTCACTCTCATCTGGTGATGGCTATCCAGGAGTTCCTCCATACTCTTGCCTGTTGTGGCCGCTCTGTGGTCTTTGTGTGGACCCCGGGTCATGTCGGCACGCGGAAATTAACATGTTGACACTCTAGCCAAACAGGCTGTCGGTGCACCAGCCTTGGAGATTGGCCTTTCAGAGAATGACCTCAGGTCAGTTTTGCGGCAGAAGAGTGGCTCACCCTTCCTTCACCCAACAAACTTTGGGGCATCAAGGAGGCCACCGGTGTGTGGCGCTCCTCCTTGCGAGTCTTTCGCAAGGACTCCATTGTTCTCTGCTGGCTGCGCAATGACCACACCTGGATAGGACACAGCTATTTATTGCGCTGCGGGGTCCCACCTTTATGTCGCTGTGGGTCAGCTTTGACGGTGGTCCACATCTTGTTGGACTGCCCGCTTTTAACTGTGCTCACACAGACGTTTGCGCTGCCTGATATGCTTCCTGCACTTTTATCAGATGACGTTGCAATGGCAGATTTAGTTTTGAGGTTTATTCCTTGCAGGGAGGGTTTTTATCGCTTGGTCTAAGTGTTTCTCCTTTTTTTGTGTTGAGTCTGGCCTTTAGCCTACGATTTTAGACTAGGGTTTTTAGTGCGTTTCTTGGTGGTTGGCTTTTCCATTTTTGTTTCTATGGTCGGCCAATCACTGTCACACTCGGTGTGATTTTCATTTCTTTTGTCTGGTGTCTGTCTGCGTCTTTCTTGGCCGGTGTCGTCTCTTGTCATCTCCATTGTTTGTTCTTATTCTTTGTGGGCATTTCAGGTTCGTGGAAAAAGGGACCGATGGCTCAAGTAGTCTGGTCCCTTCAATCCCACAAACCAACCAACCAACTTTGCTTCCGTTGCTATGAATCCACATGTGAGCACTCGACAGCTTGATCACGAGATTGGCATTCCTAAAACCAGTGTACATTGTATTCTTCCACGTCACCGGTTCCATCTTTACCATGTACACCTACGTCAAGAATTGCATGGGAATGATTTCCAGAATCGTGTACAGTTCTGCCAGTGGGCACAGCAGAAAATCCTCACCAACCCGAACTACTTCTCCAATGTTCTATTTACCGATGAATGTTCATTCTCATAGAAAGGACAGGTAAATACAAGGAATATGCGTTATTGGTCCAGCGACAACCCACGATGATTTAGACAGGTGGAACATCAGTGTCAATGGAGAATTAACATCTGGTGTGGGATGCTTGGCACTACAATTATTGGCCCTTATTTCATCAATGGTTGTCTAAACTGCATAGCGTATGCCAAGTTCCTCAGACGAATTCTTCCTCCTCTTCTGGATGAAGTGCCACTAACAACCAGAATGCTTATGTGGCATCAACACAATGGATGTCCAGCACATAACGCCTAGCGTGCACGTCCTGCCACATGGATTGGTCGAGGAGGAACAGTTACTTTCCCTGCTAGGTCTCCTGATTTAAACCCTCTGGTCTTTTTCCTTTGAGGATGCATTAAAGACGTTGTCTAACGCGATATTCCAACTACTTCAGAGGATATGGAGGAACGTATAGTGCTTGCTTGTAATTCTCGTCAGCAGGCAACACTGGAAACAGTAAATAATTCTTTCATTTAACGAGTGCACCAGTGAATCGGTGTCCAGGGTCACCACTTAGAGCACCTTTGAATTTTCTACTCCTGGGCAATGGTACAGGAGAGTCAAAGACAATTTTGTGTTATGTTTTTACTTGGTTTTCATTTGTTTTCTGACAACTCCAGCGCCTGGACGAGTTTGTGATCCCGGGCTCAAAGTCAATGTTGTGTTGTGTAATTAATAACGTTGTGTTTCAGTGAACGGTACACTGTGATACATTTTTGAATAGGTCTTTAGGAGAGGAAATGAATTACCGAATAAAAAATACAGGGTGCAATTTAAGAAAGTCATACCGTTGTTCATATGTTTGCAAAAAACAAAGCCACAACGTAGGCAATCATGCTGATTGATGTCCCCCTGACGGTTGAAGAAAATTTGCTTGAAACATTTTGTTATTTGCATCTGGACAAACTCTTATTTAGGGTGGTCAAGATGAATGGGACACCCTGTATACTATTGCAAATCTTTTCGTTTTTTGGTGCTTCAAAATTTTTTACGTCTTTTTATGTTTATTTTTCATTGATTTACATGATAACTCGTATTGTGTCAAGAAATTTTAGCGCATTTAATTCCTTGTTACCTGAAGGCAACAAAATAAAGAAGTAAATAATAAACACAAAAATGCTTTAATGCGTTACCATTGAGGAGTCTGCTGTCTCGGCGCCATAACTGACATCTGCTGTTGAGGGCATGCCAGATGCAAGTGAAGGGGCACCACGTATAGGTGAGAGCACACCTGTTGGTGCGGAGGACATGCCAGTTTCAGCTGAGTGCGTGTCATGTGCAGCTGAAGGCACACCAGGTTCATCTGAGGATGTGCTAAGTGTAATTAAGAGCTCTTCTATTGCAGCTGAAAGTGCCGTAGGTGGTTCTGAAGCTGCGCCAGGTGCATCTGGTGGTACGGGGGGTGCACCACTTTCAATTGATGGCATGTCAAGTGCAGCTGATGGCCCATAAGTTGCAAATGAGGGCACATCAGATGCAGCTGATGGCATATCATGTGCAGCTGAAGGTGCTGAAAGTGCCGTAGGTGCATCTGAAGCTGCGGCACGTGCATCTGTTGGTACGGGGGGTGCACCACTTTCAATTGATGGCATGTCAAGTGCAGCTGATGGCCCATAAGTTGCAAATGAGGGCACATCAGATGCAGCTGATGGCATATCATGTGCAGCTGAAGGTGCTGAAAGTGCCGTAGGTGCATCTGAAGCTGCGGCTGGTGCATCTGGGGGTACGGGGGGTGCACCACTTTCAATTGATGGCATGTCAAGTGCAGCTGATGGCCCATAAGTTGCAAATGAGGGCACATCAGATGCAGCTGATGGCATATCATGTGCAGCTGGAGGGGCACCAGCTTGATCTGCCCAATTTTGTTCTGCAGCTTGTTCCGCACCCTGCAGCAATCAGAAATAACACTACACTAATTTCCTCTTGAAGAATTGGCAGGTAACATTAAAAATATTTTATGCTGATTTCTCAGCTGCCCTACGATGCATAGTGTTATGGCAAGACAGATAGTACAACATATTTTCTTGATTTGATAGTTCCCTATAAATCTGATGTCGCAATCAAATTACCATTACCAAGAGAGGTGAAGTAGTCATAATACATTGAACTGGTTGTACATGGTAGTTACCCCAGTTTGCACTTGTTGTAGTCATGACGGTAGGGAAGTGATGTGGATTTGTGTGATTTAGCCACTCAGCAATTTTGGGCACATAACAGTTACACTGCGTAATTCATGGGAAAATATCTAAGTTTCTGATAAGCTATAAGTCTGAAGTACAATGTTATACTTCGTTAGTCGCTTATCTACCTTATGAGCTACAATTTGGGAACAGCATACAAGAAAACAATTCAGTATTATGAGGCGGTTAAGATTATGTATTAGGCATGGAAGATGTCGCCACCGTGTTTGATGAAAAAGCCACTATTACGCTAATCGGTACGTCCCGCTAATATGAATCGACTCATAATAAGGTCCACAACCAATGCCGTGCAGGATCTCAACGGCTACAAAAGACTTTCGTCAGAGACGACAGACGTATTTCCGCTAGTCCATGCAGGGTCGTACTGCTATGTCACGTACCTTGAGGCAGTAATTGGGTTTGTTTGCAGCATTACACGTATTCACACATACAGGGCGATGACTCTGGAGCATCACGGGCTGGCCAGCCGGAGTGGCCAAGTGGTTCTAGGCGCTACAGTCTGGAACCGCGCGACCGCTACGGTCGCAGGTTCGCATCCTGCCTCGGGCATGGGTGTGTGTGATGTCTTTAGGTTAGTTAGGTTTAAGTAGTTCTAAGTTCTAGGGGACTGATGACATCGGAAGTTAAGTCCCATAGTGCTCAGAGTCATTTGAACCAACCATCACAGGCTGTCAGTATAGTTACCATTTTTTGCAGATTCCTTTGATGCGTGGCAGAGTGAGGTGCGCAATCAGTGATATGCCCTACGACAACTCTTGCACAAAGGAGTGGCACGACATTGTTTTATCTGACAAATACCGGTTCTGAATGCAGCATTGGGATGGACATGCATCTGTGTGGAAGCTCCGAGAAGAATGAATGATCCCAGGTTGCATTTGTCATTGTCACACAGGACCAGCATGTGGTGTATGGTATCTGGTGCCACTGGGTACACAACACAATCACCCTTGGTTCTCAAAGCTGATAATTTAGACAGCAGATGTTACATTTGTGATATGTTACGGCCGATCCCTCTTCCCTATCTTCAAGATACCCGTGACATCATCTTTCAATGAGGTAACCCAAGACAGCATGTTCCCGTTCTTCCGGACCTACCGCAATACAGAGGGTGATGTATTGTTGTCCATGCCAGCATGTTCTCTTGGTTTCTATTCCACTGGAAACATTTGTTTGTGTTTTGCCGAGAGATTGAAATGCCTCCATTCATCAGCCACAATGATTGATTCACTCTGGAATACAAGGGAAGTAGCATGGAATGACGTATCCCTTACTGTCATCCAAGCTCAGTTCAGCTCACTGCCCGGCCAGATTATAGCCGTTGTTGTCACAGGTGACTGTGTACTAAATTTTTCATCTTGCATACCCCCAAATCACCTACAAGTTAAATCATGTAGTCTTCGTACTATATGGTAAATACTAAATAAAAATAATTTCTTCTCAGTTTATCCATATTTGGATGGAGCTGATTGTACAGCTGTACAGTCAATTAATGAAAAGCCACTCTAGTTGCTATTAAAGTTCTTGATAGCAACTGTAGTGGCTTTTCATTAAGAAAAAAATAATTTTGTTATTTACTGCTCTTCCTGATGTTGCAATTATAATGGCCAGCAGTGTAGATGCAAAATAACAAATAACATATGTGGTTATAACCCAGTTGCTTCCTGAGAATCATTATCTTGAAACTCTTGTTGGACGTTTTGCCAAACGGGTTTTTCTA